>NC_081292.1:164906496-165531496 GCF_030435805.1 Mustela lutreola
GGATCCGGGCACAGCTTTGCCCCTGTGGGCCGTGGGTGCCCACCTGTTCTAGTCGCTGCCGCCTCTCAATGGCTCTCTGCACAGCCTGCAGTGCAGGCTCCGGGGTGTCCAGGGGGTGGGCCCGCAGTGGGGACATGCCCCGGTAGGGGGACGCAGAGCGTGCGGGCCACCCCTGCTGGCCCCGTGCCTCCTCGGCGCCCGTCCCGCCGCTCCGTGCCAGCTCTGGGCCCCCGGCATCCGCCTGGGCCACCTTCAGGGTGCGGAGAGGAGAGGACGGAGGTAGGGAGCTCAGGGCTATGGCCACGTGGGGACCCTCCAGATCCCGTGAGTGGTCAGTCCTCAGGACCCCAGCGCCTCAGCTGCTCTCCCGTGGGAAGGACCGAGGGCCTGCACCTCTGTGATGCTCTTCAGAACGTGCTGCAGGGACTGAACTTCCTCCTCCAAGGCATCCAGCTGGGCTCCAGGGCTCCGGGCCTGCCATGGCCAGAGCAGCTGCCTCAGCAGGGTTGGGCCCGCACCCCCACCCTGGGCTGGCCCCCCACAGAGAGCCGCTTTCCCAGCCCTGCGCACCAGCTTCTGAACCTGTGTCCTGAGGGAAGAGATGGTGGTCTCCTTCTTTGAGTTTTCCTCTGTGAGCTTCTCCACCAGCAGGGTCTGCTCGGAGAGTCTGGAGATAAGGTGGGGCTGGGGAAAGGGTTGTCGGAGCAGAGAACAAAGCCCAGCATGTGGACACGGGGGCGCCCCCAGACGTGTAGGCTGTGTCCAGACTCCCCTGTGGTGCAGCCTACACCCCGGCTTTGGGCGAGTTGGCCTTGGTCCCTTGTCTGGGCAGGAACTTCTCATCTGCTCCAGAACCATCAGTGGCCCCTGCAGTCTCTGCAGAATCAGAGTTCAGCATTCCAGGCCCCCACCGAGACCATGACTGGCTCTCCAGCATCATAGCCAGTGGCCCCCTGAGGCCATGCCCCGTCCTTATGACCGTTGGTCCAGCTGCTTCCTCTGCCGGGAGCACCTCAGCCACCGAAAGTCTAACAAGTTATTCCCAGGAGCCACCTCCTTCTCAGAGGTGGTCCCCCAGAGGAGTCCCCCTTCCCGTGGCCCTGCATCTTTGGTGCAGGTCCTGGGGTACAGCCGCTGCAGGCTGCACTGGGCTACCATGCTCCTTTGGGGCTGGTCTGGGGTTCTTGGACTCAGCTGGCTCCCTGAGGGCAGGCCTGCAGGGTCTGTGGCCAGGCGGTCCTCGGTTCTGAGGAACTGAGCTTGGATTCAGCAGGTTAGGCCTCCCCTGGGGCATTGCCTCCCCACTGTCTGCTGGAGCTGCTCTCCTGAAATTTCTGAGCTGCTGATATAGCTCTGTGTCCAAAACCTCGTGGGCTTGCTCTCAGACCCCCAGGAGAGGCCCTGGTCTCTTCTGCACCAGGAGTATACCTGGGCCCCTCTGTCTCCCTCAGCTTCTTAAATGCTCTACCTCCAAGCGGGTACCCACCTCTGCAGGGATGTGTTCTCTGCCGAAGTCCCTTCTGGGAGCCAGCCAGGAGGACACAGTCCAGATGTGCCCCTGCCACATTCCCTGAAACCCTCAAAGCTCGGGTGTTCCAGCTCGGCCTCTGGGGCATGGTTCGGGATGCAGGAGCTCACCTTGGGGACCATCCCTCTGGTGCCAGCAGCGTGTGAGGTGCCCTGATGTGGGAGTACTGGGTGCGGGTCAGGAGGGGAAGCAGCACGGGCCATGTGCGTGAGCCTTGGACTTGCTGCTGCTCAAGGTGGGGAAGGGTAGGTGTCCCACCTCCAAGCCTGCTGCTCCCAGCACCCACCTCGCCTGGAGCGCCACCTTCTCTGCGTCCCAGTGGCCCTGCAGCTGGAGCATCTCCCGCACCTTGTCCCGTAGCTGCCTCTCCAGCCGTGCAGCCTGCTGGGCCCCTGGCTCCAGGCTGCCTGGCCCGCTGCCAGCAGACAGCCGCAGGTGGGAGTCAAGGTTCAGGCAGGCCGTTTGCAGGCGCCAGGCCGTCCTAGCTGCCTCTGCTCGCATGTCCGTGAGACCCCTGCGAGGCAAGGGCGGCACCCCCAGCTGAGCCTCAGGACCCAAGGTCATGAGCCGCCCAGATGGGCAGGAGCCGGTCATGTGGGCCCTTCTTTCTGCCCACAGCAGACCTCTCCCCTGACATCCTCAGAAGCCCCCAGCACGAGGCCTGGATTGTGGCCACATCCCAGCCAGGGAAGGGGAGCGGGGCGGCTAGGCCAGGCCAGGCCAGGCCAGATGGGATGGCCTCTCTGACCTGCTGAGCCTGTCTCCTGCTGATATGCACTTCAAGGATCCCAGAGCAAAGGGATCTGAGGGGCCCTAATACTCTGCCTAGGGATACCCTCTCTGCAGCATCTCCCAGCCGGCCTGCTCCCTTGCCTTCTCTCCCCTTGCACCTCTGCCTACCTCACTCTGTCTGTGCTTTCCCCTATCGCCCACCTCTCTTGTCCATTCCTCTGCACCCACAAGGTCAACCTGATGCCCCATGTCCCCCACCCTGGTGGGCCCAGTGCCCGTACCTCTCTGTGGTCGCACGCAGTTCAGCCAGCTGTATGCGGAGCGCGGTGACCTGTCTCCACAGGGGGAGGAGTTCCTGGGGCCCCCCTGAGCGTGTGCGTGTGCTCTGAAAACAAGAGGCTGGGTCTGCTTCAGGAGTGGTTGGCGTGAGGAGCCCTGCAACCCCTCCCCACAAACCCCTCTTCCAGATGCCAAGCTGGGTTGGCAGCCACGGCAGGGAGCAGACCCAGCGCTGCCGTAGTCCTGCATCTCCCTTTCCCATGGGCTTACCTTCTCAAATAATGCAAATCCCTTGCTTCCCAGGGTGTGGTGCTCACTCCCCCACCCTGAGGACCTGGGCCTGGGCAGGTGACCATAGCTGGGTCCTGCCCGGGACCAGGACTTACCCAGCCTGGTCTCCCTGCAGCCCTCCGCAATTGGGTCACCTCCTTCCCCCAGTGCAGGGAGGGGAGCTTCCCTTCCTCCCCCAGCACCAAGAGAGCAGCTCTGGGGGAGCCATAACATGTCCAGCTGTGGGGCTTGGTCCTCGAAGGAGCCTGGGACCCAGAAGCCTCTACCACCTGGAGCTCACAGAGGGGAAGTTGGAGAAGCTGCCCGCTGAGACAGGGCTAAGTGAATTGGGGTAGTAATGGGGAAGCAGGAAGCCACTGCAGGACTGTAGGGGTGGGAGAGGGGACAGAGCTGGGGGCCGTAACGGGATGGAACCATGTACGTCCAGTGGTGTCTGCCTTCCAGGGAACGGAGCTGAAGCCCAGGGGTCCTGAGTCTCCACACCACCTTCCCTGGCCCCAAACTCAGCTGTGCCCTGAGTGCTGACCTCCTGCACTCCCAGCGGGCTCAGCACGTGCCCAGCACTGCCCCCGCGCTCCCTCTGCCCTTCCTGCTTATTATAGGCGCCCCTGGAATGCTGCTTTCCAACAAAGCGCCTTCACTTCCTCCAGCTCTCAGGACACACACACCCTCTCTCCTTCATGAAGGCTTTGCCATCGCCTGTCCTGATCCCACATCCCAGCCCCCCCCCCCCCCACTGAGCCCAGGAACACTTGGCTGAGTGCCCCCAAGTCCTCTGTGTGCTTGCCCTGCTCCACCGGCCCCCCATCGTGATCATCAAAGAGCAGGGATTAGACCTGCCCCCTGGAGGAGCAGATGCCTGGCCTGGCTGCCCAGGAACTTCAATTAACTATGTCAGATTCCAGACTTCACAGCTTCCGGAATGCAAGGCCGGGCTGGCCGATGTGGGGAGGAACAGTCACGCCAGGAACCAGCGAGGTCAGGAGCGCGAGAGCAGCACAGGCAACCTCCTGCCAAGCTCAGTAACTCAAACACGTTTCCTTGACCACAGCGGCTCCAGGGGTGGCGAGAGAAGCCTGGGGCCCCTCCAAAGGGGGAGTCTGCCCACACTCAGGAGTGAGATCTCAAAGCTGCTTTCCAAGTTGGGGTGCCAGCGAGGACTGACCAGAACCCATGCGCCCACATACACACACGAGCACACGCACAGCCCTGCCTGCAGGGTGCCGTAAGGAGGTACCGTGGATGGAATGTCTGCATGCCCTAAAATCTGAATGTTGAAACCTAATCCCCAGTGGGACGGGGTTGGGGTGGGGCCTTCAGCTTCCACCCTCATGATGGAGTTAGTGCCCTTGTGAAAGGGGCCCTGGGGAGCTCTCTTGCCCCCTCCACTGTGCGTGGGTTTGTGTGTGTTCATAGTGAGAAGGAGCTGTCCCCTGTCTGCACGCTGAATGGCCTCACACCTTGACCTCGGACTTCCTGTCTCTAGAACTGTGAGAATTAATGTTAGCAAGACATAAGTTCCAGTCTGTGGTTCTGTGACAGCAGCCTGATGGTAAGATGCGGAGTAAAAGTATCTTCCCTGTGGATATGGGGTCCCAAGTCAGCCTATATGCAGTTTTCAGTCTGAATTCATACAACCTGGGGTTTAAAAAGGACTCAGGCTGAAAATTTACTTCACTGGGCCCCAAAGACTGTCAGATCCCCTACGCACCTGTCAGAAGCAAACAAAAATCCCTTCTGAAAGATGCCACCTCCTTTCCAGGTTCCAAAGAACTTTCACAAAGTTCTAAGAAAAATAAACAGCTCTTGGTTTAAAATTTAAAAACAAACAAACAAAAAATCTCTAAAGACACAAGGAAACAGAGCACTATGGTCAAGAGCCAGAAGAAACAATAGAATCAGACCTTAAGGAACTTGAGATGTTGGAACATCAAACACAATGGAGAACATACCTATTTTCAGGATGCCTCAGCAAGTAAACAAGAGGCTTGAACATGTGAGTTAAGAGTAAGATATTTGGGAAAGAATCAACCAGAATTCTTAAAGATGAAAACCAGGATATTTGGAATTTAAACAAAGCAGACAGGGATTGACAGCACTTGGACACCAGAGACAGACATGCTGACCAGGTAGATGTATTTGAAGACATTGTCTCGACTACAAACACAAAGAAGACATGCCAGGTTCAGAAGGCTGAAGGGGTCGGGGGTCCTGAGAGCAGTGGGTCTGCTTGGAGTCGGGAGGAGCGAGGATGCGCACAGGCAACACTCAGAGATGCGAGGGCTGCTTTCCGAAAGTAACAAAGACACAGCAGATGAGTCCGAAGCAGAATAAACAGAAAGAAGTCTGCAGAGACACACCCTAGTAAAACCGCAGGACCACAAAGTCAAAGCCAGGATCTTAAAGCTGCCAGGTGGGAGGACAGATACCATCAAAGGCCCTGGGGGCCAACCTCCTGCCAGAGGACAAAGAAAGGGTCTTTAAAATACCGAGAGAGAACACCTGATGACCAGCGAGACATCGAGGGGGGAGATGGAGACCCTCGACCTGCCAGTCCAAGCTGAACTAGAGATCTGTCTTCTAGGACGTTCATCTCCGCTCGATGGGCCCAAGTCCAGCCGCAGGAAGAGGTGGAAGCAAGGACGTGGGGCTGCCTCTCTCAGGCCTCCTGCCACATGCAGGAGCCCTGCTGTCAGCCACAACCCTGTGGTGACTGACAAGGCCCTCTCAGTGACCTGTGTAAAGGCACACTCTCCCTCTGTTGCTCTTCCCCGTCCACGCAGCAGGAGGTCTACCTAGCCTTCCATGGAACAACAGCCACAGACGGCTGGGCACAGGGGATAAGCCCTCCTGTGTGGCAGCTGTGGCCCGGGCCTGCGGGGGCCCAGACAGCTGTCCTTTCTGCCTGACGCTGGTTGGACAGTGTAGGATGGCCCCATGAGGTGGGCTCTTCTGAGGGACATCTGTGTGGGGTCAGCCTGGGGCCCAGGAACACCGGACTCCCTTGGCTTTGGCTTTCACCTGGAAGCATTTTCCAGGTGGTGTCTGAGAGGAATCCTGCCAGTGGCGTCTGGAGAGGACAGTAGGAAGGCCATGGGGATACCTGACCCTCCCTTAGGGATGACCACAGCTGTGGAGGCCCACCTTGCCCCAGGCTGGGCCCCTTTCAGAGGACTGTGTCCAAGGACAGACCAGAGCAGAGGTGTGAATGCCTCTTTTCACTCAGGGGCCACAGCCTAGCCATGGGAAGACCTGGACCAGGGAGGAGAGTGGGGTTTCATCTTTCCCAAGCATCTCCTCCAGCTCACACCAGGGGTCTTGCTGTTAGAGAACAACCCTGAGGCTGTGGCCTGGGGCATTGTGTCCTGAACCCCTGCAGGGCTTAGGGCTCAGAAGACTATGATCAGGCAAGCCCTGGGAGGGCCCTACTGGCACTGGCCGTGGGCTAGGAGCAATGGCATGGCTCCTGACTCCTCTGAGTGTCCCCGACCCTGCAGTCCAAGCAGGAGTCAGGCCTTGAGAGAGAGAGTCAGGCCTCTCTCTCAAGAATGGGGAGGGCTGTGCAAGAGCCAGGACCCTGTGCCCTCATTCTACTTTGCGAGTCTGATCTTGAGGTCCCGCCTATTCTCAAGTGAGGGCCTCCCTCCTCCGGTGCCCCCACTCTGTAGATTGCTGTGGCCAAGCTGGGTGGGGAACATGGGGTAGCAGGAGGTCAGTGGCCTTGCCTTCCAGGAGTAACCACAGCGAGAACCGATTCACCCTCTCCCGGCCCCCTCTGCATCCTCCCTGCCACCAGCCACAAACACTGGAGCCCTTGTCCCCTGCCCATGGGCACAGTGGGAGAGGACCTGTCTCCCAGTCCAGCGCTGGGCCTCCCTCAGCTCCAGCTCGCCCCGAAGATGGAGCATGCCGTCCGCCGTCCTGGCCAGCTCCTCGGCCAGCCTGTCGTTGGCCTTCTTCACCTGCTCCAGCTGTTCCCGCAGAAGGGCGTTCACCTGGGAGAGCCCCGTGCTCCTGGATGGGCCAAAACCACAGCAGCGTGACAGTGGGCAAGTGGCTTCTCCTTTGAAAGGCTCTCTGAGAGCCCAGCTCTACGCTTCCTGGGCCCGGCTGACCCAGCTCGGGTGTGAAGGTCCCCAGGCCACACCTAAGAGGCACAGACCACCTGCCACGGGTCCCCTACGGCTCCCCAAAGGGTGCCAGTATCTGAGTGCCCCCGGCACCCTCCTCCATCTCTGAGATGCCTACTCTCTCTCTCCTCCCGTGCTGAGCACTCCTGGCTGTGCTCCATGAGTGTGGCTGGCTCCGTCGCAGGGGCCGTGAGTCCTGAGACACACGAGAGGCGTGGCACTGGGAGCTGAGGGCACCAGGCCTGGGAGGAGGGCACAGGGCAGTGGAGAGAGGGAGTCTACACGCCCTGGGATGGGGGCAGCCCCCCTGTGACCAATCGGGTTCTTTTTCCACTGAAGCCGGCTGCGTAGGTTGGAGTGTCTCTCTGAGATCCAGCACTTCCGGGCAGGCTGCAAGGCCACAAAAGGGACCTTCTGAGCTCCTCTTTGCAACCTGGGCGTCCTCTCCTCCTGGGCTGTGACCCCTCCCACCTCCCCCGCTGTTTTTGAAAACTGGTTTTCAAAATGCTTCTCAGCACTTTCCTTCCATTTCCAGAGTCCCTGAGGATGAAGCAAGTAACGGGAAGTATTCCATAAATGTTCTAACCTCCCCCAGGTCTGGATTTGCCGCTGGGCTCAGGGGTGTAACCCCTCCTGTCTGTCTTCCCTGCAGTGTGGAGATCTGCCCTTCCCTTCTGGGAACGGGGTCCTGGAGCTTGGGGGTCAGGGCTGCTTCTGGAGAGCTGGCGTTACCACCGGGAGGGTAGGGCACGGCACGCTCTGGCCGCTGGTGAGCAGAGGGGTCCCTGACCATGCAGCCGAGGGGACCTGGGAGGTAGGACCAGAACGTGAAGAAGAGGGGTCTTGAGGGCAGCCCCCATGGGCACCCTGAGACTGGCTGCGCTAATAGGGGCCACAGTTAGCTCAGGGGCCTGCCTGCAGAGCGGGCCAGGGCACTAGCCTTGGCGTCATCAGGGGCCTGGAGGGGGCATGCTCAGGAGCACAGGTTCTGTGAGACCCTCAGACCTGTGGGACCTGCACCCCACACCTGAGGCCACAGCCTGTGGGACCCCTCCCCACCCTGCTCTGCCCACTCCTTCCACTGCCTCTGAGGCCTGCAGCCAACATGTCCAGGCAAATTTGACTTGGAGTCACTTTAGGAAGAGACTGGCCAAAGGCCCCAAGGCATAGTGGGGTCTGCCACCTCTAGGGGTGATGGCCTAGCTCCCAATAGCCTTGACTGCCTCACACATCCCGACTCACCTCTGCTCAGCAGCCTCCAGACGGCCCAAGGCCTCCTCCAGGTCCACGCTGTGCTCCAGCTCCGACCTCCGCAGCCGAACTTCCATGCTCTCCAGGCGGGCCTGTAGCTGGAGAGGAACAGAAGCCCCCACCTGGCCAGTGGCTCCCCAGCCCCCAGGCAGGGTGGCTGTGGATAAAGCCCTCCCCAAGGTGGGAGAAGGGGTGTCCCTCCGGCTGCCAGCAGGGGCCTGCTGAGGCTCAGGCCCCTCCCCATAAGGGGGCCGAGGGACAGGCATTCGCCTCTGACCCTATGCCCAGTGCTTGTGGCTGGCTGAGGAGGGGTCTCCAGGGCCTGTTTCGTAAGGGGCAGGATAGCTGAACTGGGGTCACTCTCCATTGAGAGAGCTGAAGATAGGGGTCCCACCCCTGCATCTGCACCCCTCCCCCACCCCGGTGCTGGAATCTGCGTTCCCATTGTCTCCTCTCGCAGGTGAGCAGGAGCATGGCCACCACCACAAGTGGGCTTCGTCCCCCCGCAGGCCTGGTGGAGAGGGGGGTCGTCTGAGCTGGACCAGGCCTGCCTCAGAGCCTGTGTCCTTCCTGGCTCCCTGCTGGGGCCTGAACAGATGGGGAGCCTGGAGATCCAAGGGGAACAGGAGGTGCCAGGGGTTGCCCCCAGCTGTGCCGACCCAGAGCACACTTGGGGTGTTTGGGGAGGGGAACTCAGGTCCAATAGGCAGGCTGGAGGCCTGGGCAGGGGCTGGGGGTGCCCACAGAGCAGGCACATTGGCCACCCTGACCCCCGCCCCACCCTGTCCATCTGCTCGGGGGTGACGCTGGGGAGGCCTGGCCCCTTCAGGCGCCTGCACAAGGGGGAGGCTGGACGCCCATGGGATCCGGCCATGTGCGCTGAGCTGCGGGGTCTGGGAGTTCAGCTCTGACTCATGAGGCTTACTAATCTGTCCGCAGGATTTCTGGCTTCGCTTCCTACCCCCGGTTCCCAACATCTCCCCACCCTGTGCTAGGAAGGTCCCCCACCCCCACAACTGGGCCCAGGCCACAGACAGCCCCGGAGGGCTGGAGCTTGCTGATGTCCTCCTGGCCCTGACAGGGATGAGGACACCGACCCTCGTGGTCCTGCCTGAGGGGTGCAGTAGGGGTGAGGCAGCGGGGAGAATGGGTGTTTAGTGTGGGGGCTGTCGATGCCCTTGGGTAGCTGGCACGGGTCACTGGTCATGCTCGGAAGGGCCAGCCCTGGTTCAGTCTCGGCTCCAACGCAGGCAGCACGGCCCTTGGCAAGTCTGGCTGCTCTGAGGAAAGTGGGGTCATCTATCCTGCCACGTAGTGCAAGGAGGACTCTGAAGACAGCAAGGGTAGGGTGGGCCAGACGCATAGGAGGCCCTGAGCACCCCACACGGGGACCGGGCATCCTAGCCCAGTCCCACTCAGGAGCCATGGGGCTTGGAGGGGCAGACCCTGGAAAGAGGCTCAGGCCTGGCAGGTTTCCTCAGCTTTCTAGTATGGGTTCGCACCTGAACAACAGCAGCTCCCCCAACCCCACACTTTATAACCACATGGCCTCTTGCTGCGGTGGAAGGCACTGTAGGTGCCCTGGGGACCAAGGACTGAGGACCCCCTGGTCACAGCTGTCCTCTGAGGTCTGTGGTGACCTTGATTGTCAGGAAAAGGTCAGGGGAGCAAAGCCAATTCTCTACAGGCTCTGTCTGAGGGATGGGGCCCATTCCTAGCAGACCCCAAGAGTGAGGTACTGGGGCCAAAGGCTCAGGATGACCAGGTTGCCCCCACAAAGCCCCCAGGCAGCCAGGACACAAGTCCACACTTCAGAGACCAGGGGAGAGGAGCACTAGGAGGAAGAGGGGCCTGGACACCCGCCTATTCTCACCCTCCCCTCTCCAGCCTGTTTTCCGGTCTGTGGCTTGGGGTTTGGTTTAGATGTGCTGTGGCTGAGATCCCCTGTCACTGTGTCCCAAGACTCAACAATGGTCCCGGCCCTCTGACCACCAGTCTCAGGAGGTGACCGCCCTGCCGCAGGCCAGGCTGCCGCCTTCTGCTTGTGCCCACATACCCGAGATACACGCTTACCCGCTCACTGAGCGCATGGTACCTGCCGGCCAGCTCGTCCTGCTCAGAGCCTGCCTGGGTCAGCAGGTTCTCCAGCCTGGACAGCTCCTCCTGCAGGAGCTCGTTCTCCTCTTGCACACGGGCCGCGATGGCCAGCGGCTCCTGTGTCCCTGGACGGGTAGCACCAGTGTCAGCCTGGGTGGCCGAATCAGGGTCCCCCTATCTCCTCAGCCACCACACCCTGTCCAGTGGGCCTCTGGGCCCCTCACTGGGCTCCCACGGCTGGTCTTCCCTGCTTGTCCAGGAGGGTCCCAGGTCTGACCTGGGGACCCTGGTTGGAGTATGTGGGCTTCATGCTCCAGGCCTCCCTCCCTCTCCTGCTGGAGGACTGGACACCGACGGCTGCCCTACCTCTCATCCACATCTCTAACCCCAACACAGTCCCAAACCAATTAGAGTGGAGGGTGTGGGAGTGGCCTGGACTCTGGGGACCCCCTTCCCCTGTGAAGCAGTGAGAACTACTGATTTGGGGTAACCAAATCACATCTGAATAGTGAGCTGCTTTTCTAAGCACACAGTGGGCTTTCTTCTTCCTTGGCACACACCTTTTGTGAGTGACTGGTTCTGTCAGGAGGCTGGATAGACCCTGACTACAGAAAGGGGTCTCAGGACACACAAATGAGAGAGTCACTTGCACTAGTAAGGGCCAAGTGGCCTGATCAGTTGGGTGGCCTGCTGCAGGGACCCATCTGGGGGCCAGTCCCTCAGCTGCAAAGCCTCTTCTTGCAGCAGGGAATGGGGGGAGGGCTGGGTGAGCAGAGGGCTGGGCGGGCTGGGGGGACTAGCTCAGTGTCTGTGCTTCCTGGGTTTTGACCTTCAGGATTTTCACTCATCTAATGAAACAAATACGATGAAATCCAGATGGCTGGTCACAAATGTGTCACAAACAGAAATGCAGCGCTGGAGAGTCCTTGTGGCTTCGTGGTAAACACGCTGTGGGTCTTGACATAGGAACCCTGTGGTGACCCCTGTGGGAGGGTGTGGTTCTGTGCCCCATCACACCACAAGATGACAGGCCTGGAGGGGCCAGCCGAGGGGGACACTATGGGGCAGGTGAGGAAGCTGATGGCCCTGTGGCTCCCCTGGTGCCCACCCTCACCTCCGTTGTCACCCCTACCACCGTCCATCACCTTGATGTGGTTCGTCCCCCAGGCTGCCAGCCACGATCTCACGGATTCGGGCGGGCAGAGGTGTGGGCAAAGCCCTCCAGCCTGCCCCACGAACGGTCAGTGTCCGGGCTTCTCTGGTGGCCATGGGACTCAAGACAGTGTCCTCCAGCCTCTGAAAAATAGTCATGCAGACACACTGGAGGCTGGCAGCCTCCTGGACAGCTGCCAAACACCTTCCCACAAGCTCACTGGGGTTAGTGGGGCAACCGCAGGGCTCCCCGGCCCCCAGCAGCAGTGCCCTGGAAAGGACTGCCTGAGGCTATCTCCCAGAGTACATGCCTTGGTTTCTCTACTTGCAGGGTGGGACAGCACCCTGCCTGCCAGGGATGTGTCCTGAGCCCTGGGGGCCAGGAGGAGACACATAGCCTAGCTGCTCACGAGTGCCCTGCCCTCTGGTCCTGCTCCTTCCCTTGGGGGCCGGGCTGAGTGTTCATACTGGGCCCCTCCAGAGAAACTGGGAGGCAGTTGTCCTTGCTTTGGTTATGGGACCCGATCTGGCACCCCCCTGTGGCACACAGTCTCACCACTTTGGCTGTGGGGGTTTCTGAGAGGGACTGGCAACTTGAAAGAACCTAGACCCACCCATCCACCTCCCTGCCCACCAGGAAGGGCACGAGGAGGCCCTGGGAGAGAGCAGGACAGGAACCAAGGGAGGGGCTATGGGAGGAGAGTGATGACAGCCTTCCTTCCTGGCCTGTCCAGAGTAGCTGACCTGCTGTGGGAGAGGTCTCAGGAGGCCTGGAAGCAGGCAGGAAATCCTAGGATCCTGGATACCCAGAGGCTGGGGCTGAGGGACCCTGGGCTCTGCTGGTGCATTGCTTTGGCCCTGGGGATTCTCTGCCTCATTAGGTGAGCAGAGCTGGGGGAGGGCCACAGGCGTCGCCCTCCAAACCCCAGGCCGGACAGGCCCTTCTTGCCGGGTCTAACTGCAGCACTGGCCCTGGGAAGGACATCCAGGGGCCTGCACCCTCTCTGGACATGTAAGTCTTCTCAGGGGATCCTGGAGACAGATGTCTGCTCCCAGTGACTCTCCAGGGCTGTAAACCGGGCTCCTCCTGTCACCCCCTACCCAGTCCCAGATGTGCTCAAACTCACCCCTCCTCTAGCTTTCAGGATCCCTCTCCTTGTGGTTCCTCAGAGCCTGCTCGCCCACCCTGTGACTCTCCAGATCTCCCTCCCAGCCCGGGGTCCCAAGGAGTGACCTCCTACTGCTGGTCCCCTCCCTCCTCTGATTTCCTCCTAGCTCTCTCTGAAGACCTTCTCCAGGTTCAGACCCCTTCACCTGGCTCTGTCCCTCAGCCCCTGGCTGGTTGGGGTGGAGGGCTTCCTGGGCCTACCCTTGTTCTGCCCACTCCACTGCCCTGGTATTTCTGCCCACATGCCTCCAATTCTCCCCGGACACAAGGCATGTTCCACTTAAACCAGACTGCCAAGAGTCACCCCCAGACCTGGGCTCCTGCATGACACTTGGTAGGGCCCCATTCTGATCCCCAACAGCAGCCTAGTTCCTGGACCATCACTGAGCAAATACCACTGCCTGACTTCCACTGCCCTCCCCCTGGAGAGAGAACCCTAGTCTTGGCCCACCTGGGACCCAGCCCTTCTTCAGGCTGGAGTCTTGCTTTGCAGGAGGATGTTTGAGTTTGACTCAGCAGGGGGCCTTGGGAAGGCGCCATCCCCCCACATCTCCCCCAGATGACCCCCTTCAATATTACCCGGGGTGGGAGGTGAGCAGCTTGCCTTGGGGGCCTGGGAGGGCATGCCTGCTACCCTTTCTGGGCCAAGCAAGGCACGGGTGCCAAGACCATCAACCGCCTCTAATGTCTTCCCGGGAGGCAAGGCGGCTGAAGGGGCTAGGCCTTTGTCTGCCCTGAACCCTGTATTTGCACTCGGGGGAAACTGAGGCTCAGCGGGGTAGTGGCCCCGCTGTAGGAACAATGAACTCCAGGAAGCTCTCCCTCCGAGGCCCGGAATGGCTCTGCCCCTTCGCCCTCCCCCACCCTCCCCGCTCCCTCGGGCATCCGAGGCGCCACCCGCTAACGGGAAGGCAGCAGCGCCGCATAAACTTGACTCATTCCTAACATTTACAGAGGGTCACTTATTAGCCGAGACGTCCCAAGAGGCGCTGGGGGCGTAATGGGTTCCAGCTGTGGCCGGGTGCCTGCGATGGGCCGTGGCCCAGCTGGAGCCGAGGGGGCGCGGCGGGGGGCGCGCGGAGGGGAGGGACCGTGGGGTGTTGAGGGCGGGGAAGGGGCAAGCCCGGAACGGGGAGTGGGAGGGGCAGGAGGGGAGGGCGGCCGGGCAGGGGGGAGGATCGGGAGGGGGCGGGTCCGGGAGGGGAAAGGGAAGAGCCAGGAGGGGGCGGGGCCAGGAGAGACGCCTGGTCTCCATCCGGGGCGGATCGCGGGGCCTCACGGACCTGGGGGCAGGACCTCGCTGCTCTCTGCCTGTTCCGGGCAGCCTTGAGTCTGGCCCACAGAGGCTGCTCACTCCGCCTCGGGACCCTCCTCCCCAGCTGGCTATTTGTGGCTTGGCTCCGGTGACTGGGCGTCAGCGTGTCCCGGCAGTGCACAGGGAGACTTCGGGCTACCCCACTCCCCGCCCCGTCCCGTACTCTCAGCCCGTCGGAGGGCTGGACGTCGGTTTCCCCAAAGACCTCAGACTCATAGTTGAACCCAGCCATTACCCTTCCTCCTGCCCCCAGCGCCCTCTTCAGCTCAACTTGCACTAAAGGCGAGCTCCCAGCCCCTGTGTGGCCCTGTCCATGGAAGCAGATCCCCGCCTAGGGGGCCAGGCACCCCTTGGTCACGGTCACCGCTACGCTCCCCACTGCTCCACTCTCCACTGCAGCTGTGTGGAGGGGATAGCCTGCACGCGTAGGAACCTGGGCTCCCCTATCTATCCCCCACCTGGATCAGAGTAGGATTCCCCATGAGAATTGGGCTGGGGTCCCTGCCCTACCACAGCCAGCGAAAGCTGTGACCCTGGGTGTGTCTTCTGCCTCAGCTCCTCCTTTGTGAAGTGGGAGGGGGCATCCTAGAGCCCTGGGGGTGCTGCAGCTCTGTGGAGGGTGCGGTGTGGAGTCTGCGGGACAGGAGGCCTCTCCAGAGGGCAGATGACCTTGTAGGTCAGGAATGGAAATCACGAAGAGCAAGGTCACTACTTCCTCTTGCTGGGGCAGCATCAGTAAGTCCCTGAGTGTCCCCTCTGGACGTCCAGGCTGCTAGGGACACGGGGACACAGACAGCCTATGACCCAGGCGGAGAGAAGGATGGGTTCACAAGAGGAGCCTGGCATCTTCAAGATGGAGAAGGTGAGGCTCCCTGTACCCGACTGAGGGGGATCTTTGGGTACCCCAGAGTGAACCACCCCAGGGGCGGTTAGGGAGGGGCACCAGAACCTCTCATTAAAATCACCCTGGTAGACAGCGTCCTGAGGACGATCCCAGCTCAGCCAGGTTAAGGCTGCAGCGTCCTAAGGCAGCAGCAGACCTAGGGAGGGAGTGAGACTCCAGGGGCTGTCCTGGGCGGCTCTTCGCGTGGACCCGCCCGCCGCTGCCAGGGCCAGGCGGCCGAGCTCCCACAGTGCCGCCGTGTGGCCGCTAGAGGCACTGCAAGAGGCTGCGCCTGTCCCAGCCCTTGAGCTAGGAGGCTGGGGCAGGGGGACGTGCACCCGCAGGGGGACGTGCAAGGGTGCAGGGCTCACTGGCTCCGCTGAGAAGCCACGAGAAGTGAAGGTCATGACGGTCGGGAGCCCTTATGAGTGGAGTGAGGCAGGGAACTCACCACTGAGGATTTCTTAGCGAACATTGTCACACCCACTCTTGTCTACTTTATGGGTGAGGGGTCTCCCCCAAGGTCATGCACTCATAAAAGGCAGAGTTAGGACTGAGCCACCTGTGTTGGTCCTGGCACCTTCCTGGTGGCTGGTGACTGGGTCTCAGCAGGCATGCTGGCCTCAGGTGTCCTCCCCAGTGTGGCACGTCCCTGAGCCCAGGGAGATGGGCTCTCGAGACCCCCGACCCTGTTCTCCTCCCTGTTTGCCCGCTCCAGCCCCCCCACACCTGTGGGCACCACAGGCCTTTCCGCATCCCTTGGCAGCAGGCTTTGGCCCTCGCCAGGAGCGCGCACAGCTGGGAGAACATTTCTGAGGACAGGGCCTGCAGCCAAGGCCAGCGACCGGATGTCTGCTTGCCATCTTTCCGTGGCTTGGCCTGCGGCAGAGAGGGCCCTAGCTGGGGTGAATGCCTGCCAGGTTCCGTTTCCTGAGGAAAAAGAGCTTCTCTGTGTCTGGGGTAGCACCTGGCCACTGACTGCTGTGTCTCAGCACTGGCCAGTGTAGATTTCTATGCATTTGTGGAGCCCTCTGGGGCACTGGGTATCACCCCAGGAGCAGGGCCATGCTTTTATGGGGGGCCGTTTGGTCCTCAACTCATAATAAATGGGAGATGCGGGCCAGACACTGAACAGGCATCTGGGGGAGAGGGGGGACAACTTGTCATTTATCTCTGTGTCCCCAGCATGATCAACGCTTGGCACAGGTCACCATGTGAATGGCGGAAAACCCAGCCTAAGGAGCAAATCACCA
Organism: Mustela lutreola; assembly: GCF_030435805.1. Taxonomy (NCBI): domain Eukaryota; kingdom Metazoa; phylum Chordata; class Mammalia; order Carnivora; family Mustelidae; genus Mustela; species Mustela lutreola. The sequence goes on from NC_081292.1 coordinate 164,922,576, forward strand.
ATTACAAACAATTTATATTAAGGAACTCTTGGAAGGGCAAGGGCCCTGTTGGTCTTGTTTGCTCCTGTGTTTGCAGTGCCCACACAGACCTCCTAGAGGAAGTGGCAGGCGAGCTGTCCAACAGCTAGTGGGGACACAGATCAGGTGTCCAGGTAGAGGGAAGAGTGGAAGCAAAGGCAGTGGGGAGGGTTCTCAAAGTCTGTGTGGGGCCTGGGGGAGGAGGGCGCAGAGGACACTGTGGAAAGCTTGAATACCTGCCCCCTTGGTGGCTGTGCCACCACAGTCCCCTTGGACCCTGGGTGGCAGCAGGAAGGGCAGTGTGTCTGAACAAGGACGGGGATGTGGCCCATCTGATCAGCATAGCTGGTTGATCTAACCAGGTCTGCTGTGACCTTGGCTGCATCAGGGCAAATGGACGGAAGATTCAAGATGGGCCGGCGCCTTGGTCTCTGGCTGGCTTGGAAGGAGGACAGACCATGGCCCTTGGCAAGTGACTAATGGGGACTTGCCACACTGTGATGCTTTCAAGCCATCCCAGCTCCTGTCCCATGGGTGGGCCCCCTCAGCTTCCCTCCCACCCCATCCTGTCCCATCGCACCTCATCTTCTGTTATGCCCCTAACACATGGCTCCAGCAAGCCTGCCTTCTCCTTACGCATCAGTGATTTTTCTCTCTTTCAGACCTTTCTTATAGACTCAAACTGTTTTAGTTTATACCACTCTTAAAAAAAAAAAAGTGTTGCTCCTACATGCCCCATGAGGGGACCTTGCAGTCAGGGTCACCCGTGATCTACATGCTGCTAATCCCAGTGGTCCGTGGTCTCCACTTCCTTGATCTGTTAGCAGCAGGTGGGTCCCACCTCCTCCCTGAAACACTGTCTTCCTGACACCACCCCTCCCAGCTGTCCTCACGACATTGGTCTTGGTTTCCTTGGCTGGTTCCTTCTTGCCTCCCTCATCTTTGAGTGGAGAGTGCTCCAGCTCCTCTTTCTATGTACACACACACACCCGGCTACTCACTTGCCAACAACCCCAAATGTCTATTTCCAGCATGGAGCTCCTCCCTGAGGTCAGCTCTGTACATCCACTCACCTCCCTGTCCCCACTTGGATGCCAGTAGGCTTGTCCTCGCCAAGATGTTCCAAACAAACCTCTGAGCACAGTGTAGTCAAACGAGGTGTTAAAAAAACAATATGAAAACCCCCATGTGTTTGGAAATCAGGGTGTTTATACTTCTAGAGAACCCATGGATAAAATCAAATGGATATTAGGAAACAGTTTGAACTGGATAATGACAAAAATTATTATGACAAAATGTATGGAAGGTAGCAAATGCATTGTTTAGAAAGAAAAGCAGACCTTAAAAAAAAACAACAACCAAAAGATAGTGGGAAATGATACAGTTGCTGTGGTAAACAGTGGGGGTGGTTTCCTCACATTAAACCAGGAGTTACTGGGGGACCCAGCAACCCCATATCTGGGTGTATCCCAAAAGGAGTGAAGGCGGGACTGGAAGGGAGATTTGCACATCAACGATCCAGCAGCGTATTCACACAACCCAGCCATCTGTGAACAAGTGAGTGGAGACATAAAAATTGGTCCAGCCGCACAGTGGAGCACAATCCAGGCTTGCAAAGGAAGGACGCTGTGACCACGGCGAGCGCATGGATTCCACCCCACCCCCCGACCAGGGACACTGCGCAGAGTGAAATGGATCAGGCCCAGAGGAGAGTTAGTGTCTGACCCCACCACCGAGGTCCTGAGAGGAACCAAATTTATGGAGGCAGGGAGCAGAAGGCGGGTGCCAGAGGCTGAGGTGGGGGTGGGGAGTCTGTGTTTCATGGGGACAGAGTTTACATTTGAGAAGGTGAGAAAGTTCTGGAGCTCAATGCCGCTGAACCGCACACTTAAAAAAACGGTGAAAATGGTAAATTCTATGCCTAGATACATCTATATTTACCATAATATTTTAAGAAGTTAAAAAAATCTTTTTTTAAGATTTTATTTATTTATTTACCTGAGAGAGAGAAAGAGAGAGAGCATGCACGCGCACGTGAGAGACGGAGGGAGTGAGACCGGAAGAAGGAGAGAGATTCTTAAGCAGAGTCTACACTGAGCACAGAACCCAATGCCAGCCCCGATCCCACAACCGCAGGATCATGACCCAAGCTGAAACCAACAGTCAGACACTTAACCAACTGAGCCACCCAGGCGCACGGTTAAAAAAAAATCTTTTTTTTTAAAGACACCTGCAAATTAATGAGATAAGCACGCATCTCAAAAAGTCAGATGAACAACAATCCCAAAGAACTGAAAAGCAAAGGATAATAAGTCTATACATTAATGGACCAGAAGGCAAAAATACTGGAAAGAGGATCAACCAATGGCTGAAATCAGAAAAGGAAACGTGGTATCGCTCAGGGTGACCGACACCTCTTGGCCTGCCCCGGGTCCCCTCAATGTCACGCGGGAAGCCCCGGCTCTCCAGCCCCTCAGTTCCAGGGGCCGGTGGCCACCTGCTTCAGGTCCTCAGTCATCAGAACAAGAACAAGAACATACTGGAAATAACTTCTGTCAGTAAGTCTGGAAATTCAGATATTGTGGACAAATTCCCAGGAAATTATCATTAATCAGAACCTATACCCAAAAGAAAGAGCATCTGTTTCGGTAGTTCTTAAAGGGACTGAACCCAGAATCCAGAGCCCTCTGGTGTTGGCCCCCTGCTCGGGCTCTCCCGTCTCTCTGCTCTGGGCCCGGATGCCGCAAGAACCCAGCTCTGAGGAGGAGGCCCCAGAGCACCTGGCCGAGGCTGCAAGGGGCGCTTCTCTAGGCACCGGGGTACTTTCAGGCCCATTCCCCTGCGAGGCCCCCATCCACAAACCGCCCCTTCCCAGGCCCCTCAGTTTCTCCATTTGCCGCTGGCGGGGCTGGAGGAGCCCCGTGGGCCTGCCTCCCCGTCTGGACAGGCCTATCTGAGCATCTCTTGGCGCCAGCCTGCCTGTTCACCCCCTGGGGTGTCGGCACTCGGATCTCCATCACCACGATGCAAATAACAGGTTTGGCTGGGTGGGCGGTGTGGACCTCGGGTACGACTCCTTGTGACTTCCAGGTGACAGTTTCCCACAGGTAGTGGGGACTTGTGGGACAGTCTTGTCCGCCAGGCACCTGCGCCCAATGCCAGACAATGGCTCCAGCCCGAGTTTCTCTCTCAGACCCCGGTAACCATAGCAACGTGCTTCAACCCTCAAGCCTACGTTTTCCTGGAATCCAGAGGGGATGATAGACTCCTCCCCCCTGACAGCTGATGGGAGGGTGCGATGCCTGGCTGAAGGAGTCTGGAAACTGTGATGTGCAAGCCTGACCTCCCTCTGCCGGTCCTTCTCTCCAGCCAGAGAATTGAGAGTCTTGGGAGCCAGACAAAGTCACCAGGCCCGGCCCTTGTTTTGTGTTGCTGTATCGCCCAACTCAAGGATCCTGTCCCATCATGTCGTACCCTATGTGGGCACCATGCGTGTGTGCACGGGGGTGTGCATGTGCATGTGCATGTGGAGGGTGGTTGCACCGTGTTATGTAATCACGTGGCACCAACCATGGGCAATCACTCTTCTCTGACCACGTCAACCCCACGTCAACCTCCTACAGCACACTCTGAGATTCTAAGAACCGGGTTAATTAATGACTGAGTCAGCCAGGGCACCGAGGGTTCACTGGCATCCCCAAGGGGTCAGTCAGGGTGGGGACGGCCTGGCCCAGGTGGCCAGAGCCAGGTGATGGCAGTGGGGGGCAGCTGAGGAGTGGGGATGGTGGTGCTGCACTGGATTGACTCCGGGAAGTAGGGGAACGAAGGAGAGAGGGGCAGGGGGAGAGTTTGCGGTCCCCACTGTTGTTGCTGTTATGCACATGGGAAAGTTCTGGAAGTCACAGAATAGATCCTGGGATGAACCCTATCTGCCCAGCAATGGCGGCTCCCACACTCTGCCAGGAAGAAATCAGGGAATGAGATCCCAGCATGTGCGACCTCGGTGTGGAAGGGTAGTCCGTCACTCCCCACCCACAGTGCGCAGGCTGTGACCTTGAGGCTCGAGAAGGGGGCCGGTGGCCTGAGCTGATGCAGGCATGAACGGGGAGGCCAGGTGCTTGACTCAGGTCTCCCCACGCCCAGGCCACTCTCTCCCCAGGCCCCTCTCCTGAGCTGAGGCTGCCCTGGTGTATGTGTGCGTGCATACGCGAGTGTGCGTGCTCGTGCTGACCACGTGAGTGCTTGAGGGCCTCTTGGAGCTGGGGAGGTGTGGCTTCTCCGTGCACCCTCCCAAGGTGCCCTCGGAGACTACTCCCAGGAGGGTGCTAGAGGGCGGGTGCCCCACTGACCTGGATCACGGTGTCCAGCCCCAGCGGAGACCGCTCTGCAGTGGCATCCCCGTGGCCAGGCTCGCTGGAGGCAGAGCTCATCTCGGATGGGAGCACAGGACTCGGGAGAGAGCCGGGGCTTGGCTGCCCGGTGAGTGTCCTCCTGGTGCCCTGGCCAGGCTGGGACCTGCCCCAGTGCACCCAGCCCCACACCTGTGCAGCACCTGGCTCCTCCGGTTGGTCGGTCTGGGTGTCCAGCTGCCCCCTCTGGGCTGGCGACCAAGCAGCCAACTAAGCCAGAGGCGTTGCTGGGGCAACCGCGACGCTGAGGATTGAGTTTCCCTGGAAACAAGAGTGCAGGCCCTGTTGCCATGGGGACTAAGGAACGCTGTTGTCTGCAAACGGTCTCCTGGACACTGGAGACGCCCTGAGTGAAGCTGTTCACCTGAAAGACCACAGCCAGAGGGGCTGGCTCTCCCCCAGGTCTCCCCCTCCCCCGCCCTTGTGGGGAAGGGCTCCTGGCCTTCCAAGGGCATTCTCCCTGGGAGGAATTGTGTGCTTGGGGCCACACATCAGCTTTCTCCTAAGGGAAAATCAGAAGCTATGTCTGTCTGTCTTTCTCTCTCTTTCTTTCTTTCTCTTTCCCTTCCTTCCTTCCTTTCTTTCTAAGATTTTATTTATTTATTTATTTGACAGAGAGAGAGAGTGAACATAAACAGGGGGAGCCAGAGAGGGAGAAGCAGGTTCCCACTAGGCAGAGAACCCAATGTGGGGCTTGATCCCAGGACCCTGAGATCATGACCTGAGCCAAAGGCAGATGCTTAACGACTGAGCCACCCAGGAGCCCCTATGGATTTCTTTTCTAACATCTAGAAAAGAACTTTCAGGTCAGTAGTGGGAATGTGTCCAGCAGATGGGTAGACTGACGCCTGGAGAGGAGAAACCACCTTCCCGAGGACCAAAGGAGACCCCCATCATCCTAACCTTGCACTTGGACGCTTCCCTCTGGAGCTCGGTCTCAAGGTAATCTATTCCACAGGTGACTTGTGCCACACTCGTTGTAACCCTGTCACTGAAAACTTTCCAGAGCCACATAAAGGAACAGCAGGGACACCCAGAGCTCACCCACTGGGGTGATGGGACCCAGGCCCAGGAGCAAGTGAGGGACAGGCACATACCTGTGTCCCTCCCAGCCTGGGCCTCCTGGGGCCTCTGGACTGAGTCTGGCACTGGGCATCAAGGCAGACCGGTGTCCCCTCCCCATGCCTCATTCCAAGCTGGGTCTCTCCCAGCAGAGTCCCTCTTGAATAGGGACAGCTGCTGGAGATGGGCCCAGCAGCCGGGAATGACTGCCCCTCGAATGAGAGGAGACCAATATGGGACTCTGGGAATGTCCCGGGGACCCCCAGAGCCTGGGCTCCTCTGAGGCCACTCAAGAAGATGGGAGTCAGCCTGCCTGGGCAAGGCCAGAAGGGACCTGGCGGTGAGGGGGGATGCTCGGTGGGAGGGCTGCTGAGGGACTTCGAGGGACCAATCTGTCTCCTCAAGATGGAAATCCAAGACCAGGTCACCTGTGCTTAAAGGAAGCTGTCCTTGAGAAGCACGGGATCTTTGTTCCGGAATCCTCAGGGCCTCTGCTGGCTGCCCCCCGGAAGGACAGCCACCGGAGTGCCTCACACAGGCACAGGCCAGGCTCCCCGGCTGGACGTAGTCCCACTGGGCCTGCAGGGCTGGCATGGGGCTCATTGGATAGGCAAGTGGATGGGCCCTAGCCAGTCCTTTTGTGCCAGGCCCCTTTGGACAAGCATAACCTCCAGCTTCTGAAGGTAAAAGCCGAGATCCAGATTCAGAGCCCAGGGGACCCATGCTGTAGCTTAGGTAACTTCCAGCACCCTAGGCTGCCTATAGGACCCTCCCCCCAGAATCTGAGCCCAGAGGTTTTGGAGAGATGTGAGGCAGGTGTCCTCAGGGAGGCAAAGGGAGCGGCAACATTGCTCAGGGGCTGGGCCTCCTCTGACCCCGACGAGGTGGGCTCTGAGGGCATAGAGGGTAAGGCCTGCCTCCAGTGAGTCTTCCCACCCCGGGAGCTCAGTGTGGGACATCCCTGTGGTGGTGGCACGAGGGGGCTGTGGAGGCCGGCGTCATTATCCGCCATCTCTCTCAGGAAACCAGGAGAGTTGCGGCTCCGTGGTTGGAGGGACAGCCTGTCGTGCCTCTTGCCCCTACTCCCCAACCCAACATTCACCTCGGCTTATTCTCCCCCTTAAACACTCGGGCCACACAGAGAAGCCCGGCACAGGTCAGCCTTCGCCCACACCCCAGTACCCTTTCCTCTAGGGAGATGCTCAGCCCCTCAGGGCTTCCACAGGCTCCGTGGCTTCACTGCTTGGTGTCCATGCTTGTGGCTCCTGGTCCTGGGCTGTCAATGGATGAGAAGGAGAACCTTCGGGACCAGGCAGCCCTGGGCCCAGGCATGGCTCCTGGGGAATGTTCTGGAGTGGATGGAGGGTGTGATAGAGGTCCTTAGCATGCAGGTAGCACCTCTGTGGGATGAGCAGGGGCAGGGCTCAGGAAAGACCACAACTGGTCCTAACCCAGAGCAAGAGAATGGCCTCAACTTTTTCTGTCGGTTGCCGGCCCTGGGAGCACCAGAATTTGCCACATCTGATTCAGACCCTCTCCAAGAGGGGAAGGGACCTCAAAACTCGCACCAAAGTGCTGGCTTCCTGGTGTGAAGGCCAATCCTCGGTCACATCTCTTATATTCGCTCTGACAGGCATGACAGGGATGGGTGTGGCCGGGCCTGCCGTGGATGGGACACGTTGTCCTGATTTGTCCTCTGAAGATGGGTCACACGCAGGGCAACCCCGGAGGAGAGGAACGGTCTGCCTCTGTCCTAGCCCCGCAGGGCCTCCTAGCAGCCGGGCCACCCTAACTGGCTCCAGGATCTGTCCAGGTGTCAGTCTCCTCTCCAGTGACTCTGTCCCCTGAGGACATGCCTGCCTCCCCCCTCCCTGAGAGCCAGCTGTCCTCGGTGACAGTCCATCGGGACGGTGGGTGATCCCTCAGGAGAGGAGTGACTCCTGCCAGCAGCTGTGGTTCAACTACCTAGGGTCACGGCCTCCATCGGGTGTGTCCCTTGCAGGTGCTGGACAGGAAGCAGGCTGCATACTCTGCACTTACGTTAAATATAGACTCCTTCTGGACACTCGGGCTCGGGCACTGCCCGTGGGGGGAGTGCCCCAGGCTACTGGTCACTGTCAGTGTGTCTGTACCCCTGAACCAGGGGACAGAGGTAGCAGCTATGTAACTGAGTGGTTGGATTTGAGACCCTCAGAACCCCTCTCCCCACAGCCTCTGCCAGCCCCCTTCTTGGGCTGTGGCAGCCCCAGCCTCCTTCCTGCCTTGCAAAGCTTCATGGCTTAGCTCTGCTCCTGGTTGCCTCTGCCACTAGCTGAGGATGGCCACCTCTTGGGTGACAGTGCTGGCCCACACCTGCTTCTCCTTGGGGGACCCCAAGTGTCCACAAAGAGCCGGACAGCAGCCTACAGATGAACCCTCACACCCCAGCCACCAGCACACATGCATCTTCCACAGGAAGGTCTGCCTATTTCCTCCCCAGCGCCTCTTCAGTGCCCTCCGTCTCTCCTGGGCCAACACCCCTGTCAGCTGCCCTGTGGGCTGTCACCTCCTGTGTGCAGTCCCACGTGTCCCTTGCTTGATGGTGTGGTGCAGGTAGAAGGGTGTGATGGGCTTTATGCCAGAGCTGGGCACCCCTGTGCTGGTCTCTGCAAAAGGAGGCAGTTGGCCGGGTAGCCAGCCCCCAGCCCCAGGCTCCCGGGCAGGTAGTACAGCCCCCGTGTCCTCCCCAGACCAGGGGAGGGAAGACCGCTCTGGGGCTGGTGGGAGAGGCCACCTTCGAAGAAGCAGACCCGCGGGGCTCCTGGGCAATGATGGGCCGGGGGGTCAGGATGGATGACGGCCCATGGGACCTAGGGGACGAGGGGAGGTGATGGGCAGTGATGGGCGGGGGGTCAGAAGACGGCCGCTGGGATTGGGGGGACGAGGAGCGGTGATTTAAGTCCTGTGCTCTGTGCCTTTCATGTCTAGTGACTCTGCAGAAGATCCCTTCAAGAAATCACCAGAAACCGAGGGGCAGCATAAACCCACAGGCTGCTGGTGCTCAGACGGTTGGGCTGTCATGCCCAGTGACAGGGATGTAGCTGTGTGGGAGCCCTGCGGAAGCCGAGGGCCAGAGCCATTTCCTCGTTCTCACCACGTGAGAAATCCCTGAAGGAAGCCTGGGCGGGGATGCGGGCTGTGATCCATTTGGGGGCTGGGGACCCCTCCTCCTAGGGCCTGGCTCCCTTCCCTGTAAGCCCCACCACCACTTTGGGATTGTCCCTCCTGCCTGGACTGTTCCCCTGCCAAGCGAGGGCCCCGTGCGGAAGCGTGGGGCCCGGCCTTCTCTGAGCCCTCCTTCCCACTCTGTGGGTTTGCTCCTTGCCCCTGATGTCCAGCACACAAATGCTCCAGCAGCTTGGGCTGGCCGGTTGGTCAGACCGCAGCCTGGGGATGGCTGTGAGGAGCTTGTTTCTCTCTCCCGCTGTGGTTTCTAGTTTGCTGGCTCCTGCCTCGTCTCCCTGGGCTCAGCTTCCTGAGTGACCGTGGACCCTGGTGCCTGACGGCTCTGGGGTCCGTGCCCTGAGGCCCCTTCACCACAGCCCCACCTCGGGAGTGCAGGCCCCCTCCTGGGGCCAGGCCTTGACCCCGTTGGCGCTATGGCTCTTCCCACCCCTAGCCACTGGGGTCCACGTGGGCTACACCCTGTCCCCCTAACCCACCCCAGCTGCTTCCCGGTCTCTCTGCTTCCCATAGGGCTTCGTCCTCAATCCCCAGCCCGTGCCACAAGCCTGCAGCCTGGACTGGAGGCTGGAGGCAGCTGGGAAAGGAAGCAGGGCCTTCTTAGCAGGACTCCAGGGAAAAGCAGCAGGCTGGGGCCGTGGGAGACACCCCATTTCCCTGCTGCTGCTGCGACCTTCCTGGGGTGAGTAAGGAGGAGGAGGACCAGGTGGGGCAGACACACAGGCCGGGCCCTTTAGGCTTGGATGTTCCACAGAAGCAACGAATGCGCGCTCACAGCTGCAACCCATGCCAGTCAGATGTGCATGTCAGATTCTGGCCACCCTGACTGCGTGTCCTGGATGTGGTTGGACCACAGACCAGCATCCAGCTGAGATGGGGTTGCCCATGACCACCAGACCACTGCTGACAGTGGGGCTTCAGGGACCCCGGGAGCCAGGCCTAGGTGTGTGTAGTTTGGCATGCACTGCTGTTCCAACCTTAGGCCCACAGAAGCCACATGTGGGAGGGACCCTCTGGTGCTGGAGCGCTCACTTCAGCAGCTCCTGCATCCATGGCACACAGGAACTGCCCGGCCCACCAGGGGCATCGTGCAGAAAGGGCTGCTGGTTTCTGGGCAGCTGGTGGCTGTAGAGGTGTGGGTCACCATCAGAGCGTGGCCGTGTCTTGGTGGCCTATCCTGTGCAGCTTCCCCGTTTCTCTGCCGAGGGCTTTGCTCCCAGGCCGGCCAGCAGCTCGCCCAGCGGCTCCCCCAGGGTCTCTTGGAGAGCAGCTTCTGGGTATGTCTTCTCTTGAGGTCTGACAATTCTGTGTGAACCCCTGAGTGGAAGCAGCTTCCAGCCAGTGCTCTGGGCGTATGGGCTGAGTGAGAACGGGAGGGCCTGGAGAGAGAGGCCTGCCCCTGGGCCCAGAGGAAGGGGTCCCCCTGGGACTCTGTGGCTGATTCAGGCCTTGCTGACCCTTTTGGGAGATCACACTTGGCAGCTCAGGCAGCATCTGTTTTTGCATGGGCTGGCCCAGAGCTGTGGCTGATAGATATGGTCTGGGCAGGAAGGCCTAGGATGTCTGAGTGGCAGCCCATGCTCTCTGAGGGGGCTAGTGAGCATGGGGGCCTCGGAGGTCACATGGGGTCTGCTGCCAGACTCCCATGGTCCACTTTGTGGGCTGCATGTGGGTCCCCCTCTTGTAGCACAACCAGGAGCTCCAGAAGTACAGGATCAGGACGCTTGCACTGATCTCCCTCGGAGAGGGAGTCCTCGGACACGGAAGCTGCATGAACCTGTGCTGGGGGTGGCATGTCCACCAGCTGGCAAACTCCTTTGCTGACTGCCCACCACGCGGACCCCCGTGACCCTCCCGGGCCCCTCACTGCCCCACCCTGGGGTCTGCGGGGTGGTGGTCCTGGGTTCTGTGACCTGCAGCCCCTGAACTCCATGGCTCCTCTGTGGTCAGACACTGCCCAGTGGGCCAGGGCTGCTCTTGCGTCTTCTCTCCCAGCCCTGCCCTTGCAAGAGATCAGGTGCGAGCGGTCTGTGAGAAGTCCAAGGGCATACACAGAACTGCCGTGGGGCCTAGGGCCCGGGGCCCTGAGCCCCAAGGAGGGGGGTATGTGGAACACATGTCACAGGGAGTGGTAGTGGAGGCAGTGAGGGCAAGCTGACCAGCAGTGGAGGGGAAAGCAGACAACTGGCCTTGGACACTTTGGTGTCACTCTCCCTGAGGAGGGGGCTCCCAGGACCGGGGGTGGGGTGCACAACATTGGGGCCGCCCCTGAGTCGGGGAGGTCCCTGCAGCGCCGTGCCTAGTGGGGCCACCTGCTCTCCTGGGGGAATTCAGGATTGCTCTGAGGTCCAAGGAAGCTGGAGAAATGTGATATCACGGGTTGCAGATGGTGGAGCCAAGGCACAGACAGGGCCAGAGTCAGGAGCGCGGGACCCAGGTCCTCCACAGCAATGCCCCTCCCTATAGGTCAGAGTCCCGTGAAAATGGAAGGGCCACACGGAGTGTGTGGTGGGGAGCAGAACACAGTATGGATGGGGTAGGACGCCGGCCAAGGGCATCAGCATCCTTGACACTGAGCAGCTGCCCTGGGAGAGGGACTGACGTGCTCTGGACAACCCCAGAGGACAGGACCAGGCCAGGTCTGAGGGAGGAAACTCGTCTTTTCTTTGATGGTGCTATGGGCTGCACTGTGAGGTGGTGAGCTCTTTGTCCTGGGAGGTATGAAAGAGAAAGCCAGGCCCTGGGGGTTCCAAGGACCAAGAAGTGAGCACCTTGGATCTGGGTTCTTTTTTTTTTTTTTCTTTTTTAATATTTTATTTATTTATTTGACAGAGATCACAAGTAGGCAGAGAGGCAGGCAGAGAGAGAGGAGGAAGCAGGCTCCCTGCGGAGCAGAGACCCTGATGTGGGACTCCATCCCAGGACTCTGGGATCATGACCTGAGCCGAAGGCAGAGGCTTTAACCCAATAAGAACCCCAGGTGCCCCTTGCATCTGGGTTCTGCTTGCAGCTCTGTGTATCTGAGGCCCAAGTATGGGTGGAGGAGAGGGCTCACCCTGAGGGCTGCAGGGCTGTGTCTCCGGGAAACCTCATTAGGGGCTATCTCCAAGTTTACTGTTTGCAGACACTGGGCGCGGGGTGGGGGGGTGGGGGGGTGGGAGGTGTGTGCATATAGGGCTGGCCCAGTAGGGCCAAGGGTCAGCGGGGGCGGCTCCCTGGTGACTGGTTGGGACTTGCCCACCTGAGCTGGGAGACAGGCTGGGCCGGGCAGGGCTCCCAGTGCTGTGCTGAAGCGGCCAATAGGGCGAGACTTTCCACCCGGTAAGGAGCCCAGGAGATGTCCCCTAGAGCTACAGACCCAGGTGGGTACAGGCTTCCTTAAGGTTGAGCTAGGGCCTGGGGTTGGGGTTTGGAAGTGTGGCACTGCAGGGAGAGGAGGCAGGATTCTCACCTGGGTGGTGGGTGGGCAGGTGACCCCCCCAATTGGAGGCTCCCCAATTCTGGCCAGGCATAGGTGCCTCAGTGGAAAATGAGGTTGTTGGGGGAGTGCAGACCCCCTAGCCTGCCATCCAGGCTCCTCAGAGGCAGCTGCAGCGGGCTGCCCCTCCGGGGGCCTGGGAAGGCTACCACCAGCTCTCACCTTTGTCATCTGAGCAAGGAGGCTGTCCTGTGTCCCTCCCCCAGGCTGGTGGGAGACTGCGTGTCACAGAGTTTCTGTGGCCGCTGCACAGGGATGGGGGGGCCACCAGGAATGGCCTGCGGGAGGTGGTCAAGCCATGGCAGGAGCGCAGCCTGACTGTGGTATTTCTCCAGGGCTCTCTGGAACTGCTAAGAGGCACTCTGTGTGACAGGAGGGAGGAGCCAGAGCTGAATTGTGACCTGGCCCCTCCCCCTGCCCTAGGCTCCCAGTGACATTCCTAATTGTTGGGGACTGACTCACCCCCACTTCAAAGGCCGGGCCTGGCTCAGCTATTTAACCCAGTGGCAGCTCCGGAATTCTGCTCTGCGGAGAGCTGGGGCCCCACCCGCAGACCTGCTCCTCTCCGGGGCCTGCATACATCCTTGGGTCCTCGGTCCCTGGCTGCCCCTGTGCCCTGGCCCCAGCCATGGCCGTGCAGGTGTCCCTGTGGCACCACTACCTGCAGGCCATCCGCTCGAGGGGGGCGCCCCGGGCACAGGACTACCAGCGAGCAGAGAACGTGCTGCTAGTGGTGCTGGAGCGCGTGCATGAGCTGGACCCCCGCTTCCTCGTGGACTACTCCCGGGACCTGGAGGCCTTCCAGTTCGCCTTGCGCTCCTCCGAGGATCCAGTGCGCATGGAGGTACCCCTGTGGGTGGATGCCGAGGTCCTCCTGGTTGAAGAGGTAGGGGCCGCCGAGGCAGGGGATGGCCCCACGTCCTGCCGCCTGGGTGTCCCCAGGGAAGGGGCCAACCTGGAGCAGTGGACAGCCGAAGATGTCTCCAGCATCTCCTCGGAGGGGAGTGGCACCTGCTGCAGCCACATTGTGCCCAGCAAGGTCCTGCGTGTCCTCAAGGACCTTCTGGTGGCAGCCATCGTGCACTGCAAACACCAGAGCCTCATCGCACCAGGTAGCCACCAAGCGACTGTTGGAACACGCATGATGGCAGTGTGTGTGTGTGTGTGTGTGTGTGTGTGTGTGTGTGTATGCGTGTGTGCCTGTGCGTGCACAGACGGGGTCTCTCAGTGTGTGTGTTGGGGCACATGTGTGATGGCTGTGTGTGCGTGTATGCGTGTGTGTGCACAGACGGGGTCTCTTGGGGTGTGTCGGGGCACACGTGTGATGGCAGTGTGTATGTGTGCACGTGTGCGCATACATGCATAGACGAGGTCTCTCAGTGTACACACTGAGAGGGCACACGAGTCGAGGGACATTGCTCTGAGGTCCTTTCTAGCTCCAGACACTTCTGAGAAGACAGGTCATGTGTTTCCATGTCGCCTGATGACTTTGGTGGCCACAGTGGACAGGCTGTTACTAGTGAAACAGCTGGAAACGACGCCTGCCAGGGCACCGTCTTCCCGCTGACCTGCTAGATGAGGGTCCGGCCACAGGTCTGGGTGAGGGGTCCTGTTACCAGCTCTGGTTCAGCCCGCTGTCCTTACAGATGTCCCTGAGTGCAATCCCTGGTCACATCGCACTGGGAAGAGTATGTGTGTGCATGTGTATATGTATGGGTTACGGACGCATGTCTGAGTGTGTGCACATGTGTAGGTGGAAGTGTGTGCACATGAGTGAGTGAGCGTGTGTGCAGGATTGTGGACACGTGTGTGAGTATGTGCACATGTGCATGCAGAAGTGGGCGCACATGAGAGTGTGTGTGGACATGTGTGTACACACACACAGTTTTGTTTCCATGCATGGACCGGTTGCTACTTGGTGTCCTGGGCCCTGAGCAGGCTCCATGCTGGAGTCTGGCCTTAGTGTCTTGTCTGGGTGCCCACATGGTGTGACTCGGGGTGGTGAGCCCCTAGGGAGTGCAGGGCTCCTGGCTGAACCACAGATGGCGGGTTTCCCTCCAGTTGGGGCCGCTTGGACTGTGAGAGTCCCGGGAAGAGGCAGGTGCAGAGATCCAGACAGCAGGGCCTCCTCCTGGGGACCAGAGCAAATATATTGGGTTGTCCTGGCAGGGACTGGGAACCAAAACAGAATGCCCAGCCTCCCTTGGGAAGGACAGGCCCACGGTGGCGGCTGGTCCTCATGTCTGCTGTGATGCCAGAGTGAGATAGCCCATCTCGGGGAGAGTGACCCGCCCTGGGCTGTTCAGAGTGGCTCCTGGGTGGACTTCCAGCCCCAAGAGGGAACAACTTCCAGCTCTGGCCCCTCCCAGGCCTGCCTGGTGACCTGGGGCTGGTGGCCACCTTCTCGGGGCAGTCGGAGCCTGTCATTAGGCCTGCCCAGCTTCCAGCCCCTTCCACATCTTCTCTGCTCATCATCTGAACCTCTCAATTACTGCAGGGACTTGTCTGTCTGCCTCTGTGACAGATCATAGCCACTCCCACCTGGCCTTAGCCCCTGCCGGCCCTGGGCCCGTCTGGGAGCAGACCCACCTGCTGGGGTGTGCCAAGCCTGGGCCACTTGGGCGCACTCTGAGCTGCCCATCTTCACTATCCCTGGGACTCCACCGTCCTCAGTTCCTGGCTGAGAGAGCAGAGGCGCCTGGGACCACACCCGCCTGAGTTGAGCACGCAGGGAAATTCCAGGCATTGCTTCCTGACACGTACCTTAAAAGGGAAACACAGCAGCTCCCTCCAGGTGACAAGGTCCAGGATGCTCCCACCCAGGGCAGAAACTGGTGAGACCAGCCTAGGGGCTAAGGCAGGGTGTGGCTGTGACCTGGCTGGGGCTGCAGGTGTGGCTGCCTTCCAAGCCTAGCTGCCTGCCTCCACCTCGGGAAGGTGTGACCGGCAGTAGATAAGGAAATAAAGCCACCACCTGCAGCTCAAACCCTGAATTGGGAGGGGCCAGGGATCACCCAACTCCTTTCTTCCTTTAACTAACAAGGAAACTGGGGCTCCTGGAGGGGGATAGAGTGGCCCAGGGGGCAGGACCAGGACCTGCTCTGGGCTAGGTCCCCAGAAGTGGCCCCAGAACTACCGTATAGGAGACTTGGGGGAAGGGTCTGCCTAATGGGGGAGCAGGCTCCTTCATACAGGACCCCCAGTGCTGCGAGGGGCGTTGGTGGGCTGTGTGCAGTGGAATAGTTTGGGAATGCAGCTCCTGCGCTCAGTCCCGTAGAGACCTTTCTCCTAGGCACATACTGGGGGCCTCCTTTGGTACATGTCTCCCAGAAGGTTGGTCCCTGACCTCTAACCAGCACCCTCGCTGGGCAGCGCCAGGGGAGGGAAGGGGCGACCGCTCTGAATCCAGTGATGGCTGGTGTTGGTCAGGGCTGGAGATGCGAGGGTTCCCCACACTGTTCAGCTCCCCTTTCTCCCTCTGTGGTATCAATATGTTTTGGCGGGCGGTGGCGGGGGGAGAGGGACAACGGACATGGAAGTCCAGAGGGCCCCGGGTCACACCAGAGTGCCCCTACTGTTCTTGGAATGTCCCCTCCTGGCTGGTCTGGGGGCTCTGGGTCAGGGGAGTGGGCGCTGGGCTGCGTCAGCCATGAGGGATGTGGGAGCATCTTTACTCCCATGTGCAGTCTGGGATGCGGTTCTGGGGACCCAGGGTGTGGAGTAGAATGAGGGAGGGCAGGCTCATTCATTGTCAGCCCTCGGATTCAGACCCTCCTGGGAACTGGGCACTAAGCATGTCCAACATCAGGCCTTCAGGGACACGTGTGCGGCTACACGTGTGCTACATCCCAGGCCGTCCTGCACCTCCTCAGACCCTTCCAAGAGGTGTGAAGGGCAGCCTGAGATGGGGACTCCAAGACATGGCGGTCGTTGCAGGGTCTCTGAACGCAGACAGCCTGAGGGAGGAGGAGCTCCATCTGTCCCTGCTGGTTTCCAGTGGCTGGAGAACAGTGTGCTTCCACGTCGTGCCTGTGGTACGAAGAAGGCAGAGGGTACCCGCCCTGGAGGGGGCCCAGCTGATGCATGGGTTCCCTGAAGGCAGCTTGAAAAGGATCGTCAGCCAAAAGGTGGCGCTGGTACCAGCCAGTGCTCAGCACTGGAGGTAGGACATGCCTCCTGGGGTCTGGGGGTCCTGGGGAGCTGGCAGGAAGGGGGCTGCCCCACCACTTTTCCCCTCACTCTGAGCCGGAAGGTCTGCGGTGATGTCCCCCCTGCCCTAGCCATCCATACCAATGTCACTGGGATCTCTGAGGGGCGGGGCATGTGGGATCTGGCCGGGATGCTCACTCCTTACCGCCAGCTTTAGCTCCTTGCAGCTGCAGGGAGTGGTGAGGGGGGAGCTGTGCCCCCACCCCACGTGAGGAGTGGGCAGGGCAGGCTGTGAGGAGAGACGGGGAGAAACTGGGAAGCGCAGGAGGCCGCCTGGAAGGGAACCCTCGAGACCTGGACTGACACCTTTGTTTCAGGTGGGAAAGCGGCAAAGGACAGAGACTTATCTGGGTCACGCAGGGTCCTGGGGTGGCTGGGAGGGGTCCCCGCACAGTGAGGGTGACCAGAGGAATTTGCTAGCATCCTCCCAGATGGGATATGGTGTGTCCCCCACCCATGGGGTTAGCTGCGTGTCTCCTCCCCGGCCAGCCTCCTGTGGACCTCCAGTCTCCATCCCGGTGAGGTGCTGAGGCCCCTTCCTCAGACGCACCTGCAGGAAAGGGAGGCCCTGAGTTGGTGTCTGTGAGATAGAAAGATAGAGTCCGGGGTGGGGGGCACGTGGTGGAGGCTGAGCTGCCCTTGAGACCCCCAAGCCAAGGGCAGGGACTGAGCCCCCTCCAGCTCCGAAATGGCTTCCACAGCATCTTGCAGGCAGGGGTGGTGTGATTTGAGGGGGGTGACCCGCCCACCAGTTCCTACGCTGGGTGCTGCTTCTGGGAACAGGGCACCTGGTTGGGGTGGGTGTTGCTCTTACAGGTAATTCTTGGAAGTCAACGATGTTCATGGAGCTGGCTATGCCCTCCTGTGGCCTTCTGCCCCCAAAGAAAGGCTCCTCTGAGCGCCTCTGAGCCCCTCACCCTGAGCAGGGCTTTGTCCGGGCTTGTGGGAAGGAAGGGAGGGTAAGCTGGGCAGTCACGTGTGCAGGCCAGCAGGGAACGATCCTTCCCCTGTCCCTCCATTCAGACTCTGAGTGTGCAGGCAGTCGGCTGTCCAGTACTGAGACTCCACAGAGGGGGGCCCTTGGGGGGGACCTCAGATTCTACCCCTTTGGTGGCTCAGCAAGTCCACAGTGAGTGCCATGGGGGTACAGTGCCCCAAGCTCTTGTGTGGCCGCCTGGGGAAGGCTGGACTTGCCAATGGGGCATGGAGTGGATGTGCGAGCCCAAGGACCAGAACTGCCTATCCACCCTGGGCAGGTCAGAGTGGCACCTTCCTGTCCACACAAAAGGGCCAAGATGGCCTGGAGGCTCCTTCCACCTCTCCATGTTGTGGGGCCTACATGTCTCTCCAAGAACACTGGCCTTTCCCATTTGACTGCCCAACACGTACAGGCCTGGGAACCATGGGGAGGGTGTGCTGGGTGCAGCCACTGGTCCTGTCATGGCCTGGACCGCATGCGGGTCCTCTCGCGGGGAGGCCACAGAAGCTGGGGGCTTTTCTTCCTGGGGCGAAGTGGTGGGGGCAGGCTGCCCAGACTCCTGGCTGGGGCCACAACGCTAACCATCTGTGGTGTGCCTTTCCCGACTCCCAGGGTCTGCACTGACTACTTGCTCACCAGACTGCTAGGTGCACTGGGCTCCTTCCCGGGCCACCGCCTGGACAGCCTCTCCATCCTGGACCGGGTCAACCACGAGAGCTGGCGTGATGGTGGCCAGAGCCCTGGCCTGACCTTCGGCCATCTGAAGGTGCATGGGCCAGGGGCGGGGGGTTCTCGGGTGCAAGGGCCCCTGGCGGCTGTGAAGGTCACTGGCCAGGTATTCCCCCTCTGAGAGGAAGCAGCCCTGTCTGCAGCTCTCAGCTGCTCACTAGGCTGCTGGGACTTGGCTGGAGCCGTGTCCTCCTTGGCCTGTGTGGGGTCTGCCCGTGGTGAGCTGTGTTGGGGTCGGGGAAGCAGTGTAAGGCTGGTCTTCAGGGGGGCTAGGGGTGTGGGCTGGCCTGTCACAGGAGCTCCCTCTGACCCATTCACCATCCCTTGCAGGCCTCCATCCCACCTCTGAGGGGTTGCCATCTTCTGGTGGGGGGGGTGGCCTTGGGGTCTGGGGCAGTGGCTCCTGAGCCCCACAGTGAGCGAAGGATGATGGGGGCTGGTGGGAGGAGGGGTAGTGAGGGCACAGAGAGGTAGCTGCAGTGGTGTGGCAGGGGAGGGGCCTCTGGCTAAGGGCCTCAGGGAGAGGGAGAGTAGAGGGTGCCTGGTGCAGTCAGGAAGCTCCATTCTTAGGGCTTTTTCACACACACACACACACACACACACACACAGGCACCAGGACAATGCCCAAGGATAGGGTTCTTCTGCTCAGGCTGCCTTGCGCAGTAGGAGATCATGATCATCTGAGGGGAGTGGGGCAGGAAGCAAAGGGCCAGAGGAGCTGAGGGGTCCTGGGATGGGAGCTGGTTGGGGGCGGGGTACCTCGCCCTCCGGGAGTTGGGGAGGGGCCAGAATAGAGACTGTAGGTGGGAAGGAGCTGAGCCCACCCTGGGACCTCCAGGAGAGGCAGTGAGTGTAGGGGAAGGTGCTGGTGGGGCAGAGGGCTGCAGAGTCATGGAGTGTGGGGGAGGGGTACCGATGGGACAGGGGGCTGCTGGTTGGGGGGTAGGTTTGGACGAGGGGGGTGGGTTGCAGGGGCCAGGTGTGAGGCTGGTGGGGAAGCCGGGTGGGGTGGGCTGCCCCTGGGCTGGAGCAGGCCACATGCTCGGGTGGGCTCTGACCCCCAGTCCTGCCTCAGACTGTGCTGCTGTGGGCTGCAGTGCTCTTCCCAGAGCCAGAGGACTGGGCAGAGCTGCAGGGCGCCGTGTACCGGCTGCTGGTGGTGCTGCTCTGCTGTCTGGCCACCAGGAACCTGCCGGACTTCCTCCACCCCGAGCGGAACCTGCTTGCGGACACCGGGCTGGACCTTAACGCCCTGTACCAGCACGTGGAACACTTCGCCAGCCAGCCAGAGCCATCCCTGCGCATCCACGTGACCCACCTGGGCCGCAGCCCCCCGCCGCGCCTCGGCAGTGGGGTCAAGGCGCTCCTGCAGCTGCCTGCCAGCAACCCGGCCTACTGGGCCACCGCCTACTTTGACGTCCTGCTGGACAAGGTGGGCGTGGCAGGATGAGGGGGTCTCAGACAGGCCCAGGGGGACATGAGGTGGGCACAGAGCTGGAAGGCCGGGTAGGTCGGTCCTCTGGTCGGCAAGATTGGGGCATCTGGAGGCCAGACAGGCCATGAGGGCCCCTGCCCACTAGTGCCCCTGGAGGCCAGGTTTGAGCCAGCCTCCGTTACCCACCAGAACTGCCCCTAAAGCCACACATGACCAGAGCTCGAGCCCCACCTTCCTACCCTGGGACTCTCTTCCCGGTGAATGGGTGTGGCTGTCCCTGGGCCTCACAGGGACAGTTTCCTGCTGCCTCCCTGCACTCAGGAGTCCCACGCTGTGTCCCTAGGAGTTTACCCCCATGGCCTGTTCAGGGTTTACTTGGCCACTCTCCCAGTTGCCCTTCTTTGAGCCCTCAAGGTGCCGTCAGCTCTGCTAAGCCCTCCCTTCCCCTGCTCCTACTGAGCTCATTCCTATTCCTTTCCCCCAGGGCTGACCCCCACCCTCACCTAAAAAGCCAACACAATCTCCTTCCAGGACCCATGGGGGCTGGAGGGATGAAAGCAAGAGTGGAGTTGCCTCCTCAGCCCTCTCCAAGCACCTGGTGGGGCCTTCTGTGTGTCAGGCCCACCTGGGGAGGATACCTGTGTGTGAAGAAGGACACCTGAAGGAGAGGGCCCTGGGTGGGAGAGGACCGTGCAGGTTGGGGAGGACCAGGCAGAGACCCAGAGGCAGGAAGTGCTGGTGGTGAAGGACCATGTGTTGTCCCACACTGTGTCTAGGCTCCTGTGATGCGTCCCCCAGACAGCTCTGTGACCCCACTATGCCCTGTCCCATCTGCAGTTCCAGGTCTTCAATATCCAGGATAAGGACCGGATCTCGGCCATGCAGAGCATCTTCCAGAAGACCAGGACTCTGGACAACGAGGAGTGCTGAGCAATCCCCTAATCAGTCTTTACTGCCCACGGCCTGGCCCCACGGCCCCACAGAGGATAGAAGGCCATTTGCAGAGGAGAATGGGCTTCACCTGGAGGCAGATGGTGGGTAGTAGAGATGTCCATAGGGACCACCTGTCTGGGGATGGCCTGGTGGGGGTCTGAGCATGCCGGGCAGCAGGCCCCCAGGAGCAGCAGCCTGACCCCCCAGGGCCCGGGATGAAGGGGCCTTGTGCTTCACCAGATGGGTATTGATCCATTCTGTGTGATGTTATCAGACTCTCAGAACCGGGCGTCTGCATGAGACCTGGAGCTCAACGGCTTGTGCCCACCTATGTCACATGCTGCTTTGTGGCCACGAAATACTGTATATCTGACCTTGAATAAAGGAACGCACTGGATACAGTGGGGATGGCACCTACCACTTTCTGTACATCTGCATGGAGAATATTTCCCCGGGAGACATAGAAGTGAAAGAAGCTAGTGGGCAGACAGTTTCCAACTTTATTCATTTCCTGTAAATGATCACCCTCTTCCCCAAATGTCCCCACCTTCTAATTCATCAAATGAACTGAAGCCGACAGGGGACACCTGCAGGTCCCACTGCCTACCTGTGCCAGTCTCATCAAGGGGGTGGTCCCCCTCTCCTGTGTAAGGTGGTATCTCCGGGCATCTGACACCATCCCCTCCATCTGTCCTCAGTGCTCCATTTCCCCATGCCACATTCTCTCATCAGCCCGTAACAGCCAGTGTGCAGCCCCTTCCCCACTGAGCTCTCATGTGAGAACCTATGTTTTCTACTTTCTACCCTCTTTGCCTCTCAGTTATATTCATTCCTCAGTTGTTGAGCTGTCTCCCAGAGACAAGCTGCTGAGCTTGCTCCCATGGCAAGTGCATGGAGCAGCATCTTCCCCAGCTTCCTCCAAAGCTTCAATGGCCATGGGCCACACACGGAGGACAGGAAATGCCAGGTCCTTTGAAGGCCATGGGATTCAGGGCCTGAGCTGACATTCATACAGGGGGATACAAAATGCCATTAGAGAGGGGCTTGCAGAGCACAGAACCTTGGTCCAATCAGATTCACAGTGGGTACAAAGGCCCACCCTATAATCATTTCCTCAGTATCTGAGTATGTATCAGGATGTCTGTTAGTGGTAGGAAAGGCCAAGGGAAAGACTTCAAAAGCACTTCTATGCTCATGGCCAAAATAGTCTAGCAAAACGCCCTGTATCCCAGGGGCAATAATGACTTAGCATCATCCTGAAAGACCCTATTTTACCAGTACAACCTTAGCAAAAATCAGATGAATAACAAATGAGATACTTAGATATAATCCAGCAAAATATGTAAAATATCTATGTGAGGAAAACTACAAAACTCTGATGAACAAAATCAAAGAAGAGGTAAACAAATGGATATTCCATGTTCATGGATAGGAAGACTCAACATCTGATGCCTTGTAGGACACTTTGACTCCAAAGACGAAGATGTCAGTTCTCCCCAACTTGCCCTATACATTCCACGCAATCCCAATCCTGGCTAGCTATTTAGTGGCTGTTGACAAACTGATTCTAAAGGTATATAGAGAGACCAAAGACCCTCTCAGAATAGCCAATATGATACTGAAGGAGGAAAACGGAGTTGGAGGACTGATGGTACTGTTTTCAAGACTTCCTGAAAGATTTCCTTTCAAGGCTACAGGCATCACAACAGTGCCATATTGGCAGAAACAACAGACAGATGGGTCAGTGGAATGGAATATAGAGCCCAGACATAGACCCATACAAATATAATGAACTGATCTTTGACAAAGGAGTAAGGGCAATATAGTGCAGCAAAAAGTCCCTGTGACAACCGGACATGCACATTCAAAATGATGAACCTAGACACAGACCTATGCCCTTTCCAAAGATTAACTGAAAGATAAGGCACAATCCATGAGAGAAATAATCGGTTAGCTGAACTTCATTGAAATGAAAATCTCCTGCTCTGCAAAAGATGATGTCAAGAGAGTAAGACAAGCCACAGAGTGGGAGAAAATGTTTGCAAAAAGCATGTCTGACAAATGACTATTATCCAGAATATGTATTTTTTTAAAAAAATATTAAAACACAGCAAGAAAGCAAACAACCTGATTGAAAAATGGGCCAAAGACCTGAGCACACACCTCGCTCAGGAAGACACACAGATGGTGAAGAAGTACATGAAACGAGTGCCCACAGGAACATGCAAACGAAAACGACAACAGGAAACCTCTCCACGCTGATGAGAATGGCTGAAGTCTGGAACACTGCTGACATCAAACGCCGGCAAGGATGCGGAACAGTAGGGACTTGTGTCTGTTGCTCAGGGGAACACAAAATGGCAGCCACTTGGAAGGGAGTTTGATGGTTCCTCACAAAACTAAACACACTATTACCATGCGATCCAGCAATCACATTCCTTGGTATTTACCCAAAAGAGCTTAAAACTCATGTTTGCGCAAAACCTGCAATGAATGTTTACAGCAGCTACATTAACAAGTAATCACCCAAACTTGGAAGCAGCTAAGATGTCCTTCAGTGGGTGAGTGGATAAACGGACTGGTCCACCAGACACCGGGATATCGCTCAGTGCTAGAGAGAAATGTGCTGTCAACCTACGGAAAGACGTAGAGGAACTTAAACGCTTATGACCAAGTGAAGAAGCCAATCTGAGAAGGCGACATTCTGCATTCTGTGAAAGACAATATTACAGAGACAGTAAGATCAGTGGTTCCAGGGGTGAGGAGAGAGGGAGGGAGGGATGAACAGGTGAAGAATGGAGGATTTTTAGGGCAGGGAAAATACTCAGTATGAAACAATGCAGATGGATATGTGTTGTTACACATGTGTCCAGACCTGCAGAGGGCACGACACCGAGAGTGAGCCGTAAAGTGAATGATGGATTTGGGGTGATGGTGACGTGTCCATGCGGTTTCCTCAGTTACAACACATGCACTGTCTGTTGAGGGACGTTGGTGATGGGAGGAGGGCCTTTATGGGATATCTCCATGCCTTCCTCTCAATATTGCTATATATCCAAAACTCCTATAAAAATAATCTTTAAAAAATAAAATACATTCGAAATGTGGCAAACAACACGTGGCCTGTAGCCAAGGTGCTCTGGTGGGTGGTCTGGACTACGTGGAAGGCGTTGGCACAGGCTCCTGGTGGCCGAGCTGCAGAACATGTGCCCTCCAAGTCCTGTGCAGGAGGGAGTTAGAGATGGTTTGTGTTCACCTGGAAGAGGCAACAGTGTGAAATCCTGGTCTTGCCCCAGGCTGAGGTAGGCCCGCCTGCTCTGTGTCACGATGCAGGCCTCGTGGGCCTTCATCACCCAGACGGGTCCTGTAGAGTATCCTGCTGGCTTGAGACATCGATGACATCATACTGATAAGGCCTCCGGGGAGCACTGACTGGCAAGAGCTTCTGATGCCTAAAAGTAGGACACTTTTACTCCAAAGGCTGGGAGACAAATGTTACCGTCTCAGGGTTGTGTCAGAGCTAAAGGTCGAAGGGGCTCTGTGGTCTGGGCATGCCAAGACATTGCTTCAGAGGAATAGCAGGGGTTTTTAGGCCGAGTTCCCCTCCTGTGATGAGTGAGGGCAGGGTCAAGCCCCCCCCACTGGCCTTTGTAGGTCGCATGCACCTCACTGGGAATGTCTGCATAGCGGGTAACTTGAGGCTGTTGGTTCTGAGTAGGGCTGGATTGGGGATGGACTCGTGCTACAGCACAAGCATGGCTCTGAGGGTGCCCCTGGGGGAGTGGGACAGCACATAGTGTCTCTGAAACCCCGACGTGCAAACCTGCAGCAGGGAACAGCTCATCAGAACGCAGTGGCTGTATGTAGTGGGCCACGGTGGAGAAGGAGCCTCCGGCCACGGGACCTTTGGTGGCTACGGGACCTGAGCTGCCCTTCACGAGCCAAGGGTTACAGAGAGGCTTGCCTGTGCAGCGAGACAGGATTATAATAATAATAAAAGGCATGAAGATTGGAAAAGGAGTGAGACTCATATTCACAGACAAATTGCTTGTCTATGTAAAAAACCCCAAGGAATCCACAAAGAAACTGCTAGACTTTGTGAATTTGGCCAGGTTAGAAGACAGGTGAACAGAGAGAAAAGTTAATTGTCCTTGTATACATTAAGAATAAACAACTGGAAAGAAAATTTTTAAAATACCATTTACGATAGGGTCAGAATTGTCCAACACCCAGGAATACATGTAATGCAGGATATGTAAGTCCTGTGCACGAAAACATCGCTGAGTATAATTTAAAAGACCCAAATTAACATTCATGAATAGGAATTTATATTTTGATGATGTCCATTGTCCTTAACTTGATTCATAGATTTATTTCAATTCTTATCAAAATTCCGACAAGCTGTTCTGAAGAGAGAGACGAGATGATTCTAAATTTACGTGGAAATTCAAGGCATCTAGGATAAAAAAAAGCAATCTTTGAAAGGGAGAGCAGAATCGGAAGGCTGGCACAACTTGCTTTCAAGACTCCGTGAAGCTGCAGTGTGGGCGGCTGTCTGGGCCTGGATGGAGGCAGCGCCCCAGGGAGGAGAGGCCAGAGCGCATCTGTAAGGATGATCAAAGGACGAAGAGGCCACGTCCATCAGGTGGGCTCAGGAAAGCCTGTTTAAGAAACGTTGCCAGAACATGGACTGTCGGAGTGGATAAAAGCGAAACTGCCCCCTTTCCACCCCATGCACAAAATTAATATAAAGTGTGTCCTGAACCTCAACACAAAAGCTGACACCATAAAGTTTCCAGAAGAAAACAGCAGAGATCTTTGGAAGCTCTACATCATCAAAAGTGTCCAGACAGTTTACCAATGGCACAGACCACGAGAGAAGACGTGTAACCAGGAACTCACGGAGGGAAAAGACCTGCTCTTTGGAAGACATGATTAAGAAAATGACGGGGCGCCTGGGTGGCTCAGTGGGTTAAAGCCTCTGCCTTCAGCTCAGGTCATGATCCCAGGGTCCTGGGATCGAGCTCCGCATCAGGTTCTCTGCTCCCTGGAGAGCCTGCTTCCTCCTCTCTCTTCCTGCCTGCCTTTCTGCCTACTTGTGATCTGTCTGTCAAATAAATAAATAAAATCTTAAAAAAAAAAAGGAGAGAAAATGACTAGGTAAGCGGGGGAATAGGGGAAAATACGCATCACGCGCAGTGCCGGGACTTAGAAAATCATGGCCATACGTTTACAATGAAAAGATGAAAATCAAGTAAAAGGAGCAAAATACTTAGGCCAACAAGTCAGAAAAGACCTACAGATGGCCAGTCCCCACCCGGAAAGATGGTCCATGTCATGATGCATCAGAGGAATGCGACTTAATACCAGATCAGACACAATCTCACCCCCGCTAGAAAAGAAGACACCCCAGGTGTCGGTGGGGACGGAGCCGCTGGGACTCGCGGGCACGGCCGGTGGGGATGGCAAGGATCACAAGCCCCAGGGAGCGTCGTGGCATCTTCTAGCGCTAGAGCCGGACCCCTGTGCCACCCCAGGGCGCACCAGGCGGTGCACAAGTAGGTCCATTAAAGCAGGTGACCAACAGATGCCAGGACCATGGAACAGCCCCGGAAGGGAGACAAAATGTGTCCCTGCGTCCCGCAGCAGCATGTGTGACTGTCAGTGCCACACAGAAGCAGCAGACACACGAGAGAATGTGCTGAGTGACTCTGTGGATATGACACGCAAACACCTGTAGGACTGGCCTAATCAGATGAGGGTAGGGGACGCTGCCTGGTGGGGACACGGGGGAACTGCGCTGGATTCTCCTCCCCATGTCTGCTCAGGAAGAGCCAACCCGGACAGGGCTGCTATCAGCACGAAGGTGGCCCACAGGGCCCTGTCCGGTTCTCTCTGGAAGAGCCGCCCTCCACCCAGTCTTCGACTTGGGGGTTTCAGACCCTCGGGCCCTCTCTGCTCCTGCACCTCTGTGCTCACGGGCACACGGGGTGGGTCGCGTCCATTGGCTCAAGGGTCTCCCCAGCGCACACAACTGTGCCTGGCCTGCACCTGTGTGAGTGATGGGGGCCGAGCCAGGCCAACCCAGGTCCTGCACAAAGACACGGGGCCCACTGGGCTCTGGATGTCTTCCTCAACCTGGGAGAGGCCCTGCCTGGCCCCCGACCTGGGGATCTTAGGACGGTGAGGAGTTGGAGTATGGCTGTGGCTGTGACTGGGCCAAGGTGTATTCTGAGATTCCTAGAAAGGGGGAGGAAGGGAGCCGGGCACAGGCAGAAACCCCAAGTGAGGGAGCAGTTAAGAGACAGAGGACCAGAGGGGCCAAGCTGAGGGGGTGAGGGGCTGGGCCGGGGGCCACCTTGGCTGTCCAGCTGAGGCCCCCAGACTTCTGGCACCTGCCAACCTACACGCATGTGTCGTGACCTTTAGCCCTCCCGGCTTTTGTCCTGGCCCTGTGCCTGGGGTGTGATGGTGCCATAACATGTGTGACTCGAGTCACGAGTCAGCCCGGGAGGCATATGTGCAGTTGTCCTTGGAAGGTGTGAGATCTGGGGCTACGGTGTACAGTGACAGGTCCCCAATCTGTCTTCCAGCCCCGGGGGGGCCCCAGGCAAGGCTCTGTCCCCCAGCAATCCCCAAGCCAAGGAGCCTTTGGCAGCCATGGTGACTCCCTGCCAGATATCTCTGCCACCCACCCTCCATGCAGTGAGGACGGTGCCTAGTGATTCTTTATTGAGTATTCTGGGTGGGCCAGGGACCTGGGGGCTGTGTCTCTCATGGGAGGTACTGTGGGACCTGAGCCCACATAGTCCCCTTCCGGGAGGTGCCCCTTGGAGAGGAGAAGGACGTCTGGGGCTCCCGTGTGCCTCGCCTCTGTGGCCAGGCCATGTGGCGAGGTCTGTGTGCTCCGGGTCTCCCATCCCCACCCCTCTGGGAGGATGGGCCTCCAGGTCACATCTTGCTCCGAGGGCAGTGCTTCAGGGCCTCCTGCAGGGCGTGGATGACACGGTCCACATTCTCCCGGGTGGCATTGCAGCCCAGCAGGCCGATGCGAAGCACCTGTTGTAGGGGCGGGACGTGCAGATGTCAGGCAGGCCCTGAACCAGGTCCTCCAGCAGGGATGCCCCTGTCCCAGTCACACAATGAGCCCTTTGGCCATGCAGAGCCCTTTGGCCATGCAGAGCTCAGGAGGAGTGGCCAGGATGGTGGTCAGTAAATGAGCACTCAGGATTGCCTGCTTGGAGGGCACAGCTGGACCCAGGCCCGGGGCCTCTAGCCTGGTCGGTCCACCCGCAGCAGCAGAAGGCCATTCTGGGTGGGATTGGGAGTGCTGCACCCCACGACATCATTGAGCTGGGGTGAAAGGGGGCAGGAGCTGTCCCTCTGCCCGGATTCCCCCTAGGGACCCCATGACTGCCAGCCTCAGCTGGGGCCTGGTGTGCACTGTGCTCCATGTGGGGGGTGGGGAAGGCAGCTTCTGTGGCAGGTGGCAAGCAGCCGCTGTCGCCTTACCTTCCCCAGTGAGGGCCCAAGGCCGCCTGTGATCTCGATGTCAAAATGGTCCATGACATAGTTGACGATGTCTCTCCAATTATAGCCAGCGGGTGCAGCCACCGTGGTGACAGTGGGTAGCCGGATGGCCTGCAGGATATGCCTGACTCAGCCACCTTCCCCACGGCATGTGGCCAGCACCAGTGGATCTGGCCAAACCAGCCCTTGTCTCAGGGTCTGGAGGGGCCGGGCAGAGATGGGGATGGGCAGGGAGTGGGGGAGCAGGAGCCCGAGGACAGTGAGGTCACCACCTCCCCAGCAGCCCGAGCACGCTGGGTGTGTCCGTGTGTCTGTTCCCTCCGACAGGTCACGACCTCCCTGGGGCTAAGGAGCTTCAATTTCCTAAGAAGCCTGGGCTGACTGGCTGGTGACCCTACCCACCCCACCCCCGCCTGGGGACTGCCAGGGCTCTGGAGGCCGAGGGGCGTGTTCTGGCTCAGAGATCACCCACAACTACTTCAAGGAGGCTCTCAGGGCCGTCAAAGTGTTCTAAAATCCAGAGGTCAGGGAGCTGTGGCTGTGACAGTGACTGCCTGGGTGACCACAGGATGCTGTGTCCATTCAGCAGGGACTGGGCAGAAGCTCTCCCCTCCCCCCCACACCCCCTGCCCTCCGCCCTCTGCCCTCTGCCCTCCGCCCTCCTTACTGGATCCTTCACGAAGAGCTGCAGACCCAGTCCCTGCAGGCGCTCGTGTAGGTATGCAGTGACCTCCCGGTGCTGCCGCCAGCTGCTCTCCAGGCCCTGGGAGGGCAGAGGGTACCCAGTGGGTAGGGCCGGGGAGGGTGGGGGGGACATCTCCCTCGGTGGTGAGAGTGGAAGAAACTGGCTGTCATCCATGACTGGGGGGTGGGAGGGCAGCTTCAGACCAGAGGGGGCTCCTGGGCCCCTCGCTTGGCCTGGACTCCGATCCCCATTGAGACCCCCTGAGTCCCCAGTCTGGTGGCCCTGGTTCTGCCCCAGTGACCAGACCTGGAGCCACCTCAGGGGTGGACATAGTCTGGGTCTGGGGGACTTGGGAGGGGCCTGGCCAGTGGACGGACCTTGCAGCTCCTGGACAATGTGAGGTGGGAGCCCCTTGCTGTGGGTGTGGAAGTGGCCATGGGGCAGGAAGGGGCTTCCAAGCTCCCCACTGTATCCTGTCTTCCCAGCACATGGACCCCCACAATCCCTAGTCCATCTCAGCCATACACCCCCGAGCCCTTGGCTAGCCTGGGTGTAGGGACAACCCAGCTTCCAGAACACCTCAACTTCTCCTCGCCCAGCCCCGGGGTGCAGCTCTATGAGCAGACCCAGAAGGGCAGACCTCGGCATGAGGCCCGCCACAGCTCCAGTGCTCATTCCCGCTCCTGGGCTGGTGGCAGGCCGTGGCCCCTGGGAGATATTGGATGAGAAAGGCCTTTGTGCTGGGGGCAGTGTCTTCTGTCCTGTGTCCTGCAGAGCCAATACACCTGGGGCCATGAGAGTGTGGTCGTGGCACTGGACAAAGTCACCACCCACCCCCACCCCTCCACCCCCAGTCACACATGCCTGTCCCTGCTCCGCCCCTGCCCCACCCCAGGAGCTGGCAGTGGCTCTAGGACAGCGCCAAGCCTGCTGGAGTCAGTCCCTCTGACACTCAGGACCAGCAGCCAACTCCAGTCCCTCAAAGCCCCTCACGCTCAGCTGGGCCCTCATGGAGCACCTCACTAAGCAGCCCAGGGGGCAAACGATCGTCCCTACCTGCCCTGTCACTGCGTCTGACCCCAGGGGTCTGTCCTCCTCGGCCCCCTCTGCTCGCAGCCAGCCCTCCCGCCCCTCTCCCAGGGCTCCTTCTCGGAGCCCGACCTGTCCAGCTCAGAGCCACTGTCCTGCGAAGCTCTTCTCTCTGCTTCACCATACACTCAACCCTTGCTTCTCTGCAGGAAGCCCTCCCATCTGTTTCCTCAGAAGGGCTTGGGGGTCCAGAGAAGGGGCCTCCCTGGGGCAGCCAGCCTCATCACAGGGGCTCCTGGAAGCTGCTGCCCCAAGGTCCCGCCCATGCCCCTGCTCCACACTGCTCTCTGCCCCGTGCCCCCCTCACCTGTTCTGCGATGAGGGCCAGGCTCTCTCTCAGGCTGAACAGGCTGATGACTGGGGTGGTGTGATGGTATCTGGAAGATAGGACGGTGCTTGGTCCCCTGTCACTGGGCGGGGGACAAGTCAGGCTCTCTGACAATGGGCCCAGCCCGCTTCCCAGGGGGCTGCTGCCCAGTTTTGGGCATGACAGACTCCGAGCTAGAGTAACAGCTGGGTCTGGGAAGAGCAAGGCTCAGAGCAAGGACCCTGGCCAGATCGCTTAGGACTGGCTCCCCCTCCACCTGGCCTTTCTTAGCCCCAGTGGCCCCAGAGTACAGCACAGTTCCTGGTGCCCCTCAGCCCCACGTGTGTCATAAGGGATCTTGGGTTGTAGCCAAAGTCTCTTCACAAGGAGCCCTCAGCTCAGCTCCTCTTTTTGAGAGGTGGGTAAACTGAGACGCAGGAATGGGAAGATGTGGCTGGGCCAGGTCCAAAGGGCCCAGAGGTGCACAGGGACTCTGAGAGGAGAGGGCCTGGTGGAAGGTGATGGGGGTCGTGCTGCTGGACCTGAGCCCCCAGGCCCAGCGGCATCGCTGGCCTGACCCTGGTGAATTCTGGGGCTCCAGCTGGGGTCTGGGTTTAGAGCCAGGTGTGAACAACTGGTGAGAGGCTGGGTGGTGAGGGGCCACCAGAAATGCGCCCTGCCGCGGTCCTCACATCCTGGGTTGGTCATCACAGCCCCAGATGTTGGCAAGCCACTTCATGTCCAGGTAGAAGGAGACAGGCTTCGTCTTCCGACTGTAGATCTTATTTCTGGGAAGGAAGGACCAGCCTGAGTGCATGCCTGTCTGGATGGAGCGCTGGGAGCAGTCTTGTCAGACTCTCCTATATTGCAGAAGTGAGCCAGAGGTGCAGGGCCCCCCAGGACCCCTGTGGTTGTGCTCTGGCCCAGGGGGACTCTGTGCCTCCCCAGACTCTGCGCCTTCCTGGGCCAGGCACAGCTGGGGACTTCAGCTCTCAGGCCCTCTGGTAATGCAGCAGGCCTCAAAGCCTTAAATACATCAATTATCCAAATAGGTGTGAACAGATGGGCCTCTAGCTGAGCTCTGAGCCCCGCTCTCAGACCCAGCCACCTCCGTGGTCCTCCCACAGGCAGCTCAGTCTTCCCACACCCATGTGCAACCCTTGACCACATCTAAGATAGTCTCTGAGCTGGTAAATGGTCGAGGGCTGCCTACGGTAATCATCTTCTGGGGCCAATCCCCTGTCCCTGACCGACCTGGCTCAGGGTCTGGACACTGGGGATGTGGGAGACACTGGGGCTGTCGGACAAAGCGGGTACATGCCCACCCCATGAAGCATCAGCTCCTGGATGCTGAGCTGGGGGTGGGGGGGCACAGGGCATGGCCACGGAGCTCCCAGTCCTTGGCTTGAAACTGGGGAGCTTCTAGAACGCCAGGCCCTGCATCCTCACACACCATGATGAGAATCTTCTGAGGCTACTAGGCTCATACCCGTGATCCTCACTGTGCCCCGGCTACCCATTGCCCTGTGAGCTCAGAGCTTCATTGCACCTGTCCAGGGCGTGCACCTGTCCCAGCTGGGCAGGGAGCAGCGGTGTGTCTGAGCATGGCCCAAGGAAGCCCTCCCTCCCTTGTTCTGATCTTCCCTCCTCAGGGGTCAACGGCCTCACTGCTCATCCAGCCCCAGGTGGGAGGTCCCGGGGTCACTCACTTGGCTTTTTCACTGAAGGAGAGAAGCGAAGTCCCTGGAGGCGAGTTCAGGACCTTCTGGGAGCCTGAGTACAGGACGTCAATGCCTGTGGAGAGGAGGGGCGCGTGCTCCTGGGGGGTCGAGCTCCACCCAGGGCGGGCTCATTGCAGGTGCCATCTGAAGCAAGGTGGACGGTCTTGTCGGACTCAGCCCTTGACCTCTGCGACCCGACGCTGTGTCCAGGGAGATGGAGTTAAATTTTAGGCCGCCTGTTGACAGTGGACTGGGTAGAGGAGAAGCCCACGCAGGTGGCGTCAGGGGTGAGTGGGCATGTGGGGGTGGCCAAGGGGATGGGGAAACAGGTTTTCTTGCTCCATCTCAAAGTAAGAGCCTTCTGACTTCTGCGAAAACCGAATTTGATGTGAGAGGCTGTGAGTCTGAGCATCGCGTGGCCTGGCAGGGACAACTGAGGACTGATGTGGGCTACTGGCTCACATGGACAGCCAGCACTGTCTATGGTTTACTCCTGAAAGTGCAATGCTGGAAAGAACCCAAAGGTCTGCCACCTGGAGAGGGGGAGCTGTGGTACGTTCAGGGAGTCAGAGGACACTGACGGACAGACATGCCAAAAGACATGACTAAAGCTCACCGGCCTGAAACTGAGGTCCGCAGCCTCCGCTGAGGATGGGCTGGAGGGTTAGGGCAGAAGTACGGAGCGTGTCCTGGGTTCACCCCGGCTTCTCTGGGGACCTGGGCTGGAGCCTCCTCTCTCCTACGGTGGGCTGTCTGGCCTGGGGGGCACAGTGTAGGCATCCCGGACAGCCCTGCCTCCTGCACTGCGTCCCCAGGGCCCCCTTCCTGAGCCCTTCCTTGCAGAGCAGTGATCTGAGGGTCAGCCCAGAAATCTCGCCCTCGCCTGCCTGGAGCTCCCTGATGGAGATGGTTCTGGGGGAAGTGTGGCTGACCAAGCTGGGTGGGTGGCCGAAGACAGGCACCACCCATGTGGATCAGGACTTTCCTCTGGGGGGAAATGCTGGGCCTAGAAGGCTTCTCTGCAAAGAGTTCTGGCTGCACATGACGCACTGGTGGGGTGCCGGCCGATGGGGAAACTGAGGCCCAGCCTGGCTGACAGGCACCCTGGCACTTCTCCCACGCACACCTGAGGGGCTCTGAGCACCTCTCCAGATGCTGGAGGGGCTTCTCCCTCCCACTTGCTCCCCACATCGGGGCCTGACAGCCCAGCGGAAACAATGGGGTGTTGATTAGCTGGTGGAGGGGGAGAAGATGAAGTTTCCCGGGGCCCTAACCCACAGTGTGGGCTGACGACGAGCTTGCGGGCACAGAGGGGCCCCAAGCAGCAGTGGTACAGGTACGTGGCTTACCTTGCTGGTCCATGTAGATGGGGGCCCCACCCAGGGATGCCACTGAGTCGACCAGGAGCAGGCAGTTGTACCTGGGCGTGCAAGGCAGCAGAGTGAAGCCCGGGACATTTCGGACTCTGGGGTTTTGGGAGGGGCCTCGAAGACCCCCAGAAGGCCAGCAAGAAAGCTCAGCAGCCTTTGGCCTCCTCCAGGGTACACCCTCTTGGATTGCCAGACCCCCAGGACCAGCTCTGTGTGGGAACCAGGGTGAGCAGAGGGGTGGAGCAGGTGTCCATGAGGGGACCCCGGGGAGTGTGGTGGGCCCAGCTGGCCTGCACATAGGGCCCCCCACTCAGGTGTGTTTGAGGGCCACCCCACTGAACTGTGGTCCTGCCGGACCGCTGGGGCTCTGAGTGGGGCCGGGGGACCAGAGCACACGAGGCTGGGCTTTCCTTCTGCCAGGGAAGGACACCCAGGGAGGACAAGGTTCAGAAACAGCTGAAAGCTTTTACTCTCCTCCATTTCCATGTTTTCTCAGGAATTTAAAAAAAAAAAAATGCCATGAGGCCGCCTGGCCATCTCAGTCGGTGGAACGTGCAACTCTTGACCTTGGGGTCATGAGTTTGAGCCCCACGTTGGGCGCAGAGGGAACAGGTGGATGTCCTGGGGGGTGATAGCCCAAGCTTGGTTTACTAGACAAGACCCTAGGGTATAGGCTGTCCTGGCTGGGGTGGTGCCAGGTAGCCCCCTCTCCCCCAGGGTGCACAGCAGCCCTGCCAGGGCAATCCTGTCTGGCTGAGTAGAGCTTCTCTTCTTGCACCCTGTGGTCAACTATCTGGGATGGGCCTGCCGGTCCCACCTGACGACACCGTAGGTCCTGCCCATCCCAAGCAGGGGTGGGGAGGCTGCAGGAAGGCAGTGGAGGTAGGAGGCCGCTCTGGGGCCCTCGGATCTCAGGACAAGGTTGGGGCAGGCCCAGCAGCTCCTGGGACCCAGGGAGCAGAGGCAGTCTCAAGCCCTTCCCAGCCACGGGGACTGGCTGGCAGAGGGCACACCTGGCCTGGAGCACCTGGGTCCTCCTCTCTGGTGGGCAGAGGACCCCCGAGGGGCCTTATGCCCTGTGACAGAGGCTGGAGAGGGTGTAGAAGATCAGAATGGGATCTGGGTCTTGTCTGCTGCCCCCCAGACTGGAGGGACCTGCCAGCGGTCTCAGCCCCAGCGGACTCCCACGCGCTTGGCTCTGCCCCCAGCACCGTGGACAGGCTTACCTGTGGCAGAGCTCCCCATAACCGTCGAGGGGCTGCAGCACACCGCTGGATGACTCCCCCTGGGTCAGAAACAGCAGCACTGGCTTGTGCCGGGCCAGGCCCTGCGAGGGACAGAGGTGACTGTCATGGGCAGAGCCAGCAGGCTTGGACTCCCTCTGGGCCCAGAAAGATTTTTGCTGGGGACGGCATGTCAGAATCCACCCCCCACACTCTCCTTTCCTCCCCATGGACGGTAGAGATCTGGGCATCGCCAGCAAGCCTCGTCCCCTATCTGTGTCCCTCCCTGAGCTGAGCCAGAGCCTGGGCTCTGGGGAGATGGGCTTGTCCAGGAAGACAAGGACTTTCTTCCAGAGACCAAGGAAGAATGGCACCAGTCTCCCACCTCGTCCTGTTGAGGCTGCTGGGAGGTCCGCTGAGTCCCCAGGGTCTTAGCTTGTTGGGATGGACCTTTCCTGAAGGGATGTCCTAAGCATCAGGGCATGTCCTGCCCGCCATATCCTGCCTTCAGCCCACAGGACCAGGATCCTGACTCAGTTTCCCTGCCAGGCAGAACCATCCCTATCCCTTTCCACCGGCTCCCAAGTACTGGAGTGCTCCTCCTGTCCTAGTCCCCCGGTGCTGGGAAGAGCTGAGGGTCTGCCACCAGCCCTGGTGTCCTAGCCCTGAGCCCCCTTTGTGGGCTGGCCCCTCTCCTCCCTGGGGCCCTACCTCTTCCAGCTCCTGCAGTGTGTAGTGGCCTCCAGGGTCCTTGATCATTGGGTGCACTCGGGCTCCTGGGGGAGGGCAAGGGCAGAGTGAGTGGCGAGTGCCCAGCCCCCCAGTATTGGAGACAGGGTCTGTGCTGAGGCAGCAGGCCCTGTGTGTGCAGGAACCCACCCACCCCAGCCCAAAGAAGAAGCCAGAGGGAAGTGGAAGGTGGGTGTGAGCGTGTGGGGCCAGCTGTACTGCCTCTTCCTGGGGTGAGCCTCCCCGAGCCCAGCCAGGCTCCTCACCCAGGAAGCAAGCAGGCATTTGCACAGGCCCGGGGACCCCGTGCCTTCCCAGCAACATTTGGGGACCGAATGGAGGAGGAATGGGTGAGTGGGGGCTCTGGGAAGGCAGGCCCCTGCTCCCTCTCTCGGACCCTCGCAACCCCCACAGTGCCCCCCCCCACATAGCCAACCCCCAGAGAGCCATAGGTGGGCAGGAGGAGGTCCCAGGACCCCCAACCCCATGGGGGATCCCAAGGCCGAGGTGCGGGCTGTGGGCAGAGCCTCTGGAGCACGGTGCTGAGCCTACCAGGGCCCGGCCTCTGCCCCTTGACACCTCCCTCTGAAAGCCAGTGTGTACACTCAGGGGACCAGGTGAAAGGTGGGGACCCCTTGGGCCACTGGGGGTTGTCCATTAATGAGGACCGAGTGCAGCCATGTGTGGAGCTGACCATGCAGGAGCTGCGAGATGCTTCCAAACACCGAGGTCAATCATTAAACCCTCGGCACACTCCTGCTTTTGATTCTTGTCTCTTGGACAAGAGACAAGAGATGAAAACCTTGTCTGCGCTGCTCCAGAAACAGGGTTGTTTCCGAGATATTGGTACTGGGAGGGGATTTCAGCCTCTGACACCTTGTCCTGTCACAGGGTGGAGGTAATGCCTGGGAGCCCGGGAGAGCTGCAGGGGCTCTCAGATTTGTGCTGAAATCCATAGCTTCCCCCAGCGCTGTCTCCTCGCGGGCTCTGGAAACCGCTGTCCTCAAGCTCTGGGAGCCTGGGAGGTGGGAGTCTCTCAAGCACTCCGATGCCCGCTAGGAGAAGGCAGCCGCTGGCCCGCTGGGAGGTGGAGGCATGAGGGGGATGGGCACGCCTGGGGAGGGGCCACGATGGCTCAGTGGGGTGGGTGGGCTGGGTCTGCCAGCTTCACCTGGGAGGCAGGCTGGAGGTCGTGGGGAAGGGGGAGGCAAGGACCCACACCGCACCCTGTGCCCCACATGTTACCAATGCGCTCCCCGATGTCCGCAGCCCGCTGCCCCCAGATGCCGTTGGCCCCGACCAGGAAGGAGTCCCCCGGCTCCAGGAGGTTGAAGAGGGCGGCCTCCAGGGCACAGTGCCCTGAGCCGCTGATGGCCAGCGTGAGGGGGTTCTTGGTCTGGAACACGTACTGGATGCCCTGCTTGATCTCGTCCATTATCTGGGGACAGAGGGGACATGGGTCAGGCCCTCCTCCCCTCCCTCGCCCAGCTGAGGAGGAGGCTTAGGGACTGGCCGCT
Source organism: Mustela lutreola (assembly GCF_030435805.1). Classification (NCBI taxonomy): domain Eukaryota; kingdom Metazoa; phylum Chordata; class Mammalia; order Carnivora; family Mustelidae; genus Mustela; species Mustela lutreola. The sequence goes on from NC_081292.1 coordinate 164,959,221, forward strand.
GCCCCCTGCTCGGCCTACCTGGAACATCTCCTTGTGCATGTGTCCGATCATCTGCAGCCCCCCAGCCGCCAGCACGCGCGGGGCCAAGTTTGAAGGGCCGGGCCCCAGTAGAAGCCGGTTGGGGATGGACAGGGGCTTGAGCAGGGCCTTCGGTGGGGGCACCAGCAGCTGGTGGGAGGCCATGGTGCGCACCCGGCCTGCTGCCTGGGGCCCCAGTGCCGCAGTGGCCCTGGCCAGTGCTCGGAACATGTCCCAGGGCACCTCGAGCTGGTGTCTGGAGGCGAGGCCAGTCGATGGGCTCCCACTAGAGCTTTGGACTTTCGTTGTTTGCCGTGGTGACCTGACCCGTTATCGACGTCTTTCCCGCATGTCAGGGCCTGACAGGCGGGGTGTTGAACCCTTGCTAGGGAGGAGGAGCCTCCAGAGTCCAGTCAATGAGAAACAGAGCTTGGCGCATTGCCCTCTGCCCTCCCCGCCCCCTCCCCAGCTCCTCTCAGCTGTCAGGTGCCCAGCCCCAGCCAAATGTATCCTGCCGGGCTCAGGGGACCCCAAAGGTTTTTTTTAAAGGACCAGTGAGTGAGCAGCTATTTCTGGCTTGGCAGAGCTCCTCGGTCCTGCTGTGGTAGTGCAAAAGTGACGACAATGGGGTTGCTGAGTGCCAATAAAACTTTATTTATAAGACCAAAAGGTGGGCTCAATTAGGCCCAGGGGCCATAGTTTGCCGAGCTAAGGGAAAGGCTCAGTTTAGAAAATACGTATGCCCTGTGCATATAGGCACGCGCGTACACACACACACACACACACACACACACACACACTGGGACATGTTCCTTCCTCATCCTTCTAGAAATAAGTATTCCCTGTGCCTCTTCTTTCCCAAGGGCACGTTTGGTGTTCAATCCCGTAACCAAGGGCACGCTTGCTTACAGAGCTGTCTCCAATTTGTTAAGCTGACAGGTGGGTAGAATAAATGTAGGTCATGAAGCAGGAAAAGGGGCTAGACCCAGCCAAGCCAGGGACATGGGCACAGAGAAGCTGCTCCTCTCCTGGAAAGGAGGAGAAGACCGTGTCGCCAGCAGCCAGGAGAAGGAGGCGCCCAACTGGCTATTCACTGCTCAGCACCTGCTTACATTTTGGGGGGCCTGGCTGGAGCAGGGACGGGACTTCCTGCGTTTAGGGCCCCAACCCCGTGGCCTTAGTAACCAGGGGAGCATCAGGGCTTCCTGCAGCATTCTTCATGGTCACCAAGGAGGCAGCACCCTCCCCCTGGGCCTGGCATGGGACCTTCCCACATGACAGCTCAATCCCCAGCTCAGCAAAATCCCTTCATTCAGCTCTTGTTGCTGGGTCTGGGTTTTTCTGGCAGCGTAGGGGTGCAGGGACCGGAAGAGCCTTAGCCGGGCTGGACGGGCATGGTCTGGGCCCCTGGGGACCTCCACAGCCTTGCAGAAGTGGTGGTGCTCTGTCCATCTGATGGCTGAAGAAACAGGCGGAGGGAATGGGCTCCACAGGCTACGCAGAGGGCAGCCCAGCTTAGCCCCAGGGCCCAGCCCCGGCCCCAGGGAAGATGCGGTTCTAGCTGGCCAAGGGCATGCACGCCATGACCGTTAGCCTCAACTGCCCCAGCATAACAAGGCCTAGTGGGAGCTCCCTCCTTCCTCCTCCCCTCCTCTTCCTCTTCTCCCTCTTCCTTCCCTCCTTCCTCCTCCCCTCCCTCCCTCCTCCAACCTCCCTCTTTTCCTCCCTCCCTACCTCCCCTCCTTCCCTCCTTCCAGAGCCCTTGCTTTGGACCAGGACCAGGACTCTGCCGGCTGCTCCCACTGATGCGGTGTCAACAAGAAGAAAACCAGAAGCCTAACAGGTGAGGGAGGAGGGTGGGCCAGAGGAGTCCCAGGTCTGCATGGCCTCCAGGTTGCTGAGAGCCTGGAAGGAAGGAGAAGCTCATGGGGGCTGCCAGGGGGAGGTCAAGGGGGAGTGGGAGGCATGGGAGCTGGGCCTGGAGAATGGAGAAGTGGGCCCATGCCAGGGCCCGGAGTACAGGAAGTACCCAGAGGAATCCACAGGGGCCAGGGAACAAAGCGGGGCAATTTCCCCAGCTAGAGACCCATGTGTGGGGCACCTGGGCAGAGCTCCCCTAAGGGAGCTGGCGGACTTGAGTCCTGCCCCACCATGGCCTGTGGGGCCTGGTGCTGGTCTGGGGACATCTGTGTGACCCCGGGCCTCTGGAGTCACAGTGTGGAGTCAGCCAGGCCCAGCCCTTGGTGAACCCTTCCTCCAACCAGAGCTGATCACCATGGGCACTTCCTGCCTGTGAGAAACCAGGGCCCAACTCTCCCCAAGGACCAGCCCCCTCACTCAGCTGCCAACCCGGCTCCTTGTCTAGAGCCCCATGGGCCCTGGGCTGCTTCCTTCAGTGACAACCTTCCCAGCTGCACCCCACCCCCCAGGCACACGAACCCTTCTCCAGGCTAACAAGTGCATCTGTGCCTTTGCATGTGCTGTTCCCTTTGCCTTTAATGCTTGTCCCTTTCTTCAGCTTGGCTTGCTCTCCTCTCAGGGCTATGGCCAAGCCTCCTGTCTAGAAAGTCCTCTCAACTGTGTGGAGCTCCTTGGATGCCCTTCCATCACGTCACATGCCACATGGGTCATGCTGTTTATGGTCTGCCCTCCGCCCCTCAGGGCAGGACCCACTCCAGGCAGCACCACATGTGCGGCACGGCACGTGGGAGGGCGGGAGAAGCTGGGGCCCAGGGTTGGATGTCCAGTTCTGGCAGGTGGGTGTGCATGTGCCGCCCAGGGAAGCCAGGGAGGGGTGTGGGCCTTGTTCCCAAACAGGAAGATGCCCTGTGTTCACATACCCGGGAGGAGGCTGTTGCAATCCTAAGAGGCGTTTCCTCAGGCCAAGAGCCGATTGGGAGCCGAGGAAGCCTTCGAGGACAGCCAGCGGAGGGGCAGGTATCTGACCTCTGTCTCTGGAGTCCCAGAGATAAAGGCCACCTGGGCAGGTGGGCCAGTCAGGTTTAAGCCTGGATACTAAGGACAGTGGCAGTCCCTGCTCCCCGGGGGTGGGTGTCCCATGCTTCCTGTGCATCCACCAGGGCTCTGGGTGGGGCATGAAGTCCTCCGCCTTGCTCCTGGGCCAGCTCCCTGCAGACTCAAGGGGGTCTTCCTTCTCCATTCAGCTGTGGGCCCCTCGACCACCACCTGCCATGATACAGTTGGTTTTTTTAATTTAACTCCTGGTTTTCCATAACTAATGTGAAAAGGACAAATGACTGCTTTGCCCATGGGCCTGACACCTGCCGAACCCCAGTGTAGTGTCAGGAAGGCAGGGTATGGGCTGTCTGTCCCCTTGGTGCTCCAGCAAACGATGAGCTCGTCTGTGGGTGGCACAGGTCCATTGCCCCTCTGCCAACAGCCCGCTCCTGCCGGGTATCCAGGGGTGCTCTGTTTTAAATCTACAACTAGAGCCAGGCTGTTGTGGAAAGGCCAAGAGAGGGCCTCATACTCCCCTTTCCACCAACAGCCTGCCTTGTTCCAGATCAGTGGGGGAGGGAGGGATTGGCCAGGAACCTGCCATCTCAGTCTGCCTGGCCTGCCTGGTGCCATGCAGCTCCGGCTCAGGGTGTCCAGGCCACAAGCAAGTAGCAGGGTGGGGTCTCTGCCCCATGGGTGTTGTGTAGAGCCTATCCCACTGAGGGGTCCCTGAAGAGCATGGTGTCCCTGGATAAGTGCTTAGTGGCCATGGGAAAACGTTCCTGACATCATCTGTCATCATCAGTGCCCCTGCTGCCTGCTGAGCTGCCCCTGGGGGCTCAGGGAGTCCTGGGGTGTGGGATACAAGGGTCTGCATGTGAAATGCCTGGCCCCAGGCAAGCAGCAGCTCGGAGCACACCCCAGGGCAGCTGTCACACCACTGGGTGCTGACCGTGGCCTTTGGTTGCCGCTGCTTCTGTCCTACGCAGCCCCGTGGGCTGGGCACTGAGCAGGCAGCGGGGAGGCTGGCCCCTGGCCACACCGTAGGACCCATGGCTGCTCTGTCACCATGGAGTGCGTGCTGGATGAGACTGAGCGGTTCCACCGACAGTGACTCTGCGTCCCTGGGCCACCCAAGATGCCTGCTCAGTGCATCTCGGGCCTCGTGGGGGCTCTGCCCCTTCCCATCCGGGGCTCCCCGGGAAGCTGTTTTTTCATCATGTGACAGTTATGGCAAAGCAGGGAGGATGCGGGCTGGCATCTGTCCCAGCCCGGAACCTGGGCCTGCCTGTGATGTGGGGGCTGTGGCCAGACTGCGTCCAAGGGCCTCCTCATGCCCCCCCAAACTCCCGCGTCCCAGCCCCTCCCTGTGGGGCAGCTGCAAGACCGGCTTGGCTGGATTTACCAACAGCAGAAACATTTAAGGAGTTTCATATTTCACGCCTGAGAGATGTTGTTCGCTGGCATTTGGATTTAAATACTGCTTTTAACAGAAGAGCAACCTGGGCCAGGATTACCCAAGTGCCCCACCCCCTCACACCTCAAAACCTGGGAGAGCAGCGTTTTGCATCCCCACAGAGAAAAGGCGAGAGCTGGCTCAGGCCGTCTTTCACGTAGGTACGTGGAGCAAGCAGGCCCAGGCATCCTGGAGCCCGAACTGGATGGGTCCCTCACAAGCCTTAATTCCAAAATCCAGCTGGAGGATTGTCGAAAGCCTGCACACGAGATTTTCTGGAAAAGTCTGATGGAACTCTGGCACCAAGATGCGCATGCCTGCCCCGCCCCCCAGCTCCCACAGTACGGACACCAGCCCCCTCTGGCCATTCTCCTGCAAGCAGCAGGTGGCATCCTAAATGTGTGGTGAAGTGAGGGTGCCACCCTCGGGCGTCCCCAGGTCTCAAGACTCCTCCTGAGGGATGGGGACCTGGCTCCTCATCCCCTCTGCCGAGAGTTCGTCCAGCTGGTCCTCACGGAGGTGGTGAACTCAGGCCCCAGGGAGGGGATGCTGGCCCAGGCTTCATAGTGGGACCGGCCGGATCAGCTGAACACACACGCATTACATCGGGGAGTTCCTAAGGCCTGGGAGTTCCTCGGGGGTCTTGTGGGCACCTGCTGAACTGCAGGCAGGTCTGCAGAGCATACACACAGCCCTCGCCGGCCTCCTCTTCCTTCAGGACCTGCTGCCTGGTGCCTGGCCCCGAGGCAGGCATCTCTTCCACAGCTTCTCCTGGCTCCTGCCCTTCCCACACCCCAAGGGTTTGACACTTCAGCTCAGCAAACATACAGAAGGGGAAGGGATCCTTGGCTATATCTCTTGTGTCCGGGCCTGGCTGGCAGAGGCTGGGGCACCCCCGACCCAGGCTGCTTGGTAGAAACACAGCCCAGCGCTTATGGGAAGAGGCTCCGACGGACCCCTCACAGCTGTGAGGACTGGCCCCCTGGCTCTGAACTTTCATCCTGTTCCCACAGCCCTTCTACATCTGACACTCAATGAGAACTTCATGAACACCCATTCCCCTGAACTCGGTCATTTTCTAGAGGGAGACTGTGTGTGGATGATGTTGGAGGAGCTGAATGGACAGATTCTTCTTGGGCCTGGGCCCTGGTCCTGATCCAGGCTCGGACGCCCTCAGAGCTCTGTCTCCCTCAGAGCCTCAGGGCTCTGTCTGTGGTGGGGGGTGTGGGCCCTCGCCTTCTCCTGCAGCTCTGCAGATGATCGCCCTGAACCCCTTATCTGGATGCTCCCCAAACCCAGTGGGCCCTGCTGTTCTGGGGAAATGAATCCCATGCGTTCCTGAGATATACTTTTACAGATGAGTTTAAGATAAATGTCTTTATGCACACACTGTAAATAATTTTGAAAAGGAACAAAATAAACTTAAAACAAATTAAATGCCTAGAAACCCTCTATTTACACGAGACCATTTCATAACAGGAGGAGGTCACTTTCTTGTGCCCATTTTGCCAGATGTTTGCCCGGGTCATGGCAATCACTTGGTGTAGACTGGTGTTTGAGCAGAGTCAGTGCCATTCTTGGGTCCCTGACAGAAGGACACAACAGGCCAGAGCCACAGGTTATCACTGCTCTTCTAAGTGCCCCCAGACACTCGGAGTTTGCCCTCCGTTCCAATTCCTTTTTTTAAAGATTTAATTTTTTTAAAGTCCCTCTACATCCAACATGGGTTCGAACTCATAACACCGAGATCAAGAGTCGAATGCTCTACTGACAGAGCCAGCCAGGCGCCCCTCAAAGCGTTTGAGCTTTGACATACAGCAAGCTATGGCCTCCTTCATCCACTTGGCCTGGGAGCAGATGTGTTTGGTTTAGCCGCAGCTTCAATAGAGTATTTTCCACGGTGTTTCTACAGCAGATTTCTTTTCATCGGCTTTGCCTGACATTGGGAGCTGTTGTCACCCGCTGTGCAGAAAAGGGTCAACAAGCAGGCCCCACGGCTCTCCTAGGGGGCCCTCAGCAGGAGTTCCCAGCAGAGTTCCCAGCACCCTCGTTCATGAGAGGACCTCGCTGCCCCCACACCTCTGTGAAACCTGGTTCATGCTAAGCACCCATTTCCTTCTGGGTACCCCCAATCGTCAGCAGGTGGGGTGCCCCGTGCCTAGCCCCCAATAAAAACCCTGGGTGCTGCGTCTCTCACAGGCTCCCCTGAAGATAGCACCTCACACATCGTCATGCCTGCTGGTGGCCTGTGTGACTCCAGGGGGAAGGGCCCTGGAAGCTCACCCCTGGTCCCCCCACTTCTCCCTTCCTGCTCGTTGCATTGTTTCTCTGTTGTGAATCCCAGCTGGGAGCACAGCCTCAGCTGAGTTTGGGGAGGGGGCGCTAATGAGTCACCGAGCCGGGTGGCCCTGGGTACCCTGGCCAGGGTGCACAGTTGGCTTTATAAAACTGAGGAAATTGAACGGTCCGTGAGCAGACCCACATTCCTGTGCCTCATTTGTGTCCCATTCTGGGAGAGGTGCGGACATTTGGTTCGTTAATTCATACTTTCGTTTAAGTGTCTTTTCTGTGTCAACTGTATCAGGCCAGACTTCTCAGTGGACCCACAGCAGGGGAAGGTTCAGAGCGGGTATGTCTGGGGTCGGAGGTCACCCAGCTCCAAAAACCTGTGCTTGGACGCCACCTCCCAGAGAGTGGCCGGCCTAGGGACAGGACAGAGAAGGTGGGACCGCCGGGCACCGCCCCGCGGGGAAACAGTGACCCCCAGTGGCCAGATGGAGCCCCCGCGGGAGCTGCTACTTCTCCCTTGGAACAAAGCTTTGTTTTTCTTCTGCAGGTGAAAGCTGCCCAGGTCCCTTGCTGCGGGTAGGGCAGAGGTGGGGATAGGGGTCTTCGGGCAAGGCTGCCAACAGGCAGGAGGTCCCGGGAGGTAGCTGGATACTCACTGTGCTGCACGAGGAATTTTGAGCTTGGCTGTGCTCTGGGCATGAGCAAGGACACATCAATCTCCTGTGCCCCCTGTCTGTGGGGCCCCTTGGGGGCAGTGAGGGGGACACAGGGAAGGACAGGGTGATTATCTTTACATTACCTTCAGTGGGAGTCCCGATGGAAATCCCCAGGCGCCGGGGCAGAGGACTGTCACTCACCTTTGTCTCTTTGACCTGGGCCCTCATCTAATTTCCCTGGACAGTTTTTTTCTTTTTAAGAGTTTATTGATTTATTTATTTGAAAGATAGAAAGAGAGCACAAGCAGGGGGAGGGACAGAGGGAGAGGGAGAAGCAGGGCTCCCCCCTGAGCAGGGAGCCCGATACGGGGCTCAATCCTGGGACCCCAAACCATGACCTGAGGCAAAGACACACCCTTGACTGACTGAGCCCCCCAGGTGCCCCTTGTGGAGGGTTTTAAAGCAAATCCTACACTGCGTCACTTCACCCCCACCTTGCGGAGTGAGTGCATCTAAACAGACATTTTCTGAAACTCATCCCTCGGTCGTATCTGGCTCGCCCAAGGTGTCTAGACAGTGTCTCTCCAAAGGTAATTTGTTCGAGCTGGATGCAGATGAAGTCCCGGTGCTGTGATGAGAGCAAGCCCGCGTTCTCATATGCACATACATGTGCATGTGTACGTATGTGTGTACCTCTGTGTACACGTATGCATGTCTGTATGTACCTGTGTAGGGATCCCACCCCACCACCTTTTATTTTTCCACATCACTGACATCTTAAAGAACCCAGGTCTTGGGGTGCCTGGGGGGCTCAGTCAGTCAAGTGTCTGCCTTTAGCTCAGGTCATGATCCCAGGGTCTTAGGATCGAGGCCCACATTGGGCTCCCCACTCAGCAGGGAGTCTGCTTCTCCCTCTCATCCTCCCCCTGCTTGTGTTATCTCTCTCACTCAAATAAATAAACAAATTCTTTAGAAAGTAAAAAGAACCCAAGTCTTGGCTCGGGAGTATTCTTCCTTCAGGGCTCAGCGCTGCCCTCTGTCTCCTGGGCCTGGAGATATCTGTGGACCTCTGGCAGCTGCATTCCATCCTGGTTCTGTTTCTGTCTTTTATAGATTTCACCCCAGGATTGGGACCCGGCGGGTCTGGGGGCTTTCTGACGCACGGCTCTGGACATGCGGGTCAGGAGGTATACCCTCGGTGATGCTGAGGTGAGGGGGTTGTGGGGACAACCTGTCACCCCTTATTTTCCAACTGTGTCATAGAACAGACAGTTTTGAGGGCAAGGGGGACACCTGTGACAGGTGAATGAAGGGGCTGCTAATTCTATTTGAGTCGGGGCATGAGATCCTTAAAGGGTCCCAGAGTCTTCTGGCCCAGGAGAGGTAACTGAGCCCACCAGGGGGAGGCGATTGCCCAGAGGCCCTGGAGTGAGGGGCAGCTCAGCTCAAAGACGGAGGCCAGCTCTTTGCCCTGGCCACCTGGCCAGCCTCTGCTGCCCCGGGCACAGACCTCCTGTCCCTGGAGCCTCTGCGCAGAGGGGAGGGGGGCCGAGGGTGCAGGCAGCAGGGACACTTCCCCCAGGGTGTGAGGCTTGGGGCCCAAGGCCAGGTGTGGTTTCCTGGTGGGAAAGGTCAAAGCACTACAAGAAGTGTCACCCCAGAGCAGGAGACATCCCCCTCCTCAGAACAGAGCCCTCCCTCCAGGCTCAGACTTTCACTCTGTCACCCTGGAAGACCTGAGGGTCAGCTCCTGGCCCTCCTTGTCCCCTTGCCTCTGCTCTGCTTTGGCGGGAGGCCTGGGAGCTTCTGCACACCCCTCTGGGCTGCCCCTGCCCCTCAGATCCAGTGTGGGCGGAGGGGTGTTCTGCAGTTAAGAGCATCTTGCTGACCTCTCCGTGGGCACCCGCTCTGAGGGAGCCATTGCCAGTGGGGCTACTGAGCTCCTGAGACTCCAGACATGGCCCAGGAGGTGGCAGCCAAGGCCCAGGGAGACATCAGGGAGATGTCAGGACCCCTGACAGGAAGCTTGCTCTCCCCACCTGGCTGGAAGCACAGGTAACAGGGAGTGCTGGGGGTCCTGGGACAACCTCTTCTGCCAGATCCAGCTGAGGCGGGGGCTGAATCCCAGAGCCCAGGTGGGAAGTAGGTTCCCGTGTATTCTCGAAGTCCAGGAGGTAGCGAGTGGGCCCTCGGTGCACCCTGTCCTTGTACTTTACAGAACTTAACTCAGGCAATCTTTGATTCCCCTGGAGGGAAGTCTGGTGTTATTCCCATTTACGGATGAGGAGACTGAGGCATGAGGCGGGTCATCTGGAAATCTCTACTGGGCCACCAGGCCACCATGGGATTCCATCAGTGGTGACCAGTGGGCCTCTTTGCCTGGGCCCCAGGTGAGAATGCAGATAGAAAGCTTTGGGCTGTTCTGAGGTAGGTGCTGGCCGTCAGGGACCTGGCTGGTATCTCCCTAGGAGGCGGGAAGTTCTGCTCTGCTGGGCCAGGGTGTGGGGCCCCCCAGAGAGACTGGGCCAGGCAGAGGCTGCTCCTGGAGGCAGATGGGGGCCTTGTGCTGTTTGTGGCTGATGCAGAGCGCTTACCTGTCACTTCTCATTGTGTTCTGGGCTCTCCCTCTTTTTCTCCTTGCTCCCAGACAGTGGCTTAGACTACGAGGTCACTGGGATCTCGTTCCCAGCTGCTCTAGCAGAGGCAGCATGCTAGTTAGGGCTCGCACAGGCCATGCCCCAGTCCCTGAACACCCCGCTGGACCCCTGCCTCTGCTCCACTATTGCCTGGGGTGCCCCTCCACATGGCCCCTCCAGTGCTCGCACCTGGGGTGGGGGCATGCGGACCCCTCTTGAGGAGGCCCAAAGCCCTGAGGAGAGCAACCAGCTCACTCTAGCTCCCGGTGAAGTTTCGCAAACAGCACCGTCACCGTCCCTGGGACTTGCACTGGGCTCCTGGCTCCCGCACACATCCTCTCGAATAGCCAATGAGAGAAGAATTGATCCCCAAACTCCTTCCTCCAAGGTCAGACTCTCTCCTGCCAAGATCTAAGAAAAGATTTAATTTCAGTCACTTTTGCTGCCAGTTTCAATTTTGCGATGTCATCCTCTGCCCTCTGAGGCTGAATTCTGCCCTCCGTGTGCCGTGTTTCCCGGGCTGAGGCAGAACTGAAGACCCTCCCAGGGGCCTCTTTCCTCTCAGCCTCCCCGGGGAGGCTGTGGAGCATGCACGTGCCGTTCTGGTGTGCAGAATGATTGCCTGAGTCCTTAGGAAGATGACAGGCACATTATCCTGTGGGAAGAAACACAGATTTGGGCAGGGGGTACTCAGACAGGAAGATCCCAACACAAGCATGTGAAGGAGAATGGATGACCCCTGAGAAGGAGAACCGTGTGCGTGGGGGATGTGGCCTTAGGCTGTCACAGGGTGCCTCCAGGGGAGGGGGCTTCTGGTGGCCCGCGTGCAGCTGGCCGCGCCCATGCTCACGACCCTCACAACCAGCAACACAATGTTGGTTGGATGAACGTGGGACATGCACGCAGGGACGGCCCCTGGGCCTGAGATACTTGCATGATACCAGAGGGGAAGGAAGTCTGTTCACACTTCAGTGGAACAGAAGCCAAACACCTTTGCCAACGCAGCCGCCCCCCACAGAAATCAGTGCAGGGAAGCCAGATGCCTCCACCGCCATCCGGTGAGGCTCAGGCCCCGGGGAATTCCTTGGAGTCCCCCACAGTAGTCTCAGTGCAGCCATGAAAGTGACCCCTGATTTTACAGGGTCACTGTGTGTCAGTGTCACCAGGACTGCCTCTGGTGGGTGACATCCGTCTGGTTGTCCCTCGTGCCATCACAAGGTCCTCAGAGGAGGGAGACAGAAGGAGAGCAGACACGCAGAGAAGGCAGGGACATCGTGGTGACCATGTGTCAGGCCACACAACAGAGGCAGGAGCTGCAAGAGGACCATGTGGCCCTGGAGCTGAAAGGGAGGTTTCTCCTGGAGCCTCTGGAGGGACTCCGCCAACCCCCAAACTCTGTGGGGAGTCCTTACACCAGCCCCGTGGCTCAGGAGCAGTCAGCAGAAACGAAGGATTCCAGTGCGCGCTCAGACACGGGTCCTGGCACAGGGCACTGGCCCCGGAGCCCCGCCTGACTCGGGGTGTGGCCCCCCAGCCAAGGCCGCCCTCGCCGTCCTGAGTTCTCACGAACCGTTTCGCAGCGTCATCCTTCTTCATGGTTTTTCAACATTTGGTTCTTCATTTTCTGAAACATCAAAGTTAATACCTTCTTTTATAAACAGCCAAACACACGGAAGCCTGGACTGAAGCTCTAGAGAGAATTCGATATTGGGGGTGCAGGTCCATGATCTTTCACCGATGTCATAAACCTTTCTTCCTTGCTGAATTTTTTTTTTTTTTTTTTTTGGTCCTTTAACTCTGTCACCGGTCATTTTTGTCATGGTCTTATTCCATGGCAACATGGGCTGTGCTCATCCAGTGTGGCTTCTGGAGCCCCTGTGCCCCCAGACAAGTCTTCTGCCCTCATGACCAGCTTGCTTATCAGAATTCCTGCTTCTGAACCCTGGCCCGCGGGGCGCTGGGATTTCACCAGGACATAACCATGCAGCTATCAGCACCCTGTGAGAAAATCTTGGCGATTCACATTTTCTTGGAAAGTTGTCCACTTTTTTAGTGGACAACTCCTCACATTTTGTATAAATATTTAACGTGTTTTTTTTTCTATAGCTCTATCTCCTCCTTTTCAAGTCACGCATCCTTTTGCTCTCCGTCAGAACCGCGTTTCTTTTCTGTTCCATCACTTCAGGGTTTAGCTCTTCCTTTGACTCCCCACGGCTGCGGTTTATTGTTGTTGCTTATTATCTGAGCTCAGAAGCTGAATAGAGAGGTCCATTGTTTTCAATCTTTCTCGAAGCTTCTTGCCTCTGCCTCTTGGAATGTGGCCATGCCCCCCCGCTGGCAATAGGGACCGTCTCCCTCATCTCCAAGTACAGCGTGGCTTCCCTTTTTCTTCCTCCTTAAACCAAACACATGTTTAGTTTCCCATTGCTTGGTGTGCTGGTGTTTTGTCCTTGGACTATCCTTCTCTGGCTCGTTTTCCTTTTTATTACCTTGGACTCAGGAAAAGACGGGGTGTACGATTTCTTCTTTGATTGGCTGGTATTTGCGGGAGGGGCCTGAGGCCTAATTAAAATGATGTCAGTGTCCACGGGCCGTTGTGAAGGGCCGGCATGCATTGGGGGCGGTTCCCTCGGGAAACTCGCTAGCACACTGAAGTGGGGTATCGCAGAGTCCACGGGGGGCATCTACTCAAGGTGGCTGTGGCGGAGGGCCCACGGAGCAGGGCTGAAGCCTAGAAGTCAGCTGTACTCAAGATCCTCGCCGGTGCTGGAGGGCACAGGGAGGGGACCGGAGTAGGCCGTGGAGGGGCCAAAGCCTTCCACAAGCGTGGCAACCCACCAGGGGTGCTCTGAAAAGGGAGGAACTGGGGAAACCTGCTCCTACCTGCACCCTGGCCTCTCCTCCTGCCTTCTCATCTCCTGCTGGAGCCTCCCACTGCCTGAAACCAGTCCAGACCAGGAGAGGCCAGCCTCCAGGGACAGAGTAGACAGAGGCTGATGGGGAGGGGAAGCCAGGTCTGGAGGGGGTCCCACTCTGCAGATTCCCAGGCATTGCCAAGGCACAATGTCCCCTCTGCTATCACTGTAAGTCCTTGTGGAAGGTGATTATGGCCATCAGCCCTGGGCAGCAGCTGGCTGTGTGCTGGACAGCCTCTGCACACAGAACCCCACACAGCCTCTAGCCCTCAGTGCTTTCCCCCAGCTTTATGTGCAGGCTGACCTAGAGTCCCTCCAGGAGTCACTGGGGAATGTTTCATCTTCTTCCTTTCCACCCTCACTCCAGCTCAGGGGGGCAGTGGGAGGGTCCGGACTTAGCCCCCACCTAACAAAGAGCATGTTAAGGACATAGAGACAGTCCCTCCTGTTCCCTCACCCTACGTGTCCCAGACCCAGCCCAGAACTTGTAGGGTCTTTGTGGATGTGCGGAGGAGGGCAAACCATGGCAGGGTCTTCAGGGGTGAAGGACAGCTCCATGAGGGGACTCTGATTGACTTTTAAGGAGCCAGTGACTTCCTTCTGGCTGGGTCACCGCAGGAGCCCCCAGAAGCTGCTGCTCTGTGGTCCCAGTTCCCCACAATGGGCTCTGGCCTCAGCTCAGCTGCTGACCTGCCAGCTGCTGTTATCCAGACACTGAGTCAGCAACTGGCCGGTGAGCAGAGCCCCACAGAGCTGTCCACATGCAGTGCAGATCCCCTCTGGGCCTCCTAGGCCAGAAGCTCGGGGCCTGCCAGTCTCTACCCTGCTCTGCTCTGTCCCACCCACGGCTCCAGGTTCCCCAGTCTGAGGCCCAGCAAGCAGCTCTCCTGCAGGTCCTTTCACTCCTTCATAAAGGAGTACAGAATATCGGTGGTACCTCCTGGGTGATTCAGCAGTGACGTGACATTAGGTACTGATGAGAGGCAGGTGTGTTCTTACAAAGAGATTCCCCCGGTCTCATCCCAGCCCTGCCGGCTCTCCCGGGAGGGACTGGGAGGCTGCTGCCAACCAGGGCTTCCGTTAATTAAAGCCTGGCCTGGGAACCCCGAACCTGCTTTCCCCCTCCCAGGGTCTGCCTCACCCTCTATGGCCCTTGAGAAGCTCCTAGAGTCTAGATGTGAGTTTTTAGCCAAGGTTCTGACTGAGACTGACTTCATGTACCCTGATCCTCTGGGGCCTTTTCAAGTCTCTTAGCCTCAGTTTCCTCATGCACAAAATGGGGTTGAAAACTGCCTCCCTGTGCAAGAGAGCATGTGTAAACCAAGCTCAGTTATTCAAAGGTAAGAACTTTGGAAGTTCTGCTTTCTGATGCAGGGGCTGGGAGGGCCAGGGTTCCTGGTGAGAATCCAGAGCAGGGCTTTGGAGGCTGGGCCTGAGGCTCTCTGCTGGCTGTCCCTCTGTGGTCCCACATGCCCAATGTCAGGCAGCCCTCAGGTCACCCTGGTCTACAGTCCCAGACCCTAGGACCTGAGTCTGTGGTCAGCTCCAGGGCCCCAGGTCTACCGAGCCTCCTGAGCCAGCACCTGGGGCTCTGTGGGGCCTCTCTCCACTGCACCCAGACCCACAGCACCCCATCTCTGCAGCCCCATAAGCTGCAGAAAACCTGTCCACAGCATTACTGAGGTCCCTGAATGCTCTGCACATGGTCTGGCCTCCCAGCCTAGGGAGTGTGGGCCCTGACAGCCTGGTTCTCAGCTTACACAATGCCTGTTGACTCCTTTGTTTTACTTTTCTCCAAACCCAAACAAGGTCATTGTCCCCACTCTAAACACGAGGACCTGAGGCTCTTAAGAGTTGGAACAGATGAGAACTCAGGATGGGAATGTTCCACCCAGTGGTGGAGGCAGAAAGGCTGCATGGAGGAGGTATCCTAGGAGGGCTTAGGAGAGGAGGAATTCTCAGCGCTAAGGGAAGGCTGCAGAAGCTGAAAGAGAAAGTGTGACCTATAGAGTGGGCGAGGCCTGCAGTGGTGCTGCTGGGCAGGAGTCTGGAGGGAGAAAGTGAGGGCCAGGTGGGCAAGGGAGCTTCCGCCAGTTAGAGGAGCTCTATGGCCACAGGATCCAAGTCCAGGGAAACTGTCCTACCGAGGCTGCCCATAGGGCCTGGACCTGTAAGAGTGAGCTGAGCAAAGTTGGGGAGAAAAGGGTCCTTGCTGGGCTGGGTGGATCCTACCCAGACACCAGCTGCATGGCCTTGGAGCAAGTCCTCCCCTGGCTTTCCATCATGGCCTTCCCTATCTGGAAGAAGTAGCTGAGGGCCTTCCAGCACAGGTCTGGAAGCCGGTGGCAATGCAGGTCGAGCCCAGAGTCTCCGCGGCTCCGGACCCCAGCAGCAGGAGAGCCCCAGAAAGGACAGCTGCCCGCAGGTGCGCAAGGGTCCACGGGGACCGCTGATCCCGGCTCTGCAGTGCAGGCTGGACACGCCCCGCTCAGCCCGGTTGCTGTGGCAGCGGCGGCAGCGCGGAGCCCAAACCGGGCTGCCCGGGTTGCTGAGGCAACCCGGGGCTCCTCCTCTAGGCGAAGCCTGCACAGGGCTGGGCCTCCAGGGCCCGGCTCCTGTTCCTTAGGCGCTGGCGGCAGATCACCGGTGGTCCCTGCACAGCCCGGTGCAGGCCGGGGTTCGAGGCCTCGCAGCATCTTCTGAATTGCACCTGTCCCCTCAGACACCCCCGCGTTCCCTGCTCCCAGGACTCCCACCCAAGGGGAAGGGTAGCCAAGGTCTCCCTCTTTGGGGCAGGGACAGCTGTCTCAGCACTTCCCCAGCTGTCCAATGCCGCTTCTTTTCGGGTCACCTGTCTTGTCACTCTGCTTTCTATTTATTATTATTATTATTATTATTATTATTATTATATATGTCTAGTGTTCTGCAGCTTTGGTTTTATTTTTCTTATTCGGGGTCATGTTGATTTTCCACTGAGTGTTTCTATCTGCATTTCTGGAAAATTCTAAGCCAATATCTATTCACATATTTTTTTCAATGTCTTTCTATTCCTCCTTCTGGAATTTCAAGAATCTTTCCCAAGCTCAGGTCACAGGCTAGCACCTGGTTTCCCCATGAACCCCACGCCCCTCCTCTGCTTTTCTACTATGTGCTGGCCTGACCCAGACTCCCTGGACCCACAGGGCAGGAGGCTTGTGGCTCACTTTTCTTTCCAATTTGCTCAGACAAGGGTGACCCCAGTGGGACAGTCACTTTCCTGACCTGGTCCTTCCATCCCGGTGCCTACAGAGCTCTCCCAGCAGACGGGGAACCTCCTTCCCCACTTTATTCTCCATGTCCCCTCTGCACCTGCCAAGTTGCTGTCCAGACATTACAATCCCTGCTCATCCTGAGTGGCTCGACTTGGCTGTGGCCATCACCATAGTTTTGAATTTCCTCTTGGCACGTGGCACTTAGGGGGATGATCTTTTCCGTTTGCAAGCTTGGCTTGTGTATTTTGAATTTAGTGATAGATTTTTCCACAGTTTATTTTTATTAACTTAAACCATTTGAAATTACCATTTTTTTCATGTAGGTCAAAAATAGCTGAACATTAGCGATTTCATGATGAAACCTAATATTTGGAGTGCCTGGGGGTCTTTCCAGATTGTTTGGCTATACAGAAGTCTACAGCTCAGATAGGATTCTAAAAACTTTTTATTTCTAATATTTATTAATACTGTCAATTCAGAATGATAAAAAAGAAAGTAAAAATGAAAATGGGTCTTAATCTCCACTTTTAGAGACATTGAAATAAAAGAATACACCCGACTAAGATTAGAAAATTCAACCTGGGCATACAGAAAAACAATATATCAATTTTTAATAGTGAAGGCCTCCTCAGCCCCCTTCCCCAATGGCAGCCCCAGCCTTGGCAAACACTGTCTCCAGTTTTTCGTGCTTCGTTTCAGGAAAACAAAGGCAGGGGCAGATTTGATGCACACGCTTCTGTGCCCCTTTTAAATAATTTAACATCCTGGTGATCTTTGCATAGCCACACATAACTTTTGAGATTCACTGATTTTTAGTAGCTTCAGAACGATGTGTCCCGTATTTACCCCAATTCGTTCAGCCAGTACCCATGGGGGAACACCTGGATTATCTCTAGCTTTGGGGACCAATCTTTGTGTGTAGAAACTGCAAGCCCAGGCTTACTGAACCCAGGATAGGAGCAGTTTTGGGGCACCTGGCTTGCTCAGTTTGTAGAGCATGCAATTCTTGATCTGGGGGTGGTGAATTCGAGCCCCATATTAAAAAGGACAGGAGGACTTTAAATGAGGAACCATTTTGACAAATTGCCCTGCCGAAAAATAGTGCCTCTGGCCCTGGCCATTGCCACATTGTGGAGGGGCGCTTTTCCTTACAGCCTGGTCTCTGGATCTCGCCTGGCATTTTGCACGGTCTGATAGGTCAACAAAAAAACTCACTATTTGAATCTGCATTCCTTTAAAGGTGATGACCTTTGCTTGGTGAGCCATTGTTTCTCTGTAAAGTGTCCCTTCATAGTATGTGGCCATTTCTCTGGTGGTTACTTACATTTTTGCTATTAGTTCACATAGGCTTTTTATAGTTCTAGAAATTTCCCTCCACCTTCCCATGTTCTGAAATATTTTTTCTGTATGAGGTTGGTGTTTCAATCTTGCTTAGGATGTTTGGGCCATATAGATGCCTAGTTTTTCTGCAGTCCATCGGGTTTCTCTAGTGTTTTCAAGGTATGGGTCCTGATTTCTCCATACCGAGATACTGAATATATCCAATCACACTTCATTCTACTTTCCTAAAGTTTCTTTTTTTTTTTTTTTTTCCACAGATAAATGTTTACTCCATCAGAAATTTTTCTTGATGCCGTGTCAGGTGGTAGCTTTGTGTGTCTCTCACAGTGACCTATACCTGTTACTATTTTCCCCACATTATTTGACATGATACCATAAACTTTTGATCTATTTCTTTCAGAATTTAGAATTTTTAGCGTTTCATCACATGTTTTAAGGTCTAACAGGGCAAATCTTCCTCATTTGTCTCCTTTTAAACAAATTTCCTGGCTGGTCTTGCATGTTTGCTTTTTCCATGTAAACTTTTGGTGCTATTTTAATTAAGACGGCATCAAATGTGTACTTTTAATTTAGGGAAAACTGAATTTTTAACAATATTGCCTCTTCCTTTCCAAAAGTATGCTGTGCTTTTCCATTCCTTTACCTCTTTTTGGTGGATTTTAGTTTTTCTGTTGACTTCTTTACAAATAAGAAACGTGCACATTTCTTGTTGTTTCTGGATGTTTTACATTTCTTAGTGTTTTTGTGCTCAGACTCCTCCATAAGAGGCTCCAGCCAGTTACTGTCTGCTTTACGGAAGCTGTTGTCCTCTCCATGATGATGCTTCCTAGGGCCCCTAACTTCCTGCTTCCTAACTACCCCTTCCTACTGCCCCTAACTCACTGCTTTTCCCTCATCCCTAAAGTTTTCTATGTAGAAAATCACGTTATCTGCAAATAATGATAATGTTGTTTCTTCCTTTCCAATATTTTTACCTTTTTTCCTCTCATTTGTCATTGCAATGGCTGACACTTCTCAGAGGAATGGAGGTGACCGACAGTGCAAATCGCTCATTTTCACAGGAGTCCTCTTGGTGTCCCTCCTTGTGGCACGTGGTCCGTTTGGGGCTCACCGCGTGTCCAGCCCTGCTGTTGGCATTTCTCGTGTGAGGTCGGTCCTGCTCTTATCCCTTCTGAGGAGCCCGTGATGGACTTAGGGGGTAAATGAACTTGCCCTGGGGTCGCACAGCTGATGGAGACTGGAGCCCACAAAAAGGGCAAAAGAAAGGGAATCCTCGTATGGGTACAAGAACTTAGGGGAGTGCGTGGGTGTGAGCTAAGATGTAAAGGATCTGGTTGTTA
The DNA here is from genome assembly GCF_030435805.1 of Mustela lutreola. Classification (NCBI taxonomy): domain Eukaryota; kingdom Metazoa; phylum Chordata; class Mammalia; order Carnivora; family Mustelidae; genus Mustela; species Mustela lutreola. The sequence goes on from NC_081292.1 coordinate 164,978,081, forward strand.
GCCCCGTCTTGTTGCTTGAGGGAGGGGCCCTGAATTCCACCATCATCCAGTGGAGAGTTAGAGAATAGAGAAAGAGAAAGACTTGCAGAGGATAAGAAGGGCTAGCATGCAGATGGTAGGTGTCCTAAGGTCAGAAAAATATTAAAACTGAGAGGAGAAAATATTTGAAAAACAAGGGAGGTTAATTTTCCAGAATGAAAAAAAAAAAAAAATCAACCTCAGATTATAAGCTTACAGGAAAATCCACACCTTTAGAAAGTTCTAGAAGCATCCTGGGAGAAAGAATATGGAACAAGAAGCCAGTGGACACGGGAGTTCTCAACAGCATACAAGGAGACCACGAAGTAATTTTTTTTTTTTTTTTTTGTAATGGAAGGAAATAAACTTTGTACCTAGAATTTTATATCCAGCCAAGTGGAAAGTATAATAAAGGAATTCTCAGGAATCTAAGGCCTCAGAATGTTTTTCACCCCAAACCCCACATTAAAATACTTTGTATTTCCTAAACAACAAAAATGCAGGAGAATCTTTCAGAAGGATGGAAAATAAGACCAAGTTCCCCCGAATGAGTATTAATTATTTTAAATGAAATCAAGGCCAAAGAAAAGGAAAAGTATATTCACAATAACTCAGTCTGTAGTCCTAGACAGGATCAGTGCCTGGGAGTAAAGAATATGTGACCAGGCTGAGAACTTGAATGTTAGGGAGAATATATGACTACAAAGGGCACATAGCTTACATTAAAATGGTGTTAAATTCAGGACACTTGCCATAGAATAAAAATAAGAACACGGATAAACCAGCAGAAGTATATTCACTGTACTCAATGGGAAATGGAAGTAGGATAGCAAAACTAAGTCTCAATATAACATTAATTACTATAAATGTATGTGCATTAAATTCCAATCAAAAGGAGGAAACCAAAAAAGAGGTACGAATGGATTAGATTTTAAAATTCTAACAATGGTAACTTAAAAGAAAAACGTTCGGGGTGCCTGGGTGCCTCAGTCGGTTAAGCGTAAGCCTTGGGCTTGATCCCAGGGTCCTTAGATTGAGCCCCATGTCCAGCTCCCTGCTCAGGAGCCTGCTTATTCCTCTCCCTCTGCCCCTCCTCTTTCTGCTCTCTGTCAAATGAATAAATAAAATCTTAAAAGAAAAAAAAAGAGAGAAACACTTAAAAAAAAAAAGATACAGGAAGTTTAGAATAAAACGTTGGCAAAAGACATACCAGGCGAATATGAACCAAAGGAAACTGGATAGACATCTTAATACATGACATTCAAATTTAAAACAAAAAACAAAAGCAAAAACAAAGGACACCATGTGCATGTTAATGAAATGGGCCACAGAACGAACATGCACATGCATCAAAATCATTTCAATACCTATAAAGATGTCTCAATGCAGATCATGCAGCATCTGCCAGAATGGAAAGGAGAGAGAGATTTCAACAAATGTAACTGGAGATTTTATTTCTAAAAATAATAATTTAATAGCTCAGGCAGACACAAACCTAGCAGAAATCTCCAAATCCTGATCAACATAATAATCTTAAACTCTTAAACGTATACAGAGCTCTATACCCATCAAAAAGAAGATAAGCTTTTGAGCACATGTAGAATATTCACAGAGAGAGACCAGGTGTTAGGACCTAAAGGTGTTAGGACTTAAGGAAGCCTTGATAAGTTTCTGAGGCGAAATTCCAGCAAACTGGGCTGCTAGGTTTGATTTGTGCTTCACCCCATGCTCTAAGAAACCACCCTAAATGGACCTCCTTACTGTCACTGGGCGCCCCTGCCTTCCAGCTGCCCTTTGGGTTCAGCCAAAGGGAGCACTCCCAGATCCAGGAAGGAGGGAGCGTGAGGCCCAGAGGCTGGTTGCTCTGATCCCTCCGGATGAGGGCTCAGCTGAGGCCTTGGCTCCTTCCAGGGGCTGCTCCCTCTCTCTCCCTCCCTTGCCCCCTCCTCCTTAGGCCACAGTGTCACCCTAGTGTTACTCAGTCCTGTGGTTTCCCTACTCCTACCTACTCGTTTGTAAATAGTCTTTTTATCAAACACTCCTCAAGTTACGCAGTTGGAGTGTGCCATCTGCTTCCTGCCAGGATCCTGACTGAACACAGACTGTTCTCAGACAATAGCATGATTAAATTAGAAATTGGTAACAACAAGTTATAATAAAAAAATACCAAAGCAAGCAAGCAAGCAAGCAAGCAAGAAACGCTGTTAGCAAGTAAGTAACATTATTAAAGAAGGCATGGGTTTGTAACTCATGAGTGTAAAAGAGATCATTAGGGACATTAAGGAATATTTAGCTCTGAATGATAATGAAACACTGTATGTCCCAATTTGTGAGACCCAGTAAGTCAGTGCTGGGGGAGGAATTCTGCAGTTTTAAATATATCTATCAGAAAATTAAATAGTTCAAAAATAAATGAGCCTAAGCACTTAGCTCAAGATGGAGCAACGTATTAGATCCAAAGAACCAGGAAGGAAGGAAATAATAGATAAGGGCAGGAGTAACTGAAATAAAGGGAAAGATGAGAAGATGAACAAAACTAAAAGTTGGTCCTTAGGAAATATTAAAAAGGAAAAATAAGGCAAATAAATAAAGTGTAGAATAAAAAGTAGAAATAATTACAGAAGCAATTAATAGAAAAAGGAATATATGCTAGTAATTTTAAAAGTTCGATAAAATTGATTAGTTCCTAGAAACATGTAAAATTTGGCTCCAGAAATAGAGAACTGAACAAGATCAATAAATATGATGAAAATGGAAATGATAAAGTTACCCCCCCCCATAGTTTTATTGTTTCTACCAAAAGCTTGTAAAAACAATAAATTCTCTTTCACGTAGGTAGTTCAAGGAAATAGAAAGGGAGAAATTGTCTGGGGGCCTTTGGGGGGCAGGGTGAGAGGGTGGTCTCCTTTGCAGAGTGGGCATGTGTCTATGCCCTTGTTACTTTGGGGGCATACCCACACAGATGCTGCAGATCGAGGTGAAACCCCCCTCCCTCACTGGGTTGCATGAGGATTAGGGCAGCTCCTGGCAGGTGTCAGGCGCTGGGGGAGGCGGAGCCATGGGGATGCAGAGAACACTGAGGAGGAGAGCTGGGGTGGAAAGGGATCCCGGCGCCCGGCTTTCACGATGGCATGACGTCACTGCACCCACCGCAGTTCTGGTGGGTGAGCTGGCCAGGGGCTTTGTCAAAGTTTCTACCCCTGGGCGGGGGGGGGGGGGTGCGAATGCTGGTTGCAGGCAGCAGAGATGTCTGTCATTCATTCACAGTGGCCCAAAGAGCGGCTGGGGAGGCTGACGAATGCTGGGTTTGCCCGTGTGGCACTGGAGCAGCGTGTGACTCGGTTCTGGGAAGTGAAGCTGGGGAGAAAGGCTGTGGGGACAGTGGGGGCTGATGACCTGCAGAAGTGGGGCGGGCGGAGGGTGGGGGCTACACCCAAGGCATGATGGGAGGAGAGGCGGCAGAAGAGATGTCATCCCCGCTGGAAGAGCGGTCTGCGATGCTCTGTTCCCCTCTGGTGCTCTGACCAAGACTCCAGATGCGACTCAAAATTCACCTGTTACACCCAGAGTCAGGTTCCCTCCCTGCCCGACCCAGCGCCCCTCCCCGGTGCAAGGAGCCCACCTGGGCTTTGTCCCTCTGCGATTAAGCGTTTGTGCTGCCAGCCTCTCGGGTGGGCGGGCAGGTGGAGATTTCATTGGAAAGGGTTCAGGGTGGGGGAAGGCCCAGCGCAGGATCCGTGGCAGGTTCTGGTGGGCGGGGGACTCGGGGCTGAGCGCTGCCGGGTCACTGCGAGGGAGATCCGGGACTGCGCCCGGCGGAGGGGGCGCCGCGTCTGAGCCCCGTGTGGGTTCGCCCCTCTGCACCCAGCAAACCGCTGTGTCGGCGGTGATGTCACAGCTCGGCTCCGGCCCCCTCCGGCCCCAGCCCCCTCCCTGAGGCGGCCGCGACGCCCGTCCTTCTACCCGCGCGACAAACCAGCTGGCGGCTGGGGCTCTGGGCGCAGCGCGTAGCCAACCAGCGCGGCGGGAGGGGAGCGGGGCGGGCCGGGCCGGGGGCGCGCAGCCCGTCACGCGGTGCCGCCGTCACAGCACCAGGCTCAGACCGGGAGCAGCAGCAGCTCCGCGCTCGGGGACCCGCGCCCATGCCCGTGCCCATGCCGGGCCGCCAGTGACGCCGGGGAGGTAAGGCGGCCGCCCGCCTGGCCTCTGGCACCTGCGCTCAGCTTCCCGCACTTGCATCGACTGCGCGCGGCGTGGGGAACTCACGCCCGCAGCCGAGTCCTTGTCGCCATCGAGGCGCCGGCGCCGCGCGCGCGGCCCCTTCCCCCGACCCTCCCCCGTCCCCGAGAACAATGGGGCAAATTGAGGGATGTCCCCTTTTCATTCGCGTCCTGGCAGGGCCCTCGGGAAAGGTTCTCATCGCTACGGCCTCTGCTGTGGCGGGATTGTCGCTGGGAGGGGCAGGGTCGCCGCGGGGAGGGTGCGCGCCGCCGGTGGCCTCTCGAGACGCCCCCTCCCTCGCTTCCGCGCTCTAGTCCTTTCCTGGAGAGGGGCCACCGAGCTAGACCGGCGGGCAGTGGAGAAGGGAAGAGCGCGCGGATGAGGGCGCCGGGGAGAGCGCGGGGCATCTGCCCGAGTCCCCGGGGTGGGGGAGGGCGGATGCTGGAGCCCGGAGCATAACAGGCGGGCGGGGCGGGCGGGGGCTGCGGCGGGAGGCCAGCTTCGTGCGCACCTCCGGGACTGCCCTTCACCATCCCCCAGCCATGTCCTCCCCCCGAGAGACCCTAGCTCCCTTCTAGAAAGGCCTGGGAGGGGCCGTCAGCGGAGGAGGCCTGTGTCTACGCAGCCAGCGCCCGAGTAACAGGTGTGGCCCGGCGGCGGGCGGGGAGGGGGCTGCGGGACCGCCCGACTCGGATGACAGGGACGAGTATGCCGCGACGACCCCTGGACTCCCCTTTTAGGCTGCGGCTCACCCTCTCTCCTTCCACCCCAAACAAGCGGCGCTGGCTGTGCGCTGGGGAAAGGGTGGCAGCGGCATCCAGGCGCCGAGGGAGGGTCTGCAGTCGGCTGGGCGCTAGGTGGGCGGCGGGGGCGGGGGGAGGACAGCGGGCCGCAGGGGCGAGGGGGAGGGGAGGGAGGGAATGCCAAGTCATGGGGCCTGCTGGGCGCGGGCGCGACGTCGCCCCGGCGCGGACCCGATGCGCGCCCTCGTTCCCAGGAATAGCGACTTCCCCTGAGAGACTAGTGCCCCCTCCTCAAATGGCAGCCCCCTCCAAGGGGTACCCGCATTGCTGGGATTAAAGGCCTGATAGGGTATCGCACCGGATCTTGCGGCTGCGGGAGTAGGTGTGGAGAGGTCCCTGACGCGCAGGGCTGCCCAGGTCCTAACCCTGGGGAGGACTCTGCAAGACCCAGAACGCAGGCTCCCGTAGAGCTGTGCCACCGACCCGCCCTCCCTGCCCCGCTCTCGGTCTGGCTAAAGGGGCTCTACCAGGGCAGCGGTGCCCATCTGCCTCGACTCGGCCTGAGAAGGCAGCTGCAGGTTTGCCCGGGAGCTCTGGGGTCCAGAGTGGGGGGTTGGGGCTCTACCTGCGGCGGCCATTTTGCAGGTGTGGTTGGCCACCCGCCTTACTGGGGCTGTAGGGTGAGGGTGGTCAGGTGTAGAGCAGCTGTATCCCCTGCTGTGGGGTGCGGTGTCTGCGGTGTCTGCGGTGGAGGGTGAGGGATGCTGCTAGAGCCTGCCCGTCTGCTTTCTGTTGTTGGAGTGAAGATCCAAGAAGGGTTGATGGTGACAAGGAAGAGACTGGCTGCGGAGGGGGACAGTCAGCCTCTATCTGGGTGGGAAGTCTGGGGAGGGTATTGGGTTCTAGATAGGGAGCAGATGAGCAACTCTGTCCCACATTAAGGGAGGATCTGAAGACAGGTGGACCTGTGGGGTGTGGTCCAGGGGACAGAGATGGGGATCAGCTTTGGAGTCAGGGCTCCCCAACCCAAGATTCTCAGTGGGGAGGGGCTGTGAGGAGGGCCTGCTGAATGTCAGCTTTGTGCCCCCTTCCCCCACACTGGGGTGCCCCCACAGCCTGACTACCCCTCACCCCCAGGGGCCTCACCAGCCAGATGGAGACTGAGCAGAGCTAGAATTGATCCAGACTCCTAGGACAGAGGGTTCTGCCACCCTGCCTGGTCTCCCTTCAGGCCCCCCTGGTGTCACCACTGCTGACCCAGGCTAAAGATGGCCTTTGAAAGTAAAGGAAGAAGGTCCTCCTGTGGGTTCTGTGGAGGGAGAGATGGGATTGGGGGAGGCATAGGGGTGGGGGAACAGAGACAGGTAGGAGGTGCTGATGGGAGCAACATAGCTTCAGGAGAAGACTCTGAGGGGCCTGGGGGGTCTGAGTAGTCTCACTCAATTTGCATAGGCCAGCCATGGCAGGGGAGCAGGGTGTGGCAGGGGGAGGGGATGTTCTGATGGGGGCCTGCTACCACCTGACTGGGGACCGAGGAGGGGCTACCAGCTTTAGGAACCATGCCCTGGCCTTTAAGGATCAGAACACAGCCCTCCATGCCTGAGACCCCTACTTCTAAGAGTGGCGAGGGGTCTGAGCAGTCACCCCTGGGGTGGGATAGGGGTCAGCAGCAGCTAGTGACCCCCAGGATGAGCCCATGCTCACCCTCCTGCCCAGTCCTGGATGCTTCCTGGAGCACTGTCCCATTTAGTGTTCTTAGATCAAAGGAGTGGACCCCCACCACCCCCCACCTCTACTGCCCTCCTCTCCCCATCCACATCCAGGAGCATCACACAGCTCGGTTGGGGCTGGACCACACCCTGCCCCAAACCTCTTGGCTTGGCTGGGGTGCCCAGGCCAGAGCCCGGCAGGTGGGTCTGTTCCATTAGCTGTGGGCCTCACCCCACAGGCAGGGCTGGGGAAGCAGGCAGAGGGTAAGGGTCGGGGTTGTGGGCATGTGATTCATTGCCCCACCTGACCGAGCAGGTTTGCAGTTTAACTCCTGAACACCATGAGGATTCTGGCTTGGGACGCTACCCCCAGCTCAGGGACTCAGCAAAGGGGTCATTGCACTGAGAGTGGAGGGGACGCTGGAAGAGTGGAGGGCACAGCAGAGGCTGAGCCCCCTGACCCCTCTGGGTTCCTATCCAGCCCTTCCTGTGTGCCTCTGTGGTTATGTCCCCGGCCCCCAGCCAGCTTTCTCTGTGGTTTTGTAATCTGAGCCCCTTGTGAGCCCCTTACCAGCCCCGAGGCCTCACTAGATGCCATCCCTGGGATGGATCAGGATTTACCGGCCGCCTGCGTGGCTGGGCATCCGAGAGGAGGGGCTGTTGCTCTGGAGAGCCTCAGCCCCCTGCGTTTAATCTCCTAATAATCCTGGCCTGCAGTGTGGCTGCCCCCCCATTCAGAAGGGGTGGGGACGTGCCGGGGTGCCAGGAGGGCCAGCCAGTCCCCCCGCCCCCAACCCAGACCTCCTGCTCTTCCTTTTCAGCTGGCCTCACATCAGTCACCCGGGGCACACCCACACACAAGCAGTCCCTTACACTCAGTCTCACACACTCCCCCACGCACACTCAGACTCACCCCTCCAGTCTCACACACTCATACGCATAGTCACACACGCACGCACACTCATATCCACTCACCCAGCCTCACCCTCTCTCGCACTTACAACTAGCTTACACATACAGCCACACACCCACACACGTGCTCTCTCTCTCACACACACACACACACACACGCACACACAACCCCCATATACTCTTAGTTTTACACACTGACATGCGCACACAGACTTCCACGTGCACCCCCCTCACACACGTGCCCTCATTGTCTTTGTTCCCACCTCATCCTCTTCCCTTTCTGGAGCCTTCCACCCAGCCTCCACAGGAAGTCCCTGCACCCCCCAGATTCCACCACCTTGAAGCTGCCCGCAGCCCCCAAGGTGTTCCTCCAGCCCTGGTGGGCAGTGGCCTGGGGGAAGAAAGTCAACATTTATTGGCTGCAGAATTGGGAGACTTCCTGGGGTGCTCCTATGATCCCAGCCAGGCAGGTGGTGCCCCCCACGGCTTCTCAGATCTGTAGGCAAAGGCTCCCTAGACCCCAGACTTTCTGCAGCCTCAGCACCCCCTACTCCAACCCTCAACCTGCCCTCCACCCTGCTGTACCCCCCACTCCTCCACCCCACCCCTCTATCCCATTCTCAACCTGCCCCCAACCTGCCCCTTACCCTACTCCTTTACCTCACCTTACTCCTGTCCCCCCTCCCACCCCTACCCTACTCCTGTACCCCACCTCACTCCTCTGCCCCATTCCTCTACCCCAACTCACTCCTCTACCTTACTCCTGTACCCCCACTTCCAGTCTGCCCCCCACCCCACCCCTTCACCTCATCACACCCCTCCAGCCCACCCTCTATCCCTAGCCCCGACCTGCCCCCTACCCTACCTTCCAACCTGCTCGCTCCCTTACTCCTCTACTCCACACATCTCCACCCCACCCCGGCACCTACCCCTGCTCCTTCACCTCCACCCACCCCAACTCCCTCCCACTCTTCCACCCCTTGACCAAATCCTCTGCCCCACCTGCCCCTTCAAATACCCGATCTACCCCTCCATCCCCCCTGCCCCTGCCCACCCCAGCCAGTGCAGGGCCTCACACACAGCGGCTGCCACCCTGGGCGTGCGCAGGTTGTCTGTGTGTCTTCACATCTCCCATTCAGGGCCCAGCAGGTCCTGGGGCAGGTGCCTCTCCTGAAATGCAGTGCTAGGGATGGGTGGGAAGGGCCCGCGGGCCCCTGCAGGCCCCTCTCCCTAGAGTCTGGCCTTCGGCCTTTAGGAGGGAGACTGATGGTGCCCAGGAAGAACTTGGAGGGGTGTCAGGAGCCCTTTTCCTGCTCTTGGGTCTCAGCCCTGCCAGGAGAGTTCAGGTGGGCCTCAGTTTCCTTCCCCATCTGTCATCAGCTCGGCCGGGATGGTAAGGGACAGGGCGGGGCCATCAGTGTCCAAGGCCTATGGGTCTATGGTCTATGGGGACCAGGTTTCTGAGGGGCCGTCGTGGGACTGGGGCCTGGGGTGACTCAGCTGCTCTGTGTCACCTGGTCCTCACTCTCCGCCATATGGCCACAGGTCCCTGGTGCCCAGAGGATGAGAGGATGAGCAGGGACGTGGTCACCGGACCCAGACCCGAGGAGAGAACTTAGGGCCTGCTCTTCTTTGCGTGAGCTCTGACCTTAGGCAAGACAGACCTCTGGAACATTTGATTTCCCCAGCTCTCCGTCATGCGCTCTCTTCTGCCAAGTCCCCTCTTTCCTGGCACCCACACCTGGGAGCCTCTTCCAGCCTGTGTCCCCCCCAGCTGCCCCCTGCTGTCCACATCCCCGGGCCGGATGGCTCTGTTTCTTGGACACAGAGCTTCTCCTTTCTTGGCTTCCTGTGCAACTTCCTGGAAATGGGGCTGAGTCCTTGCCTGTGGGATGGGGTCCCGGGTCAGTCATCGCCCTGGGTCTGTGGTATGTCTGGCGGCACGTCTCGGTGTCGATGTCCTGGCCTGTGGGCCCACGCGTTACGAGCAGCCATCCACCCCTTACGCTTTCTGTTTTCTTCCTTGATGTTAGGCCCTGGTTGTCTTGTCTTGGTCTTTTTTTTTTTCCTCTCGTATGTTGTGTCTCCTTGTTTATGTCCTATTTTCTGGGCAATTTCTGGGCTTCCTTTTTGAGTTCTTTTTGGGATCATGTGTTTCAGCACTTACGTGTCCATCTCTAAGAGCTCCCTCTTCCTTGTCCCTAACTGTTCCCATTTCACAGCGTCCTCTTCCTGTTTCGGAAGCACACGATCCTCCTGAAACATTCTGAGTGTTCCTAGAGGTGTTTCCTGTTCATTTGCTTGTTTCTTCTTCTGCTCTGTGGTTTATTTTGAGTTCCCTGCTGGTTCACTACAGTCTTCACCTTCAAGGCTTTTTCACTCTCCTGGTGTATGTGGCAAGCCCTGAGGGCCCTTTCCTGCTGGGGATGCCTGTGGCGGAGGGGTGGGGGGTTGAGCACGCCATCCCTGGTTTCCCCAGGTCAGAGTGGGCTTCCGGCTGGAGCCCAGCATGGGGGTGAGGGGGCTCTGCTTTAGGTCTGGAGGGCTGGGTGCGAGGTCCATGTAGTCCCGTCCCGCTCCTCCAGGATGCGGGGTGCCAACATCCACACTGGTGCTCTTACTCTCACCACACATCTTCTCCCGTGTCTGGGGAGCCCGGGCCTGGGGGTGTGGCGGCCATGACTTCTGTGGGGGTGGGCGGCTAGGAGCTGATGGAGGTCCCATGGGTCCATGTGGTGGTTCTGCAGACTCACACCTGGGTCGTCTTCTGTAGCCTTGCATCCTGGAACGCCTTCCCTCCATGGGCCCCACTGAGCCCACAAGCCCAGAACCCCCGGAGGGCCCTGCTATCATGCTGACCCCCTCCGGGCTGTTTCTGGGCCATCCCCCTCCCCAGCCTCCAGAAGGTTTGTTAGGGGTCTGAGGTCATTGGCGAGGCCTCTCTCCTGCCCTTCACCACTCTCTCTTGCCCCCCATCAGCAAGCTCTGCCCTCTGTTTCATGGGCCTCAAGAGCGAGCCTGCAGGGGCCCCGGGGTGGGCCCGGCATGGGCTCTAATGTACATCTCTTGTAAGACTAAGAAAGATGAGTTCTGTTTTTCCCAACTTTCGAGGGAAAATCAGTGTTTCAGGAAGAGGTGCCATGTGGGTGCTCTGTTCCAGGCGGTGCTGCTGACCTGGGGGTAGATGGGCGCCAGGTGAGGGACGCTGGGGAAGCCTCAGTGCTTGATGTGGGTTTGCACCGGGGGCCAGTCCTGGGTCTCAGGCCACCTTTGCCCATCCATGTGTCTGTAGAGGTTTGGCTTTTCCTTGAGCTTCCTGCCCATACTCCGTGTTTACGCAGAAATGTGATGTCCTCAGTATTCACTGAGGGGCCAGCCCCATTCCCTGTGTCCCCTGTGACCTGCCCACAGCGGGTCCTCAGCACATCTTCACCGAGTGAATGGGCTCAACCCCCTCTTTCCTTGGAGGCCCTGACTCGTGGCTCCGGGTCTCCCTCCCCTGTGGTCCTTACCGAGGGTCACTTCCTCATCCACGTGCATGACCACTGTCGCCTGGCTCCCTTGTCCTCTCTGTCCTTGCTGCATGTCTCACGGTTGCAGGCTGGGCCTTTTCACCCTCAGACATGGATGGCACCCCACATAGGGCCGGCAGGGCACAGACCCTCATGGCTCAGGAACCCTTTGAACAGCTCCTTGGGCTCTGGCACACTCCCTGCCCTGTCCTTCTCCTCCCCTGGCTCTGAGCCCGCGATTGGCTGACCCTTACCCCTGCGTGTGCCCTCCCCAGCTCGGTGGGCAGTCCTCCGTGGCACCTGCGGCCACGTGACTCTGCACCCCTGGGACCATTTCACACTTGCTCGTGTCCTCTCAGACTTTACACCCAGTGCTGTTGAGAGAGGCTGGCCCTTCTTGCCACTCTCCGGTACACGGCATGTCCGACACCATGACCCCCAGCGTCCCACCTCAGACCCTCTGCTTGCAGCCCGGCCCCAGTCAGCGAGGCCTGGCCCTGTCCCCTGAAAATCAGCCCCGCTGCTTGGTCCCCTCTGTGGCAAGACTTCTTAAAAGAAGTTAAGTCTTTAAAAAAGGTTATTATGTAGTAGGACACATGAAAAAGAATCTAGAATATTTCCACAAATGGCCATGTGTGCACGGTCAGCTTCAGAGAGGAAGCATTTCCAGCACACTCTCCGGTCCCTGGCATTTTGAGTGACCACTCCTCTAACCCTCACAGAAGGAGGAGGAGGCTCTGGTGTGACCCCACCTTGCAGACTTGGTGGAGGTCCACATCAAGGCCTTGGCAGTCCCTGGGGCCTCAGAGTCCCGACTTGACCTGCAGGTTCTCACCACCCGGACTTTAGCCCTCAGCATGTGCAGAATTTTGTCATTGACCCCTGGGCTCCAGGTAGCGTCCCTTCTGTGTGTGAAGCCCTGTGTGGGCTGCATATTGCTGGGCAAGTGACATTGGCTGTTTGTAAGTTTCCCAAGGACTATGGATGGCTCTCCTTCACTCACTGTCCCATCTGGATGACTGTGGTGTGACTGAGTCACACTTTGTTCAGTCTCCAGTCAGTGGACAGTCAGGCTTTCCCATCTCCTTCCCCTTTCCTCCTCTTTCTCTTTTCTGCTGCAGATACTGGGGACATTTCTCCTGTGATCTCGTACATGTAGAGTTGCCCAGTGGCTGGTGCCAGAGTCTGCAATGTTAGTGGACATCTCCATGTTGTTTCCAAAGTGGTTGTGCTCATGAGGTTTTCCCAAGTGTGCTGTGATGTTCTCGTTTCCCTGTCCTTACAACATTTCATGTTGCCACATGTTTTAATTTTGTGATCTGATGTATTTTTTTAAAAGATTTTATTTGTTTATTAGAGAGAGAGAGCAAGTGCGTGCATGCACAAGCGGGGGAAGGGGCAGGCAAAGAGAGGGAAACAGGCTCCCTGCTGAGCACAGATCCTGACGTGGGGCTAGATCCCAGGACCCTGAGATCATGACCTGAGCCGAAGGCAGATGCTTAACAGGCTGAGCCACCCTGGTGCCCCTGATGGATATGTTTTTTTTTTTTTTTTTTTAAAGATTTTATTTATTTATTTGACAGAGAGAAATCACAAGTAGATGGAGAGGCAGGCAGAGAGAGAGAGAGGGAAGCAGGCTCCCTGCCGAGCAGAGAGCCCTACGCGGGACTCGATCCCAGGACCCTGAGATCATGACCTGAGCCGAAGGCAGCGGCTTAACCCACTGAGCCACCCAGGCGCCCCTGGATATGGTTTTGAGCCACACTTTCATCATTATCCATTGTGGTTGAGCTTCTTGTCCTGTAAATTGCCTGTTCATAACTTTTGGCTATTTTTTTGGTGTTCTTTTCTGTTGTTGTTTGATTTTTGTGTGTTCTTTGTGTGTTCTGCATATGAACCCTTGTCAGTTAGATGTGCTGCATACATCTCCAGGGGGGTGAACTCTTCTTCACCTATTAATGGTATCTTGATGTCTGGACTTTTCCTTTTGGTACCTTCTGTGGGTTGAATCCTCGAAGGAGAATATGGAGATACCACTTTTCTTCATTATTTTATCTTCCAAAACTGTTGTTCACATTTAGGTCTTGAGTATGCATGGAATTTGATTTGGTATAGAGGAGGAATCTAATTTTGTGTTTTTCCATATGGCTAGCCAGTTGTCTTCATCTGTCTGGGTTGCTGTAACAGAATACCAGAGACCGGGTGGCTTGTAAACAGACAGTGATTTCTCGGAATTCTGAGACTGGAAGTCCAAGATCAGGGTGCCGGCAGGGCCAGATTCTGGCAAGAGCCTACTTCTAGTTTGCAGATAGCTAACTCTGCATTGGAGAGAGGAAGCATGCTCTCTTGGGACCTTTATAAGAGCACTAATCCCATTCATAAGGCCCACCCTCTGAGCTCATTTATGCCTGACCATATAGCAGTGTCTCCCACTTCCTCATCCCTTCCCACTGGGGGTAGGGTTTGGGTTAGGAATATGGGGTCCCAAAATTCAGGCCATCACCGGTTTTCTCAGTAACATAGCTTCAGTACTCCTTTCCCTTCCCACAGACCTGCAAAGCCCCCTTTGCCCACTCTCAGAAGAACTGTGTCTGTGTAAGTCTCTTTTGGGATCCCTTCTGTTACACGGGTGGTGACTTACCTTGTCCTGGCCACCCCATCTTAGTTACTGTACTTTTATGTTAAGTCTTGATTCCACGAGGACACGTTGTCTTCTATCCTCTTGTGTTTCTTTAGATGGGTCATTAGTATTCATAGCATCAACACTTTCATAAAAAATCTGGTTGAGATTTCATTTGACCATACATTGAATTTTTTATTCCTTTGAGTGAAAATAAACATTTTAAAGATATCAAAAATTTTCCATGTGTAGGTTATAGTTCATTTATTTAGGTTTTCTATATTTTTGTGAAGGCTAAAAATTTCCTCATCAAAGTTATATGCATCAGTTGTGACATTTATTATGATAAAGGTACTATATGCTTTGGATTATCTTTTAAATGCACCTTAAAATATTTTTTTAACTACTTATCTCTCGTGTATTCCAACCTGGTTTGTTTCTAGCAACTTTGTGTCACCTTCCTACTAAGTCAAATAATTTATCTGTGGATCCTCTTGATTTCTGTGTAGATAAGCAAATAGTCTGCAAGTGATGACAAATTGGGTTTCTTCATTTCCAATCCATATTTTGTTATTGTTGTTTTTTTTTTTCCCGCCTTATCACTCTGGCTAGCACCACTGCTCCAATGTGAAATAGAAGTGATGACAGGCGTCCTAAACTTGTTTCTGAATTTAAAGAAAGTGTTCCTAATATTTTACGAGTAGGTATGATATTTGGGTAGGCTTTTAGTAGGTGCCTGTTATGAGAGTAAAGATTTCTTTTATTTCCCATTATTGCCAAGAGTTTTATTATAAACTGATTTTGAGAATTATTGAATGCCTTTTCAGCAACTATAGAGAACCGCATTTGGTTATTTCTCCTTTAATCTGATATGTGGTGAATTATATGAATAGAGGTCTTATGTTAAACCACATATATATCCATATTGATATTTTTAGAATAAGTTTACTGTATTAACCTTTTTATTTGCTGCTGGGCCTTCTTGCTAATGTTTTGGACTTTTATATCTATGTTCATTAGTGAGATCAATGTCTGATCTTCATTTCTCCAATTTTTTTGTCTCCAATAATCTCTCTACCCGTCTCCCTCTTTCCTGTTCTCTTAAAGGGTTTGTATAAGATTGGAATTAACTGGGTTTTTTGAGTGTATATTAGGGCTCACTTGTGAAAAGTCTCCTGCTTTTTTTGGTAAGTAGATTCTTAAACTATTAAATCAGCTTCCTTAACTGTTGTAAGAAAACTCAAGTGCCCACTGACTAATTTTTCTCCTGGTTATAGATCATCTTTTCCTGCTTCTTGGCACATGTAGTAATTTTTTTTATAAAGAGTATTTATTTGAGAGAGAGAGTGCACACGAGGCAGGGGAGGGGCAGGGGGAGAGGGAAAAGCAGACTCCTCTTCTGAGCAGGGAGCCTGACACAGGGCTCCATCCCAGGATCCTGAGATCATGACCCGAGCTGAAGGCAGATGCTTAATGGACTGAGCCACCCAGGTGCCCCAATTTGTTTTTTTAATTGGGTTCTAGACATTTCTACATTGTGGAGTATCTGAATTATGCTTTCTTCCCAGAAAGCATGTTGGGCTTTGTTTTGGCAGGTAGTAAATTACTTGAGCTCATTTGATCCTTGAAGTCCTGATTTTAAGAGTTTCACTGGAGCAGATGTCAGAGGGATGGTTAAGCCCACTACTCAAGTGTGATTTCTTTGGGATATCCACTGAATGTCTGGAATGGAGGATCAAGAGAACTATTATGGTCCAGATACCCTTCTTATTTTATGTGAGCTTTGGGAATCCCTGTGTCTTCCTTGCCTGCACTACATGGGGATGGACGCATCCTCTACAAAGACTCAAGGCACTCCTATGCAATATATTGACCTTTGCTGCTTAGCCACTCTTTCCCTTCCAGAACTCTGACCCACAATTTCCAGCTGCCTCAAACTACCCAAACTCTAGCCTCCATCTCCTCAACTCATCAGAGCTGCTGAGCTATTTACGTCCTACCGTCCAAATCATGAGGTCTGGAAATTGCCTTTGGGCTGATTTGGAGTGATTGTAGGGTTTCCCTTGTGTGTTTCCCTTCTCTCAGGGATCACAGTTATGCATGGCCTGCTGTCCAGTGTCCAAAGACAGTTATTTTCATACATTTTGCCCAGGTTTGCTAGTTTATTCTTTATAGGGGGAGTTTAAGTGTGGTCCTGTAACTCCCATCATGGCTGAACATGGAAATGCCCCAAGTGTTGCTAGTAGTCTTTTCATTATCATTCACTACTAAGTTTATTTATATCTCCATCATGATTTCTTCTTTGTGTATTAATTATTTAGAAGTTTATTTTTAATTTTTCTAAATACAGGGTTTTTAATGGTCTTTTATTGATTTTTAATTATCTTCAAATTACAAGATGCATTTGGTACAGAGTCTTTGACATTTATTAGGAGTTGTTTTCTGACCTGCAAAATGGTAGAATATTGTAGTTGTTCCATATGTGTTAGAAAAGAATGCGTTTCTCTAATTTACAAGAAGAAGAGAGCACATGTGTTCATTAGTTCATGATTGTCATGTTTAGACCATCTATATCCTTGTTAATTATGTCTGTTTGGGCTGTCAATTAGTGAGCAATGTGTTAAAACTTCTGCCATGATGAATTAGTGAATTCTTTCATGGTGCATGACTCTTTATCTTGGTTTTATGTTTTTATCGTGTTGTCTCTGTGGGACCATTCTGAGTAATTTTTTCCAATATGTTTTCCAGTTCATTAATTCTCTGCTCAGCTTCATTTAATTTACTGATTAACACGTCTGCTAAGTTTTAAAGTTTGAATGGTCACATTTTTATTTCTGAACGTTCTACATGGTTCCCCCCTCCATATTTTACAGCATTATTTCTCATTCCTGTTTATTTCTCTAAACATTTTAGGCATGCATATTTTATGATCTGTATCTGATGATTTCAGTATCTGAAATCCTTGATAGTCCAAGATCAGGATCTAATTCTAGTTCTGTTTTCTTTTCCTTTTCCCAACTCTTGCTCACAGTGAATTGCTTCTGTGGTATTTGGTAATATGTAATTGTGAGCTCTCCTTTGACTGATCTTCATCTGTAGGGACCTAAGAAGAGGAAGCTGTTTCTAAGGAGGATTTGTATTTGTGTTTGTGATGATGTCCTAAAGTTGCAAACAGCCAAGACACACTCTGAGCTGACTTCTCAAACTCGGGTTTCACTGATCATGCAGGTATTGCAAATTTGAAACACAAAGCTGCATGAAGACAGGTCTGTGGCCTCGAGTTCTCAGGAACACTGGCTTTTTAACCACCTGGGGCTGAGATCACTCAGAATAAGTCCCCTGTGTTCCTCTGATGACAGATGGCTTTCTCCCAGCCATGGCTTTCTCCCAGCCTTCCATGCTCCAAGGTTCTAGCTTTAAAGGATTGAACTCTTTGTGGTGGTTTGGTTCCAGTTCCAACCTTGAACTTGAGGCCATGCCTCGGTCCTCCATTCAGTGTGTGAGATCCGCTTCACCACAGTTCTGGTGTCAACATATGCCTGCAGTTTTCTCCCTGGTGGGCTTGCCTCTTGGATTCAGCAATTCCTGCTGCTTTCTCTCCCCTTCCTCAGACATTCTCTTGTTTTATTCTGAAGTTTGTTATTTATCCTAAGTTTCTCAGTGATTTCTAATGGGAGGGAGTTCCGTCCACCATGTTGCCAAAAGTGGAGGTCTCTCATTCACCTGTTTTTCTGTTGGTTTTATATATGTTAATTTTAATGAGCAAACTGAAGGTCTTTTTATTTATTTACTTATTTACCCGAACCATTTGGTAATTTTTTATTTTTATTTTTTAAAGTTTTATTTATTTGAGACACTGCGAGAGAGGAAACACAAGCAGGGCGAGTGGGAAAGGGAGAAGCAGGCTTCCCGCTGAGCAGGGAGCCTGATGTGGGGCTTGATCCCAAGACTCTAGGATCATGACCTGAGCCAAAGGTAGCCGCTTAATGACTGAGCCACCTAGGTGCCTCCATTTGGTAATTTTTAAAAATAATCTTTAAATATGAGCACAGTTTCGAAGAGTCAGATCTATCTACAAAACTTATTTAGGAAATCAGCAGGTTTCCCTCTCCATCCCCAACCTCTTCCAGCTCTCTTAGCTATTTTGTGCTATTTGATGCTTTTGGCTCTATCTTGCTAAGTAATGTGCTTATTCTGCCAGTTTTGGGGGACCTGTTTAAGAAGTTGCATAAGTACGATTATAAAAAGTATACCCACTTTTGTCTTTGGGCCATCTTTTCTCAGTGTTCTGTCTGTGAGGTTCATGCATTTATCTTCTCTTCCTCCTGAAATGGCACTAAAATAACGGTAAAGGTAAATGAAAGAGACCGAAGCCCTTCTGGAAGGGTGGAAGACAGAGAAATCATGGCAACGCATTTGGGAAAATGAAAAGCAGAACCCTCGTTCTAACTGATAGCAGATTCAGGAAGGTGAATGCCGAGGAGGCTGGTGGGGAATTGGGAAGTGACCTGTGGTGTCCCCACAAGGCTCGGGATCTGGGTCTCCCACTGCCTCTGGCAGTGAGGGCAGGATTCTAGAGGGCCTGTCCAGAGTTCCAGACTTCTCTCCCACTCCTCCATCTCCTTCTCCCCTTTTCTATCCAGCCTATTGATCTCTTCCATTGCCATGACTTAGTGTTCACAAGTGATGCATTCATTTTTCTTGCCTGACCCCTCTTCAGATGCACACATCCAACCACCTCCCTGCGTTTTCCATGTCTCTCCAACCCCCTGGTGCTGCTGACACCAGGGTTCAGGGATCAACAGGAGACAGCCCTGCTCTGGCAGAGCCCCGGTTGCTGGCTCACATGCACTGCGCTGGTCTCCAGGCAAACGAGGGTCAGCCTGGCGAACCTGCAGCTTGCAGAGGGACGCTGGGCCTGAATCTACCCGAGAACCATGTGAAGGCCCCCTGACCCCTGCAGGCTTGTGAGTCCTGCTTTAGCTGCCTCCCACAGTTTTGATATGTTATATCTGCATTAGTGTTCAGTTCAAAGTATTTTTCTAATGTCTGATTAAATGTTTTTCTTTGTCCCATAGGTTATTTAGAATCCTATTGCTTAATGTCCAAGCAGTTGGGGGATTTTGTAGGGTTTTATTGTTGTTGTTTTGTTTTTTTGGTATTGATGTCTAGCTCAATTCTACTGTGGTCAGAGAACATACACATTAGGATTTTAATTTTAAGTTGAAATTTGTTAGAGTTTGATTTATGACTAGTATATGACCAATTTATATGTGCAATTTATCTGTCTATCTATTTAGTAGGCTTCATGCCCAGAGTGGAGCCCAGCATGGGGCTTGAACTCACAATCTGGAGATCAAGACCTGAGAGCTGAGATCAAGAGTCAGTCACATAACCAGCTGAGCCACACAAGTGCCCCTTTATGTGCACTTTAAAAGAACGTGTATGATTTATAGTTTCCCTTCTCAGTATCTGATAGAAGAAGCAAACAAAAAATGTTTATCTTTTTATTTTCAACCTTGTTTATTTAACCTTCAACCTGTTTATTTAAAGGTGTCTCCTGGGGGCGCCTGGGTGGCACAGTCAGTTAAGTGTCCTACTCTTGATTTTGGCTCAGGTCATGATCCCACTTGGTGAGATGGACCCCATGTTAGGCTCTATGCTCAGCAGGGACTCTGCTTGAGATTCTCTCTTTCCCTCTGCCCCTCCCCCCCATGCAGGCTTGTGTGCGCACACACTCTCTCTCTCAAATAAAGAACATATTTTTTTTTAAAAAAAAGTTGTCTCTTAGCAACAGAATAGAATTTTTAAAAAATCTGTTTTGATGGTTATGATGTTTTGCCGGGAGTGTTCAAGCCATACTAACGGGTTTTTATCTACAGTTTTAAGTCTTCATCTTCCATTCAACCTAGGATTTTTTGCTGTTGTTTTGTTTTTCCTCCTTGGTTACCTTCTATTGGATTAATAAAATGATGTACAGGGGCACCTGGGCTGCTCATTCATTGGGTGTCTGCCTTCCGCTCAGGTCATGAACCCAAGATCCTGGGATCGATCCCCATATCGGACTCCATACTTGGTGGGAAGCCTGCTTCTCCCTCTCCCACTCCCCTGCTTGTGTCCTCTCTCACTGTCTCTCTCTCTGGTAAATAAATATTAAAATAAAATAAAATAAAATGATGTACATTTTTTTCTGTTCTTGCTACTAACTTGTTGGTTACACATTTTTTCCCTGTTTTTTTTGATGATTACCTTAGCAGTTGAAACATGTATCCTGGAAAGTCTAATATAAATTGTTGCTTTTCCACTTATCTGATGATGCTGAAACCTGACCTTGTCTTATGGCTTTCATCATTGCTGTTGAGAGGTCAGTTGTCATTCCAATTTTTGTTCCTTTAGAGGTTATCTGTCTCTTTTTTTCTGGCTGCTTTTAGGACTCTTCCTTTTTGGCACTCAGTCTTATTATGATGTGCCTTTGTGTAGCGTTCTTTGTATTTATCCTACTTTGTGTTTGTAAGACTTCTTGAATCTGTGGGTTGATGTACTTTAGCAATTTTAGACAATGGTCATTATCTTCTTCTTCTTTTGACAATTTTATTTATTTACTTGATAGAGGGAGACAGTGAGAGAGGGAACACAAGTAAGGGCAGTGGGAGAGGGAGAAGCAGGCTTCCCGCTGAGCAGGGAGCCTGATGTGGGGCTTGATCTCAAGACTCTGGGATCATGACCTGAGCCAAAGGCAGACACTTTGTGACTGAGCCACGAGGCTCCCCTGTCATTATCTTCTTAAGTATTGCCTTTCTCCTATTCCATTTCTTCTTTTAGCTTGCAGTTACTTGCATGTGAGGCCATTTCACTGTGTCCTATATTACTCTGACTCTATTTCCTATATTTTCCATTCATTTTTTTCCTGTTCTTTAATTCCTCCAGTTCATGAACACTGCTTTCAGCTGTGTCTAATTTCTTGAGTTCTTAATGTCAGTTATTGTGTTTTCAGTTCTAGAATTTTCACTAGAAATTCTTTTTCATAGTTTTAGATCTTGCAAAAGTCTCCATTTTTCCATTTATTTTCTCTGTCCTTTTCTCTTTATTTTGAATATATAAGCCATGGTTATTATAAAGTCCTTCTTTGATAACTCCTAGATCTGGATCATGTGTAGATATGTTTTTTTTTTTTTCTTTTTGTGGTTTTTTCTCCCCCCAATTTGTTTTGAATCCTATAGGCCTATCTTTTTTCGTGCCCTGTGACTTTTGATTTAATGTCAGATCTTGCTTATTGTAACACAGAAGAGGCTTGGGTGACTCACCTTTTTCTTTCCAAGAGGATAGAGTGGACAGTCATCCCTAATTCAGGCAAAGACTTAGTTGACTGAGTCAGGGAAGCATCGCAGTTTTGCTAAGCTTTGCTCTCCCTGTGGTTCTGCTTTTAGACTCTGTGCCTTTCAGGGCTTTCAAATCAGGCCCTGGTATGATTACTGGAGCCCCTCCTCCCATTGGATCTTGAATGCTAATCCTTGTCTCCTTAGCACCTGACAATGCAGAAGACTCTTCTTTGATTTGCAGAGGATTTCTGTTTGGATTTTTAAACTCCTGACCCTCATACCTTTGCACTTAAGAGGAGAACTGGCTGAGTGAAGCTTCCTACTTCTTTCTCCTGGGATTTTGACCTCTCAAGTTTGCGTCTCTTGACCAAAAACTCAGTGGGTTTCTCCATCCCTCAGCAACAGCTCTCTGCCTGGGAAGACTCCAGATTCCCAGCCTCTTGCCCCGTGCCCAGAATGCAAATGCATTTAGGGAGAAAGTGCTGTGGCGTGTTGGAATGTTGTCTCCATCCCAGCAGCCCCCCGTCTCTGGAATCTTGGCCTGCTAGTCTGAGTGGCTTCTGTAGCTCTTTGATTCACATTGTGAGATTTTACCTAGCTTCTCTAGCCAGAAACAGTGGGAGGGATCATGGATGTGTCTCCAGCCCTTTTGCCTGGAAGGGCTCTGCTTTCCCTACTCTGCGCTCACACCCGCTGTCTACCTTGGAGCCATAGCATAGTGTCCATGTATTCTTGTAATCCTCTCAGAGGTGAGGTTTTAGCTCTTTTTAAATATGAGAGAGCCAGTTGCTCCAATACCAGTCTCACCCAGTTCCCTGAAATGCTGCCTTATCATTCATTAGGTGTGTCTGTCTGTCCGCCTGTGGTCATGCTTCATCTTTTCTGTTCGTTTCTATTCATCTGTCATTGCTGGACTTTGGAAGTCATGACAGCTTTATAGTAAATCTGATAGCTGGTAGGGTATGTTCTTTGTTCTTATTTTTCACTGGTCTTTTTGGAACTCTTGCATAATTCCACTGAAAATCCTGTTGGAATATTTTGCTTACTGGACTAGCACTGAATTAACATATCTAAATTTGGGAAGAACTGAAAATTGTGCAATATTGAATTGAACATCTGCTTTCATAAATATTTTCTTTATTTCTAATTATTTCCTATTTCAGCACTGAGCATTGCTCACTCAACAGATATAGCCTCCTTTTTTCCTTTTTTTTTTTTGAAGACATGAAGGCATGTTGCTAAATGCTAGAAATCTCATTTCAATTTACATCCACACCAGGAATTCATGACCTTGCTCTTGCCCTTCCCACCCCAGCTGGAATAGCCTAATACTTTTCTCCATCTGGAGTGTGGGGGAGATTTTGCTGCCTAAGGAAATGCAGATTCCCAGGGAGCCACATCCTTCCAATCCCCTCCTTGGTGACCATATTTGGAGGTGAGAGGGTGAGACTGTTAAAAAAAACCCCTTAACTTATAGTGTGTGGGTAAAAGTGTGTGCTGTGGCTACAGGGGCTCTGGCATGTGGCTGGTGTGTCTGCAGCCCCCAGTTTTGCTCCCACCCACCTGGGCTTTGGCTCATGTCTTGCACTTGTCAGCCCTCAGTGGCCAGCTGCTCTAGGGCATCCCTCTCTCCCTGCAGCCTTTGGATGGCTGTGCTTGCCCACGGGGTGGTTCTGCTCCACATCTAGCCTGTGCTGGGGGGGTCCCGACCCTGGGTGGGGCCTGGGAGTTTAAAGCCTGAAGTCTGCATTGATCCCAGCCCCTGTGGGGCTCCCTCCATCTTTGTCAGGATCCTTCTGCTCTTGAGAATCTCAAGCCCTCTCCCCTAAGCCTTTGCTCTCCTTGGATGCCTCTAGTGATGGGGGTTCACAGCTGAATGGGCACTTTGGTTCATTTTAGGTGGCAACTGGTCTTCATGTCAGGCTGAGTTCTGTTTTCTGGAGCTCCTGGCCATTTCTGGATGGCCCACATCTCTCTGCCTGAGTTTGTCCTCCTCCATGTTCCCAAGGGCCCTGTCCTGCAAGCCCCCAAGCCCCCTTGGGTGGCCGGCTACATCATCAGGCTGGAAGCTTGTTGGAGGCCTGTGGGAAAGGGCTTTCAGAGTGGCCAGAGCAGCACGGTAATTTCGCAGGGAGCTTTTGCTGGCTTTCCTCAGGGTCCCGGGCCCTGAGAGGTGGAATCGCTTTGGGGTCATCAAATGGCCTCAACCCTGTCATTTCACAGAAGGGTAAACCAAGGCTCAGGGGTTAAATCACACGGCAGAGACAAAGGCAGGAACGGGACTGGGTCCCTGGTCCCTGGCTTGCATCTCCTCCACGTGAGGTCGATGCCAGGAATGCCCCCGGCGGCTGCAGCCTGAGTTGGGAGCTGTGGGACATAGTACTGAAATGCAGCATCTGTCCACTTGCTTAGGACCGTCTGTCCCATCGTTTGGATTTGCTGAGCTAACCATTTCCTTTCCTGCTCATCTGGACATCAGGTTATTGCTGGCTCCAGCTGCCAGTGAGAGCCCTAGGATGTAGGGTATGGGAGGACATTCTGGAACCCTGTCCTATTTGAAAACACCCTTGACAGGTTTAAAGGCCCAGCCTATGTCAGGGTCAGGCTTTTGGGGGGATGATCTCCGTCCCATGACTGCTGTCCCCACTGCTGGTGGGAACCCACACACCGCTCGTTCCCACAGGGGAATGGAGATCGGTGTGTCCACCAGGTCCCTGGCCAGTGGGTTGGGCCAGGGCACAGGAGCACGAGTCAGAGGGTGGTGGGCTTCTGTGGCTCCCGCTGAGTGCACCTGGCACGGCCCCCAGTGCTGAGCTGCCCGACCCTCTTCATCCTGGGCCTCAGGGTCGGGACGCTGCCTCGTTGTGGCAGGGACACCACAGGGCCCCAGGTGCTCTGAAGAGGCCTGGCCTCAGAGATGTGTTTGGCAGCATTTTTCTGTGGAAACAGATGCTTGAAGATGGTTCTGTTCCTGGGACCCCCTAGAAGCTTCCCTGGGAAAACAAGGCTGGACTCTGGCCCTGCCAGGACCTGTGCCTGTCCACTGATCCCAGCTGCTGGCCTCACAGTGGCCCCGGAGCCTTGGCATGGAGTCAGAAGGAGAAGGACTGGGTCGGGGGCTGGGTAAGGGGCCATGTTGCATCTCCCTGTCAGCCATCTGCCAGATGGGGCGGCTCAGCTTCAGCCTCAGGAGACTCACCCATGTATCATTGGGTCTTCAGCAGCTCTAGCTTTGGTGCAAACAAGATTTTTCTGTCGCTTTGTGGTTCCTTTGAATATTTGCCTGCCCACCAGGTGGGGCTGGAGGCTCTGCGTTGCCCCAGCACCATGGGACTGTCCCCCAGTGCCTGTTACTGTACTCCTGCCCACAGGGACACTTGGCCCTGCCTTGGAGCCCGGGGCAGCTCTGTGCTGTGCCTCCCTCCCTGCCCCTCCCTGGCCTCCCCAGGGTCCCCCTGGCTGCTTCCTTTCCCTGCCATCCCGCATGCCCCAGCAGGGACCCCCACCATTCCCCATGCTCCAGCAAAGACTGGCCCCCCCCTTACTGTCCCCACTGCTCCTCAGCAGTTTGGATGTGTTTCTCTATAATCTCTGGGGTCTGTGTGAGATACCTATGCCATTCCCATTCTCCACCGTTTGTGGTCTGTAGTTCTCTCCGGAAGCTACCAGAATCTTTCCATTAGCCTCAGTTTGCTTGGTGTGTGACTTTCTCCTGCCAGCGGGCTGAGTGGTGATGCTTGAGTTTGGAGATTCGTGACTGGCGGTCCTGGGAGGTTTCTTTGAGTTCTCTCTCAGTGGCTCCTTTTCCCTGATCCTCAAATCTTATCTCTTCCCTTTCATGGAAAATTACTTAATTCCAACCTTTTGGTTTACTTTCAAAGTTTATGTTTTCATATTTTTAATTTCCAAAACCTCTCATATTCATTAGAAAGCCCTTTTGAAAATAGCATTCTCCACCCATTCGTGGGCATAGCAATTTTTCTCTCTGAGAATATTAATTACAAGGAATTTAAAAAATACTTTTCTTCTCTTTCCTGCACTGTTCCTTGCTGCTTGCTCCTTTCCTGGTGGTTTCAGTGTCTGTATTTCTTGCTGGAGGGTGAGGTCCTGGCAGGTCTCCCCAGCCATGAACTCCGCATGGGGATTTCAGGGCTAGGCATCTTGGGGGTGCCTCAACCCTGTCCCTTCAGCTGGTGCTCCATGCCTGCCCTCATCTGGGCCGCGGGTCCTCAGGCTGGGCAGGGCTCTCTCCTGCCAGGTGGTGGGGGAGGTCCAGGCCCTGGATGGCCACAGTGGAGGGTGGGGCCCTGGGGGTCTTCCCTAGACTGCCAGGAGCTCTGAAACATGATTCCACAGTCTCCCAGTCTGGAGGCCGAAAGTCAGAGGTCAGGTGTGGACAGGGGGGCTTCCTTCTGGGCTTTGTCTGCTGTCACCTTAGCCATTCCTTGGCTTGTAGAAGCATCGCCTGGATCTTTGCCTCTGTCTTCACCTGACACTCTCCTGGTGTGTGTCTGTCCAGTTGTTCTCTTTCGTTAGGACTCCATGTTGAGTCTGGGGCTTACCAGACTCCTGCATGACCTCATCTTTACCAGTCACATCTGCAAGGACCCCATCTCCAAATAAGGTCACATTCTGAGGTCCTGGGGTTTAGGACTTCAACACAGGGATTTTGAGGGGACAGAATTCAACCCATGGCAGGTTTAATGCTGGCTTTCCATCAACACCCATTTTTGGTCCCACCCGGATGCCACTTTCAGAGGCGCCAGGAGCCTTTCTGGGTCCCACTGAGTGCATTGGCTTGTTTCTTGTTAGGCTCCGGATTTCCAGGCTTGCTAAGCCAGGCTGTACTTGTGGTGTTTCTTATCCATAGCCACCCCCGCTGCAGCCCCCTGTCCCTCTGGATTGGCATCACACGCAGGCCTCCTTTAGTGGGATTTTGGAAGGGAGAAGTTTGCTGGCCCCCAGAAGTAGCTGTTCTGCCTTTCTGTATTGTTTCTAATTCATGTCTCCCTTTTTCTCAAGGTCTCCACGCTCACTCGGGCTCCCAGCACTGCTAAGGGTGACCCACAAAGGCCGGCACGATGGCCGGGGCCTCGGTGAAGGTGGCGGTACGCGTCCGCCCCTTCAATTCTCGGGAGATGAGCCGAGACTCCAAGTGCATCATCCAGATGTCCGGAAGTACCACCAGTGAGTACTGGTTATGGGTGGCCATGGGCGGCTCGTTGCTGGGGCCTGGGGAGCCCCCCACCCCGGCTCCCTCATCGACACATGGGGTACCGATTCCCTGAGCTAGTGGCAACAGATGATCACCAGTGGGGGTGGGGGTGGCTCCTACAACAGTTCTGAAGGCCACTGTCTAAAGTCAAGGTGTTGACAGGGTCTTGCTGCCTCTGACCTTCTAGACCAGACTCCTTCCTGCCTCCTGCGGCTCCAGCTGGTTCGACTGTCTGGACCTGTGGCCTGCAGTGGCCAGTGGCCTTCACAGGTGGAGGGCGGGTGGGCTAGGTGGGGGCTGGGCCCTCAGGAGGACACTTGCTGTCAGCACTGGGCCTTGTGGCTAGAGTGGACGGTCACTGAAACCAGTCCTCCACGGTATGTGACCGAACTAGCATTTAAATAATAACTTGAAACACAAAAAGAGAACAGAATGCTGACCCCCGGATGTAGGACCCACCCTGATCTGGTGTGATCTCACTGTAACAGCTAATTCCATCTCCAAAGACCCCGTTTCCAAAGAAAGTCACCTTCTGAGGCTCAGGATAACGTGAATTGGGGGCCCACTTCCCACCAGCACATGAGGTTCTGGATCTCATCTCGCTTCAGCTGCCCCCGACTTATACATATATATGTCAGTTCATTCCAGCCTGTTCTTTTCCCTTGTTTATGACTGTAAGTTGTCTCGAACATTCCTGAGGAGAGGAGGCCTGCAGTCCCCATGCTGACAGGCGGGAGTTAGGGAGGGAATGACAGTGTGGTGCTCAGGAAGGCAGGTGGGCCCTGACAGCTTCGTTAGCACACAGGCTGCTGGAGGGAAACAGCACCCACTCCCTGCCTGGCCTTTGCTCCCTGGCCTTGAACTTGTGGATCATGTTGTCCCCTCATGCAGACGAGTGGACAGATTCTTTCAACCCGAGCAGCACCCAGGCCAAGAAGTGGAGCATGGCCAGACCCTGGGAGACCCTCCTGCCCCCCGTGTACCTTTGCTTCTAACACAGAAGTTGGGGGGACTTGTTTTGGTCCTATGAAAACTGAGGCAGTGTCTGGGTTATGTCTCCAGCTGACTAACAGTCTGTCCCCAGGCCTGTGACTTAAAACGAGAATTCCGGGCTCAGCCAAGTGGTTTGCCCCTGGGGTCCCTCAAGCACCGCGACTATCACCACCGTAGGCTCAGGGGCCACAAGCCGTACCATGTGCTTGCTCTCATTTCCCCCAGAGGCTGTGGGATGGATGGCCGGCCTCACCCCCCACACCAGCTCTCCAGGTGTTTAGGGAGGGGCTGGCCAAGGGGAGAGGCACTCAGAGTAGAAGGCAGCTGCCTCCCTAGGCCTATTGAGGGGGTGAGGATTCAGGGGTCTCTAGAATGTTCTGGGTACCTTAGGCTCTGTGGGAAGGTGTGGGGGTGGGGAGGGGGTCTTTTCAGACTCCTTCATCCGGGGTGGGCAGGTTGTGGAGGTCCCGCTCAGAGCTCGCTCAGGGCCACTGGGCACAGTGTGGCCATGTGCATCTGAGGTTTTGTCACAGTGCTTAGGAATGGTGTTGCCTCCACTGGGTCCTTGGAAGCAGACCCTGATGTGAGGATTTGGGTGCCAAAGGTTTATTAAAGAGGGGGTCCCAGGCTATGTGGGAGAGAACGTGGACCTGGGGAGAAGCTGTGGAGGATGCTGATGCATGGGTGGCTGCCCCAGACAGCAGGGGTTGGGTCACTGGGACCCTCTGGCATAGAGAATGTATCTCCGCGTTGTCCTCCCCTGAGGCTGGCTGCTTATCCAGCATCTTCCCCAGCATGAGCCAAGGGTTGGTCCAGGGGCTTGGTTTCCTTATGACATGAGCAGGTGCTCAGGGGGTATGACTCATGCCTAAAGGTTGGAAGCCAAGGCCTGCACAGGAACTGTGAACTCTGGGTAGGACCCATGACATCCTGGGTGAGAACAGTGACCCCTGGATACAAACCATGACCCTGGGTGAGAACAGTTACCCCAGGTTGGAACTGTGACCCCTAGTGAGAACCATGACCTCTGATGAGAAATATGACTACTGGTGGGAACTGCGACTCCTTATGGGAACTGCGACCTCTGGTGGGAACTGTGACCCCTGGTTGGAGCTGTGACCTCTGGTGGGAACTGTGACCTCTGGTGGGAACTGTGACCTCTGGTGGGATTTGTGATCTCTTGTGGAAACTGTGACCCCCTGGTGGGAACTATGACCTCTGATGGGATTTGTGATTTCTGGTGGGAACTGTGACCCCTGGTGGGAATCATGACCTCTGATGGGAACTGTGACCCCTGTTGAGAACCATGACCTCTGGTGGGAACTGTGACCCCTGGTGGAAACTGTGACTTCTGATGAGAAGTAACCACAGGCTGGGAACCATGACCTTTGCTGGGAGCTGTGACCCTGGGTAGGCAGAGGACATGTGCCCAAGGAGCCGACAGGGTCTGCCATGTCACTGTCAGATGATCCCAGACATCAAGAATGATGGTGGGGACCCTTGTTCCCTCCTGGACCAGGCCCTGGCAGCACCACCCTCACCTCAGACAGTAGCTGGGAGTCTGGGCAGGAGCGGCTCACAGGTGACCACACCCTCTGGGAGCTGGCAGGATATAGAACAACACATCAGAGTCAGACCCATCTCCCATGGAGCTTGGGAGTGGTCTCAGATAGGGTGTGACAGGTGCCAGGGAAGCAGACAGCTGGAGGAGATGATGAGCTGTGGGGTGGAAAGCTCTGACTGGCCTCTGGCCTGAAAGACAGAGACGCAGAGACACAGACAGACAGAGATGAAAGAAGTGTCAGAAGAATGGATAATTGAGAAAGTCACTCGGGAAGCTGTATTCATCTGGGAGAAAACAGAGTAGTGATGGTACTGGTAGAAAGTGCTAGAAGCCATGTCAGAAGTGTGGGTGAAGGCTAGGGGAGCCCAGAGGAGAGGGACACCCTCCAGCCCTCGGTGCAGGAAAGCTTATCTGTGGAATGAGGTCAGTGGCCAGGATGGGTTTTCTTCCTGGCGACTTTGGGGCAGAGTTGTGGGGGGTCCCCCAGCCAGGCTGAGGTGGGCCTGCATGGAGCTGTTTGGGCGGCAGCTCACAGCCACGTTGTCAGTGTAGGTGGGGCCCGTGAGAAGGGGTGGGGATGCTGCTCTTTGTGGAGGCTATGCAAGGCCTTAGGGCCAGCCCGTGTTTTCAGCAGGGAGCACTTACCCAGCAATACGGAGACTCCGGGGAGCGGACCGCATGGCCATTCTGGCCACGCACTGGCTCGTCAGGGCCCCGTGCCAGGCCGTGAGTGTCAGGGTGGGAGGCCATCCTGCCTTCCCCGATCCACCCCCTGGGATGTTGACACAGTTCTTGGATCTCAGATCCAGGTGCTCACAGAGATGCCAGTTCCCTGAATGGGCCTCTCAAAGCCATGCTGACACATACACATTAGAAACATTCACTGCTAAACATCCTTTGTCCTCCTGTGTTTATCACCTGAATGAACAATGCCCTTCCCTTGAATGGGCCAGATCCGCTGGTTTTGTGAGCCAGGCAAACTGCATGGCAAACGCTTCTGTCCGCCCCTTGGCAGGCCAGTGGAGGTTACCAAGGGGTGCAGACTCCTGTGTGTCTCCCCACGTTCCCACTGTGCAAGACAGCAGACGTGGGGACATCTGGCAAGGTTTCCCGTCTTCTGAGTCCTTCTGGTCCCACAGAGGAAGACTCTGGATGGGGGTCTTTCCGCCGCTGCACCGCTGAGGCCCTGTAGGCAAGGCTGGGCCTGCGTCTCCTGCCTCCTGTGTCCCCCATGGGCCAGCCAGCACCCCGAGGCCCTCTGCACTGGGGGGAAGTCCGTTTCCGGGGACAGATGAACGGAGACAGAAGTGATTTTGCCAAGGTGTCCATAGGTTTGGTTACCTCTGAGACTCTGAGAGAATGTGCTTCTGACCTGTCTTCTGCTTGTGGCGGCTGCAACAGGCCTGGGCTGGCCTCTGTCCTCACGTGGGCTTTTCCCTGTGCATGTCTGTCTGTCTGTCTATCTCTGGTGGACCCTACTTTTTATATACAGACCGCCCTAATCAGCACGATCTCATCATTACTAATCTCATCTGCCAGGACTGTATGTCCAAAGAAGGTCACGTGCTGGGGTTCCCAGTGGATGTGAATTTGGGGAGGACACTCCTCACCCAGGACAGTGCCTCTGGAGCAGAGGGGACAGACCAAGGCCACAGGGCCAATACATCCAAGGCCTGCCCCCAGCCCAACCAGGCTCCACAGGC
Source organism: Mustela lutreola (assembly GCF_030435805.1). Lineage (NCBI taxonomy): Eukaryota > Metazoa > Chordata > Mammalia > Carnivora > Mustelidae > Mustela > Mustela lutreola. The sequence continues at coordinate 165,008,610 of NC_081292.1, forward strand.
CCATGCTCAGCCTGGCCTTCCTGCCTCCAGCCCTCCTCTTGGATCCTGGCAAGCTGGTCCCAGTGTGATTTCAGGCAGTGACCACCATTCTGGAACATTCCAGACCCTTCTCCTCTGCTCTAGGGGTCTTTCTCCCAAAGGCCCTTGTCAATCAGCAGCCCTCGCACAGACCCAGGTGTTGGAAACGCCTAACTCATCTAAGCCTCTACTTGCTGTCACTGTTCTAGAATGTTCTAGGCTTCAGATAGAGTGAGCCTGGGAATGGAAGGCCACAGAAGGGAGCTCGGTGGTGGCACCACTGCAGGCCTGTTCACGGTGTTCACAGAGGAGCCCTGGAGGCCGGGAGCTGGGGCACCAGCCTCAGCTCAGGGGGCAGTTGCCTGTCTCTCCTGCCAGCCCCATCCAGGGAGGGCTACACAGCCCGGAGCCATCTTCTCCCCTGGAATTGCTCCCTTAGAATTCTTCTCCCTTAGAATTATAGTGGGTGTCCTGCTCACAGAGTCGCAGTGGTGGCTGTGTGTGTTGTCCCCGTCGTCCGGCATGGATGAAGACAGTTCCCGAGGCATGGATGGGGAGACCAAGGCTCTGTGATGTGTGTCATCATGTGTGGCTGCATGGGAAGAGCAGGGTGGACATGAGGCCCCTTCACGTCATCAGTAAACATTTGCTGGGCACGGGCCTTAGGAGGCTGCCCTCTGGAACCCCAGGGCAGCAGAACTGAGGCTCTTAGTGCCCTTGGGTGACACACCAGTGGGGAGGCAGGCAACACACACATCAGTGCCCAATGGAGCCAGACCAGCAGGGACAAAGGCAGTGTCTTGCAGCATTAAGAAGGGGTGCAGTGATGGGGGGGGCACTGGGAGTCACATCTGGTGGAGGGAGCTTGTCCCAGTGGGTTGGGAGAGGGGAGGACGTGAGTGCTCCTGTGCACGAGGAATGCTGGCTCCCAGGGTTTGGACTCTCTGTTCCCTGAGAGCCCAGTAGTGTTCTGTCTGGTCTGTTGCAGTGAGCCGTCTCCCCAGTCCAGCGAGTGTGCCATGGTGGGCATCTGGTAAACCAGCTCGCCCGTGTGTGGGCTTACATGAACACACATGCACACACACACTCTTGTGTGTGCACACACATGCGCAACATGCTCTCACATGCACACATGTGCATACATGTACACATGTGCACCACTCACATGCACACACGCATGTGTGTACACATGCACACATGCTCTCTCACACACTCACATGCACACACACTCTCGTGCACACACTGACATTCTCGCATGTGCACACACTGGCTTCCATCAGTCCCTCCCTGCCTCCCTTCCCTGTCCAACCTGGGGCCCCCACCAGCCACATCTCCATCCCTGGCAGGTGCCTGTCCCTTGTGTGCCCTCTATTGTGCACTCTCTGGAGGGGCCCTGCCCAGCCCCCCACCCCCCCCACCGCCCTGGCCTGGCAGGAGCACGCCCCAGGAGGACCCTTCCTCCTCCTTAGTGCCACACAAGGAGAAACTCAAGCCCCTGAAGGGAGGATTTGCTCTAGCAGAGCAGCCCTGTCTCAGCGTGCCTGGCGAGGGTTTGGAGGTGAGGAGCCGGGCCCAGGTGGATCCTGGCTTCCAGTCTCACTGCATCTGGAGCTCACATCCCATCTGTAAAGGTCCCAAGAGCCCATGGGACCCCCCAGGAGGGAATGGGGAGAGGTGACAGGCAGTCTTGAGTGCCGGAAGACCTCTGCCTGATGGTCCTCGTGGCCGACTCTCCTGTGGCCAGCTCCTGCCCTTTGTCCCTCACTGTTGGCTGTCCCCAGTCACTCGGTATTGAGCACAGCTGTGCTCTGTTCCTGGGAGCCCTCCACCACCGCCGCAGGGAGCCCGCAGTCCAGGAGAGGTACATGGCAAACTCCCCCAGGACACGGTCAGAGCGAGGTTGGCACCCAGAACCGGGCAAGGGTCACACGGGACAAAGGGAAGCAGGCTGGACAGGGTGGAGGGCCATCGGGGGCCTGGCCCGGGCTTGGGTTAGGAGGTGTTGTGATTGTTGTTTCCTTGGCGCTGGCATGATCTGTGCTTGGGGTTCCAGTGGCTGCGTCCCCAGGTCCCCTCAGGAATTGAAAGCAGGGCGGCTTTCTGTCCTCGGCCTTGCTCCTGGAGGCAGCATGGATGTGAGCTACGCTTGGCTCCAAGGACAGCACTGTGACGGTCAGTCACCTGCTCCATCTGCTTGTTTCCCAAATGTGCTGGGTGATCTCCCAGAACTCCTCAAACCTGGGGTCTGGGGCCCAAAACTGAGTCATCCCTGGGGACAGGTTATAGGCAAAGCCCGTGCCGGGAGTGGGGCACTCGGGCCGAGCAAATGGCTGCGAGGCCTGCCTATAGGGCAGTTGCAGGTTTGGATGGTGGCCCAGCAGGCAGTGGGTGGGTGGCCTGATGGGGTTAGGGGCCTCGGTGGCTCCTGCCTGACCCCCAGATGCATGTGGCCTGTGGCTCTGGCACATGGGAAACACTGGAGTGGGGTTCCATGCCGGCCTGGGGCAAAGCAGCCTGGGGTAGGGGCCTGCCAGTTTCTGTGGTCGGCACAGCTGGTGGCTGATGGCACCACCATACTTTTGTGGCTTCTTTCCTGGCTTGAAGAAATGACATTCTGGGTGTGGTACCTCTGGCCAGCGTCATGTGCCACTCACTGGGGGCGGGGACCCTGCAGAAGATGGTACCAGGGAAGCCCGTGAGAGCAGGCCCACAAGGCACCAGCAACATGGGGCAGGAGGGCCCAGCTGTGTGACCTGCAATGGAATCCCGTGGTGCACGGATGAGCCACGCAGTAATGAGCCACACAGGGAGAAGAGCTCAACCTTGCCCATGGTCTCCAGCCTCTGTGTGTGTCTCGGACGCGTGTGTGCAGAGCAGAGGGGTGGGGTGGGGAGAAGGGCTGGACCGAGGCATGGAGGTGGGCTGTGGGGTCTCCCGCTGACCCAGCGTCTGCAGGAAGGAACCCATCTGGGTGCCATGAGGAGGCATATATGGGCAGCAGGGTCCACCTGACGGAGGAAAGAGGCACACATGGCCTGTCTGACTGGAATTGGAGCCCTGGTCCTGTCCCCCTGGTGGACTGGCTTGTCTGGGCCAGAGGCCTCCCTCTCTTGGGGTACCTGTCTGGGGGGTATATACCACATGCTGATGGCCTGTCCCCCCAGCAGAGGGTTAACTGCCATGCCTGTCCCCCTCTGCAGCCATCATTAACCCCAAACAGCCCAAGGAGACCCCCAAAAGCTTCAGCTTCGACTACTCCTACTGGTCACACACCTCGGTAAGCCCAGGGCTGGGGTTCGCGGGACGTGGGGGGTGGGCTGCAGCTGTGTGGATGTTTGACCTGTCCCCTGACCTCTCTGAGATGTCTGTGTCTTTAAACAGGGCTGCCGCTGGGGCAGGGGAAGGAGGGACAGGTTTGAGACCCAGGGCGGGGCGGGGAGGGGGCTACTTTCCCAAGTTGTATGTGGAAGGTCACCCTCAGTGGTGACATGCGTTGTTAGGGTAACTCCCTGGGACCTGCGTAAAGCAGTCCTGTTAGGAGAGCATTCCACATGGTAGCCCGGTCCCTGGGCTCCCTGGGCCTTCCGTCCCGCCCTCCCAGTCCCAAGGCTGCTGGCCATGCCTTCATTTTGAGCATTCTGTCTCCTGTTCCTGCCTCTGACCCTGGTACAGCCCATTCACTCTGCAGAAATGCCCTCTGGCCAGCGCCTTCCAGCCCCTTCCCCGGGGAGTGCACCCTGCTGGGCAGGGTTAGGACCCCTGTGCAGGGAGTGTGCAGGGATGGGGGTACAGGGGTGCATCCGGCCTCCTACAGCTGTGTGGCCTCCTGTCTTCCAGCCCGAGGACATCAACTACGCCTCCCAGAAGCAGGTATATCGGGACATCGGAGAGGAGATGCTGCAGCACGCCTTCGAGGGCTACAATGTGTGCATATTTGCCTACGGGCAGACCGGGGCTGGCAAGTCCTACACCATGATGGGCAAGCAGGAGAAGGACCAGCAGGGCATCATCCCACAGGCACGCAGGGGTCAGGGAAGGTGGCACAGGGCCTCATAAGGGCAAACCAGATGGGTCTGCACCCACTGAGGCGGAAGGACCCGGCAGGGTGCCCTGGGAGAGTAGCCACAGGAGGACAGGATCCAGGAGGGAAGGTAAACCGGGAGGGCAGAGGGCATGGTGGAGCAGCAAGGGGCAGAGCTTCCCTGAAGAGGCTGGAGCCCTAGACCCTAGCGCAGGGCTCTGTGAGGCCTAGTCGTCTGGGCAGAGAGAGATGCTTGGATGAGGCGGGGCCTTTGGGTAACTTAAGGCTGAGACAGATGCCTCAGTACTGCTGGGACCCGGGCCTCCACCCCACCAGCTCCCCTGGGCAGGCTTCTGGATCTGTGCTGGTTAGCACTTGACCTGGCCTGGGCAGGGGAGAATGCCAGGTAGTCTATAGCATAAGACACCCTTGCCCACGCAGAAAGTGGGAAAGGATCGGATATCATCCAAAAGGACTCCAGGACTTAAGCAGAAGACAGCTGCTCTTAGGGTGCAGGCCTTCTCAGTGCATTTGAGATGGACTACTGGGGAGCAGGAGAGGCCTGGAGAGCTCGGGCTGCCCCCAGCACCTGGGGGCAGCACCTGGGGGCAGGCCTGTAAGAACAGCCCCATTGTCCCCATCGTCTGACGCTGTGTCCTCCGCCCCGCAGCTCTGTGAGGACCTGTTCTCCCGAATCAACGACACAACCAATGACAACATGTCCTACTCCGTGGAGGTAGGGCTCCCTGAGTGTCTGTGACTCCAGCACGGAGGGGGAGGTGGTCCAGGTGGTCCCCTGCTCAGTGAATGTTGATTAAGTAGCGCTCTGTGCCAGGTGTGAGGACAGGTGTCTCCGCGCTGCATAGCCTGGTTCTGCTGTGGCCGCAGTGCCCTTGGAGTGTTCCCACTGGACGGGCCCCCAGGATGGGGGGTGAGCAGGAGGGGGAGGCCAGCTGGAGCGGATGGGCTGACAGCCCAGCTCCTGCACTCACATGGGCTGGGGGTCCTTTGCATGCCTCCCCCTACCCAGCAGGTGGCCCCGTACCCCTATCTTAAGAGTCCCTGATGACAGCCCTGTATCCCCACCTTGGGGGGTGGTTCCCTGCTGGTGGCCCCCTCGCCCCCATCCCTGCCTGGGGGTCCCTGAGGGAATGTCTCTGCCCTGCAGGTCAGCTACATGGAGATTTACTGTGAGCGCGTCCGCGACCTCCTGAATCCCAAGAACAAGGGCAACCTGCGCGTGAGGGAGCACCCACTGCTGGGGCCGTATGTGGAGGACCTCTCCAAGCTGGCCGTCACCTCTTACAATGACATCCAGGACCTCATGGACTCAGGGAACAAGGCCAGGTGCGTGCCGGGTGGCTGGTCTGTCCTCCCGGTGCCTGCTGCTGCATGCCCCTGTGGAAGGCCTGGTCCCTGGGGCACCTCTTGGTCTGTCCAAGAGCTCCCCCTTCTCTACCATGGCGGGGTGGGCCCCGGGGGCCTGAGGCCACGGAGGGCACATGCCAGCCTGGGAGGGGTCTCCAGATCCCCACCCTGTCCCCTATGCAAGGACTGTTCCTCTGGGGGTGGGGTGTTGGTTTGCTCCCTGGGGGGCACTGGTGTCATCTGTGGTGGCTCCCCAGGGGCTCTCCCCATGGGCAGCTGCCCTGTCAGACTCCATGGTCAGGAGGGCCAATCTTGCCTTTTCCGAGGGCGAATGGCTCTCCAGATAGGGCACAGGGTAGAGGCTCTCAGCAAAGGGCCGAAGGGAAGGCATCGCAGGGCACAGGCCGTCTGTCTCCCTGGCTTCACTGTGCTGGGGGTCTGCCCCGCAGTTATGGCCCAGTTCCCCTCTCTGCTGCCCGGGGCCTCCAGGAGGGTGAGGGGCCTCTAGCCATCGCGGCCCTGTGAGTGCGCTGTTCTGAAGAGGCCTCTCCCTGCTGGGGACTTTCAGATGGTGAGCTTGGTCCAGTGGACGCCCTATGGTCTCCACACCTCAGCAGCATGGGGCGCAGCTCCTCGACTCCCCACAGGCTGCCTTGGGCTCTGCCCCGGGGCCTGCTTCTGGCCCTCCCCAGACTGGGACAGAGATGGGCGCCTTCTTTCCCTCTTGGGTGGGGCTTTTCTGTGTTGTGTGAGGGTTGTCTGGGCTCTCTGGAGCCCCTGTCAACAGCATCTGGCTGTTACTGGTGGCCAGGTGGGTGGGGCCCTGCTCGTGCAGTGATAAGAGGCAGCGCCAGCATGTGGCTGGGCAGGGCAACCCCGGGGAGCCAAGGGGAGCAGGCCCAGCTGGGTCATCAGCCACTCTCACTCCCTACCACGGGATGACAGGTAACCCTGTGTGGCTTCTGTTCCCCCCAGGACCGTGGCAGCCACAAACATGAATGAAACCAGCAGCCGCTCCCACGCGGTCTTCAACATCATTTTCACCCAGAAGCGCCACGACGCAGAGACCGACATCACCACGGAGAAAGTGAGTGTGGCCTTGGCAGATGGCAGCCGTCTGGGCAGGGGGCGGGGGTCAGTCCCGTCAGGCAGAACGAGGAGGCCAGGGCAACCGCCGACCCACAGGGCATGCACCGCGTCCCCCACGCTGGGTGCCAGGCCCTCACAACTGTCAGCCTGGTGGCTGGGCCTGCAAGGCCACCTTATCTAGACGTTGGGCCCCACCCAGCATCTACCCCAGTCCGCCTCCTGCCTGGTAGTTGTGGTGAGGACGGGGGCCCAGGAGGGCCGGCCCCAGAGCTGCACCGCAGTGGGTGCTGGCGGCCCTTGAGGGCCAGGGGCCATGGGTGGGATGAGCGCCTGTCACGGGGGTGACCGTGGGGCCTGACCAACGGGCGGGAGCGGGGGCCCTGGCATCCATAGGCACAAAGCTGAGGCTGTGCTGGCCGGCGCCACCCCGCTTGCGGCTACAGATGCCTTTCCCACACATCTTGGCCTGCGTGGTGGCCCCGGACAGACACCTTGTCCAGACATGTGGTCTCTGTGTTCCCCAAGGGGCAGCCTGGCTGGCTCACAGCTTCTTCCTGTCCCTTGGTGGCTCTGTTTCTGGGTGTCAGGTTTTCTCCGTGTTATCTCCCCTGACCCACGGTCCAGGCCTTCTCCTGGGGGTGTCCCAGTCTTCTCCTGACTGGCAGTACCCCAGGGACTGCAGGGTGTCTGGGAGAAGTTAGCCCCACTTAGGCCCCAGTCATGCCAGGGTCACCTCAGCCTGGTGCCCTCCTTGCAGAGAGTCACGATGGCCCAGTGGGACCAGAGTGTGGAACTGGAACAGGGTGGACTGGGCTGGGGGCCACCTGCTGTGACACCCTCCCACCCCCTGCCACTCAGCATGGGCTCTGGGCACCAAGAGGGTATCTGGCTTTTAAAGTCTGGGCAAATCCTGTCTGCATCTGCAGTGGCCATAGATCGGGAGAGCCTGGGTTTTTCTGGAACCCATGTGGCAGCATAGCCCAGGCCGTGGCAGTGTCGCTTCCTCCCCAACACCGCCCGGTCACTGGGCCAGCCAACTATGCCCCTGTGAGGCAGCTGAGCCGCTGGGGCTCTGGAATTGGATTCGGATCCCACCATAGACAATGAGCCCATCTGTGGAAACAGGTGACAGGACACCCTGGGGAGCTCTGTGGGGAATTCCGTGCCGACAGATGAAGAGCACCCTGTGTGCTGAGAGCAGCACAGCGGCAGCAGCAGACATTTTAGGGGCCAGGGATGCACAGCCTCTCAGGGATGTGGGCTTTGACCTCAGGCAGAGCCTCGGACAAGCTGTGAAGGGAGGGAAAGTGCAGGGTCAGAGACCATCAGGCCCAGGGAAGGGCTTGGCCATGTCCCCACAGTGGCCTTGTGGCCTCTTCTGCAGCTGACACAGTTGCTGTTTCAGGTGAGCAAGATCAGCCTGGTGGACCTGGCCGGGAGTGAGCGGGCCGACTCCACAGGAGCCAAGGGCACACGTCTCAAGGTAGGGGCTGGACTGGCGTGTCTGTGACCCTGCACCTCGCTCACCTGGCAGCCATGTCTTTGAGGCTGGCTTGCTCTGGGATGGGCTTGGCAGGAGGGCTCGTCTTCGGGCTGGAAGGGGTTGGGGCCACCCCGTTACAGGGCGAGCCCGGGCAGGGAGAGCAGGGGGCACAGGAGGAGGTGTGAGGAGGCCAGGAGTCAGAGGGCTGCGCCCGGCACACTGGCTAGGGGCCAACAAGGATAGAGACCCCAGCAGGAAAGCTGGGCCTTTCGCGGGCCCTCACAGTGCCTTGGGTATCGGTGTGTGGCTTTTGTTCCAGAACACAGGCTGTGAGGCAGACAGTCTCTTGTCAAAGCAGTCTTCAGTGTCAGGAAGTAGAGCCTTCATGTTCCAGCCTCCCTTTGGTGCCACAATACCCAAATTGTGGGTGGGAAGAGGTTCTGGAAATTGTACCAGCTGGGTCCCAGGGCTAGTGTGAGATGTTACGAGGACCCCCAGGGAGCCTGGAAGAAGAAGGGCAAGTGTACTCCCCTGGCCAGGGTGGGCCTTTGCCTGGCTTCTTGCCAGAGCCCCCTGTGCTCCAAGGAGTCCTGGATGAACAGTCAGGGCTTGGCAGCCTTAGCCCCTTGTCTCATGGCATGAGGCCCCAGGGGATCACTCTGGAGTGAGAGGGTCCTGAGGCTTCCTGATGTCCTGACTGTCTTCTCCCCACACAGGAGGGAGCCAACATCAATAAGTCCTTGACCACGCTGGGGAAGGTGATCTCTGCTCTGGCTGAAATGGTGAGCTACCTTTGGGTTTCTAGAACTGGGCGGATGGAATGGGTTGTGGATCCCTGTCCTTCCTTCTGGAAGGATGCTGGGAGCTTGTCATACCTGTGCCAAGTGCTATCTCTATCAGGGTGCCTGGGGTTCAAGGGAAATCTCGGAGATGTGAAGGGTGTGTGTCCCTAGGCTACGGATGGTGTCGAAATTTCCCCACCAGTACTGGCCATTCACCAAGACACCTAGGCTTTTGTCCAGAGAAGGACAATTCTTACAAGGCCCCAACCTTTTTCTTAAATAGTTTGGGGTGAGGGAAGAGCTGCTGGGTAACAGCAGACTGAGAGATCGCTCTGTTGTTTGGCCTGTCAGGACCAGGGTGGCCAGCGATGGCCAGGTGGTGAGTGATGGGCCTTTCGCAGGCTCTCATGGTGACTTGGCTCACCTAGTGGGTTCCTTTGCTCTCTGGAGCCCACTCGTCCTTCCCTCCCCACACACCCTGGGTCCCCAGCCTCACTCCAGGTTCTCAGATTCTATCTTTCTTTTCCAGGACTCTGGGCCCAATAAGGTAAGCTGCTTTCTTCAGTTTTAGGGGGAGGAGTCTTCAGCCATTGCACTGGGGTCTAGAAGCAAGGAGTGCCTTTAGTCCTAGTTCTGCAAAGGTCTTGGCAGTAAAAGTACCTTTTGTTTGTGCACCTAGCAGACAAACACAGTGAGCCCAACTCTGAGCGAAGCTGTGTATTAGAACAACACAGCCCTGCAGGGACCACAGCACGATGGGCGACATAGATGATAGACATAGAAACAGAATTATGAATTGGTATAAATCTCACAAAGAAAAAAAATGGACTGTGAGCATGACCCATACACAAGGTAGCCTTTAGTCAGTATGGCCACATAAGCTTTATAGGACAGCTAGCTTTAGGGCTAAGACCTGAGGAGTGGGGAAGAGCCACCCGGGTAGAGGGGTACTCAGCTGTGCCATGTAGTTGGAAAGCCCAATGTGAGAGTGCTGAAATGGAAAAATGTTGATTTATGTAAGGAATTGCGTGGGAAGAAATGTGAGGAACCATGTGGGGAAGCATGAGGAATTACGTAAGGAAATGAGAGGAAGAGTGTGACCAACTATGTGGGGAACTGTATGAGGAAAGGTGTTAGGAACTGTGAGGAAATACGGGAGGAACTAAGCAAGGATCTGAGAGGAACTATCTGTAGGAACAGTGTGAGTATTTGTGAGGAACTATGTGAATGATTTTGTGAGAAACTATGGGAAATGTGTGTGGAATTGTGAACAGTGTGAGGAATTATGAAGTATTGTGTAAGAAACTCTGAAAACTGAGGAACTGTGAGAGGAAGTATCTGAAATGGGTTGAGACAAATGTGGGAATTGTATGAAGAATTGTGAGGAACTACGTGGGCAACTGTGAATTACTGTGCATAGGACTGTGTAAGGGATGTGAGGAAGTGTGAGAAATGGGTAAAATGCACATGGAACTGTAAAGGACTGTATTGGGGACCACAGAAAATTGGAATTGCGTATGGCACTCTGTGAAGAATTGTAACTGTGACAAAATGCATATGAAAGTGTATGAAGAACTATGAGTAATTGTGTGGACTGTTTGAGGAACTATGGAGAATGGTATGGGGAGCTAAATGGGTAACTGTGTGAGGAAACCAAGGAACTGTGTGGGAACTGTGAGGAACCTTGTGAAGACAATGTGAGGAACTCTGAGGGAATGTGAGAGGAAGTGTATGAGATTGTGTGGGAATTGTGTGTGGGAACTGTGAGGAACTGTGTAACTGTGTGGAGAACCAGGCAGGAAACATGTGAAGAATTGTGAGCACCTGTGGAGGTATAGGAAATAGTTGGAATGGTGTGGGAAAATATGTGGTAATTGTGTGTGGGGAGAACCTTGAGGAACTGTGTATGGACCTGTGAGCAACAAAGAGTGACTATGTGAGGAGCTGTGTGGGGAACTGTCTAGGGCAAGTGTGAGATACTAGTAGGGGGAACCATGCAAGAGGTCTGGCATTGTATCAAGTATTGTGAGGAACTGTGTGGAATGTGTGAGGAACCACTGAATGGAACTGAAATGGGAAAGGAAGTATGTGAAACAGTGTGGGGAACTGTATCTGTGAATTTGGAGGAGTTCTATGTGGAACTGTATGAAATACTGGTGACTTATGAAAGGAATTGTGAAGGATTATGTGAGGAAGTGTATAGAGAGAACTGTGTGGAATTTTATGAGGAACTCAGTGAGGAACCTGTGCGAACTGTGAGGAACTATGAGATAAACTGTATGGCAAACTGAGGTACTAGGAGGAACTGCGAAGAAATGTGTCAAGAACTGTGAGAAAATGAGAGGAACTCTTTGAGGACCAAAAAGAAACTGTGTAAGAACAGTATGAGGCAACTTTCTGTGGAAGTGTGTTACGAAGTGTGTAGGGAGCTGTGTAAGATTGTGTGGAACTGTGAGACGAAGTGTGTGAAACTGTTTGAGGAAACTCTGGTGAATTGTATGTAGCTGTGAGGAACTGAGCGGGAAACTATGAAGAAACTATGTGGGGTAACTGTATGGGGAACAGTTTGAGGAACTATGAGGAATAGTTTGAGGAAATACATGAGGAACTGCATGATTCTGAGGATTTCCATGAAGAATTGTAAGGAACTGTGGGAGAAACTATGTGAGGAATTTGTGAGAGGAACTCTGTGTAAAGAATTGTGAGGCACTTTGCAGAACTGTAACAAGTGTGTGAAACTATGTGGGTGGACTGTGTGGGAATTGTGTGATTGACTTTTGAGGAAATTTTTGGAGAACTGTGACGAACTCTGGACCGATAGGGGGAAATTTGTGGGGAAGTATGAGGAACTGGGTAGAACTGTGTGGGGAACTATGTGGAGAATTGTGAGGAAACATATGTGAACCCTGTGAGAAATTGTGGAACTGTGAGAGGAAGTATGTGAAATGGTGTGGGGGAAGTATGGGAGTTGTGAGGGAGCTATATGGAAAACTATGTGAGGGACAGTGTGCAGTCCCTCACACAGTTCTTCTCAGTTACTTACAGAGTTCCCCACACAGTCTCAGTGCAGTTCTTCACACTGTTCCTGGCACAGTTATACACACACACTTCCCACATAGTCAGTGGGAAAAGGAATGTGAGGAACTGTGAGAAACTTTCTGGGGAAATGCATGCAGAACTGTGTAATGGACTATGTCAGGGATTTGTGTGGAAAAGTGTAAGAAACTTTGAGGGAATCTGTGTGAAAGTGTGTGGAAAATTGTGTAGGATTTGTGTGAAAATATGTGTGTGGAACTGTTTGTGGCACTGTGTGGACTGTTGGTAATTGTGAAGAACGGTATGAACTATGAGAAAGTGTGTGGAACTGGGTGAGAAACTGTGAAGAATAGTGAGGAATTGTATGTGGACTTTGTGGAACTGTGAGAGGAAAAAATTGTGTGGGGGAGCTGGGTGAGGAACTATGAGAGGATCTGAGATGAAAACCATGTAAAGCACCAGGTGACTCCTGTGGAGAACTGTGAGGAATTGTGAGGAACTGTAAGGAAATAGATGTAGACTGTATGAAGAATTGTGAGGAACTCTGTGTGCACTGTGTAAGGAAACATGTGGAATGTTATGGGGAAACTAAGTGAGTAGCTATGTGAGGAAACTGAGGAACTGTGAAGAATTGTGTGAAGAACCGTTTGAAGAACTGTGTGGGAAGTATGCGTGGAAATGTGTTAGGGGTGGTGTGAAGGATTATGTCAGGAACTAAGAGGAATTATGTGAGGATCTGAGAGGAACTCTATGAGGAACCATGTAAGGAACTGTGAGAAGAGCTGTTTGAGAAACCATGTGGAACTGTATATAGAGTTGTGCAGTACTGTGTGTGAAACGGGAAGAATTGTGAGGAACTGTGTGAGGAATTGTGTAAAGTCTGTGTGAGGAAATGTGGGGCAAGTGTGAGAAACTAGATGAGGAACTGAGGAACTGTTGGGAACTGTATGAATTGTGAGAAACTAGGTGGAACTGTGAGAGGAAGAATACAAAATGGTGTGGGGACAGTGTGAAAGTGCTGAGGACGTTTTCAGGAATTATGAGGGATTGTGGGATTATGGGTGGAAGTGTCAGGAGCTGCTTCAGGACTGTGTAGGGAACTCTTTAAAAAACAGAATTATGTGAGTGACTTTGAGGGGGATCTGTGTTAGGAGCTGCGAGGAGCCCTTTGGGGAAATGTGTGAAGAACTGTGAAAGACTATGTCAGGAACTATAAGGAATAGAGTGGAACTATGCGAGGAACTCAGAGATCTTTGTGAGGATCTAGGTGGAACTATGCAAAGAACGATATAAGGAACCAAGAAAGAGGAACTGTGTCATGAACTGTGGGAGGCATTGTGTGACAAATGGTGCAGAATTTATGGTGGACCTGAAACTGTGCAGGGTGCTGTGGGGAACTGCGTGAGGGAGGAAGGGACTGTGAAAGAACATGTGAGGCACTGTGGGAACTGTGTGAAGTGCTGTGGGAGGAGTTGCAGTAGAAACTTCTTCAGGATTGAATGTGAAAGGTTTTGAGGCTCAGGGCCTAGAGCAGGGAGCATGGAGACATGTAGATGATGAGGCCAGAGAAGGACAGGGGCCTGATCCATTGTCAGGAACTAGCTGACTGTGGTTGGATGGGGAGCAGCGGAGGGGTTTCCAGCACCACTCACAGTCTGATCTAATCTGGCATGTGCTGCTCAGGCTGTTGCCTGGAGAATGGGGACCCAGGTGGCCTGGTGTGGTGGTCAGGAGAATGGAAGTCAGTGTCGCAAAAATCTGGGTATGAGGTGACGGAGGCTGGGAAGGCAGAGGAGAAGGGAGAGCAGCGACTAGTTCTGGGAGGGGCAGGAGCATGACTGAACAACGCTGATGGTGCATGGACAGAGCAGTGGAAATGAAGGTGACTCCTGGTCATCGCGGAAGGGACTGCGTGATTGTGGGGCATTTACTGTGGAAACAAGGACTATGACAGATGTGGCAGAGGATTGAGCCTCGGGAATGAAGTAACCCAAAGGTCACATAGAAGTACAGTTTTCACCCACCAAGTGTCAATGGAGAGAAAAAGGCCGTCTGTCAGTCCTGAGGAGCTGTGAGGAGAGGGACACTAAGGCCCCACCGACAGCGAAGCCAGCGCAGGATTTCGGGAAGCCATCCTGACCTCGTGTCTCAGGAGCTTTCACAAGTTATGTTCTCTGAGAGCCAAGGGAGCGCCCATTGGAAATCATCCTGAGGAACAATGACGGAAGAGCTTCTGCCCAGAGAAGTGACTCAGCCCTCATGGAAGCCCCTATGTGCGTCGCCCTGGGTGGGGAGTCTGGGGGGCAGGCGCCATGTCTGCTGGCCCCTGCAGGTGCTCAACAAATACTTTTAAGCAACTCCACAAGAACTAGGCACCACTGGAAGCTGAGTATCCATGATCAGTGGACCCTTCAGTCAGTCCATTAGTCGTGTCTGTAAGGAGCAATGGTTCCTAGCAGCCAGCAGAGGCTGCTTCATCCTGAGGGGAGAGGTGGGGGAGCAGGTTCTAATGAAGGAGTCTGTGCCTGGACTGCAGCAGAGGGAAGGGGAGTTCCATGTGGATAGAGAGAGGTGAGGTGGGACCTTTTCTTTTTAGTCAGCAGAACCAACAGTGCTGCTTGAGGAGGGGGCGATGGGCTCAGGTCTATTCTTCTGACAGAGTGGAGGGAAGGCAATGGCTCTGTCCGGCTGTGTGGCCCAGATGTGTGATGGGATGGGCTAAGGAGAACCTGAGGCGATGGGACAGCAAGTCTGGTTCTGGCCCTGAGTGTGGGCGGCTGGGGGTAGCACCGTATGGGGCAGGTGGGGAGAGGCCTTGAGGACTGGCCTAGCCCTGCCCTCCACAGCAGCCTTTGGCTTTGGGGACCCACCCCACAGACCCTTGGCTTTGCCCCCTCCATCTCCGTTCCCCTCCAGTGGGTTCAGGGTTGACCTGGAATGTTCTTTCCCCACAGAACAAGAAAAAGAAGAAGACAGATTTTATTCCATACAGAGATTCTGTGCTGACCTGGCTTCTCCGAGAAAACCTGGGTGAGGACTCTTTGGGTTCACCTCTCCCTAGGGTTCTAACCTCTGCCCTGAGCCATTGTCCTGCCTTCCCTCCCAAGAAGGGGTGCTAACCAGCAGGAGGCCTCTCCCTCTTTCTGGGCCTAGGCTGAGGCAAACCTGGGGGATCCTTCTGGAGGGCCAGGGCTGGTGGCCAGCAAAGGGCCAACGAGAGCAAGTGCGGGGAAGCAGGATGGCCCAGAGAACACATACACCTATGTTGGGGCTCCTGTTTCAAGCCTGTGACACCCAGACCAAGTGCTACTCCTTGCTGGGACTCAGTGATTCCGGGAGCCCTGCTTGCTTGCTGGGTTTTTGGTTGGTGGCATCTGTCACCCTGTCTCCCTGAGTTCTGAGCCCCTAAGACACAGATAGGGAGATGGAGCCTGAAGGATCCCAATACTGATCCCTTTCCTCCTAAAAATAACCTTGGGGGTCCTCCCTAGCTATGTTCACAGTTTGGGAGGCTGACGCCCAGGAAGGTAAACTGAGTCTTGGACTGACCTGGTGAGTGTAAGGCAGACCAGGTGGGCCCTATAGCCTTCCTCAGCTTCGTGGCCACGGTATAGGAGCCCTAGCTGGCTGACCCAGCACCCCAGAACCAGCTTGACTGATCTCTGCTCAGGCTAGTGATGGATGCCATGTCAGGCCTCCTGGAGGCTCCCGGGGACCCCCTAAGGGTGGATGGGAATGTCTTAGGAATGTGGTTCTTCACTGGGGACGTGGACCGGATGGACCCTTCTGCCAAGGGCCACAACCAGGCCCAGCTCCAGGGTAGGGCAGGGGGAACCCCCCTGTGCAGTCCAGTCTGACACCCCTTGTGGCATTGCACCCCAAGCCCTTCACACTGTCACCTCGCAGTTTGTGTGGGGGCCACACCCTGGGAACATGGCTCCCAGGACACACGTCCCTGAGGGGAGCCCTGGCTGCTGACCAGCCCGCAGCCCCTGCCCAGGGCTCCCCACATTCTGAGCCTTCGAGTGATCCATCAGCCTTAGAGCTGAAGCTGAAACGTCCATTCCTCACGCAGTGCACTACCGGACACCAGGCTCCGTGCCACCCTGGGCCAGGACTCGGACATGAAATATTTAAAAAAATATTCCGAACGAGAAAGATAAAAATGAAAGAAATTGTTGCATCTGGAATTGAAATGAATGTTAAATTTCTAAAGAAATTGGGGCAGCTGGGTGGCTCAGTGGGTTAAGCCGCTGCCTTCTGCTCAGGTCATGATCTCAGGGTCCTAGGATAGAGTCCTGCATCGGGCTCTCTGCTCAGCAGGGAGCCTGCTTCCCCCTCTCTCTCTCTCTGCCTACCTCTCTGCCTACTTGTGATCTCTGTCTGTCAAGTAAATAAATAAAATCTTTAAAAAAATTATTTTTCTAAAGAAATTATCCCGATGTTGCAGGAAATGCTGTAAAGTCGCCCCAGTCCCCCCTTGTTATGGGGAGGGGGCCTGGCTGTTGTGAAGTAGCCACAAATGTGAGAAAAGCACACTCTAGGAGAAAAATGACTGGGCTCCCCTCTGCCGTGGTGCAGGCCAGATCCCCTGTTCACACAGTGGACCATGGCTTGGTTTACCCATCTGGGCCTTGGCTTCCCCAGCTGTAAAGGTAGGAGTGGACAGGGGAGAGAGGACCCCCCCTGACCTGGCCTTCTTTCCACAGGCGGGAACTCGAGGACGGCGATGGTTGCGGCCCTGAGCCCCGCAGACATCAACTACGACGAGACCCTGAGCACACTGAGGTGTGTTCTGGAATGAGTGGGCCCTGGACCGGCCTGGCTCCGGAGGGCATGGATCCCTCTCTCCCTGAGTCAGAGGCACCACTTCGGGGGGAGAGGGTCACCTCATCTGGGGCTCCTTGAGGCTCCAGTGGCTACTGGGGCACCTGGGTCTTCATGGGCCTGTTCCCTTCCCACCACCCGTGGGTCCGAGGGCCCAGGACCATGTACCAAACCAGGTCTTTAAGGAGCAAAGGCGCAAGGGTGTGTTCCAAGGGTCCCTCTGGCAGCAGGGCGGGCAGCTTAGGCACTGGCCCTGAAGGAGGCTGCTCAGCCGACTGGGTCACATGCCACCAACTGTAAAAGGATGAAGGGGTGTGGGTCCCTATGTAGGTACTTGCACATGTCAGTGACACTTAGGAGTGCACGGGCAAAACACGCACACACGTGGGCGTCATCACATTCCCCCAGCTGTCAGACTTGCCCCTTCTGCCCCGGGGAGAACAGGTCCAGGTGCGAAGGCTCCGCCTCACAGAGAGGTACCCTCCATCCCTGCTCTTCCTGGTGACTCAGTCCCGCCAAATGTGGGGCAGGGCTAGGTGACCCCCCTGTAGGGCTCTGGCCAATGGCCCCACTGGCTCCAGGTGGGGTGACCTGCTCTGTGTCCAGCCCCTGGGCCCCAGCTGCTGAGGTCCTCCCCACCATGGCTCTGCTCTGGGCAGGGCTTTGGGCCCCCTTGGGCCTGCCGGCCACGGGCACAGCCCACAGCTCCCTTGGCCGTCCAGGTATGCCGACCGGGCCAAACAGATCCGCTGTAATGCCGTCATCAATGAGGACCCGAACAACAAGCTGATCCGTGAGCTGAAGGACGAGGTGACGCGGCTGCGGGACCTGCTGTATGCCCAGGGTCTCGGGGACATCACCGACAGTGAGTGTCTGGGCCGCCTGTCCTGGGCAGGGCGGGCAGGCCGAGGTGGCCTCCTGCCTCGGGACAGCCACCCCTTGGCTGGCTGGGGCCAGTCCGGCTGCCCTCATTGCGTGGACCTGAATCCCAGCCCAGCTCTGAGTCCCTGGGCAAGCCACCTCAGGGGGAGGCTGTGGTTTTGGCCTCGGCCGGGGTGGACAGCATGGTTTGGGTCTGGTGCTGGCCCAAGCAGGCCGCAGATGGTTTCCCTGGAAGCCACATTGGTGTACTGGGGGTGCTGGGGAGGCCGCGGTCCCTGGGTGTCCGCCGAAGACCCCTGCCGCCCAGCCTGGTGCCTGGCCTGCGATAGGTGGGCCTCAGGCCCTCTGGAGACAAACCTGTTCTTCTGTTTCTCTGTCTCTCCTCCCTCCCCCATGCCTCCCCTCCCCGTAGCCAACACTGTGCCCGGAGGACCCAAATGTGTGTATCCCCCTTGCTGCTCCCTGCTTCCCTGCTTCTGTCCCTGCTCCGCGGGGTGTAGGGCAGCACGGCGGGGAGGCAGCTGCCCAGCCCTCCTCTGCCATTCCCCCTTTCAGGGGCTGGGCAATAGGTCCAGGTAGATGTGGGCACCCTGCCTGGTGCACCTAGGCTCCTGGCTCAGCCCATGTCTGTACAGGAAACCAAGGCCACAGGGAGGCCTCAGTGGCTGAGCCTAGCCTGTTCTCCCAGAGGCCTGGGAAGCTCAGCCTGGTAGCTAGTGCCTGAGGGCGGGGAGCCCTGGGGGGCCTCAGGAGGCCGGGTCTGCCCCCTGGCTCCCAGCTCCAGACTCCCTCGGGCCCCCCACACCACATAGCCCCTTCCCTCAGAAGTGCCGAATGAGAATGCTGCCAGGGCCTCCCAGCCTGTGTACCTCTGGCCTTGGGTCAGGTTCCCTGTGGCATGGGCCTGCGGTTTGGGGCCTCCCTGACCCAGGGGCACAGGACACCTTCGTTCTCCCTAGCGCCCCGTGCTGTCCTACGTTTGCCGCTGCTCTGCTGCGTGCCTGCTTCTGCCGGGGGTTGTCCTAACCCCAAGTCCCAGGTCTTGGGGGGGATGGAACCCTGGGGCAGCCAGGGCAGGCTCTCCAGGGTGGAGGAGCAGGGGCCCTTTCGGGGTCCCACAGTGCACCTCTCCTCCAAGGTGTCCTTGGGGCCAATCCCTGTGTTCAGTGGGGCCAGACAGCTAGCGCAGCATGGTCCCCGAAGCTCAGGGCCACATGGCGGGCCAGGCAGGTGATGGGTACGGGGCGGGGGCATTCATCGCAGAGAGGATGAGGCCAAGTGTCAGGGCCCTGGGTGCAGGAGGGCCACAGGGCAGCGACAGCCAAGGGAAGGAGACCCAGTGGGTGTGCAGAGACTGCTAGAAGGCCACCGGTCTGGGCAGGGTGGGGAGGTAGAGAGGAGCTCGAGGGGGTTCCCTGCTGCCGCCGGGATGCTGGGAGGGCTCTGGGGGCTGGGTCCTCTGGTGGGGAGGCGGCGGCAGCCCCGCATGTGCTTGTCCAGCGCTGGGCCCCCGGCTGCACCTGCTGCTGCTTTCTGTTTCCTGCCTCTCTTCACCCACCTCTGGCTTTTTCCCAACTTGGTCTTTCTTTTTTCTCCCTCCCGTATGTCTGCCCACCCTCCCCTCCCCTTCCTCCCGTAGACATGTCCGACCTTGAGAACAATAACCGTAACCGTGGCGGGGCGGAGTTGAGTCCAGCCCCTGACAATCTCTCCACAGTGACCAACGCCCTGGTGGGCATGAGCCCCTCGTCCTCGCTCTCGGCCCTGTCAAGCCGTGCCGCCTCCGTGTCCAGCCTGCACGAGCGCCTCTTGTTTGCCCCGGGCAGTGAGGAGGCCATCGAGAGGCTGAAGGTGAGGGCGTGGTCAGCGGGGGGTGGGAGGGGGCAGTGTCCCTTCCTGAGGGGCCTGGGATCCCTGAAGGGGTGTGCTGACAGCACGGGGTAGGCTTGCCTGGAGGCACAGTGGGCTGGGCGGACCGGAGCAGAGCCCATGTGGGTCTGCCATCCAGCACCAAGAGGCTGCATGTGCTGAGAAGGGCAGATGGGTCCCAGGGCCTTCCGTGCTCCCTCCCTGTGCTCTGTGCTGACGCGTGTGGCCCTGCGGGGGTCCGGCTGGCTTTTAGTCGAGGGGCTTGTCATTCCTTTAGCAAATGACTGTGGGGTGCTGGGCTGTACGGGACTGGGGCTGACTTAGTAGGCAGACACACAGAGGCTGGACTGCAGCTTGGTGGGGGGTGCCGGGTGTGTGGGGGACCCTGGGGTGCAGGACCCCCTGGGGTGTGGGGCTGGGAAGGAAACCAGGAGCTGGGGCTGATGTTGGAAGTGCTTGTCGTCTGCATCCCGGCAGTGGCCAAGGGACATCTGGGCCTCAGAACCAGTCTCAGTGTCCCCTGTGTCTTTCTGTGTCTCTGAGTGTCTCTCAGTGTCCCACACATCTGTCAGTGTCCTGTGTGTCTCTCTGTGTCCCCACATGTCTCTCAATGTCCTGTGTGTCTCCCTGTGGCCCCATGTGTGTCTCAGTGTCCTACATGTCTCTCAGGGTCCTTACATGTATATGTGTTTCTTTTTCTCCAGGTTTATTTTGCCTTTTTTCTTTATTGTCTGGCTGTGTCCGCAGAAGAGACTTGTGTCTGTGGATACATTAGTCCTTCGGCCCTTGGCATTTAAGGCATTGTGCTGGCTAGACAGACCTGGGAATTGGGGCCCCGGTGCCCTGCAGACCTTTGCCTGGCAGCCGGGCCTCTGTCTGCTCCCACTCCAGACCACCAGCCTCACTCTGCTCTGTCCCACTGCCCAGGAGACAGAGAAGATTATCGCGGAGCTCAATGAGACATGGGAGGAGAAGCTGCGGCGCACGGAAGCCATCCGGATGGAGAGGTGGGCAGTGGGGAAACTGAGGACTCCAGCACCCAGCCCTGGGCTCTTGCTCCTGGGGGTGGCTGTGTCCCAGTGGGGGACAGGCTCGTGTCCTCTCATCAGAGACTCCCCCTGACACCCCCATCGCTGATGGTCCCATTGACCTGATCCCTAGTCAGGTGACAGTTTTCTCCAGGCGATCATGGACCAATGGTGTGCCCCTGGGCCAAAGGGCCAGAGCCTCACCAGCTCCTGCTCAGCCAATGGGTCAGTTGGGAGTGAGGCTCCTGCAGCTTCGAGGCTCAGGCTGAATCAGACACTGTCCCTTCAGGGAAGCCCTGCTGGCGGAGATGGGCGTGGCCATGAGGGAGGACGGCGGCACCCTGGGGGTGTTCTCTCCCAAAAAGGTAAGTGCCCGTTCTAGTTCTGGGGTGCGGTCCTAACTCGGACAGGCCAGGGTTGGGACCCACCCCCGCTCAGCCCAGGAGGGTGCCACTGGAAGGACGGGGGATACAGACCTTCCGGAGCCTGTGCTAGCCAGGACGGTGGGCGGCACTGCCCTCTTGGAGCTCAGCCAGATTGGGGTCCCAGCTGCCCCAGCTGGGACTCTTCCTCTCCCGTCCCAGCTGGCTCTACAGATCTGGCGCTGTCAGTGGGGCCTCATGTGGAGCCAAGCGCCAACCCCTTTGGCAGTTCAGATGGCTGTAGCATGAGCATTTGGGGAAAAGTCTCTTTGATAATTCTAGGACCCAGGACCCCCATTCCCCCAGAGATTGCCAGACCCTTAGACCTCTTAGGAGCCAAGTTTCAAGTTGGGAAGCCTCCAAGGAGGTGGTGACAGCCTACTCTGACCGGAGCTCTGCTCTCTGGTCCTGCCTGCCCTAGAGCAGCTTTGTTGTGGCTGGCTTTCCCCCCAGGCGTTGTTTGGGACAGAGGGCTTCTGTGCTGCCAGGACCTGAAGCCAGAGGCATGTGGAGTGCCCTCCGTGCCGCTGGAGACACATGGGAGGGAAGTGCACGTGCTGGGTGATCCATTCATCAGCCTGGTGGCCACTCCCTGGGTGCGGGGCTGGGCTCCTCAGGCTGCTTCTGCCCTGTGAGCTCCAGGCCATGGAGCTAAGGCCCGGAGACAGGAGGGGGCTGTGTGGGCAGGCTCTGCACTTGGGGCAGGCTGGGGGGTAGGAGATAGGCTGCTTCATAGCCCTTTGGAATCGGCCTGTAGTTTTCACTTGGGATGGACTGTTCCTGGGCTCTCAGCCCCTGCCCCCTCCTGGAGGGCGTACCCTAGGGCTGGTGTACAGAGCTGTTGGGGCAGGTGGTCTCGGGACATCTGCACCCTGGAGGCTTGCCGTTGGTGGCAGAGGCAATAGTATTCCCTCTTGGGTTGGTTGACCTTGGTCTGGGCACTGCCCTGGGGGCATCTGAGGATACCTCTTCCTTAGAGGGCATCTTGGGACTCTGGCGAGCACAGCTCTCGTTGCTTAGGAGAAGGGGTGGCTGGGATGGTTGTCCCCAGTGTCTGATAACATGGGGACGGTCACAGTCCTGCAGACTGGTGGTGGGGCACTGGGGGACTTGGAGCTTGGTGTGGAGGCTGCTTATTCTAAGGTGCCCAGTGGGAAGCCAAGAAAGCTGTCCCAGCTTCCACGGGTTGCAGGACCCCGGCCTGGGACATGGTGTGGGGTGGCATTCCTGAGTTCAGGAAGTATGTCTAGAGCCCCAGTGGGTGACGCATGTGGGGTTGCTCAGGAAGGGGCAAGTAACTGAGGCAGTGCTCAGACAGGTTGCTCTACTTGGGTACACCCGTAGATGGGAGGGGGCCTGACCTGTGGGGCAGGCGGATGGGGGTACCGAGCTAGGGGGGGCTTGAAGGGACTTTTTTCATAGCCTCTGCTCCTCGGCCTGTAGGTCAGATCCCTCCCCAGCAGCACCCTAATCCTTCTGGACTCACAGATCACTGGGGCTCTCAGCTCCTGGGTGCTTCAGTTTGAATGGAGTCCCATAGCTCCCTTTTAGGGTGGAGGAACGGACCCAGAGCCTGATGCCTTGGTCCCTGCAGGACCCAGCATGCACCTTATAGACCCAAGGCCACCCCCAGCCCCCAGCACCTCCCTGGGCTCCCCCTGAGTGCCTCCCATGTAGGTTCTGAGCTCCCCGGGCCCCTCCTCAGGGAAGCCAGACCCTTAGACCTGGGCCCCTCCTCAGGGAAGCCAGGCTGGGAGGACACTTGTGTCCCCATGAGGCAACTTTGGGCTGGTGGTGGTCTGGCCTCCGAGGAGAGAGAGGTCAGGTGGGTGGTCAGTGCTGGGCCCCCATGCCTCCCCAGGAGAGGTGATCGGGCTCCTCTCTCCCCAGACACCACATCTGGTCAACCTGAACGAGGACCCACTGATGTCTGAGTGCCTCTTGTACTACATCAAGGACGGGATAACCAGGTGGGGCTCGTGGGAGTCAGGCTTCTCCCACAGAGGGGCTGCCGAGCCTGGTGTCTTCTGGAATGCTACTGTCTGCCCACGCTGACAAGCATGGACACAAGGCTGGGGCCACTCTGTGCCACGGGGCTCTCCATGCCAGGCTATGTCTGGGGCATCCCCTGCGGCCCTGCTCACATGCACCCTGGGCATTTCCCAACGGAGTCCAGCCAGGCTCCCCTGTTGGGGGGGCAGGAGTGGGCCCGGGGATGGCGGCCTGGATGCACTGGGTCTGGCCAGTGCTCACTGCGCCCCCCTCCTCTGCAGAGTGGGCCGTGAGGATGCAGAGAGACGACAAGACATTGTCCTGAGTGGGCATTTCATCAAGGAGGAGCACTGCATCTTCCGGAGCGACTCCCGAGGGGGCAGTGAAGGTATCTCGGCCCTGGGGAAGTGGTTCCAGGGAACTGGGGCTCTGAGTGCTGGGCTGTGGACCCAGGAGCCCCCTTCCCGCCCCCAGAGTGGGCTGGGGGTCTCCCTGGGCAGGAGGATAGTAAGCTGTGGGAATGAGCCTAGATCTAGTATGAAGAGCTACTTCTAGACCCCACTTTTCTGTTGGGCTTGGACTGCCATCTGTCCACTACCCAGCTGGCCTGCCCACCTCTGTCCCCACTGCCTGTCTTGGACGTGGTCCTCTTGGGGAGGCCTTTGCTGTGTCCCTGTGCCATCACAGGCCCCACGCTCCCCCAGCACCAGGTGTGCTCCCTGACAAGTGTCTGGCCCGCAGCCCACTGTGACCAGGACACTTCAGGGTCATTGCCTTAAGTGTTGGGACATTGGCTCTCCCAGAATGCTGTCCCCAAAGCCTGCCCTCCTCTGGATGGGTGGACTCTAAGCTCCAGGGGGCTTCTGGGACTCCTGAGGACAGGCCAGCCACTGTTTCCTATCCGTGCCCACCTGGAGACCCTGATGGCCCCCCGGTTCTCTGACTTGGGCACACGCGCCCCCTCCATCGGGCGTCTCCTTCCTCATCTGTGTGGGAGGTACGGCCCTCCTGTGTGGCCCAAACAAGGTATTGTCTGCCAGCTGTTGGGCTTTGCAGCTAGCAGGGAGGGGACAGGCCTGATGGGGGCCGCACCTGGGTGGCTGGATGAGCCTCGCCTCGCATGTGGTCAGAGAGGGCACCACCACCCGGAATGACAGTCCCTCACAGTCTTCCTCTTAGCCTTCCCCTGTCTGTCCTATAGCCGTGGTGACCCTGGAGCCCTGTGAGGGTGCAGACACTTATGTCAATGGCAAGAAAGTCACGGAGCCCAGTATCCTGCGGTCAGGTATGGCTATGCTGCTGGCCTAGTGAACACATCTGTTCTGGCGGGCCCTGGGCACACACACGCTGGCCCCTGTCATGCTCCAGCAGCTGGGGAGGCAGGTGGGCAGGGAAGGACCCTTGAGCCCACACTGCAGGAGGGGCCTGAGCACAGCCCCCGGGGGTGGAGGAATGTCCACGGACAGGGTACGGGGTCAGGATGGCCAGGGCAGTGGCCCCTGTCGAGTAGGGAAAGGACTGTCTGTTGGAAAAGTGCCAGGACTATTTAGCAGACATCCCTGGCTGCTCTATGGGGAGGCACAGAGGACGTGGATTTGGGGAGACAGCGAGGTCCTGGGCCATGGGGCGGGTGGCTGGCGGGTCCAGAGTGGGGACCTGGGGTGGCTCCCGGTAGCGCCCCGGGGTGGGCCAGCCGGAGGAAGCGCGTGTGCCCCACTATCCCCTCCTCCTCCTTGCCCCCATCTCTGGAAGCCACCCCCAGGGCACAGCCCCCCGCCGCATTGCCGACCTGGCTTCTGTCCCCCAGGAAACCGCATCATCATGGGAAAGAGCCACGTGTTCCGGTTCAACCACCCTGAGCAGGCGAGGCAGGAGCGGGAGCGCACGCCCTGTGCGGAGACGCCCGCCGAGCCCGTGGACTGGGCCTTTGCGCAGCGAGAGCTGCTGGAGAAGCAGGGCATTGACATGAAGCAGGAGATGGAGCAGAGGTGAGGCCCAGGCCAGGGTCCCTGCGCCCCTCCTGCTGCTCATCCCTCTGTGCGTGCTCACCCCAGCCCCCTCTTGCAGACTCCAGGAGCTGGAGGACCAGTACCGCCGGGAGCGGGAGGAGGCCACGTACCTGCTAGAGCAGCAGAGGCTGGTGAGGGCGGCTGCTGGGCCCTGGGCCATGGGCAGGGTGGGGAGCCGGGGTCCCCGCTCAGCCAGCCGTCATTGTGGTGCAGGCCCTGGGGCCCACAGAGGGAGGCCCAGGCGGGAGGGCAGGGACAGGGTCCGGTCCCCGCATGGGTCCACAGGGCTTCTCCCGTGGCCAGGACTACGAGAGCAAGCTGGAGGCCCTGCAGAGGCAGATGGACTCCAGGTACTACCCCGAGGTGAACGAGGAGGAGGAGGAGCCTGAGGACGAAGGTGAGAGGCTCTCAGTGGATGGGGCGTTGGCCTTGGGCTGGGGAGCGGTCTTGGACAAGAGGAGCCCCCACGCTGCTCCATACCTTTCCCCTGGGGCCCCTGGCCCAACCTAAGCAGAGGCTTCCTTGTCGCTGGGAGGTGCCCATGGCAGCAGGATTGGGGAGTAGGGGCTGGGCTGCGGCAGGGAGGCAGCTGGGTTCTGGCACGCAGGCCAGTCTCGGCGGGAACAGCCTGGATGGTGGCGAGGTGGTATGGGCAGGGTGCGGCTTCTGCTCTCTCATTCTGCCAGCATGAGGCTGCGCTCATATCCTGGACCCGGTCACTGCTGCTCACCTCAGGACCCCCTTTCTGAGCGTTAACTCCAGGGGCCCACCTGCTGACCTCAGCCACTGTGGGCACGAGGGGGGCCACTGGTGGGGTAGAAGGAGCAGAAAAAGACCCGGGGTTCATGTCCAGCTTGGCCCGCGGTCAGCTGGTCAGTACCTTTGTGCAGACGTGACCTTGGCATGCCCTTGTGTGGAGCTATTTATCTGATGAGGCTTCTTCCCTCAGGGCAGGGGCACGGGGTGAGAGGGGCCGAGGCTGGGAGCCCAGACAGGCCCGTCCCCGTGTCCCCGCGTCCTTCCTTCTGTGGGCCTGAGGGGCAGAGACATGTGAGCCAGGGCAGGGCGTCAGGCTGAGCCCCGGTTGGCCCTCCTGCCGTCTTCCCATGGGCACCTGCCCCTGCCGGGGGCCCCCCATGTCTGTAAGGGCGCTGCCACGACCCTCTCTGAGCTTGATGGCCTCTCCGAGTGCTCTGGCTCTGGGTGGCCTCTCTGGGGCCCATTGGGCCTTTCAGGCCATTCCCTGGGGCAGACCTTCCCACTGGTTTCCTTCTTTCTGAGCTCCCGGAACAGTCAGTGTGACACTAGGGGTCCAGACACAGAACCCTGGGCCATGGCCAGAGTCGGGCATCGTGGCCTTTTTGCAACAATTGTGCACACCTCTCCCCACAGTCCAGTGGACCGAGAGAGAGTGTGAGCTGGCGCTTTGGGCCTTCCGCAAGTGGAAGTGGTACCAGTTCACGTCACTGCGGGACTTGCTGTGGGGCAACGCCATCTTCCTCAAGGAGGCCAATGCCATCAGTGTCGAGCTCAAGAAGAAGGTGGGCTCCTGCCTCACTGCCCGCTCGCCGTGGCCACACGCACGAGGGGGGACCCAGTGATGGGCATCCCTGCACCCCCGGGGGAGGGCACAGCTGCCACCCCTGACCTGGGGCCCTGAGAATGGGGACGGGTAGGGAGGCTTGGGGACAGACCCAGGCAGGCTTGTGGCCTCAGGCTCAGGGAGCACTGGGGAGCAGGAGCAGCTTTCTCTCCGGCTGCCGTTCAGAAGGCTCCAGTGCAGCCTAGAGGTGGGAAGGAAGCGCTCTGGGGCCTGGCCTCCATCCACTGAAGGGCTAACGGCCGCCACCCTCTCCCCTGCTGCAGGTCCAGTTCCAATTCGTCCTCCTCACAGACACTCTCTACTCCCCGCTGCCACCGGATCTGCTGCCCCCGGAGGCCGCCAAAGACCGGGAGACTCGTCCCTTCCCCCGCACCATTGTGGCCGTGGAGGTCCAGGACCAGAAGAATGGGGCCACCCACTACTGGACGCTGGAGAAGCTCAGGTGTGGGGGGGCACACCCTCTGAGCTCCTATGTCAAGGAGGACGTTTCTCCTGCTGCAATGGCTTTTATAATCTGAAGGAAAAGTGCGGTTATAGAAGCTGCATTCTCCCTTTGCCGACGCAGTAGTGAGGTTCAGTGGGCTTTCGTGGAGGAAACGGGGGACGAGGCTCACAGTACTGCAGTGGGGGCTGCGTGGGGCCAGCACAGTCAAAGCAGGCCCCGAGAGGTGGGTGGGGAGTCTCCAGAGCCAAGCTGGGCTCTCAGAAGAGCTCAGCAGGGTGCCTCTCCACCTCAGGACCCAAGGGATCCCAGGCAGGATGGCAGAGGGGCTCGGAGGGACCTGGAGGGTTCGGACGGGGGGGTGCAGCTGTCGCTGTGAGAGCCATCTTTCATAGCCCCACCTCCGTGCTCCCCACGTGCTCAGTGTAATGTGCGACTTGATCTGGAGAGAGGCTGAGTGAGACAGAGGTCGATGCTATCAGAGGAAAGTCTGATGCTGCTGTGGTCCCCTGGGTGTGGAGGCTCCACACAGAGGCAGGTCGTGCCGGTGGGAGGGCTCTGGGCATCAGGAGGGAGAAGGAGCAGAGTTGGGCAAGGCCTCGGTGGGGAGGGCCATCCACGGGAACTGGCCACCTGGTGGGGTCTGGGCACAGGGCTGCCCAGGATGCCATGGGCCTGACCATCGGGAGATTTCGGGCACGGGTGCTGCTCTGGTGTGTGAGCGAGGTAAGGGCGGGTGGGCTGGTTTGTGTGCGACAGGTTGGCTCACCCATGAGTTGTTCGCGGGCTGACCCAGCTGGTGGGCCCCAGGGATGTCACGACGTCATCAACTATGGAGAACAGAAGATGTCATTAATCCATGCTCTCAGTCCTCCCCAGACCCAACCACACACACCCCTCCACACTCACCCTCGCACACCTTCCTCTCGTATGGCTTGTTCACACGTGGACACACGCAGGGACATGTGCTCCCCTGACTCGTGCGAGCCAGGGCCCATGCTCACAGCCCCTTCCCACCATCTTTGGGGCCATGCTGGGACTCGTGTGAGGATGAGCACCACGTTCCTGTCACTCCCGAGTTCTAGGGGGAAATGACTGCATTCTCTTTTTTCTATATGTGTTGGTTTTCCTGGGGATAATCATTTTGAAAATATTTTCTATGACTACATCCGATCACCAATCTGCCCTTTGTTCCCTTGGGTCCTAAGGGCCTGGTGACACGATCCCCCACCCCAAGCTGCCCTACCTGGGCTTTGGCAGGCCTTCTCAGTCCCCTTGCCTCCTGTTCCAGGCCTGGTCTGCCTACTCATGTCGCCTTATTGTCCCTGGGTCAGTGTCGAGGCCATTTAGCAGTGCCTCGCGTGCTCACTTGGAATTTGCTCATGGTTGACTGAGTTTGAGGAGTGAGGAGGCTCCGTCAGCAAATCACACTGAGCCTTGAGCTGCGGCCAGAGCTGAGCAGAGCCCGCTGGCCCGGCGGGAGGCATGGCCTGCCCCATGCTCCACCCATGGTGACCTCTGTTACCCCCGCCCCCACAACAGGCAGCGCCTGGACCTGATGCGGGAGATGTACGACCGGGCAGCGGAGGTGCCCTCCAGTGTCATCGAGGACTGTGACAACGTGGTGACTGGTGGAGACCCCTTCTACGACCGCTTTCCTTGGTTCCGGCTGGTGGGCAGGTGGGCACCTCCTTCCCTCCCTGGGCTGAGAGAGAGAGAGAGAGAGAAGGTGTTGGGGGCAGGGAATGGGCCTCCTCCCAAGGCCGAGACCCCTGGCTGGGGGACCCCAGCAAGAGGCCCTTTTCCACCCTGAGTTGCCTGTCCTCATCCTTCCTGGGTCTGAGGCACCTCCCCAGCCATTCTTGTCCACAGGCCAGTGGGCCCTATAATTTGGGAGACCAGAAGGGGAGGGAGTCTCGGCATTGCCACCAGGGGCTATGGCCACCAGGTTGCATGTGTCCATGGGTGTGAATGTGAGTCACCCGGTCCTCACACAACCTCAGCCACACCTGGCCAGGATCATGCCAGTGGGTGCTTTCTAGAACTTTCTGTAGCCTTCCACTGACCACACGTGCGGTTTCTCTCCAAGCCTGGGGACGGGGTGCACTTTGGTTCTCTTGTCTTTTGAAGCAACATTCCTGATGGTTTATGTGTTTGGTTTTGAACAGAAGCCCCCCCCCCGCCCCCCCCCCCCGTCCGTCCCTGCGAGTAGCTGGTGTTAACTTCTCTCTGTCTTGTCGTACTAACCTCAGTTCAGTCATCTCTGGCTGCAACAGCTACCCTCTTCTCAACACATGCATGAGCGAGCGCATGGCTGCTCTCACCCCCTCCCCCACCTTCTCGAGCCCCGACTCCGACGCCACCGAGCCTGCCGAGGAGCAGAGCGTGGGGGAGGAGGAGGAGGAGGAGGAGGAGGAGGAGGACCTGGAGGACGACGTCTTTCCGGAGCACGCGCTGTGCGACGGCCGGGACCCGTTTTACGACCGGCCCCCCCTGTTCAGTTTAGTAGGAAGGTTGGTGAGGTCAAGGACGGCATGCTGGGAAGGAACCAGCTCTTTTACGCAGGAGCACTGCTGCGGGCACAATTCGACCGCCGCCAGGGCAGCTCCCCGGACCCCCAGGCCGAGGCAGGCCGCGGGGCTGGCCTCCCCGAGCAGAGTGCGTGAGGGAGTGAGAGGGCTCCTGGCCATCCTGGAGTATGCCCAGCGGGGACAGTTAGGGTCCCAGTCCCGGAAGGGGCCCTGCACCCAGAGCACGGCCCTCCGGCTCCAAGCAGGCAGAGCTCCTCCAGCAGACAGGCTGTAGAACCCTGGGAGGGAGTCCGTGGGGGCATCTGGGAGAGTGGGGGTTTGCGTCTCTGCACGCACCTCCTGCTGAGGCGGCTTCACTCCCCTCAGCCTCCTTCTGCTGTTGCCCCAGAGGGGGTGGCTCCCAGTTTGCTCTCCCTGCCACACCCTCTGGGAGAAGGAGCAGAAGCCAGAAGAGACCGTCCTGGAGGGCAGGAAGGAAGAGCTGGCGCTCAGGCAGGGGCCAGTCTACTTTGCAAGCCTGGGGCCCAGTGGATCCTGCCTCTCCTCGAGCCTTTCTCCGTCCGAAGGTGAGGACAGTTCGTTCCTCCTCATCTCCAGCCTGTCCTGGAGAGACACGGCACACAGGGCCCATGCTTCTTGGGAAGTGCTCTTTACAGAAACGGCCCGTTACAGTTTCTGGACAGAAGAGGGAAGACAAGGTCAGGAGATGGAGCAGAGGCCCCGGGGCACCCCAGACCTTGCCGGCAGATTGGGCAGATGCAGCTGCCATTAATGGTTTTATGACCGTGGAATGGGAGCAAAAGAGGTGAAGGAAAACTCTAGAAACCCAGCTGCAGTGGTAGGATGTTTGGCTCACAGGACAACTGCATTTAGATTTGAGGAACATATGAAAAGCACAAGATGGTTTCAACGGTGACCTTCTCTGAGTCTGAGATTGTTTCCTTGGGCTAAGCCAGTGGGAGCCTTTGCAGGTCTTGACCTTGGAGCACCAGGCCTGGAAACTGAAGGCTGAGGCTGGCCCCAGATTAGGAACTTCACATGGGGAGCCCTTGGGTGCAGACCCCGGAACGAAAGCCCCCCCACCCCGACTTCTCTTGGAAAGAAGCAGGCTCCCGCAGGTGTATGTCAGATTTATTCTGACCGGGTTTCCGTGGGTGTGACATGTTGGCCTCCTGGATGCAAATGTGGGCTCTCTCCCTTGGAGATGCCCCACGTCTGGGCCTCCCTGAGCCCGTCAGGGGGCTGAAGCCCTGGGGGCCAACTCCTCGCAGGCCTCTAGAAAGCCCTGGGTTGTGGGCCCGGGAGTCGCTCCGCTGTCAGATAGGCGTGGGCTCAGGGTGCAGGGGAGCGAGGGTACCAGGAGAAACGGGGTGTGGGCTCTGCAGTCTCAGCCAGAAAGAGCTGGGTCCTTCCAACATTCTCCCCCCTCTGTGGATTTGAGATGTTACAAAACAAGCAAACCAAACGAAAGTCATCAGTGAGAGGCCAGCCCCCCACAGCGGGCGGTCTGTGAGGGGCTTCATTTGGAAAAGTCCCCATCTTTTCGGTTTGGCAAGAATTGGCTTCTCCCGCGTGGCAGCTGTGCAGGCCAGGCCCTGAGAAGGACCCTATCTTTGGTTCCCTTTAATCCTTCTGGTAGCTGCTGGCTCTCTCGCCAAAGCTTAAGCAGAATTGGGGTGCCCACTCTTGTCTCCCTTCGGAAAGGCTTTCCTGGCCCCAGCATGCGTCTCTGCACCTCACCAGCCTCGTGGTTAGCCCCGCCTCCTCCCCTCCCGCCACACGCAGCCCTGGCTCTGTGCTCTGCCGCCTCCTCTCTCTCTGGGCGGGTTTCAGCCTGCTTCAAGGTGCCCTCCCCCATGGATGAGCCCCCCCCCCCAGCATGGGCCACCCACATCTGAACCCTGGGCTCCTCGCCCGTGGCCAGGGTTAGCCCCCCAGTGGCCTCTCCCTCTGGTGGTCTGGGGTGCCAGGTGAAGTGGGGAGGTGGGATGGGCTGACCTGGGCAGAGGAAGGGGGTCTGGGGACTCTGGTCTGCCCCCCACCACTGAAAATCCTCCTGGCCAGGAGCACTGCTTTCAGAAGCTGGACGGCCGGGAGCTGCAGGGAGGAGGGTGAGGGGCTGGCTGCCAGGGTGCAGGGAAGGAGGGCAGGGGAGTGGGAGGGGGACAACCCAAGGGAAGCATTCCAGACTCTGTGGAACAATGCTGACCTGTTTTGGGTCCACACTGTGCCCCCTGGGCTGGCGTGGCCAGTCCCTCAGCTCCCAGCTCAGTGCCTTGTGCACAGGGCCGATCAGCCCGAACTGTCACCGGTGATGCTATGAGCCCCTCTGTGTGCAGTGGGTGAGCTCTGGCTGGCAGGGGCCCTTCGGGCAGCACTGGGCAGTTCTGGCCTTTGGTGGCTGAGGCTGATATCAGACTTTCTGGCACTTATGGGGCAGCGCAGGGGAGGCCAGTGTCTGGGCCGTGGGCCCCGTTTCCTCATGTCCTGGCTTCTGTGGGTCAGGCTGAGCTCTGCCTGGGCTGTGGGGTCTTTCAGGCTGCCGGCCCTGGGGATGGTGACTGCTGGGCTCCCAAGGTCCCTTCTGGGTGATGTGCTCACCACCATCTCATGATTAGATCCTGGGGATTCTGGGGAGGGGTCAGGAAGAAGAGCGGCCCCAGCATCCAGCACCAGATGCTCTCTTGCCTTCTGGGGGTGTCCCCCCCTGCCCACGTGTGCCCCAGGGGAGCATGTGTACACGCATTCACTCATTGCTGGGTTAGGACCTTCAGAGCCGGGGAACGGGGTCGGCCATGGACCCCAGGGGTCTTTTTCATTAGGTAATCCCCCACTTCCCACCACAGGGTCCCTCAAGGCCCTAGCCCTGGGAGGCCCTGCCTCTGGGAGCACAGATAGGATGGGTCTTGTGTAAGGATCTGAACTCGGGCTTTGCTGTGCTCAGTGTCATAAGGGCTCAGAATTTCCTTCTCATCTGACAGAAGGAAATCCTAAAAAGTCAGGAAAGAACTGATCTCCTAATTAGCAGGTGGGCACTGCACCTGCCGGAGCTGGAGAGCAGCCAGGCTTTGGGTTTAAACCCTAGCCCCCGGCGCCTTCCTCTCTGTTCTTGAGCCTGATGTGCAGATCTGCAGAGGGGCACTAACGTCCTCGTTCACCAGCTCTGACGCACACCTGGGAGAGGAAGGTGCAGGCACCTGAGCTAAGATGCAGTGGGGGTCAGGGCAGCCCCGTGTCCACTGCCAGGATGTGAGGAGTGGGCGTCTGGGAAGAGACAGGTGTAGTGCTGCCCTGAAGTGGATGGCCCTGTTGTCCGGGGTCAGCCCCTACCAGCTCCGGGTGCAGTGAACAGCTAGGACTTCATCACGGCTTTTTCATCACGATTTGGGCCTTGAGGTCACGAGTGGCCCAGCCCCCATCTGGTTTGTGGGAACCTCGGATCTGCACAGTGATGCAGGTTCTTAGGCCCACGGTTGGCAACGGGACAGAAAGAGTCCATTTGGGACGAGCACAGCAGGTTTTGTGATGCAAGGTCTCAAGGAGAGAACCGGGTCAGGGCCGGCCTGTCCCTGCCCTGACCTAGACTGGGCCCTGCCCTCCGCCTCCATCTCTCAACATGTCCGTGCCAAGGTGGGTGCTGGCCAGCCCTGGCCAGTCCCTGTCAGCGGGGTGCCCTAGGTTGCTGCAGCAAGGGGCTTCTGCTCCCTGGGCCTTGGGCTCCTCTGTGAGTGGGGCCAGCGCTGGCTTCTGCCAGCCGTGCCCATGTCTTGTCTTGGTGGGTGGTCAGGGGCAGCAGAGCCCCCACCCTGGTCATCCACCAACACTGCTGCTCCCTTGGAGCAGTCCTTCTCTGGGGTGTTCCCGGAGAGGGCTCTTTGCCGGGAAGGAGAGGGGCTCCAGGAAGCCATTGGGCACAGACACTCGGGGTGACACTGAGCCCCTGAAACAGCACAGCCTTTCCCTTTTGCCGGCGCCTATCTCGGTCTGGGGGTGCCCAGCAAGTAAGGGAATGTTGGCAGAGACAGAGCCACTGCTGAGTCAGACAAACATGGCTATAAGGGGTTACACGATGGGAGTGCTGGGAGCAGAGAGTGCCTGGGGTGTCCTGGGACCGGGAGGGTGCTGAATGGCAGGCTCGGCTAGCACCGAGGGTGTGTGGAAGTCTGGTTGGAGCCCTGAGCCTTCTCTGGCTGCCGTGGGGGCCACCGGGGAAGCACAGGTGTGGCCAGCCCTCGGCGGGGACGTTTGGGGTGGAAGAAGAGCCAAGTGGTGCCCAGCTTTCTAAACCTCTGTGGATGGAGGAACCACAATGGAGTGGGGCGCCAGGGCCTGGAATTGGGGCCCTTGAGGAATGGCCTCCCCATGCCTACAGCTGTAGGGAGTCCTTTGGGAGCTCAGGTATAGGGCGAGGCCGGTGGCTCAGCCTGGGTAGTGTCTGAGCTCTGAACAAGCCGACAGGGGCAATGGTGGGGTGACATCTCTCTCTTCTCCTCCCAGTACCCACCTGGCCTGCGCACTGTGACCTTCCCTCCCCCACCTCCCCTTCACCCCCCACTCCCACTGTTGCTCTTGCTTTTGTACCTCCTTGGTTCTCCCTGACTGAGGCCGTGGGCCTCCCTCCCCAACCTCTGGTCCTTCTTCCCTTCTGGGTCCAAATCCTTCCCATCCTTGCCCAAGCTGGACCTCTCTCCTGGGAGCCCCCAGCTTCCCCAAGATTTTCCTGGGAGCTCAGGGCTGTTGAATGCCATGCCCTCACCTGTCACTCTGTGCTTGGATGGGAGGGCAAGTTGGGGACAGGTCCTATGGTGAAGGATGAGCAGAGCGGCGGGTTTTTGCCAGAGTTAGGCCACACTATGCCCGCCTGTCCTGTGCCCGGAGTCCCCCTGGGCAGGCTGCCCCTGACCAGGGAGGAGCTGTGCTCCACACCAGCCTACACACCTGGCCCAATGGCCCACGTATTCCGGGATTCTCATGGTCCTCTTGGCTATCTGAGTGACCTCTGCACATAGACTAGCTGGGAGCTGGGCAGACTCCTGGGGTGACATGGCCACTACCCTGTCGGTCCTGCCACTTGCCGGGGGCACAGCTGAGCCAGTCGGATGGGAAGAGCCTTGGGTACTCTGTGAGTGGCTGATGGGGACTCACCGAGCAGTGCAGGGCAGTCTAGGGGGTCCTCAGGGCTCTGCTCAGCCCACTTCTCTGGCACAGAGGTGGGGGTGGTGTCCTGTTGGCCAACTCTGAGCTCCTGCCTGCTGTGTTTCTGGAAGGATCTGAGAAGGAATTGAGCTCTGTTCTGCCGTGGGAGCCCTCTGTGGGGTGCTGAGGCCAGGGGTCACTGGGAAAGGGGTGGGAGGCAGAGGGACTGCGGGCATCATTGCCAGTGTGAGGGTCATAGCTCGGCGTGGCCGGGTCCCTAGGTCCTCCTCCTCCTTGAAGCAGGCTGAAACCTCCCTCCTCAGCTCTCAGACAGCGGGTATGGCCCTGCGGGCTCAGCCCTGTGCCAGCCCCACTCGCACTTCCTCTCTGCCTGCCCCACGCACGCCCTCCTCCTCCTCTGTCCCTGTGCCTCCTCCTGTCTCCTGCGCAGCCCACTGACTGCCCCCCTGCCTCACCCCCCTAGCACAGCCCCCGCCCGCCCTGCCTGCCCGTTGCCCTGGCTGCTTGGCTCCTCGCTCTGCTTCGCCGTGTTGTGTCGTGAGCCCGGGCCGTGCTGCCGCCAGCGCTGCTCCCAGCCTGCACCGGGAAGGCCCTGACCTTGGCCTCTGCTCCCCCAGGGCCTTCGTGTACCTGAGCAACTTGCTGTACCCCGTGCCCCTGGTGCACCGTGTGGCTGTCGTCAGTGAGAAGGGAGAGGTGAAGGGTTTCCTTCGCGTGGCCGTCCAGGCCACCTCAGGTGCGTGTGGGGCAGCCCTGGGTGGGAGGTCCCCGTGGGCACCACACCGTGGCCAGCACGCTGCTGGCCTCCTCTGTTTGTCCTGCCCCCAGGCTAGCATGCAGTCTGCCAGCACTCAGGAGGGTCTCCGGGAGCAGCTCCTGCTTCCCAGCTCCAGGTTCTGTCCTTTCAGACTATCCTGGGTTGGATCTGACGGGTCAGGGACAGGGTGCTGATACTGTGCAGGCTGAGCCCACTGTATCTCAGGGGCCCCCTGTCTCCCATCGGGTAGCCCCAGGTGGACCCAGATCCCAGCGTGGGGCAGAGTACTGCTCTGTCCTGGCTCCCTGCCATGTCTGAGCCCAGCACAGGCGTGCAGACCCCGGACCATGGCCACCTCCACAGCAGTAGCTTTCAGAGCCTCTTTCCAGGCTCCCCACTGGCTCTGTCCTTCAGACCCCTTGGCCTCTCTGGAGCTGGCCTTTCCGCCCAGAGGCCATGGACCCTCCACAGTGGTCTGCAGGTCAAATCCCCTGGCTGCAGAGGCAGGTACCTCCTGCTGCTGAGCCCCCTCTGCCTGGCAGGGTCCCAGGACCCCGAGCCACAGAGTGAATGCCTTTGAGCCTGGGTGTGCTTCCCTGTAAGTGGCATCCCACGGGAAACTTCCCACCCAACAGACGTGTTGAAAGACCATTTCAGAACATAGCTGTGAACACGCTTATCTGAGTAGAAACCGCAGGCCTGAGGGCCTGTGCTCATGCTCTAATGGCCTTTATGGCCTTCGTGGCCCTCGGGCCCTCGGTCCCTGACCCGTGGTCTCGCCCTGTGGCCTTGCTCTGCCCCCTCCCCACGGCCTTAGCAGCCTGGATGCCCTGGGGAGTTCGATGGCAAAGCGTCTCTAGGACAAGATGAGGCCGGGCCGTGCAGAGCACGAGCCCCCCACCTGCACAGCCCCGTGCCGCCCACCCCCACCGGGATGACCCAGCCACGAAAGGGGGCTCTGGTTGTACTTTTGGGACCCTTTTGCCAAATTCTCACTGGCCTACAGTTTTTAGGTGCTCTTCATAGTGTGTTCCAGTCGTGTCACTGCCGTGCCAAGACCTCTGGGATCCTGAGTAGGGGGAGGACAGAAACAGAGATACTCAGGACATCCAGGGCCATCCTCATTCCTCACAGGGAACCCTGTCCCTGTAATCCTGGGGGGGGGGGGGCTCTGTCCCCTGGACCTTAGCCCTCTGCGACCCAGGCTGAGCCTCAGTGAAGTCGGTCCCACTGAGCAGCCTGCTTTATGGGCCTGTGCTGTCTGTTTGGACACATGGGACTCTCCCTGTCTAACGCTATGGCGGACAAGCAGCTACTTCAAAAAGCTCCAGTGCTCACAGATCCCACCTGGCCTGCGAGGTTCTGCTTGTTGGACCCTCAAGTGCTAAACTGTGCCGTGCTCAGGTCCTAGACCAGCCCTGGGACCCTGGGCAGCCCTGCTGTGCTCTCCACAGCAGGGCTGTCCCCTCTTGAAGGCCCCAGAAGAGGTGGTTGGAGCCCCTGGAGGGTCCGAGAGGCCTCCCAGGGTGGGGTCCGCTGGAGTCGGGGTTGCGGAGGGGATGGAAGCCAGGTGTCCCTGGGGCAGCAGGACAAGGGGTGGGAAACAACGGGAAATCCTGGACTCTGTGAAGGGAGGGGAATGGGGGGCATGTGGGGAGCAGGTATGGAAGCTGAGTGAGGGCTGTGTGGGGGCTGTTGAGGGTCCAGATGGAGGACAGTGCAGGCCTGCAAAGGTGATGGCAGAGGGACAGTTGTGATTCTGGGGGTGAAGCTAGGAGGGCCCTGTGGTGTGGGCTCAGCTGGAGCATCTAAGTCTGCGGTGGGTGGTGGCGGCCGGGACTCAGTAGAGGGGCAGGGGTCATAGCTCGGTTTTGAGAATGTGGAGTCTGTAGCCCCATCAGGGCCGGCTATGCTGAGGAGGCAGCCCCCTCTTGGACCTGGAGACATACAGGCTGGTGGGCTGTGTGCCCGGGACAGCGCCCTGGGTGTTCTGGAACTGTGGTTGGGGACCACACTTGGGGACCCCCGTCCTGGGTCAGAGCCCGTCCCTGTTCCTGTGCCTTCCCCTGCCTGGCGGCTCCGACTGACTTTGCCAAGCCCTCCTGGGGACCAGCAGGGCCCTGATGGTGCACTTGTTCCCATTGTAGCTGACGAGGAGGCCCCTGACTATGGCTCTGGCGTCCGGCAGTCAGGGACGGCCAGAATCTCCTTTGACGACCAGCACTTTGAAAAGGTAGGTGCAAAGGTTGGCCTCCCTTCCAACACCAACGACCCTCTTCCTGCCTGACCCCAGAGGGTCCTGGCATGCCTGCACTGCTCGGGACCTGCCTGGCAGGCCCTGGGTCCTCCTTAGCCTGGTTCCTCTCTTCCCAGGCCCCATCCTCGGGGCCTCTCTTACTGTCTAACTTGTCCTGACCCATGGGGTCCATCTGTCTCCTCACTTTGCCCTCCCCTGGGTCTGTGCCTGCTTTCCCCACCGGCCTTTGGCTGTATGGGCCACCACACGCCAAGATGCCCCCACTGACCCGCCCTGACCCAGCTTGCTGTCCCGGACACTGTTTCCATCTTTGCCCTGCCCTGACACTGCAGCAAGAGCTAGAGGGGCCCCTCCACACAGTCCTGGGCTGGCCCTGCTCTGGTGCCAAAGGACAGGAACTGCCCCCTGCCGGGTCCTCACTCAAAGGAGATGGTGCTTTCCAGCTGTGCTCCCTGTTCTGCTCTCAGGCCCAGAGTAGAGGAGGGGAGGGTCCTGCCCAGCGCCCCCAGACTGGGCTCCGCTCACAGAAGGCTCCTCCCCTCTCCATCTTAAGGCTCTTTCCTAGCCCATCCCCACCAAGCTGCCCAGCACTCCACCTGAACCATTCCCCACGTTCCCCTCTGCAGCCCACACAAACTGAGGCTGAGGGCGGTGGGCACCCACTAGGCAGGGGCGGGTCTAGATCACGGGTCTGCAAAGGCCCTGGCCTGGCTCTGGGGTCCTCGGTGGGTGGTGTGGCCTCACCCTGAGCTGGTTCCCTCTGACTCTGGCCCCCAACCCACCCAGTTCCAGTCTGAATCCTGCCCAGTGGTGGGGATGTCCCGCTCGGGGACCTCCCAGGAAGAGCTGCGCATCGTGGAAGGTCAGGGCCAGGGTGCAGACGCCGGGCCCTCGGCCGACGAGGTCAACAATAACACCTGCTCAGGTAGGGGGCCACCCCACCCACCATGGTCCAGAGGGCTCACCCCCTCTTGGCTCAGCCCCCACTGCCAGGGTCCTCCAGGGAGGCCGTAGGACGTTCCTGGGACAGCAGCCGTGTGGGCTCCTCACCTGATCCCGGTTTAAGCCCTGCGGAGGTCCTGCCACATTGCTCTGCCCTCGGCCCCCCAACAGCTGTGTCTCCGGAAGGCCTCCTCCTGGACAGCCCTGAGAAGGCCCCCCTGGACGGGCCGCTGGACGCCGCCCTGGACCATCTACGCCTGGGCAACACCTTCACCTTCCGTGTGACCGTCCTGCAGGCGTCCAGCATCTCTGCTGAATACGCCGACATCTTCTGCCAGTTCAAGTGAGCCCCATGCCCTGTGCCGGCTGCGGGTCCCCACCCCACAGCCCCTGTGCCCAGCCAGTGCCTCCTCTCCTTTTACAGCTTCATCCATCGCCACGATGAGGCCTTCTCCACGGAGCCCCTCAAGAACACAGGGAGAGGCCCCCCACTCGGCTTCTACCATGTCCAAAACGTACGTCCTGAGGACCCCCTCTCCCCTCCACCGCAGCCGCCCCAAAGCTGAGCCCGGCGGCAGTCACTGTGCATCATACCTTGTCCCGGTCCCGAACCCCGGCCGTGAGCTGGGGTGTGAGGGCACAGGGACTCAGGTGCCAGGTGGGGGCATGTGCTGTCACTGGGCAGTGGGGGCCTCAGTGGGCTTAAGACTGGGGCTGGAGCCCCTTGGGCAGGTATGAACATGAGCTGTCTAGGGTACCCAGCGTGGTGCTGGCTGGTGTGGGGAAGAAGCAGAGAGAGCATACAGAGGGTCCCCGGGTGCTTGGGCACAGTCTGGAGAGGTCGGGGAAGCCCTAGGCAGGAAGTGTCCCCAGCCTGGCAGTCAGGAGAGCAGGGGCTTCCGAGTGGAGTCGGAAGAACAGGGCTCATGAGGCCGGAGGCCGGAGAACAGGGCTCACCGGCCGCTGGCCATCACCTGGCCGTAATGGTGCCATTAAGGGCTGAGGCCTCGCGTGCACGCCAAGGAGTGTGAAACAGATGTGGCCAGTACAGCTTGTGGGTGTGTGGCCTGAGTGGTCCCGCGCCCACACTCGAAAGGGCCCCCCAGACCAGCCCGTCCTGAGCCTCGGGTTCTCAGCCAGGGAAGCAAAGTCAGGCGTGAAGGTGTGCACACCTGGTGGGCTCATTTCCTGGGCACCCTGAACAGAGCCCACTTACTGGTCAACCTTAACAAAGCCACGGCCCCTCCACGTAGGAGGCCAGAAGCTTGAGATCAAAGCCTGGATAGGGTCGTTCTGTGGAGACTGTGAAGGAGACTCCGTGCCAGGCCTCTGCTGGACAGGCAGACGCCCTCTTCTCCCTGTCCTCCCGTGGTCATGCCTTTGTGTCTGTCTGTGTGTCCTGATATCCCCTTTCCATGAGGACACAGCTACATTGGCTTAGGGCTCCCTGGTGCCCTTGTTCTAACTTGGGATTACCTCTACAAAGATCCTATCTCTGAATACAGATCTGGGCGTCAGAACTGCAACACAGGAATGGGGAGTGTCGGGAACACAATTTAACCCATACCCCTCGATGAGCAGGCAAGGGCCCAAGAAGAGTCCCTGCAGGCCACAGAGGTGCCTCTGCCCCCTCTTGAGCTTCATGTTCTGAAAGGGCACTCTCGGGAGGCTGGCCTTTGTCAGGGCTGGAAGGACGAGGGAGGAGCATCACCCCCTTGTCGGCAGAGGTCGGGCCCAGCCAGGGTCTCCAGTCTGGCTCTCTGGGGAGGCCGAGCTGTTAACCTCTGCGACCCTCCTGCCCCTCCCCTGTGGCATGGCCTCACCCTCCCACCTGCCCTCCTTACCTGCCAGATCGCGGTAGAGGTGACCAAGTCCTTCATCGAGTATATCAAGAGCCAGCCCATCGTGTTCGAAGTCTTTGGTCACTACCAGCAGCACCCATTCCCACCCCTCTGCAAGGACGTGCTCAGGTCAGCACCCCCAAGTTGGGGTGGGTCGGAGGGCCCTTCTCAAGGGTGCAGGCCCTCTCCCTTCCTTACCAGTGAAGCTGCCCTGACCCAGGCAGGCGCCTCCGATGCCCACCTTCCCCATCGACAGGGCGGCCGGTCACCCAAGGTCAGCAGGATCCAGGAGAAATGAGAGACATCCCTCCAGGACTGAGCAGCAAGGTTCTTAAAGAGGACTGCTGTCTAGACCTTGCCCTCGTGGCTAGGGGCTGTGTATTGGGGCCAGGGAAACAGGGGCTGGGTGGGGGAATGGCCAGGGAGGTGCATGAGGCAGATTGCTCCTGTCTCCTGCAGAGAAAGCCACTCTGGGCCCAGCAGTTCCAGGCTCCTGGAGTCATTAGACCCCAGACAGCATGAGGGAACATCCTTCCATCTCCCTCATCTCCTGTGACCTCCCCTGGGCTCTGTGGGTGGGCCAGGTGTCCCTTGTGCTTTTCCCAACCGCCACCTGGTGTGGGGAGAACCGCAGACAGGCTTCTGGGGCTAGGGGAGCCTCTTGCCACTCCCATTGCCCTCTCTGCTGTCCTGAGGGACCCGGAGCTATGCAGGGGGTCCAGAGTGTTGGAGAAAGAGAAAGGCCGTGAGGAGTGCTGGTACCCAGGTATCTGGCCCCACAAGGCTCATCTGTCCTTGGGGTGCTGAGGGAGGCTCTGTCCTGGAAGCCCTGGACGGAGAACTAGAGTCCGATCTCACCCAGTTCTCACGGGCTTGGTCTGGGGTCCCCACGGGCCTCCTCCCGCATCCAGGCTGGTGAAGGCCTGAGCCTGGGGCCTTTCCTGGGACCTGGGAGGCAGACGGGGACCTGGAGCAGGTAGCGCTGTGAGCTCCTGCTGCTGCTCCTGCCCTTGGCTCCAGCTGTGGCTTGGGGGCCTGGAGACCTGCCTGCAGTTGCCTCACCCCGGCGCCTCTCTCTCCACAGCCCCCTGAGGCCCTCGCG
Organism: Mustela lutreola; assembly: GCF_030435805.1. Taxonomy (NCBI): domain Eukaryota; kingdom Metazoa; phylum Chordata; class Mammalia; order Carnivora; family Mustelidae; genus Mustela; species Mustela lutreola. The sequence goes on from NC_081292.1 coordinate 165,050,068, forward strand.
CCGCCACTTCCCGAGGGTCATGCCGCTGTCCAAGCCAGGTACCCCGGGGCTCTCCTGCGTCCACCCCTGGGGGAGCGAGGGGCTCGTGCTGCCCTGATGTGTCCCCACACCTTGCCGGGACATGGCAGGCTGGGTTTCCCACCCGTGGTGTCTCTCTCCTGTCACTCCACAGTGCCTGCCACCAAGCTCAGCACACTGGCACGGCCCTGCCCTGGGCCCTGTCACTGCAAGTACGACCTCCTGGTCTACTTCGAGATCTGCGAGCTGGAGGCCAATGGCGAGTGAGTACCCTCACCGGCTATGGCCAGGCTGCCCGGGCCATAGCCTCGGGCTGGTGTGCATGGCTGTCCTTGCCTGGCTGACTCTGTCCTCCCTGGACTGGACCGCCTCCTCTCGGCCAGAGGCGGGAGCTGCTTTTCCTGTTCCCACCCTTCATCTCCTCTGGGCGCACAGGTATGTGTTGGGGAGTGTGGGGGGTGGGGGGTTTGCCTCACTCATCTCTCTTTCGCAGTTACATTCCTGCAGTCGTGGACCACCGTGGCGGGATGCCATGCATGGGGACCTTCCTGCTTCACCAGGTGCGAGGTGCTCCCTGCCCCTGCCTGCCTGTGCTCCCCACCCTGGGGGCCCCAGGCCATCTGAACATGTCTTCTCTCCTGGCGCTGGGCAGGGCATCCAGAGACGGATTACCGTGACCCTGCTGCATGAGACAGGCAGCCACATCCGCTGGAAGGAAGTTCGAGAGCTGGTCGTGGGTGAGTGAGATGAGTGCGGGCTGCCTTAGGGGCTGGGGTGGGTTGGCAGGAAGACTCCTGTCCAGGCCAGATGCCTGAGCTCTAACCACAGCGCTGCCCCGAGTCTACGTGACTTTGGCCAAGTCGCTGAACCTCTCTGTGCCTCAGGCCCTTCCCTGGAGAGGAAAGCTCGGGCTACGGTGATGCTGCCCCATTTCTGTGGAGTCCCCTGCTGTCAGCCACGCTGGTGCAGATGGCAGAGCTGGGCCCTCCCACAGACCTGCAGGCACGAGGCTGAGGGCACTCACCCTCTGAAGCCTGTAGCGGAGCGCCGGTCCTTGCCTCTTCCTGCTGTCAGCGGTCTGTGGGGACTGCCTGGCCCTCCTCGGCTTAGGGACCCTTCAGGTGGCCTCTTCTTGGGAGGACCTAGATCAGGGACCACCCCCTCCAGTATGACCACAGCTCAGCTAAGTACATCCACCAAAACCTTGGCTCCAAATAAAGTCACGTTCTCAGGTCCTGGGGGTCAGCACGATGCATCCTTTGTGGTGGTGGTGGGGGACACACAGGGAGAGAACACACAGTTCAACTCACAGTGGTTGCCATGGACCTCGGACATTTTCTTTTGCCAAGCTGTGAAGAGTTTGTTTTCCAGTTTCCCTTCAAGGGCTCAGAGGATTATCTGTCCTTCCCCTATGGGTCTCTCCGGAAACCCCTTCCTGGGCCTTTCTGTGGTCAGGAGGGCTGCCGCTGGAGGGTCCTGTCCTGGGTCTCATGGGGGGCCCTGAGGGCGTAGTTGCAGGGATGCCACTGCCAGAAGCCATATGCTGGGCCCCAAGGTGTAGGACTGTGGGCTTCTGGGGGCCCAAGACAAATGCTTTCATTTTAGCCATTTGGTATCTGTGTTCACACAAATCCTAAAAGGCTGGAGCTAGCAAATCCTCCTTTGAGGTGTTTAGGGCAAGTTTAGGGAATCAACCTAAAGAATGAGATGCAGCACGTACCCCGCCGGCACCCAGACCTCGTGCAGATGGGAGGGCTTGCCCCATGTGTGGGCAGAGGAGGGAAGCTGCTGGGAGGAGGGGGGAAAACTATGAACACCAAGGCCCTACTCTGGGTTGAGGGCTCTGGGCGCTGTCTCTCTGGGCCTCCTAAACGAGATAGACTGGGAAGGGGCGTCTCTGCCCAACAGGGGCCCCCAGGCATCACGCTTGCCAGCGGGGTGCCTGACCACACACATGGGCAGAGAGCTGCTGACGTCGTGCCCTAGGAGCCGAGGAGGTCAGGGGCCAGCCCTGGAAGGAGCTTTTTAGCTCCAGTCAAGCCACGGGGCACTCCACCTCCCACTATGGGGGTCACACCCTGGGAGCACTTTTGGGGGGACCCCACCCCTGCCTCCTCCCAGAACCCAAATGCTGCAAGAAGATTCCAGGAGGTGGGGCAGGTAACTCCAGCATACATGGCCACAGACTCCTGGCCAGGGCCTGGGCTCCGCCTCACCCATGTGTACGGGGGACAAAAGGCCAGTCTTCCTGCATGGCTTAATGGAGAAAATTCAGTGTCTGTTTCTTCCCTGACGAAGCGGAGTGTTCTGGTATCTAACACTACTGGGGCAAGAAACGACACACCAAACCACCAGCAGGATTCTTGACTCATAGACGTTGTGGCGCCTTCCCCAGACAGGACCGCCATCCCAGGGGGCGACTTAGGGGGCTCTGCAAGAAGTGTGCCCTGCAGAGAGATTAACAACCAGATGGTCCTTCCTCCCCTCCTTTCCTCTCCTTTCCCTCCTTCATTCTCCCTTCCTTCTAGTATAAAGAGAAGAAGGAACATTTTTCCTTCTCTTGCTAAGATTTCCTTTCCTAACAAGGGCCTGTGCATTCTAGGCTGAGTGGTTAGAACCTCTCAGTTGGGTGCAAGAGAGACCGATGTGGAGAGAGAGACTTATTTATGGCTGATAAACTAGACACTGAGATTGTGGGAGGACGGAGGGCAGGGTGGTACGCTGAGTGCCGGCGCCCGGGATTGTCAGAGACGCTGCCGCGGCCTCGCTGTCGGGTGCTCCTGTGGGCCCAGGGGGAGTCGGTTCCCTGACGCGGCCGCAAGATTCCGGTGTGCCGGTCCAGGCAGGGACCTAGCACCTGCGTGTCCTCCTGGGAGATGACTGGACTGTGGCCTTTCCTGTAGGTCGAATCCGAAACACACCAGAAACTGATGAATCCCTGATTGACCCGAACATCTTGTCTCTCAACATCCTGTCCTCTGATTACATCCACCCGGCCCAGGATGACCGGTGAGTGCCCTCCGGGCAACAGTGGGTTCTGTTCCCAGCTCCCTGGAGACAGAGTCCAGGTCAGGACCCGGGGTGTGTCCTCAGCCCGCCACAACTGCAGTGGACCTGGCTGTGTGAGGTCTTGGGCCTGTCCAGCCACAGAACTTTCGGGCCTTCCTTTCTGACACCTGCAGAACGGGTGCTGGGAGGGGAGGCCTGGCCTCTGAGTCCCTTGGTGTGTGTGTCTGCACGTTGTCCCATCACAGCTCACACATTTGTCCAGCCTGTTCATTTGGTCACCTGGCAGAAGGGCAGTGGGTGTTGAGGATGGCTGAGCTGGGTTCTGTCCTAGGAGTTTCGGGGGTGAGGGGGTCACCGGGGTTGCTGGGCAGACAAGTAGCCCCGAACGTCCCCAGCCATGCTGCTGTGGGTGGTCTGGGCCTCAGGCTGGGGGTTCCGGTGGCCGTTCCAGGGTGCACAGGTCAGTGGTTTGGCCTCTGGGCACAGCTTGGCACCTGCTCCTTGTCACTGGGCTGCTCCTTTCCCAGCTTGCAGTTAATGGCCAAGACCTGGCAGCCAGGGCAGCCCAAGCTCCCCCTTTATGTGAGGGGGGCAGGTGGGGTGTGCCAACACCCTGGGGATGCCCTTGTTCACCCCCAAAACATCAGCCTTGCTGGGCTTGGCTAGGGGGTGTGAGGGGTGGCATCTGGGGACTGATGGGGGGTGGGTACCTCGTAGCTGTCGAGACCTGTCCTCTTGGTGGGGATGTGGGCTTGGCTGTGTCTGAGCTGCTGCTCTCCAGGGGCTTGGGGAAATGACGAGAATGTTCCAGCATCCCAGACGGCTCTCCCATGGGCAGACCTGGCCTGCAGGCAGACGCTGAGAGCTGACCTCGGGAGCTCGCGCTCTGGCTGTCTTCACTGGTTCCTGTGGCAGTGTGTACAGGAAAAAAATGTCTTTGAGGGATGGGAGTGCTTGGAGGGGACTGGGGATCCTGCACTTGCCAGGAACGCTAGGACCCATGAGGCGTCAGGTCCTGCCCCTCTGACTCCTGAGCCCCAGTGGAACCTGGCTTTGTTGTGGACACCCTGGGGAGTGGGCTGTAAGGGAAGCATCCCCCCGTGCACGTGCACGCAACTGGGGAGCCAGAAGTCAGAGACTCCCAGAGGGGCAGCTGTGACTCTGGTTCCAGCCCTGCCCAGAAACCTTCCCGAGGGAAGTCACCTGCACTCTTGTCCTGGGGTGCAGAACGCCGGGAGGTGTCACTATGAAGAGTGGGTTGGGAGTCCTGCCTGGCAGAGTGGGAAGCTGGGGGGCACCGTGGAGCAAGCCGGCTCAGGGGCTCCTCTGACCACAAGAATGCAATCCCATGAGGGCTGCCTGCAGGGATGTGGGAGTTAGGACCCCAGAGCGGAGGGCCACCCTGGAGGCTCTGCCTGCTGAGTGAGCTCAGCTCTCCCTCTGCCTCAGACCCTTCCTTTGGCCTGGCAACTTCTAGATTCTTGGGGCAGAAAGGGAGTGGGGAGCAAAACCCAAGAGGGCAGGGTTAAGTATTTTCCTTCCAAGCCTCCTGCCCCGTGTGGTCTCCCTACATGGGGGACCGTGTCTCTGAGGCTTCCCTCTGTGAGCTGCTGGGGAGGCCCTTGGGGGCCTCAGCTCTAGGCTGAGTCCCAGTAGTTAAGGGTGCTCTGGCTCCCGGCTGGACCTCAGGGCCTTAGCTAAGCAAGTCCAGCCCTGATCCTAGAGGCCTGAGGCCCCGTTACTGACGGAGCTTTGGTTCTGCTTCCTAGGGGCCATGGGAAGTGAGGCTGGCTGACAGGCAGCTCTGGGGCCTGTCGGCCCTGTGTCTGAGGTCAGGGCTGCCCTGGTTCAAATGTAGAGGAAGACCCATCTGTGGGCTGGGATGATAGACCTTGTCCAGAGCTGCTTTGGCCTCAGGCTTGACTCCTGCCCATGATGGTACAGCCCCAGGACCGCCGACCCCCCAGCCCTCCCCCAGGAAAATCTTGGGGACCGTCCCCACCTGGGGGCCCCAGGCAGATGCCATTTGGAGGCTCGGCGAGCTAAGCCGGCAGGTTCCCCTTCCCTGGGAACTTTCTCTTCCTGGACCCTGGCTGATGTTCTCGGAGCCCTGTAATGGGCCACTTGAGTGGACCCTTTCCCCCCCGAAAGGCGCTGAGGCTCAGAGACCTCCGAGGCTTGGGCTGAGGGGTGCGAGCTATCAACCTGCTTTGCCACAGCCTCAGCCTCCTCCCGCTCCAAGGCCCTGTGCTTCGCGGCCTCCCCAGCTCAGACTGGGCCTGTCACCACGGACAGCTTCTTTCTGCGCTGCCCCTCCCCTTGCTGCCGCTGTCCCGCTGCCCTGCCGTCCCGCCGCCCTGCAGCCCTGCCCCGCCACCCCGCTGCCCTGCCCCGCCGGCCTCACTAACCTGTAATTGTTTGTGTTTTGCAGGCAGTTTCTTGATTCGGACATGCCTAGGTATCATTTGTGCCCCTTGGTTTTATTTTGGCCTCTTTCCTTCCCCAGCCCCACACCCTGACATTTATTTTCAGCTTTTTGGATTTCTTCTACACTTGCTCCCCTTTCCCTCCTGTTTCTCCATCTTCTTTGGTTTTATTTCCTTGGAATCCTTTTTTGATTTTCTTTGTTGCTTCCTCTCCTCACCCCACCCCTCCCTCCTGGCTGAGTTCCTTCTGCCCGTCCTCTTGATTTTGGCTGCTTCAGTAGTTTCCTGCCCCTCCGGAGACCCTGGCCAGCCTCCTGCTCCTGCCCCCAGCCTTGCCCGCCCCATGCTGACCCCGCCCCCGCCGGAGCCGGAGCAGGCGCCCCCCCGCATGCAGGCTGGCCAGCACCAGCCCCACCCCTTGTAAGGTGAAAGAGAAAAGAGGGAGAGAGGGGCTGTGGTGGGCCCAGGACGGGAGGGCGGACGAGAACCAGCCCTGCCAGGGACCTCCATGCTCCACACCTTCCAGCCTGAGCATCAGCCCCTCACCTGGCTGGGCTGGGGGCTCCAGCTCCGCTCTTGGCCTTGGCTGCCACACACCCTGGATGGCAGGGGGTGGGCAATAAAGTAAGTTGTGAAGGGCCCAGCCGGTCTCTGTCCGAACCCCCCGAGGCAGGGGCTCCTGGGTGGGGGCTGCCTCCCTGACTTGAGTGAGGTCCCTGAGCAGGCCCACTGGGTGCCAGGATCAGTGAGGCCCCAGGGGCAGACAGCCTCAAAGTCCCTAATCAAGACCGTCCGTGAGACTCGAGTCTGTTCTGAGCAGAGGGTCAAGGTCATGTCCTTCTGGGTCCTGTGGACGGTGGTCAGAGTGCTGTGGGGGTGGTCCTGCAGGTCAGCTGTTTTGAAAGATGAATGAGCATTCAGAAGGCTTTCAGCAAATGTGTGAGCCTTTCAGCTGCCTGGGGGGTGGGGGGGTGCCTGTTCCTTCTATGGGAGGAGCCCCAGGGTGGTGTGGGTGGCACCACAGGCCTGTCTGAGTCATGCTGTGAGGGTCACTGTGAACAGGCCCTGGGCCCCACGGGCTGTGGCTCCTGCTGGTGTGACCCCGAAAGCATGCACACACGTGTATCTGTGTGGTGGACACAGTTTGTGGACACTCTGTTTCCAGAGGTTGTTGTTCGCCCTCCCTGGGGTCCCTGTCAAGGGAACACATGTGGCAGTGGCTGCTTCTGAACAGGGAGCATAGACGTGCAGGCCCAGAGCAGGGAGGGGGCCTGGTAGGGACCTGGGCCGGCCAAGGCCGTCGTCCTGCTCTCAGAAAGCTCTGGGCCCAGAGCCCCTTGCTCGGACGCATCTGCTGGACAGGACCCATGTCAAGAGCTGTTTCCTTGATGAATAGAAGGTTCCAATCCCCTCAGTGTGATAGCTTGGTGCGGGAAGCGGGGGGATGTGCATGTTCTGTTCAAGTTTGCGTTTGTATAGCTAGCTCTGTAGGATAGAGGGGTGCTCACTGGTTCTCGAACCCTCAACTCCACACCTGCAACTTATGCCTCCAGGAAGCTCCTAGGTAAAATGGGGACAATACTGCATAGCCAGGAAGAGGTACCATGGAAGGAATGGGCACTGATTTTCCTTTTCAGCCCCCCAATTTCATGAGGCCCTCACCCCTGCACCTGAGCAGAGAGTCCAGACCCCCAGTCCCAGATGAGGGCTCATCGGCCCCAGTGGGCTTGGCCTGAAAGAGGAGGCCCAGGGCATGTGGGGCAGTGGGGGTCAGAGCCCCTGCCTCCTTCACGGGGCCCAGCCCTGTGGGGCAGGAACCACTGTGGGGACGGTCCTGGGAATGAGTGGACAGAGGGGTGTGGTCCAGGGAGGGTCTCGCCCTAGATGTGTGGACTGGGGCAGCCTGGCTGTGCCCTTGGCTGGCAGTGCCCTTGGCTGTCTGTGTGAGTGTGGACAGGTGGCAGAAGCTTCTGGAACCTCGTGTTCCTTCCGTCCTCAGAAAGGGGATAATTTAACCCCTGCTTGAAGTTGCTGTGGCAGAAATGAGGTGACAAAAATCTATTAGCTGGGAGGCTTCCACACAACTGTGTGAATGTGGGTCACGTGGTCATTCTGCCCCTCATCCCCTCACCTGTCAGTCCTCATTCCCTCACCCCCTCAGCCCCTCACCTCTTATCTCCTCATCCCTCACCCCTAGCTCCTCACCCTCATCCCCTCACCCGCTCATCCTCTTACCTAGCCACTTACCCCTCACCCCTTCATTCCCACACCTCCTGACCCCTCACCCTTTTATCCCCAGATCTCCTCACCTCACATCCCTCTTCTTCACCTCTCACTCCTGCACCCCATCCCTTTATCCCTTCACCCCTCATCCCCTTTCCCCCTTATCCCCTTACCCCAACCACTCATTTCACCCCTTCCTTCCCTCATCCCCTCAGAACTCACTCTTCATTCCCTCATCCCCTCATCCCCTAATTCCCATCCCCGCCCCTTCACCCCTTCATCCCCTACCCCTTTCATTCCCTCACCCATTAACCCCTTATCCCCTCACCCCTCCACCCCCTCACTCCCTCACCCCCTCCGTCCCTTCATTCTTCCACCCCTCACCCCATCCCCTCATTCCTTTATCCCCTCGCCCCCATCCTTTCACCACTTCACCGCTTCACCGCTTCATCCCCGACCCCCTTCATTCCCTCACCCCTTTGCTTCTCACCCCCTCCTTCCCTCACCCCCTCACCCCTTCACCTCCTCACCTCCTCAGTCTCTCAATCCTCTTACTTCTTCATTCCCTCTGGGTCTGAGGACTCTCCAGCTGCACAGTGCATGAGGCCGATAAGCCGTGCACAGGACTGCAGTGGGCACAGCAGAATCCCTTTCCCCTTGCCTGCCCGTTAACCCACCGTGGCTGTGATGCTCGTCCCAAGTGCTGGGTACAAGTCACCACACAGTTGTCGGAAGGTGCATCAATGGGCTGTGTGCAGCTGGCATCCCGTGAGGAACGACCAGGTGCCGCTGTTGGGTGGGTGAGGCGGGGGATGACCCTCTGCCTGCCCCTGAGCTCCGCAGGGATACAGCGGGCACACAGTCCATTAGATCAGGCCAGGCCAACGCGGGGGGCTCCCATGTCACCCTCCAAGGGGACATGAAACACCCACAACTGTTGTGGTGGCGGGGACAGCCATTGAAGCTTGCTGGGCAAGAATCAGCATGAAAAAAACATTTCACAGCCTATGACATATTCTTTGTCAACAGAACTTTGTAATGCGTTTTCAGGTTTCCCCTGTGGGTCCTCACTTGTCTGAGGATTGAACTCTAAGTCCTGGAGCTGAGTTGGGGGGTGGTCCTGTTTCTGGCCCCCCGCTGTCCAAGCCCTGTGGCTGAGGCATCAACACAGACCCCCTCCCCACCCACCCCTGCTGGTCAGAGGGAGATATTGGCTGGCAGCCCCTGTAGGGGGCTCGGAGGAGGGGAGCCTCTGTCCTGATTCCTGCAGTCTACCACGGAAAGAGGAAGGGTCCTGCGGGAACTCCTAGGGCTCTTCCCTTGGGGAAGCAGAGCCCTGCCTGCTGCTGGGTGTCCTGGAGAAGGGCTCAGGCCTGGGAGCTGTGGGCAGGGCCTCCCTGGGTCAGGGACACTCGGGTCCCCGCCTGACATGGATCTGGATCCGAAGGGTCGGCAGGGTGGGCCAAGACTGTGGTGAGGCGCCAGAGTGAGCCCAGGCACTTTGCTCACGACGCAACCTGCCCCCGTGTTTCCACCTCAGTGGGTCTCGGGTGGGGTCTGGGAATCCGCAGTGCTTCTGACCCAGGGACCCCTCGTCTGGCTGGCACATTTCTCCTGAGAGTGTATCTGCGGGACTGGCTGGGTGTCCCAAGTGGGAGTTGAGGGAGGGGTGCTCCCTTCCTGGGGTGACTTGATGGCCAGAGAGGTCCCGAGAGTCCTGTGTCTGCTCCCGAGTGGGGGTCCTGGTGTAGTAGCCCTGACTCCGTCTGGCTGTCTCGGTGATGGGGGACAGTGATCCCCGGTCCCGTGCTGTGTCCCGCAGCCTTGCACCCTCCAGGGCTGTGAAGGTCCCAAGCAGGCAAGCTGGCTCTCGGCCACCCCTCCCCGCCCTAAGCATTCCTGCTGGCGTCTGGTGAGACCTCCTGCAGAGGCCCCAGGGGCTCGCGAGTGCTGCTGACAACCCTTCCTGTCTGGGGCTCCAGGTTCTGACCCCCCTGACTGTGCGGATGCATGGCTGGCTGTAAGCCAGGGGCCGGTCTACAGGAGGGCTGCCTGGGGTTGAAGGCTGACTAGGGCTTTGAGAACAGCCTGTGAGCAGCGTCATGGCTGAGCCAGGTCAGACCCCAGCCATCTTGGTGCCTGGGGAACGGCTTAGTGGAAGGCGCCTCCTAAGCTGTGTACATGGGCCCAAGGGGGACCCCCACCCACTGCCCGGCCCCACCTCAACACACAAGACCCACAGGTTTAGATTTTCAAGGGGTTTTGGGTCTCAGCAAGAGCCACATCCCAACATGACTGAGGCCCTCTTGGCCAAGAGCATCTCCGAGGGGCCTCGGTGAGTGAGTCTCGTGTGGAGGTGCCGCTCATTTCTCCTACGGTCCCGGCCAGTTGTGGCAGAGTCCATCTGGTCCTGGGGTGAGGGCTGCTACCGGGCCCTAATGTTTTGGCCACCCTCACTGGGCTGGCTCCAGTTCCGTTGGTATGTCCCACCCAAGGGTGAAGGGCTCCTGACGAGATGGGGGTCCAGCTCTTGGTGTCTGACTAGGAGCCTGCCCTAGGAGGGCCAGGTCTTCCCGAAAGACAAATAGAGAGTGCACACCAATGTAAGAGAGCCCTGCTGATCCCCAGAGCACCAGCAGTGGGTCAGAAACCAGCAGCATCCTTTAATGACATTGAGGAAGGTGGACAGGGGACGGGCAGCGAGGGTTTGGGGCTGGCTGGCCGCCCCGGGTAGGAGGCCCTCAGGCTGGCCTTTCCCAGTGTGTGGTCAGGGCCTCTTGGAGGTGAGGACTAGTAACAAGAATTAGTAAGAATAATCCCATCTGGGCCCTGCCCTCAGCACCTCGGATGAGCTCCTTCAACCCATAGGACATCTCCATGAGGCAGGGATGGTGACTGCCAGCGGTTGGTCCAGGAAGCAGGGTACAGAGGTGTCTGGTGATGGCCAGAGGTCACACAGCTGTGCCACGGCATTTGTCTGGCCTGGGCTGCGTTGGACCTCTGGCTCTCCCCGAGGGCCTGGCCCACGGGGACTAGGGCGCTTGGGGGCCCCTGGGACGGAGGCGTCCCTCTAGGGGTCGGTCACGGGTCCATGGGTACCCGCCTGGTCCTGCTGGGCACGGACTCAAAGCTCTGGCTGCAGATTCGGGGACTGGGGGTCGGAGAGGGCTCCAGACGCTGCCCCGTGAGCCGCCCGGGCAGCTGGCGGATATGGCGCACTCCCCCGCTCACTGTGGGTTAGCTTGTACCCGGCCACGTGACGGGGCTCGTTCTGACGTGTCCATCTCTTCTGTGTGTACGTGTGTGTCCTGGCTGCCTCCACCTTTAGCATTTCATTCGGAAATGACACTAGGTACAGCTCACTTTTCTCTTCCGCACTCGCTTGGTCTGTCCTTTTCTGCTTTTCAATTTCCTTTCTCCCCGCGCTCTCTACCAGTCTGGTCACCCCGCTGTCCTCATGGCCCTTCCTCTGGATCGTTGTCTTTGGTGACGTGTGTGTATGTGTGTGACAGCGGCCCTGCCCCATCCTGCTGCTTTGCCCCGTGTCCCTGGAGTGTGCCCTGGAGAGCCAGGAGGCCGCGGGCATGGGCTGCAAGCTGGCGTGGCCTTGCCCCTCCTGGTGGCCCTCTGTACTCCCAGGCCGGGCCAGCCTCTCCAGGGGGTGGTCTGGCTGTGCTGGGGCGTGTGCCGCTGTCTGTCCGCAGTCTGTGCTGAAGTGTGTCTCAGCTGTGTCTTTGAGGATGCTTGGATGGAAACGGGGCATGGCTGGGTGCTGAGTGGTGCTGGCCGGGGCTCGCGGAGTGGCTCGTGGAGTGGCCGCACTCTGGACTGAGGCAAATTCCCTGCCTCACAGAGGATCCTCAGATGGGCACCCTGCCTAAGTAAGAGTCTAGGAGCTCTGCCATTGGGCAGTGGACAAGGAGAGCCTGCTCCGGAGTGGAGACACTGAAGACTAACGTCCTGGCCCCCTGGGGACCCCTTATGCTGCCCTCAGAGGGCCTTCTGGGCCACGGGCGTCTGCTCTGCTCACTTTCTTCTGGGGTTAGAGATGGGGACGGGGGAAGAGCCCACTGCCTGCTCAGTGCTAAATGGAGAGGAGCCTGGCTGTGGGGGGTGTGTGGTGATGCCATCTGCCATGGGCCACCCTGGCTTCCACTCCAAGCATCCTCCCCCAAGGGGAGGAGGTGGGCCACAGGGTTTTGGCCAACCCGGGCAGGTTGACCCCTCCTTACTCAGACAGGGCAGGAGGGGGTGGTCTCCATTCTGCCCTCTCCCCATCTCTCACCCCTCTGTCCGCCTCCACCTCCCCTCTTCTCCCGCCCTCTCTTCCCCTTTTTTGCCATGTCCCAGCCCACGGGCCTCCCTCCCTCCCTTCCTTCTCAGCCCTCTCTGGCCCCCACTCCCATTCCTGCCTTAGAGCCAGCGCTGTAGGCTGCCCCGCCTGTCCATGCCCAGGGGAAAACCCCTCCAGCTCGAGTAAGGAGGAGTCTGTTCTCCACACCGCCCGGGCTGCTCTCCCTGTGGCGGCCCTCATGTCTCTGTCTGTGTTTGTCCATCTGCATGTCCCCAACCCACAAGCCCAGCCTGTGGGCCGCCATGTTTTACCTTGTCTCTGCTTCCTTCCAGGACCTTCTACCAGTTCGAGGCTGCGTGGGACAGCTCCATGCACAACTCTCTCCTGCTCAACCGGGTCACCCCGTACCGAGAGAAGATCTACATGACTGTCTCAGCTTACATCGAGGTGAGAGATTCCTGAAGTTGCTCACCAAGGGGCAGGGAGGGTGCTTAGTGGCCCTGGACAAGCCCAGATGCCCCTATGTCTTCTTCGAGGACTTGTCAAGTCCTCGTTTGATTCCCTTACTTTCCAAGGCGCCTCCTACTCACCGCAGGGTGCGGCTTTGCCCTGGGGCTGCAGGACGGCTCCTTCCAGGCTCCACGTGGGCTGGAAATAGGCGCCCCCAGTCTTGGGCTGCACCCTCCCTGTGAAGCACAGAGGTGGTGGGGCGGGGGAGTGGCTGAGAGCAGGGGTATTGCCAGGTGGGGGCACTATTGAGGAATAAGGAGGCTCGGGGGAGGTAAAGGCACCCCCTGCCCTCTGGGCCTGAAACCCCAGCTATGCCATGGGGACCCACTTTCCTGCCTCTTGGGATGCTGGTTTGTTGGGGAGACGCTGCCGGTCTGGCCCAGTAAGGCCCCGGTGCACACGGGCTTCGTCGGGGTGCTGTTGAGCTTCGGGAAAACAGAAGAGCCTGCGTCAAGAGACGCAGCCTGTCGGCACCCGGGGAAGTCATGGAAAGGAGAACGTGGGTGCAGAGCTGGGATCTGTTTCGACCCTCACAGGCGTTTCGGGAGTGTGTCGCCTGATCCCATGGCCAGGCGGCTGGGGCCTGTGTCTAGGATCCTCGGGGTCCCCGGCACCAACACCCAGCCACCTGCAGCCCAGGGAGGTGGGATCCTGGCTTTCTCCCAGGAGTCAGCTGCGGGGAGCAGAGACCTCCCGCCTGGGTCTGGTGCCATGCCAGGGGACCATGGAGGTCTGAGGCTGCTGACCAGTGGCTTGTGAGCCCCCCAAAGATGGTTAGAGGGGCTCTGGTGCCTGGGTCCTGTGGGGATGCTCCTGTGCCTGAGCCCTTGCCCTGGGCCCCATGGCAGATGGAGAACTGCACCCAGCCAGCGGTCATCACCAAGGACTTCTGCATGGTCTTCTACTCTCGGGACGCCAAGCTGCCTGCTTCGCGCTCCATCCGAAACCTGTTTGGCAGTGGGAGCCTGCGGGCCTCGGAGAGGTGAGCCTTCGGTGGAAGTGGTGGGGGGTTGCACAGGGAGCAGCTGGGAGAGGCGAGCCTGCAGTGGGGGTGGTGGGGGGCTGCATGGGAAGTGGCTGGGAGAGGCGAGCCTACAGTGGGGGTGGCGGGGGCTGGGGTGCTGCTGTGTGGACTCTCTATGGGGAGTGGCTGGGTGTGCCCGGCAGAGGCTCAAGTGACTGGCCAGCTGCAGACCATCCCAGATGAAAAGGTAGACCAGCCACTCTCCTAACCGTTCCCCTGCCCTGGGACCCTCTCGTGGGTGGTCTTGGGGCCCAGCTCCACCCCCATGGCTGGGAGACCTCCTCCCCAGGGAACTCGGGGATCATGTCAGCAGGATGGGGGGGCTGGGTTGGGAAAAGGGCACTCTGGACAGAACCTCTTGCCTCCTGGAGGCTGGCAGCACCTGAGGGAGTAGAATGTCAGGCCCGGGACCAGCCATCCCCTCTTGCCCTCTGACCAGTCCCTGCATTCCTGGGGTATGGGGGTGATGGACAGGACCGTCAAGGCAGTGAGGAGGGGGCTTTGTCCCAGAAGCGGAGACCACCACAGGTGCTGGGCCTCCTGTGCTCACCTCCTTCCCACGCTGTCTTGTGGGCCCCAGTGTGCAGGACACCTGGGGCACAGACAGGAGGGTGGAGTGTGGGGTTCAGGACTTAGTGGCCTCAGGCTGGCTATGACCCAGGCATCCGGGGGTCACCCAGAGGGGATGGGCTACTGCCTGCCGGCTGGGCCTGCCTCCATGACAAGGTTGGCAGTGTGCACTCAGCAAAATGGGGCCTGGAGAGGTCTGGGATGCGGACTCCCCAACAAACCTATCCATATGGGCTGTAGCCCAGGGACCCCATGCAAGGCCACCCAGAAGGGCATGCAGTTGGACTTGTTTCCAGTGTGCATTGGACAGGCCCTTGCTGGGCCTGGTGTCCACACGTCCTCTCTCTGCTCCCCACAGCAACCGCGTGACGGGCGTCTATGAGCTCAGCCTGTGCCACGTGGCTGATGCAGGCAGCCCAGGTAGGCCTCTGCCCTGCTCTCTCTGAAGGGGGTGGGGGCACTTTGTCAGGGAGTCGGGGTTCTCTGGGGTCACTCAGATCACCTCAGCTAAGCTGCAGTTTTGGGGGTCCTCCCTTTTGAGACTCAAGTGCTAACATTTGAACTTGCGGGGTTGTCCCAAGAGGCCAGAGGACAGTGAGGGAAGAGGCAGCACTGGGGGCTGGATGACTTCTGTGGGCATGGCGCTCCCAGGGGGACCAGACTCCCTCTGTGGATAAATCCCCACCCTAAGCCCAAGGCCTAGAGCCAGGGCGGGAACGTGGTCAGCCCAGGGTCCCCTTTGTAGGGATGCAGCGGCGGCGAAGGCGAGTGCTGGATACATCTGTGGCCTATGTCCGGGGCGAGGAGAACCTGGCGGGCTGGCGGCCCCGGAGCGACAGTCTCATCCTGGACCACCAATGGGAGCTGGAGAAGCTGAGCCTGCTGCAGGAGGTGAGCTCGTGTGCTGTGGGCATGGACAGCCCAGGCCGCAGGTCCATGTGGGAAGCAGGGGGCTGGGAGGATGCTGCAGCAGGGGTAGACTGTCCCTCCACTCACTGTGAGCACAGACGTGGGGGACGCGGATGCTGGACGGAGGGTGGCCGGATGGCTGGGCTGAGTCCCATCAGCAGCACAGCCCATGGGGAGACAGTGGGTGGGCTCTCAAGTCCACATGACCCTGGGGTGCAGCGGCTGAGCCATGTCCCGCCTCCTGCAGGTGGAGAAGACCAGGCATTACCTGCTGCTGCGGGAGAAGCTGGAGACCACCCAGCGGCCCGGCCCCGAGGCACCATCCCCTGCCTCCAGTGAGGACTCTGGGTCCCACGGCTCATCCAGCCCCTCCTCCCCACTCTCTGCTGAGGGCCGGCCGTCCCCTGTGGAGGCTCCCAACGAGAGGCAACGGGAGCTGGCCGTCAAGGTAGCTCAGGCAGCACTGCCCTGACTGTGGTCCCTGCAGGGCTCTGGGGACTCAGCCTTGTCCTATTAGGGCAGGAGCTGGGACAAGGAGGGTCCATAGAGGCCCTTTGCCTGCCGCTCACTCCACATATGTTGGAATTTGGCAGCCTTTTACAGCTTCCTCCCCCAAGCAGTGATCTGCTTCCTTGAATACCTGTGCTGATGGGGAGCTCACCCCTCTATCCAAAGCTGGCTCCTTGGGTAGCTTGATGGGCCACTGGGAATACCTCTTAGGCTGGGCAATGCGGTCCCCCCAATCTTTGCCCTGGGCCCGGGGCCTGCTCCCAGAGGCTTCCCTGGCTCACTCATCACCTTGGAGGCTGGAGCCACTGTGTCTAGGCCTTCAGCCAGTCCTCCACATCCAGGGGCCGTGCTGCAGTCGAGCCAGGTCTGGGGCACCACCCCCAACTGGACATTTGCTCTCGTTACAGTGTTTACGCCTCCTCACGCACACGTTCAACAGAGAGTACACCCACAGCCATGTCTGCGTCAGCGCGAGCGAGAGCAAGGTAGGCAGCAAGGGGCTGTCCGCAGGGCTTTCGTCTCCAAGAACAGTTCTCACCCCTGTCCAGAGAAGGGAATAAGGGTTTTCTTAGAAACATACTCTCAGAGCCCAAAGGAGCACCTCCTAGCCAATGGCCTGGTCTGGTCTGTGTGTGGGGTCCGTGGAGCCCTGGGGCCTTCAGGGTGAACCAGGGCTAGGCCCATCCAGGACCCTCCCTGCTGCCTCCAGCCCGGCCCTCAGCTGCCTCTGTCCTGGGTGCTCGGGCCCCAGCCCTGGAGCTGTCTTCCCCTACCAAAGGGGCCACTCATGCCGCCCCGCCCACCCTGGCACAGATCCCACCATGCATAGCCCTCTTGCAGCCTGGCCTTCCTGCTTTGCACTAGCCTCACCCTCTGCCTGGAAGGGCCTTTCCCTGAGGCTCCTGGACTGCCCATCCTACAGTCGGGGCTCCAAGACTACACGGCGGCAGAGCCTTCTCTGACCCGGATGTGGTCCCTGCTCCCTCCTTGGAGTGCAGCTGTTACAAGTCCCTCCTGAGGCCAGACAGAGCCCACAGCCCGGGGAAGGGCAGGCCAGGGCCTCGTGGGGCTGGGAGAGGTTCAAGGGAGGCTGGGAAGGGAGTCTGGCCTGCCATTGGAGTGGGGGGTGCCCTAAATGGAGGTAAAACATGAGCCAAGGTGCAGGGATTAGCCACTGTGGGGGCATCCACACCCCGTCTGCCCCATGAAAGGCTCGCTCTCTCCACAGCTCTCTGAGATGTCTGTCACCCTGCTCCGGGACCCCTCCATGTCACCTCTGGGCGCAGCCACGCTCACGCCCTCCTCCACCTGCCCCTCTCTGGTTGAAGGGCGGTACGGAGCCGCAGAGCTGAGGTGAGTGCAGACCCCGAAGAAGTTGGCAGGGCTACAAACCCGCTGAGGACGGTGTGGCTGCCGCTTTGGTGCAGAGCATGGGGATGGGGTGGGGCAACAGTGACCCGGGAAGGCCGCACATAGCTGGGCAGGGCGGGGCGCGGCGTGGGGGGGGCGGTCCACCCTGCACCCTTGACCGGCATGGCCCCTAGCTGCTCTCCAGTTGTCTGACTCTCCCAAGGACGTTTTCGGCTGAAGCACTGATTTCTAGTGTCATGGGGACTAATGCTGAATGGATCAAATGGCACAAAACCAAAAACCCTTTCAGGGGGATGGGCTCACACAATACTCAGTAGGATAGAAGGTGAGCCCCATGGCAGTGGCCGCAATGCCCGGCCATATGCCCGGCCGTCTGCCCCGTTCCCCCAGCCATGCTAGCACCGCCCACACCTGAGCCCTTACATTTTATATCCTTCAAGGTGTCCACATTTCATCCAAGCCCTCTGGGCCTCCCCAGAGACGGGCCTCCCTGGCCATGGGTCAGGCTTTTTGGACCCAGCAAGCCCCAGTACGGAGGGCCCCTGAAGACAAGACAGCCCGGGCTCCACGGGCCATCTGGGGAGAGGGACCGCTTTCACGAGGGCGGGGGACAGAAGGTGCCATGGGACGGGCGGGGCACCCTGGCGCAGCCCTGGAATCGGGTAGCCTGGGCCCTCCAGCCCCAGCTGTGGGTGCGTCTGGGTGGACAGATCCTGACAGGTACTCATGGCAGCCTAAGGGGGTAACGTAGGGGGTGGGAGGAAGCCACCAAGATGGTGGCCTGGCCTGGCCAGGGCGTCTCCTCGCAGGAAGGTAGAGGCTTGGCTTTGTTTTCCCAGGACCCCTCAGCCCTGCTCCCGGCCGGCCAGCCCAGATGCCGAGCCTGTGCCAGAGGCAGATTCGAAGAAGCTTCCCTCCCCGGCTCGGGCAACAGAGGCAGAAAAGGAGCCCCAGCGCCTGCTGGTTCCTGACATCCAGGAGATCCGGGTCAGGTATGTGGGGGGCCCCCAAACAGGGGTGCTTCTGAGGCCCCACCCAGCCAGCTCTGTCCCCACAGCTCCATGCGAGGGAGACAGGCTGGGCACCCCAACCTTGGGCGGGGGTAGAGAAAGAGCAAGGAGGAGGCTGGACCAGTGCCAGGCCCGGGGCAGGGGACCTGATGGGTGCCCCTGCAGAACTCCGGTTTCCGTGCATCTGTGCGTCACTAGTCTGACACCTGTGTAGCCTCAAGAAGGCCACACTCTATGGGTCACGCTCACGTGACAGGGAATGACTGCTCGGGGCAGTGTCTGCTCTGTTTCACTTTCTCTGTTGTACAGATGGGGAAACTGAGGCTCAGAACTGGTGGTTCTGGTCTCTGACCACCCAGGTTGGGGTTCTGCCAGGCATCTCCCAGCACTTTGGCCCTGGCCGTTCTTGGGGGCCCCTGTCTGACCTTCCCAGTGGCCAGTACTGCCAGGGGCCTGGTGGTGGGTGGGGGGCCAGCGTGGGGACCCCCCTCCCCCGGGGCCAGGAGCGCAGGAGCCAGCAGCTGTCCCTGCCCTGCAGCCCCATCGTGTCGAAGAAGGGCTACCTGCACTTCTTGGAGCCTCACACGGCAGGCTGGGCCAAGCGCTTTGTGGTCGTACGACGTCCCTATGCCTACCTATACAACAGCGACAAGGACTCCGTGGAGAGGTTTGTGCTCAACCTGTCCACCGCCCAGGTGGAGTACAGCGAGGACCAGCAGGCCATGCTCAAGGTGCGGCCCGGGAGATGGGATGGGTTTCCGGGCAGGCTGAGGCCTGCAAGCCGCCAGCAGGGCTCGGGGAGGGGGCTGGCCCTCCCTAGCCACCTAGTTCCCAGCGGGCCCTATTCCGGCTAGCTGCCAGACCACAGCCCTAGTGTTCTGTCTCGCACAGCATCCTTCTGCCTCTCATGTTGGGGGTCCCCTCTGCCCACCCGTAGGGCTCCTCATCCCATGACAACCGGCCGTGATGGGCTGTGGTCCTTTGGGGCGGGGGAGCAGGCATTGACCCACTCCCATTCAGGAGAAGTCAATACCCTGTCCCCTTCTCCTGGGGCCACCCAGCCCCATGGGACAGGTCATGTAGTGGGCCTGGGAGTCCGGCCTTCCTGTCCCCTGGCTTTTCTCCTCTCGGAGTCAGCAGTGGCACTGGATGTGTGTGCCGGGGACCTCAACCCCTTCCTCTGGGAGCCTCAGTGCCCACTGGCTGATCTTTGATTCCCTGTGGTGGGCTTTGGGGACACAATCTCAGGCTGCTTCCCCACACTGTCCCCCACCACAAGGGCTCGGCCTTTAGCAGAGGAGGCCAGGCCCAGCAGCTAAGCCATGTCAAGGGGAAGGAACCTCGTTTGTGGGGGTAGACACGTCTTCGGGGGGCACAGAGCAGTGGCAAGGTTGCCCTGGGGCGTGCAAGAGATAGGATGTCCTGACCGCAGACCCTTCTGTTAGGAGGCCACACCTGTCTGCGTCCGAATGGGCTGTGCAGGCCACGGAGAGTGGGGCAGCCTTCCTAGCTCTCTCCCGGGGGTCTTCTCTCCCGTGTCCTGCACCCCCCACCCCCGAGCTGCTCCAGCCGGGCCCCGGGAAGCACGACCCTGCATGCTGACTGGGATGGTGGGGAGGCCTCGCACCTTTTCACGGCCTCCTGCCTTCACAGACGCCCAACACGTTCGCTGTGTGCACGGAGCACCGTGGCATCCTGCTGCAGGCCAACAGTGACAAGGACATGCACGACTGGCTGTACGCCTTCAATCCTCTCCTGGCCGGCACCATACGGTATGGGCTCTCTTGGCAGTGCCTGCCCTGCTCCTTGGGCCTGAGGGAGCAGGTTTTGAAGACTTTAAAGCTTGTTTGGCTGTTGCTGCTGGTTAAGTGTTGTACTAGGGGGCCGTCCTTCTGTGGCTGGAAACATGACACACGGGCTCAGGTGAGCCCCA
Organism: Mustela lutreola; assembly: GCF_030435805.1. Lineage (NCBI taxonomy): Eukaryota > Metazoa > Chordata > Mammalia > Carnivora > Mustelidae > Mustela > Mustela lutreola. The sequence continues at coordinate 165,069,875 of NC_081292.1, forward strand.
CTCCCCTACACCCAGGCCTTCCAGAAGGCGGGGGTGCTGAGTCCCAGGGACAGGAGCTGGTCTCCGGGTGAGGGGAAGCAGAGGGGATGTCAGCCATGTGGAAGCTGGCATCCCGACCGTGGCATGTCTCCCGACCCTCCCGCAGGTCCAAGCTCTCCAGAAGGAGGTCTGCCCAGATGAGGGTGTGAGCCGGAGCCCTCCCGGACAGCCACAGGCCGGCCCCCCAAGCCCTCATCACCACCCGTCATGTCACCGCGCCCAGCCTGCCCCTACCAGCCAGCCAGTGAGTCCCCTCTTGGGGACCGCGTCGGGCCCCGTGAGCGCCACCTCTGGCCCCGGGACCTGCACCATACGACCTGTCCTGCTCCCAGCAGAGGCCATGTTTGTTCTTTGGTCTTTCCGAGCGTGCCCTGGGTGGGAAGAGCTGGGAGGTGCTGGAAAGGCAGAGGGCACAAGCCACAGGGGCATCGCTGCCGTTCTAATATTTTTTTAAGCATAGACAGACTTATAATTAATATACATTAGTTAGTGACATTGAAACGGTCCACTCAGAAATTAACTATAAGACTGTGTTCTATTTATAAGTATTTATTTCTAATGCCTTCACATAGATCTGTAGGATTCAGATGGACCCTGTCCCCCACTTGTTCCCACTCACATCCCCCAGGGCTCATAGGGAAAGCCATGGTGAACAGGTATCCGCACAGGCCAGGCGCCTCCTGGTTGGCACCATGGGGCACGCCTGGCCAGGCCCGAGCGGGGGCTTCTCCCCAGCCACATGTGGGGGGAAGGCCTTCATCCCGGGTAGGGGGAGTGTGAGTGTCAGGGGACCTGGTGCCTGGATCCTGAGCTGCACGGAGCGGGGCGTGCAGTCCTCCAGCAGGAAGTGGCATCCTATCACCCGGACAACAGCCTCGGAGATGCAGCTTTTCCCTGGGAGCATGTGGAGCAGAGGGAGACCAGGCAGACGGGCCCCTGGGGTGTGGGGCTCTCCCATCCGGGACTGCAGCTGGCGTCGTGTGTCCTGGCCGCCGACGTGCAGGTGGCTGGGGTTCAAGGTGGTCGGGCAGCCAGGGGCTTCAGGTGCTGCTTCTGCAGCTGCGGTGAGAAATGGGGTGAGCTCCAGGTCGTTCCTGGGAAGAAAGTGTGTGACCTCCCCCTTTACCCCAAGAGAAGAGTTTCTGAGAGTCCCGGGGTCAGGTGAGGGCAGCCGGCCGGCCACTGTCCTCAGGGAGGTGCTCCTGTCCTGCACCCAGGGGCTGTCCTCGTGCTGTTGGGAGCTCTTGTTCCAAGATCTACTTCCTTCTCTGTGCAGATGCCACACCCAAGGCCCAGCCCCCACAGGGCAAGGGTCGGCCCCAGGCTGAAAGTCTGGTCAGGCATCACACCCAGACCAGAAACACGTCAAAGAGACTGCGGGGCCCGGGGGTCTTCAATGACCTGTTCCCACACTCAGTTGGCCTCCTTCCAACTCAAGGAAAAACAGCAACCAAACCACAAAACCCCTGTCCCTGCCATGGCCCCCTGAGAGCAGGTTTCATTCAGAGTTCAAGGGGTTCCAGGACCAAGTTCGCGGCCAGCCGGTCTGTCCACACTGTTCTCTGCTGTCTTTACAGGCCCTGCGGGGCGTGGCTCACAGACCCCTCACCTCTTCACCCAGTTTGGATTACCATGTCACACCTGGTCAGAGGTTCCAAAGCCCGCCCCATCCAGCCTGGGCTGTCCCCGATAGACACCCACGTGACATGTGGACCCTATCTGCATTCTGTGCACCGAGGCTGGGAGGGTGTATAGCTGCATTCCTCCAGGGATGTGTGGGGTCAGCTCCCACACCGGATGAGAAGGTTCTAGTTGGGGGCGCTCCTTGGGGAAAGTTATTCAGGCCCCTTCAGTGCCACCTCGGATGTGGGACTAGGCTGGTGGGCACCTGACCTGAGCGGCCACTGGCAGTGGGTTGTGGCCCACCAGCCACCCCAGCCCGGCCAGAAGCAGAGAGGCCAGCGTGCCTTCTAAACCCCCAGCTGCAGGCAGTGCCTCAGTGGCCCCTTTTGCTCTCTGCTCCCCCCCCCCCCCACCAGTGCTTGGGAGGCACCCCTGGAGTAGTAGCTACTTCACTAGGATGCGTGTCCTGGAAGGCCACATCTGCAAGGCACAGGGCTCCGTAGCCTTCCTTGGAGGCACTGGATGAGTGCTCCCATCCAGACTGAAATCACACGTCATCCAGAAACCAGATGTTCCCAGGCCGAGACGCAGAGAGCAGGGGTGCGGCTTAGTCCAGAGCAGCACTTTTTCTGGCTTTTACGAGGGCCTGGAGGGCAGGGAGGAGGACCACAGAGGGCAGGGGCTGTGCTAAGGTGAGCTGGTTCCCAGGAGCCCCACGTGCCTGCAGGGAGCCCGGAGGTGCCCCGCCCTGGCCACAGCCCACTCAGGTCAGCCAGCCTGCAGCCGTGGCCTTGGATGGTCTGAGGCACTCGTACCCAAGACGCAGGTGTCTGAGGCCAGCCAACCTGCAGAGCACCTGCCTCGTGGGGCGGGCTGAAGGAAGGGGGCCTGCGCGAGGGTTTCTGGGAACCACCCCAAATTCGGGAGCCTCCACAGCCATGGAGGTTCCTTAAGGACTGTTTAATTTTGGCCTGATGCCCCTTGGCAGTTGCTGGAAGCCCTGGCCCTGTTGTCACAGCCAGACCCTCAGAGTGCTGGGGAGAGAAATCGGAGTCTGAAAAGCTGGTCTCTTCACGTCTGCCCTTGCCAGAAGCTACCCACATGTCATGTTAGGGGGCCAAGCATTTAGCAAACTGGGGTGTGGGCTTCACCTCTGTGACCCCGGGGGGCTGATATGGGGGCCCCTGAGGGTCTGCCCATTGTGGGGTGCAGAGAGGAAGGTCAGACCTGACAATTTCCCACTAAGTGGGAAGAGACGGAAAGATCCAGAAAGCCAAGTCTCTGGGAGGTTTTTTGTTTTATTGCTTAATGCCACTCATTTTGGTTTGAGGGACAGCCATCCTCCCCTAGAGAAGCTCTCTGCCTCCTCCAGGGGAGGGTGAGCCCAGGAAGGGGGGGGTGCTGGGCTCCATTGTGTCCAGGCCAGTCCCCGGGAGGGAGCTGAGAGGCTCCTGAGTTCTTTCCAAGTCATCACTCCTTCGGTGCCCGTGTCCCATTCACCCATCGCACACACACACACACACACATACTCCCGGGCCCCGGGGGGCTGCAAGAAGGGGCCCTCCCTGAGGGGCAGGTGTGGTGAACACTCGGGGAGAGTTCCTGAATGCTGCCGGTCCAGGTGTGAGCGGGGTCAAGCTGCTGGTCCTCTGTCAGCTCTCTCCCGCTCAGGACTCCAGAAGGCGCCCTCCTCTTATCCCTGGGATCAGCAGAGGCTGTGGCTTCCTGTGGGCCTGCGCTTCCTGCCGCTCGCCGTCCCCTCAGCTTCCCCTAGCTTGTACATATGTGGTTGTGGCACACCCTGGGCCCCTGCCCTGTAACCACCATCCTGATGTAACGACTCTAGTTCCCTGACGTCCTAAACCCGAGTGTTAGGCTCTAGGCTCCTGTACTGTGTGTGTGCACTTAAGATTCTGTCCAATTAAGAAATAAATGTGGCTCCTTATGCAACACCAGACCTGCGGGCCTCCACAGTGGCTTTATTTGTGTGTGAAGTCTGTTGGATGAGGCTGGAAATGGCCGCTGGGCCAGATGTCCAGCACTGACCAGCGACAGCACCCACTGCTCACGGTGGGGAGGCAGGGTGTGGGGGGGTGCCGAGAGCCCAAGGGGTGTGAGGGACAAGATGATGTTTATCATGAAGGCGCCCACCTGTGTTCCTTGGTCACTGGCCACACCCACCCGCATTGTTCACGCACCCTTGGGCGCGCCAGGCAGCCCCAAGCTTTCCATGTGGTCAGCATTACCCCATACCTGAACCAGACGAAGGTATTACAAGGAGATGAAACTACAGACCTTCAGGCTACATCCTCATAGAAAACAAATAAGTTCAAATCTTTCACCAAAGGGAAGCTAATGATGTGTAAAAAGGAGAATACTGTCATGACCGAGCGGAGTTTGTCCTGGGAAGGCAAGGTTGATTCAAAAATGAATCTGGTGAGTCACATTAAATGAATTTAATTAATGAATCACATTAATGAATCACATTAAACAAACAAAAAATCACTCTCTCTGTGGATATAGAACAAGCAGCTGCCAAAATTTAATGCCCACGGCTAACTACACCTTTAGCCAATAAGGTCGTAGAAAAGACCAATGAGACGATAAAAACGTACGTGATCAATCAGAAGAAATGAAAAGTAAGGGCACAAAGAGCAGTTGGACAAGAAGAACATAAATACTCGGATAAGAGACTTCTGTGAAAATTGGTCCTTAGCGATGCCAACTGGAAACGGACCAAACATCCTGCTTCAGTTGGGAGAGACAACAGCGGTGTTTCGATAGAGAAATATTTCACCAAGAACTGCTGACTGGAAATCCGAGGTATTTGGACAATGTCTACCTCGTCATGGGACCACACAGTACAGGGCAAATGAACGAGAACAGCTGACGTCGATCGGGTTTCTGGATGAGCCGAGGAGGACCCCAGGGGGCTGCGATCGAGAACCAAGATCCAGGGTGTGGGGGGCATTTGTGAGGACCCCAGGGCCCCTTGCGTGCGACTCTGGCAAGGTTGTTCTGATTTCAGGGTGAAGGTGTTCATGTTGCGGACGCTCAGTTGCAAATGCGGGTGGGCACACAGGGAAGTGGGGCAATCGCGGGTGGGTGGGTGTTTAAACTGCAAATATCGGAGCTTGTGAGGACCAGCCGCCAGCCTTCCGTCTGGTGAGGCCATCTTTGCTGATCTAAAGTGCTCTCCCGAGACCCGGGCACAGTCCTGCACGGTGAGGCAACTGGTGGCGGTGGTGGCGACACCCAAGACGGAGCTTCTTCCTTCCTTCCCTCCTGACACCTACATTCCCTTACAGTGTGCTCGCCACAGGGGACCTGGGCTTCATGCCTGCTTCATCCGCCCTCGCTGGCTAAGCCACATCTTCCGAGAACCCACCCGCGGGAAGGTAGCTCTCAACTCAGTTGGACTCAGTTGGACTTTCGTTCTGTCCTCTTCCCTCTGCCTGGAACAACCGTGTGATCAATCAATGTGTCTGGATAATGTTACTTATTGGTTCATCAGGAGACATTATTCTGTGTGCTATTGGCTTGGAAACTACCATCACTCTAAATTATAATTCCCACGGTGGGCCTGTGTTAAATAAATTATTGGCAAAGACGGATCCGTCTTTGAGCATAAATTTGCCTCAAAACATCCAGAACGTGGTCAAGTTCATGTGAAAATGACCTCAGTTCTTCAACAAATAAACTGTAGGATAAGAGTAAAAGAAATCTGAGGAAGAGACATCCAAGAGGCTCCTTATAGATTGATTTTCCTAAATGTCGAAAACATTAAGTCATCAACTCAGACTGTAGAGATCTTAGCAGCCACCATGCCTCATCCTAACGGAAAAAGCTGAATAAAACCAGAAGCAAGTTTTCTCACACCCATCAGAGAACTGAGGTCACTGGGCCGAACGTCACCCAGAATCGAAAGCAAGGAGCTCAGAGAGCCCCATCTGAGAGCTGCTTGTGGGTGCAGAAGCCGTCGTGGCCGGGGTGTGTGGGAACACCGGGATGGCAGCATTGACTCCGCATTGCTGGAGGCTGAGTGTGGCTCAGCTGGAGGTGAGGAACTCCTGGGGCTCGGACTTAGGGGGCCCTCACACTCCCATGGCTTTTATCAGAAGGAGCCCACGAAGTTCTCACTGAAGAGAGAAGAAAAATCCCCTCATGTCTCTAACAGGAGGAACAGCAGTGTAGTCCTTTTAGAATATGCCCAGAGCTTTCTCCATGACAAAGTCTTAGGGGACGGGGGTCAGGCTAGAAATAGAGGGGAACTTCCTCAACTCGGTAAAGAACATCTGTCAAAATCGTACAGCTGACGTCATACTTACTGGTGACAAACTGGAGGTTTCACCCCTTTGACTGAGCAGGGCAAGGAGGTCCTCTCACCAGTCCTATTCGACACTGTCCTAGAAATTCGAGGTGAAATAAGAGAAGAAGGGGCACGCAGATTGGGAAGGAAGAGAGAAAACTGTTTTTTGTTGCAGATGACAAGATCATCTGAAGAAAATCCTAAAGAATTGACCCAAAACCTCCTGGAACTAAGCAGAGATCCTAGCAAGGTCACAGGACTCAGAGACAATACATGAAAGTCACTTGCTTTCCTATTAACCAGCAATGAACAATTGGAATTCAAAATTTAAAAAAACAAAACAGCAGGGGTGCCTTGGGGTCTCAGTGGGTTAAGCCTCTGCCTTTGGTCAGGTCATGATCCCAGTGTCCTGGGATCAAACCCCACATCAGGCTCCCTGCTTAGCGGAGAACCTGCCTCCCACCACCCCCTTAGCCCCTCCCCCTCAGCCCCTCCTCCCCCTTACCCCCCTCCCCCTCACTCTTGCTCTCTCTCTCAAATAAATAAAATCTTAAAAAAAATGGAATTGGATGAAAATACATGTGAAACAATTACAGGACAAGGGGCTTTATCAGGAGTATATATAGAATATGTGAAAAATCATTAGAACTCAATCAGAAAAAGTTAGATAAAATACAGAGGAGCAGAATGTGGCCATATTCAGTCACCATTGGGGAGATGCAGTCGGGGCCACAGGGAGAAATGAGCAGTGGGCAGAATCTGTGCTTCAGGCTTCACGGCCCAAATGCTGAAGATACTGTGCGTTACCAACACCCCCACCCTAGGCTCCTGGGCCACCGCCACCTTGGGGAACTAAGTTATCCCCTGCAGCAGTTAGAAGGAACTAAGTTATCCCCATCCAGCAGTTAGAAGGAACGAGCGCAGCCCACAGGCCCACACGAGGCCGCCAGACTCAGCAGCGTGACCATGGCATGCGACGGCCTGTGAGAACGCGGTGACAATAGACATCCAAGGAGAGGGCGCCCCGGCCGGCGGTGGGCTCAGCAGGAGGCCTGGGTATGGACTGTCCCTCTCCGCAATGGCCTCAGTTTTCTGGCTCTGTCCCTCTGTTGCACAGCATGGAAGGGGGCTCCTAGGGCCCGCTTTATCTAAGTTTTCGTTGAAAGTTACAAAGTATGTGGAATTATGAAATCAGTTCCCTGGATCTCCCAGCATGAGGCACTGCCGCACTCTAGCTGGGAGGCTCGCGTGTTCTCGGAGACACAGTTGTTGTGTCTGAAACCACAACCCTGTGTTCTCACGGGGCTGGGTCCCACCTGCGGGGGAGAGGAAGGGGGTGACTGTGTGCTCTCTGAGGGAGCCCCCGCTTCTCTGCTTCCAGACTCCAAGTCTCCATGGCTTGCCCCTACCTCTGAGAGGGCCAAGGTTGTGGAGAAGGATGGGATGGATCTCCCACCCCCCATATCCCCCACCCCATACCCCGCCCCCGCCGCTGGGCTGGAGTCTGGATGGTTGTCTGCCTTCCAGGAGGAGCAGCAGGTGGATTTCCTCTTGGGGTTAAACTCGCCCTTGTACCTCAGATACCTTCCCCACCTCTGGGAACATTCTGGACCTTGAGATCATGCTTCAGACCCTCTCTCCTGCACCTCAGTCCCCCACCTGCACAAAGTGGAGGGAGAGCCCTGGGGGCTGGAACAGTACAAACCAAGGGACTATCAGGGAGGCAGAGGGACAGGGGAGGTGAAAGATGGTTCTCCTGGAAAAGATGGAGCTCCCCTTAGGCTTCCTTGTAAACGTGCCCAGCCTGCTCCCAGTGGCCTGGGGTCCAGAGCAGGAGCACTGCTTGTATCACAGGGGCCTGCTGGGCCATCCTTCAAGGCTGCAGATGATAGGACCACTGGGGCATGGCCGGGACTTTTGCCACAGTCCGCCAGCTGTCGGGCCCTCTCAGGGGTCAGGCACTCTCAGGAACCCCTCCTCTTGGTGATGTCCTACTCTGCACCTTCTCCAGCAGCTGTGTTCAGCTGACTCCTTGGAAGGAAAGGCAGAGGATTTTGATAGGTGCTCCCACCTTCTCCTGAGGGGCAGGGGGCACAATAAGATGGGGAAGGGGTACAGGGCAGAAGTCAGGGTTTGCTGCTGGCCGTGGGGGTCCTCCCGGTGGCACAGGTGAGGGTAGGAGGGGCAGAGGTATCTCCTGTACCCCTGATGGTGTCTAGACAGTGGAGTCTTTGCCGTGCAGAGCCCAGCCACTGTGCTCAGAGCCCACATCCATGGCTCTACCCGGCCAACTGCAGGCCTCAGGCATTGGGACACGGGGGAGAGGGATGAGGCACCTGTCCCCCACAGCTGATCTCTGCACCTCACTGCGCCCACCGCCTCAGGCTGGCCCCCTGTGGCCCTTGGCGATGCTGTACCCAGCAGTACCACACCTCTCCCAGCCTCTTTCCCTCTCTCCTCCCTCTCCTGGGGGACAGGGCTCAGGGCACAAGGCCCTCCTCAGCCTGGCAGCCCCTTCCCCTTGCAAGTTCCCCCCAACACCCCTTCCCGGAGTGGCCTCTGTGCTGTCCTCAGCCATTTCCCTGGGCCCATATGACCCCTCCACCAGGGCTTGGCTGCCCTTGAGGACCCAGTGTAGCTGCTTGATGTCTGCTCTTCCCTGAGCAAACTGCTGTCACTGTGGTGTGCCACAGACCTCCAGGCCCTGAGACCATGGACCCCTAGGTTTGTGTCCCTGAAGCCCGGTCAGTGTTGGGGACAGTCTCTGACAGTATCTCTGCCCTCAAGAACCATGCCCCACAGGGTGTCCCCAGGAGGTCTGTGCACAGGGAATCACTGCTCACGGAGGGAACAGGGAACGGGTCTTTTTTCCAAGGCCAATGCATTTGTGCGTCTGTCAGGAGACACTTGAGCTGCTCACCAGCCAGGCTTGCTTAGAGATGCATTTTTATTTGTCTTTACTGCCAGTCAGAAAAATTAACGTGTGTGGTGTGGTGGTTCAGCTCCCCGAGGCGTCCCCAGCAGCCAGGCCGGAGCACCCAGGGCTCCCTCCCTCCCTCGCATGGGAAGGCCCGGCCCAGCAGACAGCTGCCCACAGCACAGCAGAGCCGGAGATCCTCACCTGTTGGGGGGGGGGGGTGTGGGGGACAGAGCACAGGTGCAGGGAGCTGCCCAGCTGCGTCCCAGGAGCCAAGAGCCCCAGGGGCTGAATCACGGAGCTCCAGTGGTGGCTTTGAAGCTCTGGCCCATGTCCAGCCCCTGCAGCTGGGCGGACAGGCACCTGGTATGTCTCTTGCCCCAGGGAAGACGCCTGGCCACGGGGCATTCACTATGGAAGTTCCCGGTTCGGCTCCCAGGCCGGCAGCAGGTGTGGTGGGAGGTAGGGGCACAGGTGTGGCATTCGCAGGGCTGTCTGCCCAGGTGGCGTCTCCCACAGCTGCCCTGTCCTTGGGGCTGGGGCTGGGCCGGGCCCTGACACGTCAGCTCAGGCGTCCTGCTGGGCCCTGCTCCTCAGGAGCCCCCAGGCCAATGGCCGGTCTGAACGTGTCCCTCTCCTTCTTCTTCGCCACCTTCGCCCTCTGCCAGGCAGCCAGGAGGCTGTCCAAGGCCCTGCTCTCGGAGGGCACCTACGCCAGCTTCGCCCGGGAGGTGGTGGGCGCTGCCCAGCTGGGGGCCTGCTGCCTGGAGATGCGGGTGTTGGTGGAGCTGGGCCCCTGGGCAGGGGGTTTCGGCCCCGACCTGCTACTGACGCTGCTCTTCCTGCTCCTGCTGGTGCATGGGGCAACCTGCGATGGGGCAGCGGCCAACCCCACTGTGTCCCTGCAGGAACTGCTCCTGGCCGAGGCCTCTGTGCCCTGCACGCTGCTGGCGCTGGCGGCCCAGGGGCTGGGCATGCAGGCGGCCCGCGTGCTGACCCGGCGCTACTGGGCCTGGGAGCTCAGCGACCTGCATGTCCTCCAGAGCCTCATGGATGCACACTGCAGCTCAACACTGCGCACGTCCGTGCCCCATGGCACCCTGGTGGAAGGCGCCTGTGCCTTCTTCTTCCACCTGAGCCTCCTCCGCTTCCGGAACACTCTGCCTGTCTATAGGGTGCCCCTCACGGCCCTGCTGGTCACCTTCATGGCCTATACAGGTGAGACCTGGCTGCGCTCCCTGGGACATGTCAGAGCCTTTGCATCGTCTGGACACCCAGGACAGAGGTGGCCGCTGAGGGGGACCGCTGGCCCCTAGGGATGGTGGACAGCCCTCTTCTGGGAACTTGGTCGTGGCAGAATGGGGGTCAGTAGGACTGGACATAGTGCACTGGGGTGGGACCCTCAGCCCTGGTCAGCGCCTTCCTTCCCAGCTGCGCTGCTCCATGGTCCAAAATGTTCCTGTCCGTGTCAGGAGGTCTGCAGCCGGGGCAGGTGGGTTGCCCATGACATTTCTTTAAGGCCCAGCCCACCCTCTGGTCTGGAAGCTCTGGAGTCCTCTGCTGTCCTTTCCAAGAGTCCCAGGTCCTGCTGTTTCTTCCTCCCCTCTCCGTCCCTTCCCAAGTGGCTCCAAATGTCTCCAGAGAGGGCAGCATCCTCCCATCCTTCCCCATCCTCCCCCATCCTCCCCCATCCCCCCATCCTCCCATCCTCCCCCATCCCCCCATCCTCCCATCCTCCCCCATCCTCCCATCCTCCCATCCTCCCCCATCCCCCCATCCTCCCCCATCCTCCCATCCTCCCCCATCCTCCATCCTCCCATCCTCCCTCATCCTCCCATCCTCCTCCCATCCTTCCCCATCCTCCCCCATCCTCCCCCATCCTTCCCCATCCTCCCCCATCCTCCCCCATCCCCCCATCCCCCCATCCTCCCCCATCCTCCCATCCTCCCCCATCCCCCCATCCTCCCATCCTCCCCCATCCTTCCCCATCCTCCCCCATCCTCCCCCATCCCCCCATCCCCCCATCCTCCCCCATCCTCCCATCCTCCCCCATCCTCCCCCATCCCCCCATCCTCCCATCCTCCCCCATCCTCCTCTCCTCCTCCCATCCTCTTCCCATCCCCCCCACCTCCCATTCTCCATGCCTATGCCTGGGCCCTGGGCCTCTGGACGAAGCTCTCCTGGGGTCGTTCAGCCGCCATGGACACCACCTGTCCTTCCCACCTCGCTGGAGAAGCAGAGAGCTGAGCTCAGCTGCAGGATGTCCAGGCTGCTGGATGTCGCAGCTATCCCTGGACATGGGGATGGAGCTGGGCCAGAACTTAAGGCGCCAGGTTGGGGCTGTTGTTAAATCCCCAGGGGACTCCACCATAGTTCTGTCTGTGGGATCTGCTCCACTAGGAGGGCTCTCCAGGCATGGATGCCTCCTCCACCCCAGAGGACTGGTGTGCTGGGAGGGACAGGAGGCTGGGAGTGGGCTCCCTGGGAAGGGTGTGCTGTGGGACGTGCCACAGGTCACTCAGTGGGTGCCTCATGCTTGCTCAGGCCCAGGGCTACAACTGGAAGCCCACGTGTGCATTTGGGGCAGGCTAGGCCCAGTAGGGAAGAAACCAGCACTGAGGGCTGACTTCCTGAGACACTGTCCACGTTCTGGCACAGGACAGACACTGTGTGTCCAGGAAGGTACTGCTAGAGCCCACGTACAGGTGAGGAAACTGAGGCACAGGTGAGCAGACACTTGCCAGCAAGGCTCTGTGTCCAGACTGCCTGGGCTCCAGCCCTGGGGAGACACAGGGAGCTCCTGATTCAGCCCTGCAGCCATCCAGGACACCACTCCCAGAGCCTGGGCTCCACCACCAGCTTTAGGTCCTACATGGCCCACTCAAGGCCGCTGCTCCTTGGCAGTGGTCTACCCGGTCCAGGGCGAAGGGATGCTCGTGCTCTTCCATGTCTCCGCGTCCTCCCCATCCCTCCTCCCTTCTCTTGCTTCCTCTCTGGGCTCAGCCCTTCACTGCTGTTGCTCTGTCTCTGCCCTTGTCTCTCTCCCCATCTGTCCATCTCTGTCTCTCTCTCTCCATCTTTGTCTCTGTCCCCCTTTCTCTCAAGGACAACCTCCCACAGGCGGGTGGTGGGGAAAGTGGTGGAGAGGAGAGTTCATCAGGGGCGAGTGGTTGGGATGGGTGGTAGACGTTCGTGGAAAGACTCTTGTCCTGGCTGCTCCCTGATCCTGTGGAGCTGGCCTTGGCTGACAGCCCTCCCACCTGTGTCCCCATCAGCACAAGGGTTGGGATGGGCTGAGCTCCAGGCCCCTGGCACAGGGCTCCATCCCAAGGAGAGGCGGCTGCCGACAGGGGTCCACAAGGAACGTCTGTGTTTCCTTCCACAGCAGGGCCTTTCACGTCTGCCTTCTTCAACCCTGCCCTGGCTGCCTCAGTCACCTTCCAGTGCTCAGGGTCCACCCTGCTGGAGTATGCCCAGGTGTACTGGCTGGGTCCTCTGACAGGTAAGGGTCACTACAGACAGTTGGCAAGGCCATCTGTGGATGGTGGCTTGGGAGACACTCGAAGCATTCCTGGTGGACATGCCTGTGTTCCAGCTCATGGGTGGGGAGTCGATTCAGGGATGGCCTGCTCTGGGGTCCCTGATGTAGGTGAGGGAGATGGGGGGATCCTTTCAGTTCCTGTTAGGGACATCAGGGGTGGGGCCACTTGGTTTAACTTTTTTTTTTTTTTTTTAAGATTTTATTTATTTATTTAACAGAGAGAAATGACATCAGGGGTGGGGCCGAGTGGCCCATCTTGGTTTAACTTTTTTTTTTTTTTTTTAAGATTTTATTTATTTATTTAACAGAGAGAAATCACAAGTAGACGGAGAGGCAGGCAGAGAGAGAGGGAAGCAGGCTCCCCGCTGAGCAGAGAGCCCGATGCGGGACTCGATCCCAGGACCTTGAGATCATGACCTGAGCCGAAGGCAGCGGCTTAACCCACTGAGCCACCCAGGCGCCCCGGCCCATCTTGGTTTAGATGCGGTCTTGAGGGGCTGGGACCAGGGAGGATGGGGGCGGGGCAGGGAGGGCAGCCTCATGGATGCGCCTGGGGGCGTCTCACAGACCCTGAGCTGGGGCACCCGTGGCGGGAGCTACTGGAGCCTGTCCAGGCCACCCTGGCCTTGGGGTTTGCCAGCACCTGGTCTTAGCCCCTGGGCTCCCCGCTCACTCTTCGCACTTAGTGGATGGGTCTGTGGGGTCCATGGAGCTCTGGAAGTTTCCTCCACTTTCCTCTGAGGGAGCACAGCCCCAGCCTCCCCAGGGACTCCCAGGCAGTCAGCAGTCCCTGGAGTGATGAGAAGGCTGGGGTTACGATTGGTAACTTCACGGTCCACTTGAGCGAGGTCTGAGACATAGCAGTCTCCCCCTGTGCCACACATCACACCAGAGGTCCCTGAGTGTGGCCTGACTCGCCCCAGTGTCTCTACATCGCAGGTAGGAGGCATGCGCTCTCCACCCTCCCTGCGGGGGCGCCACAAAGGTCTCTGCGCACACTGGATGAGAACGCTGGGGTCTGAGAGTCCCACATAGCCCGGCCCCCCACAGCTCTGTGGGCCTGAGGCCTCCTGGGGTCCCAAGGCTTGTTCCCCCGGTCAGGGACGTCCCCATCTCTCGTGCTCAGTCACGAATTCGACAGCAGGGTCCGCATGGCCCGACGAGGGGCGTAGACGACTCAGGAACTCCTGGACAGCTTCCTCTTGGGGGACATTTTCCGTTTCTGGTCCCGGGTGACTCCTCCTTGGCGGAGCACAGCTCCGGGGGCCCTGAGAAGTGGTCCTGGCTGTAATCTTGGAGACCTCAGTGTCGGAAATACGTGTCTCTCTGACCCAGCTTGATGGCGTGTCAGGTCATGGATTAAAGTCAGGGTAGGGGTCCCTCTCCTACATGTGGGGGCCTGTGGTCTCTGCATTTGTTTCCTGGCGCCTGTAGCCCCAAAGCACTCGGCACGCAGTCCAGGTGAGCACTCAGACATGCGGGTGTGGGGGTCCTGCTCACTCTAAGGGCTAACAGGGCCCCTCCCTGACCTCCGGGTCTCTGGCGGTGGCCATCAGTCCCCTGTCCTGTGGCTGCACCTCTCCCCTCTCTGCCTGTCCTCACGTGGCATCTGCTGTGAGTCTGTCTCTGCGGCTCCTTGTGGTAGGACGCCAACCACACTGGGGTTCAGTCCACGCTTCTCCAGTGTGACCTCATCAGTTCAACCACTTAAGGATACAAAGATGCTTCTTCTTCTTTTTCCTTAAGATTTTATTTATTTATTTATTTGACAGAGAGAGAGAGAGAGAGAGATCACAAGTAGGCAGAGGCAGGGGGGAAGCAGGCTCCCTGCCGAGTAGAGAGCCTGACGCGGGGCTCCATCCCAGAACCCTGGGGTAATTACCTGAGCTGAAGCCAGAGGCTTTAACCCACTGAGCCACGCAGGCACCCCAAGATGTTGTTTTAAATAAGGTCACATTTGGAGGCTTGGGGAAGGACATGAATTCGGGGGGGGGATGCCATTTAACCCAGTAGAACCTCAGACTCCATAACTGCTGCTGTGAAGTCCAAAGCCATGAGGGTTTCCTCTGGAGACCTCGTGGGGGGAGCAGGGAGGAGGCTGGAAGGGCAGCACCCTCCGTACTCATGCCCACTTTGTCCTGTCCAGGGAGGGGACTCCCATGCTGGGGTGCTCCTGCTGCCCCAAGGCCACAGCCTCTTTCTGCCTCCCTCCAGGGTTGGGATGGGAACTGCCATAGGAACAGGGCTCCGGGCCACTGAGCTTGTCACACACCGTACAGCATGCCCTGCAGGTCAGCATGGGGTGCGTCCACATCCAGGGTACCTGGGTTGTGCCCTGCTGGAACTTGGGGGTTCTGTGGAACGAAGCGGGTTGCCTTCCAGCCTTCTGCATTGCCGGCTGGGGATTCTGCTCCCTGGGTCCCACTTACGTGTTTGTTGTCCCCTTGCTTTTCGACCTCCCCTGTGGCATTGGTCTTTCCCCACTGGTGGGCTGGTGCCCTTTACTGAATCCCTGTCCATTTGGAGAAGCTGGGCCACCGGTGATGAGGCATGGGAAGTGGGGGTGGCTTCCTGGGCTGTGACTCTCCATGGACACATGTGCCCAGGAGACCCTGAGCTCGTCACTCACCTCCCTGGGTTGTCCCTCCTCCATAGCAGGGGTGGCCCCAGTGTCCCACTGAAGGTAAGAGAGGCACGGTGAGTGAAGCATGGACGTGTGTGGGCCCGGGACCATTCTTGGGAGCCAGGGTGGCTGGGCCTCCATGGAGCCCGGTCCTGGCCAGGCCACCCCTGACCTTCTCAGGGCCCACACACTACAGTTTGTGTCCTTAATGGGTTCACATGAAACTTCAAATGTGCTCCCCTCTCCTGCCATGGCCAACACCTTGCCTGTGACCGGGGCGGCCATTCGGGAATACAGGATTCTCTGTCTGCAAGTTCTGGGAAGAGCCTGGGGACCAGGGGCTAGGCCCTGCTCCTGCCCTCAGCCCCCCTGCTTTTCCCTTCCTTGGTCCTCACCTCCATCTTGCCCACACCCTCAAAACAGCCATCCCCACGGATGACAGGTCACTCTCAGGAGGCAGTCCTGGGAGGAAGGAGGTCAAGCAGGCCATGCATGTGGCTCAGGACGTTGGTGCAGGGAATGCTGGGCCCGGGTCCCCAGAGGGTGGTCTGAAAGGACACGGGCTCCTGATGGGCCACCCCCTCTGCTGGGGAAGAGCCAGAGCAGACCAGGGCTCCCAGACAGAGACATGCAGGCTGGCCGAGGTCCCGATCTGTAGGATTCCCTGTCACACGGACAGTCTGGCGGAGAGGCCCCAGTGAGCCTCCTGGGCCAGTGGTCTGACCCTCGGTTTCTTGCAGGGATGGTGCTGGCGGTCCTACTGCACCATGGCCGCCTTCCTCGCCTTTTCCAGAGGAACCTGTTGTATAGTCAGAAGAACAAGTACCGGACTCCTAGAGGGAAGCTGGCCGCGGGGCAGAGAGACACCCCGATGCCTGCAGGGGGGTGCAGAAGCCGGGAGACCACACGTGAGGCGGGGCGGCAGCTACCAGGCTCTGGTTGAACCAGCATAGTTGACAGAGGCCCTGGTGGGACCCTGGGGCCCCTCTGAGCTGAGGGGGTCCAGACTCGCACCCCCCATCTCCCTGGAAACCATTTGTCAATAAACCATTCATGAAACCTGACTGTCTCCCTAGTCTGACAGAGGCTTCTGGAAGGGCAAGCAGAGATGAGACCAGTCCACAAGGGAGCCTGGGCTGAGTCACCTCCGTGTCCCACAGGGTGTCTCTTGCCTCTTTTTTTTTTTTTCAGAATTAGAACCAAAGGTAAAAGCTGGGAGGGTGGGCAAGAGGTCCGGGGTGCGTCCCCCGGGGCCTGAGAAGACCCGAGGGGAGAATTCGCATAGAAGGTGCTGGCTGTCCTGGACACACCCAAGATCCCACTGCTAGGAGAGGCTGGAGCAGCCTCCTCCCGCTGAGGCTGCAGGGGAGTGGGCTGGACACCCACTAGCACCCCACCCTCGCAGCAGCTCGGCCGTGGCTCTGCAAAGCCAGGCAGAGCCCTGCCCATGACGGGGCCTCCTTGCTAGGCTGAGAAGAGCCATCTCCTCTCAAAGACCAGAGCTAACCTGGAAATTTCCACCCCAAAAGGAGAATGTCTTCCTCAGCTAGGGGTTCCTGAAGCCCCATTCCGAAAGTGAGGCTGGCAGGGTCTCCAGCCCAAGGCTTCGCCCTCATCTCAGGCCAAAAAGGGCGAGAGACAGAAAACAGGGAGGTCCTGGGTGAGCTTTTCTCTCGTGAGGAGGCCATGACTTCCTGCACTAGTTTCCCAGGGGATGGGAGAGAAAGAACCTCCCACCCCACTTCCTGTGGCTGCCCCTTCACCCCCTTTAAATCCTCTCCCCTCCCACCCATCGGTCTGGGCCCCAGGCTCCCCTGACCCTCCTCTGAGTGGCCACCCTGGGAGGGGTCAGTAGGGCCCCCGGGCTGATCCTGACCACCAACCCAGTGTAGCTTCTGCAGGGCTTAATGGGGCTGCATGGAGTCTTCTAGAAGAAGGACCATGAGCACACAGGGGTGGTGCAGGGATGCGGACCAACCAGCTCCCCTCCAAGGGGATCTGTGTGGGATAGGAGGCTGGGGGGCCACAACAAATGTCGCAGCCCCAGGAAGGAGGAGAGGCTCCTCAGGGTACCCCAGACCAAAGGCCAATGGCACTTCTGTCCCCATAGAATGTCCTTGCAGTCTCGGCACAAATACTTTCAGGTCAGAAGCTTCTGGTGCTCCCTCAGCAAATTCAACCAGTAAATTAGTACAAGACAAGTGAATATGCAGACATTGCAATAAAGTATATCAGCAAATTATTAGAATTCTTGGAGTTCAGGATCTTTATTTTGGAAAGCATTGTAAAGTAAACTCCACAAGCTTGGAAGCATACATTAAATTTAAGGAACACTGCATTTGCTGGAAAAGAACACAGTTTTTAATACAAAGCTTTGATGAACTGACAATTTAAAAATTACCGGGGGGGGGGGAGTTTAACAGGAAGGATGCAAGAGTGGTTCAATGTTGGGCCGTTCGTTCTTTAATATAATTTACCCTATTAATTGACTGAGGAATGAAATCGTATAGTTATCTGCACTGACACTTAAAAGGCATCTGGAAAAAGAAAACATCCATTCCCTGTCCAAAAAGGAGGTGACAGATCATGTCTTAGTCACAGACAGCACGTATGACCAACACGGCATCTCGCTCGGTGGGAACAGACCACGGACATTCTGGCTGAGTCAGAAACACTGCCAGGCGCCCACATCCCATCGAGGGTCAGCGCCCAGGACACGAGCTGATGCAACTAGATGAGAGGGAACAATGAGAGGAGTCGCATTCCTGTTGGCAGATCACACAATAGTTACACAGGAAACAGACGAGGCAAAATCTGACACGGGCTGTAAGAGATAGCTTGTTAATGTAGCAGAAGCCAACACTAACAGGCGAAAGACGTCCAGGAGGCTTCACACAGCCAGCAATGAGCAGAAAGGTAACAATGACAGCAAAGCTATAAAGTGCTTAGAAATTCATTTAATAAGGAAGGCACAAAGCCTGGGTCCAAAGAAAATTTTTAAACATTTCTGAAAGATTTGAAAATAGGGAAACTCATTCTTTGTTCTAAGATATCCCAGATATCCAGGATATCCCAACATCCTAAAGATGTCCATTCTCCCCAAGTTAATATACACATGTTAATAAACAATAATAATAAAGTTATTAGCATATAATTATATAATATAGAATTATAAATATATAATAGTAATACTGTGAATTGTGTAAGACTGATGAATCACAGACCTGTACCCCTGAAACAAATAATACATTGTATGTTAATGAAAAAATAAATATCTGTATTCCTAGGAAAAAAATAATGGAAAAAATATAACAAATAATAAAACCAAAGTTGTTTTTATGCGAAACACCAGTTCTTTTCCATCAAATGCAGTGTTAACTTACCTGTGAAAACTTGAAAACAGGATAAAGTTCTTTCTAAACTTGGGAGTAGGGGAGATCTTTCCAACCAGGACAGAATATCCAGAAACAAGGAAAAGCATTGATTCCTCTAACAATACCCTAATAAAAAGGAGACTGGCATAGGGCGAGACATTGTAACAAAGTCAAATGACAAATGCCAAACCAGGAAAAAACAGTTTGCAACCTTTGTCACAGACAAAGGGCAAAAATTAACATACAAAGAACTCTAAAATATATTTTCAAAGGGGTGCCTGGGTGGCTCAGTGGGTTAAGCCTCTGCCTTCGGCTCAGGTCATGATCTCAGGGTCCTGGGATGAAGCCCCGCATTGGGCTCTCTGCTCAGCAGGGAGCCTGGTCCCACCCCCCTGCCTGCCTCTCTTCCTACTTGTGATCTCTGTCTCTCTGTCAAATAAATAAATAAAATCTTATTAAAAATTATTTTCAAAAACAGAAAGAAAATAAAAAAGTAAAACAACAGAGGGTTCACAGAAAAAGATACATGGGTGGACTTGGACACAAGGCTGCAGGCTCGAGATCGCTCATGGTGGAAGGAACGCAGGCCGTATCGGGTACCAGTTCTCCCTCCCAGGCGGCTACAGATATAAAGCACCGAAGTTTCTCTGCATGGAGATGTCAGGTCTTTGGGAGCACGCATGGTGGGCCTTGCAGAAGAGGTGAGAAGCTGCAGAGCAGCCTGGAGTCTGGCAGGAGGACACAGCATCTGAATTCTAACAAAATCTTGTTCTCAGCCTGGCCATCATTTAGGAGCTATAGACCCGACCCACCCCTTCCTCGAGGCCCAGCCCAGGTGACCGCATGCTCTGACCCACCCTTCCCCGGGGCCAAGCCTGGGAGCAGGCCTGGGCTGTTGAGGGAGGGGCAGGCTGCCTCTCTGTAGTGGAAGCTGGTCCCCAGCAGCTGAAGAGAGGCCCAGAGGGCTCCTGAGCATCCTTGAGAGGACAAACCAAAGCCCAGGTGGCCCTCAGCTCCTCCTGGCCCAAACTGGGAGTACAGTTCCAGCCCAGACCCCAGAGCTGGCATCTTACCCAACCTTGTGGGGGCTGTGGCTTTCATGCAGGCCCTGAAGCCACTTGGGCGGCCCTGGGACTTGTAGGCAGCTCTGGGCTGGATCCTGCAGGGCACAGTGGCACCAGCCCCGGGCCTGCCCCGGGGGACAGCCAGGGGGGCAGCTCTAGCCCAGGTGCACGTTAACACCTGAGGGTCACAGTGGCAGGGCCTCCCCAGCACCAGCCCCTAGTGCTGAGTGCAGGCCACGTCCCCTGCCACAGAGACCTTTCCTTGTCCACAGGGGTGGGCCCTCATGTTGAGCATAAGCACACACCGGCCCTCCATGGCCGGGTCTCCCCACATTTCAGACAACCGACGTTTTACCCGCCTGTTCCAATCCTCTATCAGACCATTTCTCTAAGAAGTACGTTCTTCGGTCTGAAAAGATGAACTTGGCAGTGCACATCGGTGTAGAACCTACTCTCCTGCTGTCTTACTGCGCCCTGACCATCCAGTCACCAGTAAGCAGAGCCCAGCCTATCCTGGGCAGGACCCCCTGCAGCCTCCTGGGGCCACCAGGCACTGATCTGCTAGTCAGCTCTGTGCCTGCAGTGCACCCCTCAGGGAACCCCGCAGCCGTCTGCGGTCTTGGGCTGCCTCATTGGCAGACATTTTGGGGACGTTGTGAGGCTCAAGGGTGTGAGGGGAGGGCGTCCAGCCTCTGCCCCTCTCCGCGAGGTGGCAAAGCTCCCACATGCCCTCAGCTCACCGGCCAGGGACCGGGTCACGCAAATGCGCTGAGATTCGCACTTGCAGTTCCAATCACCTTCTGACAATGGAAGGGAGCTCTTCTATGGGCACCAGCATGTCCTACTTGGACGAGGCCCGTAAACACCATAGATGTCCAACAGTGTGCAATTCTATTCATGGACTGACTCAATTTTACCTTCTTTTGATGAAGTCCCAGAACCTAAGTCAGGTTCGGTGGGGTGAGGAGGTTCGGAGCCGACGACTAAAGAAAGAATTCTTAAGACGTCATTGGTGCAAAATGGTGGTTTATTAAAGCACGGGGACAGGACCCGTGGGCAACCTAAGTCAGGTTCGGTGGGGTGAGGAGGTTCGGAGCCGACGACTAAAGAAAGAATTCTTAAGACGTCATTGGTGCAAAATGGTGGTTTATTAAAGCACGGGGACAGGACCCGTGGGCAGGCGGAGATGAGGCTGCCCCAGGTTGTTAGGAGTGGTTGGTTATATACGCAGGAGTTGGGTAGGTGAGGACAAAGGGGTATTCAGAAGGGCTATTGGGGCAAAGAATACTATCAGGATATTGAAGGCTTAGTTACTATTAAGTAAAGACAATTGAGAGTCTCCTGGTGGAATGTTACATTCCTGCTATCAAGCATCCTTGTTAATGAGATTTAGGTTTAGAAGAAATTTAACTTTATTTACTTTTCCTTCTACCTCCGCCTCCTTCGGTTTTTATGGAGGGGAGGGTGACATTAGGCTTGAGAAACTGAGTTCTGTGTCTTTGGAATTTGGGCTATTGATAAGGTAACTTCTTTGTTTGTAAATCTCAAGGACATTTGCAAACCAAGGGAGACTCCTGTCTTGTAGGATTGTGATCTTAGCAAGTTAACTATTTATCATTTTATGGCAGTCAGGGGTGCCTGAGGAATGCTACACCTATGGAGGGGAGCGGATGGAGGGGGGGGTGCAAGGCGCCAGCTCTTGCTTTGTCCTCAGCCAGCCTCCTGCTCCCTCATCACTTTGGTCAGAGTTTTGGCCCCAGATGCAGCCCGATCACCTTGGAACTGCTGTCCACACAACTGGCAGCCCTTTGCTGGCCGAGAGCCGCTCACAGGGCCCGTGCACGCACAGCAGGGGAACCTCGCCACTCCTCAGGGGCTCTCTGCTCACACATACGCGTACCTGTTGGCATTCCCACAGTAGCATGCACCTGTCCAGATATGCAAGTTAAATGTTCACCTGGTGGACTCCTCTGATCACCGGGCTCCCACTGCAGTGTTTCTGGGGCGTCCTGCAGGATGTTATGGGCATTTCGGGTTTCAAGATTCTGTCCTTCGGTCATTCGCCATCTCTATCACAACCCAGTAGCCTGGCTCTCAAATGGGAATTTTCTGGTCCGGTATCCCCGTGGTCGCCACACTGCCCTTGGCCGTAGTCGTTCGTCCTCCACCCAGGGCTGACCTGGAGAATCTGTCCTTCTGCACTCCAGCTTCTAAGGGGGCAGTGATGACAGTGGCCATTCCCTTTTGGCCCACCAGATGTCCTATATGCTTTCAAAGGAATGAATTCCGTGGGCTTGGGCCATCTTACTGGCCCCCACCAAGCACACCCAATAAGTGTTGGCACAAGGGGGCATCGACTTGCCTTCTGATTTTCCAGTATCCATGCGGCATCTGTCCCCACCGCACGCTCGGGGTGGCAGACACAAGCCGGTCACATCAACACTGCAGTACTCATCAGACGTTCACGTCAGTGCTAACTAACCCCACCTTCCATTCTCAGACCCCACCCCACCCCGTCTACCTCCAGCTGCTGTTGACCCTGCATCAGTCGGTTCTGGAATCAGTGCGTGGGGCTCCCGGGCCCACAAGCCCCAAAAGTGAGTCCCTCTGAGGGGCCCACCTTCCTCTGAGTCCACTGCTGAAGATGTAGGACCGTGGCCAGACCACTTCCTTTCTACTAAAACATCTTGATTTTTGCCTTCGGTGTCACTGCTATTAAGTGACCACTTACGGCTTCCACCGGAATCTCGCAGCTTGTAATTCTTGGACGATGTCCTCAAGCCACAAGTGACAGTTACGAGGGCTAGGGCATCATTCTGTCTGTGGGGAGTGAGTATTTTGTTGTTGCTAACACACGTAATCAAACAACCCAGCAACACAGCCAGGTTTTTATCCTCTAAAATAAATCCAATTTTTTTTCTTTTTCAGTTTTATTGTTGTTATTAAGTGTACGATGTCCCAGAGACCTGAAAGATGATAATTCCAAGGTGGTGTTTTATAAATGTGTGTTCTACACGCGTGAATCTTAGTGAATAGTCTCCACCTTGGGTGGTTTCCAGACACCAGAACCTGCTCTCGCTGCTGTTCCGTGGTCTCTCACACTGATCCAGAATCTGTGAAATGCAGTCCCCAGGCAAAGCACGTCTGTTCGTCTCTCATTCGGACTCTCTGCTGTGGTGAAGGGACTCTGAGATGGCTCGAGCGGAGGCTGGACAGAACTGGAATTCTGGGGACAGCGGTGTGCACGCGGGACGTCCTGTCCCTTTCCACAGTCCTGGTCCCAAGGACAGTTTCTGGGGGCACCCGGCCTTCAAGGCAGCGGACAGGAACTTGGATGTGGACTGATGGGTGCGTTTGCTCCAGTCAGGAGACTGACAGGTTCCACCAACTAAATTTCAGTGAAAAAGCTGGGGAAACGCTGTCAGAGTGGGTCATCCTGATGAAGTCCCAGAACCTAAGTCAGGTTCGGTGGGGTGAGGAGGTTCGGAGCCGACGACTAAAGAAAGAATTCTTAAGATGTCGTTGGTGCAAAAGGTGATTTATTAGAGCATGGGGACAGGGCCCGTGGGCAGGCGGAGATGCGGCTGCCCCGGGTTGTGAGGGGTGGTTGGTTATATACGCAGGAGTTGGGTAGGTGAGGACAAAGGGGTGTTCAGAAGGGCTATTGGGGCAAAGAATACTATCAGGATATTGAAGGCTTAGTTGCTATCAAGTAAAGACAATTGGGAGTCTGGTGGAATGTTACATTCCTGCTATCAAGCATCCTTGTTAATGAGATTTAGGTTTAGAAGCAATTTAACTTTATTTACTTTTCCTTCTACTTCCACCTCCTTCGGTTTTTATGGAGGGGAGGGTAACATTAGGCTTGAGGAACTGAGTTCTGTGTCTTTGGAAATTGGGCTAACTTCTTTGTTGTAATCTCAAGGAAATTTGCAAACCAAGGGAGACTCCTGTCTTGCAGGATTGTGATCTCAGCAAGTTAACTATTTATCATTTTATGGCAGTCAGGGGTGCCTGAGGAATGCTACACCTATAGAGGGGAGCGGATGAAGGGGGGGGGGGTGCAAGGCGCCAGCTCTTGCTTTGTCCTCAGCCAGCCTCCTGCTCCCTCATCAATCCTCACCCTCGGCCTTCCTGGCGCGAGCATATACGCAGCTGTGGGAGGCCTGCCCCGCGGCCCGGCCACCTCCTCTCTTAGCCCCAGGATCCAGCTCCTGGTGAGTCTTGTCCTCCATGGGCAGCCGCCTCCACCCTTGTTCCTGGGGGGACTCTTTCCCCACCCCACTCAGACGGAACCCAGTGTCCCAGAGCACACTTCGGGGGTTCCCACAGGAATGAGGGGGCCCTGAGGGTGTCCAATGGGGACCTGAGACCCGCCACGACCCCGAGGGCAAAAATGGGCTCACTCTCTTCCAGCCCACCTCCCCTAGCCTCCTGTGGGGACTCAGTCTCAACCTCACCAGGGAAGGGCCCCAGGCTGCCCTGAACAGAGGTCACAGGTCAAACCTGCCCCTCTTCAGCCAGGCCCACCTCAGGCAAACTGTGAAGGTCACCAAATTTTCCAGGACCCCAGACCTGCTTCCCTGCTCTCAGGTCTGGTGCTTGTATCAGTAAACCATCTTCCTGGTCTTCGGCTGCAGCCTCCACACGGGTGGCTGTTTTATCCACGGAACCCCGCTGCATATTGTGGGCGGCCACCCCTCCCTCTCAGCTTTTCCTGTCCAGTGCACTGTGGCAGCACTGTCACAGGGCCCTCCAGACCCCACCACACTTCCCCAAGTCTGAGGCAGAGCCGCCCCGGCATTTTAGCATGGAGATGGTGAGCAGCTGGCCATCTTCTTGGATGGACCTCAGAGTCATAGACAGAGGGACGAGAGCCTGCAGTGCCTGGACCCACACGGCCTCCCAGGAAGCTCAGAGGCTGTTCCTCAGAGTCACTCAAAGGGAGAGCACGGGTAGGATGGGCCTGCCCTGTCCTCTGCTCATGTTAGCTGTTGGACAATTCCTCGAAACCCTGTGGGATGGCTAAAGGAGCGCCCACGAAGGCCCCTCCCCACCATTGTCCATGGCTTGGGAGTCACCCAGGAGTCCTGGCCTCATCCCACAGACGGCGCTATGGCTCAGACCCCCAGGGCTGGACCAGGAAGAGGGCAGCTCCTCGGCCCTGTGATCTAGGTAGGGCTTGGGGCGGAGTTGGGGGTGGGGGGAAGGTGGCTGGGACAGGCACCAACACCAGGCTTCAAAGGCACACATGTAAGCATTAAATATCTAGACAAGCATGTGAGTCTCCACCTGTGGTCATGTCTGATGTGGGAAACAAAGGCAGAAGAAAAATTGTTAAATTTCCTTACTACCTACAGCCCACTGACAAGTCCTTGAAACGGGCAGAGTGACCTTCCCCTGGGACCTTGGCTGCCTCCCTGTGGACACCTTCCTAAGGGCACAGGCAATCTTAGCCTGACCCCGGGATCCTGTGAATCTACTTCAACTATAGAAATTCCTTTGGAAACTTCCTTTATCACTACCCCCATAAGATACATGTTGGCCATCACCCCCAGGCATACGATCCACCGATTACTCAGTCTCATGACTGAGTTTTTACTAAGCAGTAATAAATGATCTTTACCAGCAATAGTTAGCTCCCTCAGGATCCTGGAAGCCTCGTTGCCAAAATACCTGGGAGGCTTATGCTCTCCCTAACCCCCTCCCAACTTTACAGTATATAATGGGCCCCTCCTCAGTACCCCGGAGCAGCTCTTCCTGCCCACGGGTCCTGTCCCCAAGCTTTAATAAAACCACCTTTTCGCACCAAAGACATCTCAAGATTGCTTTCTTGGCCGTGGGCTTCAAACTCGAATGTCTTTCCTACATCTGTGTCCTAGTGTTAGGTGTGACCTTGGATCTGAGAGTCCTCAGGCTACAAGCGATACCATTGAGGCAGAGAGGAAAACAGGCTGGCAACCACGCCCCCTGAATCTGCACTGTTGCTGCCGGGTGCAAGGACCACCTTCCTGACTGCTGGACCAAGGGCCATCCTCCACAGGCTCACTGGGCTCCTGGGCAGAGGCCAACAGACAGTGGCAGGCAGGCTTCCAGAGGCTGCTGTGCTGAGAAGGGGACAGCTAGGGAGTAAAAATTGGAGGAGAGAGGGGTGTGGAAAGAAGTAGGAACCTCCTTGGTTAGCGTGTCCGGCGGCCAGCAGGGAGAGCTCGCCTGACCAGCACAGTTTGTCAATTGTAGACCAGCAAGTGACAATGCAAACTGACCAGAAAGAATACTAATAAAGGAAGAAAATAGTTTTATTCAAGCCCAGATTAGAACAGCTTCCCGGGAAACACGACCTTCACAGGGAAGAAAGGGCTCCAGAGAATGAACAGTTTTTACAAAGTTTATAGACCTTTTTACATAAGGAGCCACAAATCGACAGGTCAGAGGTACATTCTTGTAAAAGTTCAAAAAGATTATAGCTTAACATATAGGCAGGAATCATGAGTTTTAAGGTCAAGGAATGCAGGGAGTAGCAACATTGATCCCTATGTTAAGGACGAGATAGTTTTCCTTTGGGCCACTCATTTACAAAGCAAGTGTACAAAGTATGCTTGGCAAGCCATAAACCAGGTTTTTGGTTTAAACAAAGTTATCTTGAGGCACCCGGGGGGGTTCAGTCGAGAAGCGTCTGCCTATACCTTGGGGTGGGAGGTGGGGGCATGTTCCTGAGAAGAGACAGGACACACAGCAGGCCACTTCTCCAGAGAGTGCTTCCCTGAGGGCAGTCGGTCCCATCTGCCTCCTTGCTGCCTGGGTCCCTTGCTTCCTCCCCATTGTCACACCCCTCTGCGCCCGCACAGGGTCACCCTAATTCCTGGAAGCCCCGCTTGCCCTCCTTAGCCCTGCTACTGCACAGTACTGCACTGAGGCCTCCTGTGGCTGGTGGTCATCACGGTCCCACACTCCCATGATGGTCTGGACACTCCATCCTAGTGCCGCAACCCATCATAGTCCCAGCCCCCACCACAGTGGCCCTGCAGGTGACAGGTGCAGCCTGGGGTGCAGCCCGGAGGCCCTGCTGCTCTCATTCTGCCTGTGTGGCCGGAGACGTACCCCCGAGGGCCTGCGGATTGGCCCTGCCAGGCAGATGGCTCTGAGGAGGCTGGAGCAGGTGGCAGGGGTGGGTGGGAGAGGGGAGAGGAGGAGGGTGGGGGGAAGGGGACAGGGGTCTGGGTCTCCCAATCTCCCTCTAGTCCCTTGAGGCTCTCAGGAGCATCCACATCTGCATCTTTGGGCCAAGTCTGGGGACCCCAGTCTCCAACATGAGCCCCTGGGGGCTGTCTCTTGCCTTGGCTTCTCTGTGGAGGTGTCTGTGCTGATCCTGTAGCTCCATTCCCAGGCAGGCCCTCGGGCTCCAGCCAGATGGGCACATCCTGACGGCCACAGCATTGTGGGGAGAGCCCCTCCCGTCCCCCACTAACAGAGGGGATCACCAGGCCTCTCAGCTCAGCCTGTGGGCGTCCCCGGGCCTGGCCCAGAGTGGAGGATGTGGCTGTGGGGTGGCGACGGCTGCTGGCGCTGGGAGGTGTGATGTGTGTAGCAGAACAAGCGGCCCTGAGAAGCACCCCAAAGGTAGGGACTAGACGTCTTCGACATGCTTCCGGAACACAACTGAACATTTATTACAAAGAAATGTCTTTTTTTTTTTAAGATTTTATTTATTTATTTGACAGAGAGAGAGATCACAAGGAGGCAGAGAGGCAGTGAGAGAGAGAGGAGGAAGCGGGCTCCCTGCTGAGCAGAGAGCCCCATGTGGGCCTCAATCCCAGGACCCTGGGACGATGACCTGAGCCGAAGGCAGAGGCTTTAACCCACTGAGCCACCCAGGTGCCCTGCAAAGGAATGTCTTTAAACTTAATTAGCGTCTGTGTCTCTGTAAACGTGTGTCCCACAACCCTGGGATCCAGGCTTCTGGATCCTGAGCTTCGGTCTGCAGTGGTGTTACAGGCCTGAAGAGAGACCTTGGAACTTTGATAGATTTTGGTGTCTAATCATGATCTATAGGTGACACAGAAAAATGTGTGTTTTTTTAAACACCCTTCTCAGTACTTGCCAAGGAGTGCTACCTGGGTGCTCGGAGAGTCCTCCCTTCCTGAGCACCCGCAGGGGTGGAGTACAGAGGTTGGAGGTCAGCCTAGCATAAGTCAGGGTCATTCTGGAGCTTGAGGGCTGGGGTTGGGGAGGGGGCGCATGCCGCAAAGGAAGCAGCCCAAGGGTCCAAGCCAGCAGAGCAGGAAGAACAAAGATCTGGGGGTGATCCTTAAATTCCTTGCTTAAATTCTACTTGCTGAGCAATAGTCCCCATCCCCACGACTCATGAATTTGAAGCAGTACTGTGAGCAGGGACGCTGCTTCTTGTGGGTGCCATGGTGGGGGAGGGGACTGTTTCCTTGTGGGGGGCCTGTGCCGCCTGCTGCAGGGCCGTGTGTGGGGCTCCTCCTGTGGGGCTCTCCTTAGCTGCCCCGCTGCAGACACCCAGGTCAGGGTGGTCACCTGCAGGTGTGCCCCGCGTCCATCCCTGGAAAGTCAAGGCCAGGCGGGTGGTACCCTGCACAAATCAGCGACGTGCTGGGTGGTGGGGCAAGGTGCACTCGCCTGCTTGGCTGCAAGTTCGGCCACCAAGGCCACGTGCACTGGGAGGACACAGAGCACGAAGGTGGCCAGGTTGGCAGCCATGATGTGGAGGGCTCTGGGGATGTGGTCGGCCCCCTGAGGCGGTGCCCGCAGAGCCGAGGCTGAGGGTGAGCAGTGAGATGGAGACCCAAGGCAGGGAGAAGGCAAAGGTCTTGATGGCCCGGATGTGTCCCTGCCCGAAGTAGAAGTTCTCATCTGCAGGCAGCAGGGACATGACCAGGGCCACCGTCCCGGAGACCAGCAGCCAGAGGCCAGGCCGGTGAAGGCGGCCCGGCAGGGGCTGCGCCAGGCCCAAGCCTGCAGGGGGAGCAGGAGGTGGTGTCGCAGTCCGAGGGATGGCCACAGGGAGGCCCGTGCTCCGGTAGGGGTTGACGTGGTAGAAGTCCTGTGGGACCCTCACAGCGGGCCCTCGAATTCCCCCAGCTCCTGGCCCAGCGTGGGCAGGACTTTGGGTGGGCTTAGCAGCCGTAGGAAGTCGGTCGCTGCTGGGTTGGCCATGGAGACGCTGGTCTTCATCCACCTCTGCCGGCAGCTGCAGAACTCCCAGAGCCCGAGCCCACTGAGGGGCAGCCCTGGTGCCAGATGGGCAGATAGACCCTGGTAACCTGGGACGGCACGCGCCCAGCTGTGTCTGATCCGTACCCATTGGAGCTGTTCCCTGACAGGCGGTGGGAAGCTAGTGACCAGCTCCACCTGGGGGCAGGCAGGGAAACGCTGCTGTGGCTGGTCCCTCCTCCTTGACCTCCCCGCTCTCTCTCCCTCCCCCACCACTTCCAGTAACAGCCCCAAGGGCTCCCTGTCTTGATCCCAAGAGGTTCCACTGAGGCCACCCCCTCTGTTCCACCCAGAGGGACCAGATGCCTGGATGAGCACAGTGGACCCCGCCACAGAAGGGGGCTCTGTGGGGGTTCCTCTCTGGGCTTCTCTACCAGCTCAGCCCAAGACCTTTGTGACTTTACTGTCCACTCTACTCCCCAACATCCTGTGGCCTTGTCTAAGGACCATCAGCCCATGGCCCATGGGGCAGGGCCCCCACACTCTGGCAGGGGCCACAGGCCAGTCTACGGAGAGAGAGGACCCCCCGGCCCATCAGGAGAGCGGTGGGATCACCAGGCTGAGCCTGTCTTCTCTCCTGGCTCTGTTGGTCTTCCTGCTTCTGTGTCTGCGTGTCTCCCTCAACCCAGCCACCCCCTCGGCCCTCCCACTCACTGTCCACCCTCCTCCTTGGGGCCCTCCTTTTGCCTCCCTCCCACCAAAGGCTCTCCCCCAACCCCCATCTCCCCCATTCTCTCTCCTCCCCCTCCTCTCAGCCTCTGTCCCCCACTGCCCCCCCACTGTCTCTCCCTCTCTCTCCCCCAGCTCTATCTCTGTCCCTCCCACTGTCTCCCCATCTCTGTCCCCCCAGCTCTACCTCTGTCCCTCACTCCTTACCCCCCAACTATCTTACCTCAAACAGACGCTAACTGTCCCCCTAGCCCTTGCCCTACGCCTGCTTGTTCTTGGAGCGCAGTGCGGTCCTCAAGTGGGAAGCACGGGGCTCGATGCAAGCCAGCCTGGGGCCCTGCACCTGGGAGCCCTTTGCCCAGCTTCCACTGGCCAGCAGGGAGAGGACAGGCCAGGGCTCACGGAGAGGACAGCAGGGGGCCACAGGCTTGGGGGGTACTCACCAGTCTGGGAGGCCTGGGGTCTTGGGGAGCTGGGCTGGGCCACTGTCCGCACAGCCAGACTAGAGCCCAAAGCCATGATCACAGGCTCTGTGCTCTCTGTGCACAGGTACGGTCATGTGTCTGAGGGCATCTGGCAGGGGGGCACCCCTGCTCAGAGCCCCCTGCTCTGGTCTCTGTGTGCCTGGCTCCCGCTGTGTCTGCCTGCCATCTGTGACACCCTGCACCACGTTGCTTCCTGACCACAGCCCTGGGCCACCTCTGCAGCCATCTGGAGCCCGGGGCCAGAGAGCGAGGGCACTTCCAGCCTGCAGGGACTGGCCTCCCACACGGGGCAGAGCAGGGCCTGCATGCGGCTTCCAGGAGGCCAGTTTGGGCCAGGTGGTGCCCCCCACCTCTACACATCCATGATTGGCACTGGCTGGGGAGACCTTTGACAGGATACCTGCCTCCTTCGGGACTGGAGAACCCAGAGACCCTCAGCCGCATCCCCCTCCCCCACAGCCAAGGAGAGCTGCCGCTCAGGGTTCCAAGCACCCAGCCTGACAGGGTGGCAGGCTGTAGTGGACGTTGTGGGGTGCTGCCAGGGGCCCCCATAATGACCAAGGCACATGCTGCCTGCCCTTCCTGCCAGAGTTCACAGCCCAGCCCACATCCCCTCTGGACTTGCCCTCAGCAAAGTAACACAGGGCCTCAGGGACCATGTGTCCATGGCAACCTGTGTTCTCGGCTGCGTCATCTCAGTGCAGGGCCCCCACGGGTACGGAAGCCTGTCCCTTGGCCCTCCCCACTCTGCTAGCACCATTGAGGGTAGGATTCCCAAGCACACTCCTCGGGAAACCCCTGCATGCAAACCTCCCTCTCAGAGACTTCTGGAAGCCACCCCGATGCAGGAGTGTGAGCCTGCCCGAGCACCAGGGCGGCCCTGCCCTTGGCTGTGCCAGCAGCCCCAGGGAGAGGGTCCAGGCCTGGGGCTGCAGAGGGTCTGCCAACCACCTGCAGGAGGAAGGGCATCAGAGGAAATTGAGAACTGGCCCCGGCTCGGGAGAGCCTGGAAGGAAGCAGAGGCATGTGGGGGAGCCCATTTTCCCATGAGTCGGGGACACCTCACACTGGAACAACATGGCCTGTGAAGCCATGATGGGGGTAAGCTGAGGGCAGGTGCTAGGAGGACGCTGGGAGGGACGGCCCGCCACACAGATGCAGCGATGGGCGCCAGCGCATCAGCCATCTTGTGTGCGGCAGGGGCTCTGAAAGGGTGGCGAGGACACCCCTGCTCTGAGAGGTGTGTGGTCCCAATCCTGTGGGGGGAGGGGTCTCTTGGTCGTCAATGTCATTTCTGCCCTCCTGTGTACCCTTCCGGGGAGGCAAGAGCTGGAAGACCCTTTCACTGCCAGCTCATGAGATGGACAGGCTGCTTCCCCCAGCGGGTTTCACGTGGTCAGACTCGGGGGGCCACTATCTGGATGGTCACTTGGGGAATGTGGGCAGTAGTTTCCTGAAGCACTGACCTTCTGGTCGGGTGGACACTGTATTCTGCTGCCCCCCTCCCTGGGGCCCCTGGGGTGCCCAAACCCTGCCATGCCCCTGCACAGGGGGGCTGGGCAGCAGCCCTACACCTGCACCCGTTCCCCAAGACCCTGCAGAGCCCCCTTGCTGTGGTACTGCCTCTGGTTGATACACCCTGGCCCTGTAGAAGATAGACACGTGTTCTTAGGGAAGGTTTCTCTGGTGCACAGCAGCGGGTGGGTCCCCGATAACAGGAGGCCAAGCTCAGCTCTGCCCATGGGTTGCCAGCCTCCTCCCTCAGAATACTTTCTCCTGAGGCCAGCTGCAGCCAGGCTCCAACCCCCAGCAGAGACAGAGAGCCTTCACAGAGAAGCAAGCTGCCCCAGAGGAAACAGCCACAGACAAGGGACATTGGCCGGATGACACACAGACGATTAGGAATCAGGTGACATGGTCCCCCCAGGAGCACCTTCCTTCTGTGTGCAAATTCCTGGATATGTACAGCTGTGTCTCGTGCAGCTCTCTGGTTGGACACACCCCGGTCCTGGGTCGTTTTCTGGGTCCCTCCCCATCATGGCTCTGCTTTCCACAGCCATCCTGATCTGTCTGCTGCTTGGAGACCACAGATGCCACCACCTCCTGCTTCATCTGCTGGAGGTGAAGGCACCTCCCGTCACTTGCTGCTCACACTTCCTCTGGTTGCTGCCCGGCCCTCACCAGCCTATACACTCCAGACCCCCTCCAGATGACTATGGCATGGGACAGAACAGTGTCCCTAGCCAGATAAAATACCCTAGATGTAAGCCTAGCAGAAGAACGAACTGGTGTCCTCCTGCATTCTGGGCCCTATACTCCTGTTGATGCAACCTCAAAGTGAGCCTGCTTTCATATGCCCGTTGCTTGCTAATTAATGGTGAGCCCAGTCCTGACCAGTGTGCCCAACTGCCCCGTAAGCCATCTGAGCCAGAGTGGGGGGTGTTAGGGCAAAGGTATTCCATGTGGTCTGACCCGGCCCAAAAGCCTCGCAGAGTGTATGGGCCATGATTAGTGTCCAGAAGTCAGTTCTTTGGATGTTTAACATCTGTGATTTTTGCCTTGGCTCCTTTTCTTGCTCCTTTGGGAATTTTGTGAAAGTCCAGCTGCCTGCACTTGCTGGGAGTCAGGAGTGGCGTGAGGGACAGAGGGCACACCCATCCCCTTCCCCAGCCACAGACGGGGGCCAGCAAGGGGGAGCCGTGGGGGGCCCTTCTCAGGAGGCTGGTGTCCTAGGAGCATAGCCAGCTGCCTCCGCCACCCAGCAGCTCCAGCCCCACCCCGAAAAGGTCTCCTCCCAGCGCCCCCGCCCTCCCAAGGACATCCCTGGCGAGCCTACAGCACGGGAGAACACAGGGGAGCTGGGCTAGTCCATATGGCTGCGTTCCCCCCGGCCCTGCTCCACCCGACAAGCCTGGCCATCTGCACGCCTTCTCAGCACAGAGTGCTGCCTGGCCCAGCCCTGGTGCACGTCGCGGGGGCAGGGTCGGCACTCCCTACCCAAGGTGACAAAGGGCAGGGGTCCCCAACGGTGGAGGGGGCATCTGAGCCCCAGCATAGGACAGCCGTAGATTGAGTTGCACGGGCCCCCTGACAGCCCCATCCCTGAGCAGAGGTCCCCTAAGCGTGGACCTCCCTGAGCAGGGACCACTCCCCGTGGGGCCCCTGAGGAACTGCCTCAGCTGCAGGGGCCCAAAGCCGGGACATTTGGGCTCCAAGCACATAGACAGAAGAATAGGAAAGGGAGGCTCTTTGGTATCCAGGGAGGCAGGTGGGCTGGGGTTTCGAAGCCAAGCCCCTCGGGCCAGCACCACAGGGGGCCCTAGAAGGCCCTGGTAGTTCCAGCCTGAGTGGGGGTGCCCAGGCCCAAGCAGGGAGGCCAAGGAAGGGTTAAGGTACAGCTCACACAGGCCTGGGCACTCCCACCCCCGCCTGAGGACCTCCAGGTCCTGCAGCCCCCAGGCAGGGTCCTCCAGCTTCCCTAAAGAAATCATGAAGGGAGCGTGCCCCCTCGACAGACCTTGGCCCCTTCCCCACTGTCCCCCAGCCCACCGCCAGCCCATTGCATCTGTGCAGCCCCTACAGGGTGTCGAGCGGTCCTGATTCTTCCTTGGCAGGAGGAAAGCAGGCTGTGGGCCTTTAGTATGGCCCTTCCGAGAGCTGCCCATAGCCCCCAGGAGACCTGCAGATGGCTGGGAGTGGGCCAGGGGGTGGGAAGCAGGTGGAGTGACTCAAGGAGAGTCCCTGGATGGAGAGTCCTTGAAAGCCACCTGGAAAGACACCCCAGCCTCCTACCATGAGAGTGTGGGGGACCCTTGACAGTCCAGGCCCAGCCCTGGGGGACAGCAGAAGGCTGCCCACTGAGGCGTCACAGCACAGAGCAAACATACACTCCAGTACCCCAGGGGTACCAGACTCTGGGCGCTCCAGTGTTGGCCCTGTCCAAGATTGGCCTCACTCAGCCTTCAGGCCTCCTGCTCTGGTCCCAACCCTCTTCCATCCCAGGGGTTGGGACAACTCTGCCTCAGGGTCTGTGCCCGCACCCCTTCCACCCTGCCAGGCTCCTGGAGCATGCCCAACAGCCACAGCGAGTTCAGGGATGCCCCAGCAGGCAGGACCTCCCAGAGAGCCTGGGACCTGGCCCATGTGTCCACAACTTGTTCTAGGCAAGGGTCACAGAGAGGGAGTTCTCATTCCTATGGGCCTTGGCAATGGGCATTGAGGCCAGCGAAGATGCCTCCTGGAACTCCTTGGCCATGAAGTAGTAGCAGATGGCGTCCAGACAACAGTTGGCATCCGAGAGCTTGCCTGTGATGATGAGTGCATAGCAGATGGCAGAGGTGTTCAAGCTCGTGGCCACGACCACTATCAGCACCACGTGAATGGGTAGGAAGCAGACCATGAACACAGCCAGGTTCGCCCAGACCATGCGGGTGGCCCTTCGGGTCGCCTCTGCCTGGTCTGGGCTGGCTGTCGGCCTCTGGCCCAGGGCGGTGACTACGCGCAGGGAGCAGAAGACCAGCACAGCCAGAGGCAGGAAGAAGCCCAGGAGGGAGAAGAACGTGGTGTTGGAGCTTTGCCGGGATGCATTCGAGAAGCAGAAGCCGCCCTCCTGCACGCCAAGGGCCCAGCGCAGCCCCAGCAAGCCGGCCACCAGTGCCCAGAGCGCCGCGCACACGGCTGCAGCCTGGCGAGGGGAGCGGAGTGTCCGGGCACGCAGTGGGTGCCGTACGGCCACATAGCGGTCCACGGCGATGGCCGTGACCAGGCTGATGCTCATGTACCTGTTGGCCAGGTAGATGCCCTGGGAGAGCTGGCAGAAGGGCGTGTCTGTGGTCCTCTCCTTCAGGGAGTGTAGGAAGAAGGGTATGGTGCAGAGCAGGCAGAAGTCGGCCACTGCCAGGTTGACCATGTAGACTCGGGTTTCAGTCCATCGCCGCATACGGCTGCAGAACACCCAGAGCGCCAGGCCGTTGAGCAGCAGCCCCAGACCCAGCAGCAGCCCCGTGTAGGTGGACAGGACAGTCTTGACCAAGGAGGGCCAGGGGAGCTCTTTGGGGACACAGGTGCTGTTGCTCATGGTACCGCTGCTGAGGGCGAGAAGCAGAGGATAAGGATGGCAGGCAGGGAAGGGGGCTGTGGGGCTGGCAGGGCCCCAACCCACCTCCAGCCCATATCCAGGATCCAGACTTGCCTTCCCCAAGAAAATCATAGAAATCATCAGGAGCTGCGTGTCACCCTCCGGGCCAGACCCAAATCCCCATGCACTGGATTGATAGGGAAACCCAAAGCTCTCAGAGGCTGGGTCAGGGGGTGGGGGTGTGTGGCAGGGGGCAGGGTAACACAGCCAGGTGGCGCAGAGACAGAACCAGATCTCCTCCCCTCTCCCCAGCCTCCTGGCCTGTGACGCGTCTGCTGCTGGGCAGAAAGGAAGGTGGAGGAGCTCACAGTGGTCAGTGTGCCAGTGCTCAGGTCCCGAGGGCCTGAGCCCGCTGAGAGGGCCCCTCTGCCCCTCCCTGTACTTGGCCACAAGAGTTGCTGATCTGTGAGCCTCCCTCACACCCCCGCTGTCTCCCACCCGGCTGCTCCTGTCGGCAGAGGGCCAGGCAGCAGGGCTGAGGCTCAGGATGGCTCCCCGGAAAGCTCAGGACTCTGGTCTCCCTCCCATGCTGCTGCCCTACATCCTCTTCCCGGGGCACAGCCGCCATAGGCCCCAGACACAACACTCTTGCCGAGGCTCTGCCTACCCCAGTCCTATGCGCCAGGGTCCCACTTGGAAGGGACCCTTGAGTCTTCTGTGATCAGAGCCTTGATGGCAGCCCTGCCCCTTCAGGCCCAGACCTTCAGGTCAGAGCAGGCCTCTGGGCAGCCCTGGGCATCCATCCCTGTCACCGTTAAGGCCACCATAAGACCTCACCCTCCACCACCCCATGCAGTCCCCTCACTCCCCGGACACACTCCAGAACACAGCCCCAGAGTCAGGGTAGACTTGGTCAGGGCTCTGACACCCACGGCATGGCCCATGATCTAGGAACTGGACTCTGGATTCACCCCAAGCTGGGTGGACCTCAGGCACTCCAGCAGAATGGGGCATTGGTGTCACACACGTGGGATCACGGGGCACCTGGATGGGTGGCCTGTGTGCCCAGTGTCTGGCACAGGGCACACTCCCCCCCACACCTTGGTTCCTTTGGCTGGGGGGCTGGGGGGACAGAGTGGGAGTGGCCACCCCTCCCCCCATGAGTACCAGGACCTCTGGGGGCTCCCTGCTCTCCAGGAGTGGTATGGAAGGGAGGGTTCCTGGGCGGGCTCTGCGTCCCTGCCTCTTCCCCACACAGGAAAGGGAGAAATATCCAGAACCATTAGGTTCATTGGTGCCTGGGGCTGGGTGGGTGGGAAGGGAGCTCATTTCCTCACTGCAATCCCTTGGGAACCTCCAGGTCACAGTCCATTAGGGAAGCAGGAGCACAGATTTCAGCCGGAAACAGAAATATTCTGCCAAATTATCCCATTTCATCCCTTTTGAATTTGAAAATGGCACACTTGCCAGCAATTAAAGATGTATGAGCTGTTCTCTGCATGTGAAGACTCCACACATTGCTAATGATACTCTCCTTTTTTTTTTTTTTTTTTTTTTTCCTTAAAGGATTCTGGTTTTCTCTCTTTCTGACACCCAGATTCAGAGGCCCCTCAGACCACAAGCCAGCCAGGCTCCACGGACCCCCCAGTGCCTACTGGAACCATCCATGGGGGTCCTTCCTCCTTGCCTGCCCTGCCCTCACAACTGCAGCTCACCCAGAAACACAGGTGACCTGCCAGGTGGGCTCTGGTCAGGTCCCCCCGCAGCCCAGGATCAGGGGACTTCCTGCCACTCTGCTCCTCCCTCCCCTCCCCCGGGTGGCCCTCCTCAAGCCCATCTCTTCAGAAGCCAGATCTCCAGACCAGGCCTCACCCCTGCCCCCTGCTCCTCCAGGCCTTTTGGCCCTGCCCTCACTTAGCCCCAGGCACCTGTGGGCCTCCGTGTGGGCCCTGCAGTCTACCCCAGCATCTCTCCTGGCACAGCTATGAGGGACAAGGGAATGCTCCCATTCCCAGAGGTAGGAACTGAGACCCAGAGGAGGGAGGGGCTGGGCGGCGCCCCCCCAGACCCTGCCACCAGAACTCTCTGCCCAGAGGCTCCTGAAGAGGGGTCTTGTCTCCACTCTCCCCCACCACAGTGGCCCCAGGCCCATCCCTCGAGGCCCAGCCTGACTGGGGTCCTAGCATGGCTCCTCCCTCTCTCCCTGCCTCTCTGTCCATCTCTGGCATCCCCAGCCATTTTGAGCACCGCACTGGGTCTGGTTTTTTCTAGAAAGAATTTCTCATGGATTAAAGTAGCAGGCTGTGTACTTTGTTCTAGCTCAAGGCAGGGACCTCCTGCTCTCAGCCACATCAATGCCTCAGAGTAGGGCACAAAGGAAGGCCCCCTGAAGCGTGCTGACCAGTTGGTTGTGGCCTGGAGGAGAGCACGGGGTGGGCTGGGGCCTCTGTGTGGACTGTGAGGCAAGCTCCCTCCCAGGGGCAGAGGCCCCCTGCACCCCCAGGGTTCACAAGGCTTGGGAGCACAGGGCTGGCTCCAGATTGCAGCCCAGGTCCATTCTCTTGCTGGTGGCAGCCTTGAACCACCAACACAGGCCTGGCAAGCACCCCCCCACACACCGTGGAGCCCCTGGGAGCCTCCCCCAGTCTGCCCTCCCTCCTGGCCACCACCTGCAGGACCCCCAGGTCCCTCCCCTGCTTCGCACCTGCAGAGCCCACGTGCTCCCCCTTCCTCCTGGTCCTCCACCCCTCTGGACACTTGGGGCTACTCCGCTGATGACAAAATGCGCATCCTTGCCATGTGCAGCTGGGCCTTCTAGGGAAGTGACCGTGGCCGCTGAGTCACTGCACAGAGCTCCGGGCTGTGGCCCAGGGGCGGGCCCAGGAAACGCTGCAGCCTCTGGGCACTCCCGCCCTCCCCAAGCTCCCCTCACTCCCCTCGCCTGCTGAGAATGATGCCCCCGCCCACCTGGGTCAAATGAGGAATCAAAGTGCCAAGGAAGAGGGCAAAGGGCCCTAAGGACACCAGGCAGTGCAGCCTTGACCCACCGAGGGTCAGCTCCCCAAGCTAAAAGGTGCATCTGCTCTGACATCACTGCTCCCCCTTTGTGCCCACCCTTGGGGACCCCCGCCTGGGCGCCGCAGCGGACGTGGCAGGGGGATGCAGGCCATCCATGTAGGTGTGCCCTCATGCAGAGTGGGGCATGCACTCCCATCGGCTCACTATTTCTGGGGGTTCACAGAAGGCAGACTAGGACAGGAGGCTTCTTGGAGGAGGCGGCACTTGAGCTGGGCGTGAATGGTGGAGGAGGTGGAGATGGAAGGGCCTTCTGAAAGGTGGAAGGGTGCCCATGGGGCAGGGAAGGAGCACGCTAGCCTGGAGGAGGAGGAGGAAGGGAGGCAGCTTCTCTCCCACAGCCTGAAGCCCACAGCAGGCAGGGGAGGTAGCCGGCCGCCTGCTCTGAGACATGACCCTTTCTGCGGGTGGAGGGGAAGCGTGAGAGGAGCTCCCCAGTGCTGGACAGGCCACCTTCAGAGCCGGACTGGTGGCTGGGTAGAGGCTGGTCTTTCACAACCTCCCCTCGCTGCCACATTGGAGCCTGAAGCAAAAGAAGGCCAGTCCCACCGCCCGCCCTTAGCACAGGGCCAATTCATGTTCACGTTCATGGAGGGTTGGTGCTCTTGATTCCGTGTAGTCAAACATAGCATCAAAGCCCAGTCAGTCCCCATGACTGGGTGCTGGCAGCCTCTGAGATGTTCGGCCTGAGGTCAGGGCCACCCTTGCCGCACCCTGGCCCCAGCCCTGGCCCAGGCACCTGGTGTCTGGAAACTGACGCCTCTGGAACCTTGACTCAGCCACAAGTCTAGACTATCTGCGGAGCTGAGCAGAAAGAGGACCCAAGCTTCTGTCATTTCCCCACCATGGACACTTTCTGTTCTTCTCTTCCCAGAAACCTGGTCTGGGAAACCTCTTCCCCTCCCACCAGACTGGCCAGATGAGGGTGCCACAGGGAGAAACAGGGGATGGGGAAACCTGTGGGGGAGGGGTGTTGGGGACACCATGGGGTGGGGTCAGTCCCACCTGCCATCCATCTCCCGAGTGTCCCTCCCTTCCTCAGCAAGGGGGTCCTGGCCACCCCCCCCTTCTCTTCCTCACAGACCCTCCACCCCCATCCAACATCCTCTTGCCATGAGAGCTCCTCCTCACTCTTGGCAGACTAGTGTCCTTCTCACACACAGGAAACACTCCGGAACTCCTCCCCAGAATGGAACTGCTGTTGGCCTGTCCCTAAGTCACCCCCCTCCCGGCACTGTCCCCCATTAGGAGGGCTTCTTCTCTCCAGTGTCACCTGGCCCTGTGGTCTTCCCTTAGCATTCAGACCCAGCTCAACTCCCCAGAGGGAAAGGACAGTCACAACTTCCTGGCTACATTGCCCCCCAGGCCTCTCCCCTCTGGCATCTACCCTGTACCCCAGGAAATGGCTGGGGTGCACGCAAGGCCAAGGATAAGTTGCCCCCAGCCTCCAGCCAAAGCCCCAGGCCCACGCCTGTGGGGAACAGCCTCTGAGGGGGCTACTGGAGGATGGCTGCCCTGTTTCCAGAAGCTGGCACGCACATCTGTGGTGGCAGGAAGAGCCTTGCGGTCTGACACTCAGCTCTGACACTCCTTGGCCTCTAGACCTCTCATGCTATCTGTGACCTGAGAGTCGCACACTCCAGGGCTTGACACAGAGGCCACGGGTCTAGGACAGCGCTGTGGAGCCCTGGAGTCCTGGGGTGGGCAGCCCTGGCTCTGGTCATCCAGTGCTCCTGATTCTGCTCTCTGCGCTTCCGCTCAGCACCCCCTCGGAAATCTTCCCCCTGGAGCCCCTTGTTCCCTCTTCACCCTGCATCCAGGAGGGCACTGCTGGGCCGCCTGGGACCCCACAGTGCCAGTCAGAGGGTCTGGTCAAGCCAGGCACCCAGACAGCACATCTACAGTCCTTTCCGGATGGAGATTGGCCCAAGCAAGGTGGGAGGGGGGGCTTTGCCAGAAGGGAGAAGCCACCATAGGACAAGGGACACTGGGCAACTTGGGGATATGAGGGCATCCTGAGCAGTCCTGAAAGGGTTCTGAGGTCCTAAGGGTTCCTGAGGGGTACTGAGGGGCCCTGAGGTGGTCCTGGGGTCCTGAGGGGGTCTTGAGGAGGTCATGAGGAGGTCCTGAGGGGTCCCCAGGTCCTGAAGAGGTCCTGGAGTCCTGAAGGGTCCTGAGATCCTGAGGGGTTCCCAGGTCCTGAGGTAGCCTGAGGTCCTGAGCTCTTGCAACTTTGGCTGAGTTGCTCCTGCTCCCACTGCTGGCATCCTTTGTCACATCACAGGGGTGGCTGGCATGGGAACAAGGGGATCTGAGGGGCCGATGGGGGGTTGCTATTCTGTCCCTCCCACTCCCAATGCCACAGCCTAGCAGACTCACAGGCTTAGCATGGGAGTGCCCTGGGCATTGCCCTTCCCTGTCCTTCCTTGCATCGACCCCATCCCCTTCACCAGCAGCAGGGGGCAGCTTCCCGCAGCCTCTGCCCTCAGACACTTGGGACTAGGCTCCGGCAGCTGTCCACCCCCTCGCCTCCCACCCCCTCTGCTTGTGCTCAGCTGCGCCTTTCCCCCTAGCTGGAAGATGCCTTGGGGCATCTAGACACCTGCAGGTGACAGAAGTGTCCCCATCTGGCACATCCCATGCCCCATAGCCACATCCAGCAGGGGAGGCTGCTGCTCTGGGGAGACAGCAGCAGGTGCTGGCCCCATGGCTGATCCTAGGGCCCCCAGCTGCCCTGGGATGGCTCACTCACCCCTACACAGCTGCTGCTGCCCTCCTCGGGGCTGGCTCCTCAATGGGCTGTCCTCTGGTCTCTGCTGCTGCTCGGAGCCCCATGGGACCCTGCCAGATAGGGGTGGTGGGGTGGGGTGGTGCTGCTCCAGCTGCTTTTCACACTGTTGCTGACTCCCTGAACTCGCTCCCTTACTCTCACAGACCTCCTTCCCCTTTTTCTGCCCAAGGCGCTCTGTGGCTGCGAGGCTGGCCGCTGGCCCCATGCCAGGTCCTCCGCCTGCTCTCATGCCTGGGGATGCTGCCTTCCAGCACCACCCTACCTCCGTAGCCGGGGAGGCAGACACGGTGGTCCTGGAGCCCAGAGCCCGCCCGGGAGCTGTCCCCACTCACTGCGCCCACCCTCCCCAGGAAGCCTCCTCTTCCAGGTGGTCCTCCCAGCTCAAGCACCTGCCTGCCAAGACTTGCAGGGCTGGGCCCAGGCTGAGAGTGTGACGGATGGAGAGCACTAGCTCACTCCATCTGGAAATCACCGTGAATGTCTACAGCTGACATGGAGGGAGCCTGAGAAGGGCAATCTCCCCGGAAAGGGCATATGTCTTCAGGAGGGGTCCCACCGCCCACCTCCCAGGGCAGCCGGCCTCCTGCCTGGGCTTCTCTGAGCCAGTCTGTGGGTGCGGGGTCCAAGGAGAGGCTTAATTTTCCAGCACCCACAGAGATGCCCAGACAGGGGTCCTCAGCTTCCCCAGACCAACACTGCTGAGCACTTCCTGCTCGTCCATGTCATTCCCCCTACCGCTCTGAAGGACCACTTCCTCTGGAAGTTGGGCAGGACACCAATGGAGAACAGAGAGGAACAGATTCACAGAAGAGGAACCATGAGCTAGAGAGGGTTCATTGGAGATCTGAAACAATGCTCAGCATATTCATGAAATGAGAAATAGAAATTAAAAGTGTCTTGCAGCACAATTTGTCCTTGTCAGATGAGGCTATATCCTGGCATCTGACAGCCATCTCTGGGGGAGATAGCCTTGGATGTCATCTGTTGGGATTTAACGTGATATGAACCCCATCGGAGGGAACCTAGAAATCGCACAAACTTAGAGATGCCTTGCCTGTTGACCCAATCATCCTGGTTCCAGGAATCTGTCCCACTCACAGACCAGCCCAGTGAGGAAGAGGAGACTGGAGAGGCTATTTCTTGCCGTGCGGTAGGGTAGCACAGCCTGACGTCAAAGGGCCCTGCATGCATGAAGTGCTTGCTGTTTACACCGCGGGGCACCAGGGGATTGTAAAAAGGAAAAAGAAATATTCTATATGTTACTAAATGGTTTTCTCCAGGATAGATTGCTAAGTGAGAAAAATCACTGATGTGTCTTTATTGATTTACAGCATGCCAGCAGCTTGTCTTTACAAATGGAAGGATAAGCCATTAAATTTGTTTTAAATTAAATTATTACCTATAGAGAATAGGCAGAAAGGAGATGAAGGGAGACTATATAGAAACTAGACTTCTATATACAGGAATATCCCTTGGTTTGTGGCTTTGGCTTTAGAGCTACATAAATATTTATGTAATTACTAAATTAAATTAAATTACATTTTTAAAGGAAATTTTATTTATTTATTTATTTTAGATTTTAGATTTTATTTATTTGAGAGGGAGGGAGAGAAATCATGAGAGGGGAGAGGTTGGGGGAGAAGCAGACTCCCTGATGAGCAGAGTGCCCAATGTGGGGCTAAATCCCAGGACCCCGGGATCATGACCTGAGCTGAAGGCAGAGGCTTAACCCCCTGAGTCCTCGAGGTGCCCCAAAGGAAATTTTTAAACTTGAAAGCAAGATAAAACCAATAAACTTGCATTATCACCTGACAGCACAGTCCTAGCAAACTCTTCCAAGTGATTTTAAAATCCAGTATTTGACTGTCACCTGTATAGTCCAACTACGAAAAGGATGTCAAAAACACTTCATTTTCTGTAATCATTTTCCAAATAATGTTAAAACCCAGTTTCATCTGTACATGTGCATAATGCAAGGATGTTTTTTAAAATACATAAAAGCATCTTAAACAGTTTTCAGTAATCACACTGTTGATAATAATGTTGGTATTGTGATTTGGGGATTATTGTGTTGTGAATAAGTGTAAATGAATACTGACTCTGGGCATTGTTGAAGTTTCTGTGTGGGATAAATGAGATGCAGATGTATTTTCAAAAAGGTCCAGGGAGAAGCATGCAGATCGGAATCTGGGTGCATAGTATCAGTAGGTACTTGTACTGTGTCATTTCTTGGAAAGGAAAGTTAGTATCTTAGTTCAGACTAAGTTCTGACTAAGTTCTGACTGACAAGACCTAAAAACCAGCACCCAGGCATCTAGATTTTGGTCTCTAGATACCACTTCTCTTGAAGAGAAAGAGGAGCTCCTGAAGTCAGTGGATACTTGCAGGTCTGGCTTAGGAATATAGAACTCCTGGGATAGTCGTTCATCCTAGAAAACAAAGCAGATCAAGACTCTTGGCTAAAGTCTAAAGGATTCAGGAGGTAACTCAAGTTCGCTCCCACTGGCCAAAGACAAGATGCTTTGCATGGCAAAAAGTAGCAGCATTTCCATGAATGGGGACACAAAAAAGTGCTTAAATCCATGAATTTGTAATTATACTTAACAAACAGACAACCAGTCCATTCCTGAAGAGGCTGGCCACAAAAACAAAAACAAAAACAACAACAAAAAAAACCCACTTGAACTTGATTAAACCCCTGGAGCTAGATCCCAGGGACAAGAGCAGAGAAGGCACAGAACAGGACCCATGACATTCCAGGGGTGCAAGCAGCAGACTCCGGTCTGTGGGCCACTGTGCAGGGCCGGGCATCAAAAACAAGAGTCACAAGGGGAGAGAAAGAGATGACTGAGAAATCTCCCACCTAAGAGACTCAACCATGGGGCGCCTGGGTGGCTCAGTGGGTCAAGCCTCTGCCTTCGGCTAAGGTCATGATCTCAGAGTCCTGGGATTTAGCCCTGAAACAGGGTCTCTGCTTGGCAGGGAGTCTGCTTCCCCCTCTATCTCTGCCTGCCTCTCTGCCTACTTGTGATCTCTCTGTCAAATAAATAGATAAAATCTTAAAAAAAAAAAAAAAAAAAAAAAAGGAGAGCAAGAGACTTGACCGCATGTCAGTTAGTGGAGGGAAGGGACCTTAAGTACATCCTGTTAAGCGGCCGGTGTCCACAGACACTTAGGGTGTTGGGCCAAATGACAAGTCACAATCTAGTGTCATAGCAAAGTCCAGGGATGGAAGAAAGGCAGCGGCTGCTCAGTGTTCCATTTTGCCCCACGGTTACACAAGGCAAGA
The DNA here is from genome assembly GCF_030435805.1 of Mustela lutreola. Classification (NCBI taxonomy): domain Eukaryota; kingdom Metazoa; phylum Chordata; class Mammalia; order Carnivora; family Mustelidae; genus Mustela; species Mustela lutreola. Next base: position 165,113,988 of record NC_081292.1, read on the forward strand.
GTCAGACGCCCTGTAGACGGGCAGGAGGACCATCTCACTCCTGAGGATCCCTGAATATAAAGCTCCCACCTGTGTATGGTGCGGGGTGGGGGGGCAGGGTCAGTGGGGCAAGGCTGGGAGTGAAAAGCACTGAGTCAGAGTTGGAAAAAGAGCCTCAGCCAAGGACCCTGAAGCAGGTCTGACCACAGTGCATGCCTACCAATGCAGGTGTTCGAGGAGCGGAGCCCATCAGCCAGGACCTGAGCCCTCACCCCAGGCCCACTCAGATGCTATGGGGTACACAGACCGCAGGGCTGGGTTGGGGGTGCTGCTCCTGTGAGGCCTGAGGGCCACAGCTCTGTGACTGCTGTGGGCAGGTGGTGGAGAGCACACGCAAGGTTTGGGCCTCTACATGGACTTCTCAGGTCCCAATCTAAGAAAATTATTTTTAAAGGTGTATATGACCATGGGGGAGAGGTGAAGACTGAGTGCATGTCTGATAAAACTAAAGTCGTGTTCATTCTGGCTCAGGTGTGGCAATGCTGTTCTGCGCGTGTGTTTTTTCGATCCTTATCTTTTATTCACACTGAAATTCTTGTAGATGGCATGATATGATGTCTGGCATTTGTCAAAATATTCTAAGCTAGTAGATGGAGGTCAGGTGAAATAGGACCAGTCATGATTTGGTCATTGCTGGAGTTGGGGGTGAGGGCGCATGGAGTTCATTATTATTTTATTTGTATCTGTTTGAAAATTCCCACAATAAAAAGTTTAAGAAAAGGATGGCCAAATACCCACTACAAGTCCTTAAGAAGCAAGGAAAGGATCTCTGTGACTTTTCTTTCAACTCCATGGTAATGTAAAAGGGGGCCTTCTCAGTGGTCCTAAAATGATGAGAAATCCCTGCCAAACACAGGCAGGAGGGTCATATGGTAGGAGAAACCACGGACCAGAAGATGCATGTCCAGGAGAGGACTCCTGATACACAGAGGGAGGCCGAGGGCCGCCCCAGAGGGACGGCAGTCTGCATGGGGCACACACACACACACACTTACACGTGTGCAAAGCCATATGTGTACATGCACACACCCACGGCACACACACAAACACACATGCACATACAAACACATAGACAAACATACAATTACATACACATATACACTGTGGAACTGAATAAAGGAAAACTTAGAATGGAGTTGGGAGCCGCAGGAGAACCTCTCCAGGCCCCCCACTCATGGCCATTTGCAGACCCCACTAAAGGGACCAAGTTGCAGGTGGATGGATACTACTTTACTACGCCACCAGCAGGAAGAAAGATTTTCTTCTGGCCCTGGCAACAGCCCTGCCAATGAGAGACAGTCACTGCCCAGCCAATGAGAGACAATCACGGTCCCCCGCAGAGAGACACTCATGGCCCCGCCAATGAGAGACATTCACAGCCCAGCCAATGAAAGGCAGTCATGGCTCAGCCAATGAGAAGCCACTATACTTCAACCCCTCCCCACCCCCTCACAAAAAAAAAGCCTTCTCTCCTTCCTTGCTGGTCTGAAGAAGAACCAGCTTTGCTGATAAGGTGACTGTGTTCTGTTTTGAGGTTGACGCGACACGTACACATGCTGTGCCCCTGCACAGGAGGACCCCGGGCGCACACACTTCTCCGTGCTCGTGGGAGGGGCCCTAGGGTGGACAGGAGGCCAGTACGGCCCCCGCGGGGCTCAAGCAGTGGAGGGCACGGGCTGGGAACCGTCCAGCACAGCGGATGAAGCCCATTCCCTTGGGACTCCGCGCTCGCTGCATCTGCTTCGCCTGGAGAGCTGTCTGCAGGGCTGAGTCCTCCTCAGAAGCAGGAGGCTGGGCTGCCTCCGCCAGCCCCGGGGCAGCAGGATCCACCTCACCAGCTCCAAGCCTGCAGGGCACGGAGTGGGAAACGAAGGCCCAGCGGGGCAGGGAGGGGCTTCAGGCCGCTAGGGGTGCACAGAGGAGAGCACTGGGATCTTCCCCAGAGCGAAGCTTAGGATGCAGCCTGCAGCCAAGACCGAGGCCAGGGAAGGAGCAACGGCGGTGAGGGGCTGGAGCCGACCCTCAGACACCGGTGGCCCCGGAGGGCAGGAGGGCCACGTAGGCGGTGGTGTGGGAGTGAGGGTGATGGGAACGAGGAGAAAGGGGGGGGGGGGCGCCGCGGTTGGGGTTGGGTCTTTGGCTAGAGTGAGCGAGCAGGGGATGGGCGGACTTGGGTTGGGCTGCCTTAGGGTAGGGTTAGAGCCAGGCCTTAAGGGGTCAACAAAGCAAAGCTTGAGTTTTTACTTGATTTGCTCACTTAAAAACTCTGGAGTTCAAAGTCCTTTTTCCAGAATCTTGTTTGCGTTGTGATCAGAGAAAAACTCCCTAAAGGCCCGATATACACGCGAAACCATATCAGATTTCTTTTTAGACATAGAAATCAGGGTTTGGTTCAAACCAAAAAGCTGATCTGTGGCCCATCGTGCCTGGATTGAACACCTGCTTTGTACACAAACAGCTTGAAGGAAAATCATTTTGTCTTTGAGACACCGACTAGTGCCTCTATCCCTGCACTCCTTGACAACGGAAGTCCTGATTCCCAACGGTGTGCTCATCTATAGTCTTCCGAGCTTTTACAAGATGCTAAAAGTACAGCCTGGTAAAACTTCATTCTCCAGAGCCCTTTCTTCCCTATGCAGGCACATTTCCTGGCAGATGTCCTAACCTGGGCTCAAATAAAACCCCCTTTCTTCTAAAGATTCTAAAGGTTTGTTCATTTTCCTCTCTCTCTCTCTCTCTCTCTCTCACCTCCCCCCCCCACACTCACGCACAGTTTTTTGGGCCACGCTCTCTCACCTGCTCCCCCCTCACCTGGAGCACCCCACCTTGGCTCTCACCTCCCCAGCTGCCCTCTTGCACACCCACCCACTGCTCCCTACACAGCTCCAACCATGCCTGCCTGTCCACTTGGATTTCCTCCTGCACATACTTGCTGAGCACACCCCTGCCAGGCCCTGGGCTGCTCGGGTCAGCCTCCTTCTCTAGTCAGTGGGAGTGAAGCTGCCATCAGGGTGGGGCAGTCACACTACAGGGTTGCAGCAGCTACACTGTCTGGTAGCCAGAGGCACGGTCTGAGTGAGAGGCCATACCTCCTCCGGGGCCCTGCTTGCTGAGCGTGCAATGACTCAGGTCGCAGGCTGTCCTGAAGGTGGTCCTCATGCAGACTCTAGCTCCTCACACGCCCTGCAGTGCCTGGGCCCTGAGGGCTGGGTCTCACCATGGTCAGTCCACTGACCCTGCAGGCACCTAACAGGCATTGTCGTACTTGACTTCCAGCAGCATGGGGCAGAATTCTTCATTTTGAAGTGTTTTAATAAAGCATTAGACCCAAGTGTCCAGCCAGGTACACACTCACAAATTAAAGAGTGGAATCTCCAATGATCTTTGGGAGCCCCTGCATCTTGCCCAGATCCCGATACCCTCTCATAGCACCTCTCCACCCCCCACCTCTAGCTCCGGAGCCACTGCCTTTCTCCATCCAGTCAGTCATCAGTAAGTTACATCTGCATACTGTAAACCCAGTAGCAACCACTGAAAAAAGAGTTATAATAAATAAGCCAAGAGAGGAGATAAATGGAATATGAAACAAGACATTCAGTCCAAAAGAGGGAGAAAAAAAGATACAAAGAAAAGATGAGATCAATAAATAGAAGACAAATGTAATTGGTCTAATGCTCCAATTAAAAGGCAAAGATTTTCAAACTGGGTTAAAAAAGCAAAAAGTGGGGGCACCTGGGGGGCTCAGTGGTTTAAGCCTTCAGCTCAGGTTATGATCCCAGGGTCCTGGAATCAAGCCCTGCATGGGGCTCCCTGCTCAGCAGGGAGCCTGCTTCTCCCTCTCCAGCCTGCTTCTCCCCCTGCTTGTGCTCTCTCTCTCTGTCAAAGAAATAAATCAGATCTTAAAAAAAAAAAAAAAGCAAAAAGTGATAATGTATCTAACTGACACATACTTTAAACATAAAGGTAGGTTAAAAGTAAACAAAATGAAAGAATGGAAAAAGATAGAAAATGCAAACACTAATTTCAAGAAAGTTGGAATGGGTAAATTAATATCAAAGTTAACTTCAATACAGGGAATATTACCAGGGATAAAAACGGACAATTCTTCGATAAAAGGATCAACTTGTCAAGAATGTCTAACAGTTCTGAATGTGTGTTACCTAATAAAAGAGTCAAAATATGTGATGTAAATTAATAGAACTAGCAAATAAAGAGAGAAATCTACAATGTTGGGTTATTTTGACCTATCTCTCAGTAACTGAGAGAAAACTGATAAGTGTATAGCTGACTTGGACAACATCTGTCAGCTTATCCAAGCTGGTACTTAGAGAATGGTATGCCCAAGAACAGCAGATTATGTATTCTTTTCAAGTGCACATGTGAACATTCTCCAAAATAGGCCATATGCTAGGCCACAAAAAAGTCTCAATACAATTAAAAGGAATTAAATCATATAGAGTATATTCTCTAAATAAAACACAACTAAATTAGAAATAAATAACAAAAAGATACATAAGATATCTAAAGAGTTCCCAAATATTTGGAACTTAAACACATAATTATAACTAACTCAAAGGTCAAACAAGTAATCAAAGGAAAACAGAATTATTTTGAACTAAATGATAATGAAAACACAACTTATCAATATTTGCAAGATAAAGCTAATGAATGCAATGTTTTGAGGAAAATTTGTAGCTTTGAGTGCTTGTTTTAGAAGAGAAAAGTGTGTAAAGCCATTGATCTAAGATTCCACTTTGGGAATCTAAGAGAAATATAACAACAAATTAAACCCAAATAAGTAGAAGAAAGAAAATAAGAGAAAGTAGAAATTTAATATAGTACAAAAATAACCTATATAAAACCAATAAAATGAAAGTTGTTTTTTTTTTTTTTTTAAAGATTAGTTACACTGATAAGCCTCTGGCTAGACTGACCAAGGTAAAAAACACCCCACAAATTACTAATATCAGAAATGAGAGAGAAGGCATCAAGATCATAGAGACATTAGAAGAACAATTAACATTAGTAACTTCATGCAAATATATTTGACAACTCAGTTGAAATGCACAAATTTCTTAAAAGTCACAACTTGCCAGAATTTATAGAAGAAATATAAAATGTCAATAGTCTTTATTTATTTTTGTAGTCCATATCTATTAAAGTTGTTGAATTCATAATGTAAAACCTTTCCACAAAGAGAACTCATGACCCAGATGTTGTCACTGGTGAATTCTATCAAACATTTAAGAATAAAATAATATCAACCCAAATACTTTCAGAAAATAAAGAAAACACTTATCAACTAATTTTCAAAGGCAAGCTTTAACCTCATTCCAAAACTGGACAAAGACATTACAAGAAAGGAAGAATAAAGATCAGATCATGCATGAACATGGATACAAAAAATCCTTAATAAAATATTAACCAACAGAATCCAGCAATATAAAAAATAAATAATACATCCCTAACAAGTATCCCAGGAATGTCAAGGTTTAACATTTCAATGTCAGCCAATATAATTGACATTAATTAATCAATCAAGTAATAAAATATTTATATAATCCTCTCAATAGATGCAAAAAAATCATTTGATAAAATTCAACATCTATTTATGATAGAAACTCTCAGCAAACTAGGAATAGAAGGAAATTGTCTGACAACTTGCCAGTGGTCTAACAAAGGGCATCTACAGAAAAAAAAAAAAAAAATCACACCTAATGGTAAAAGACTGAATGCTTTCCCACTGTGATCAGAAACAAGGAAAGGAACTCTTGCCAGTTTTATTCAAAATGGTATTAGAGGTCTTAACCAGCAGAAGAAATAAGGCAAGAAAAAAGGCATTCAGATAAGAAAGCAGCAGAACTTTCTGTTTTCACATATGACATAATTGTGTATGTAGAAGTTCCTAAGGAATTTACAAAAAAAAAAAAAAAAAAAAAAAGCCCTAAAACCTCAAAACCAAAACTATGAATAAGTGAATTAGCAAAGTTATAGGACACAAAATTAACATACAAAAATGTATTCCTATATACTAGCAGCAAACAACTGGAAAAGTGAAACCTCAAATACAGTATCTTTTGCAAGTGTCAAAAAAACAAAAGTAGTTAAGAGAAAGTGTAAGGGGCACCTGGGTGGCTCAGTGGTTTAAAGTCTCTGCCTTCAGCTCAGGTCATGATCTCAGGGTCCTGGGATCAAGCCCCGAGTCAGGCTCTCTGCTCAGCGGGGAGCCTGCTTCCCTCTCTCTCTGCCTGCCTCTCTGCTTATTTGTGATCTTTCTGTCAAAAAAAATAAAATAAAATAAAATAAGTGTAAAATGTATATGCTCAAAGCTACAAAATATTGCTGGGAGAAGTTAAAGAAGACCTCAAAAAATGGAGTGGTATACCATGCTCATGGATTGGAAGGGATCAGTTCTCCTCCTGTAGATCTATGTGATCGACTAATTAATGACACATCAAGCATCATTTCTACTGCTTTTGCCTCCTAACTATACCTCAACACTGACCTCTTCTCTCTGCCTCTACCACCTCTCATCTGTCCAGGACACCATCATCTCTCCCTTGATGTCTGCAACAGCCTTCTGCTTAGTCCCCTCCCTATCCAGAGACTTCAACCAGAGAGAAAGATGTCAAATATACACAAATCAGGCCCTGCTTAAAACTGTGCAGTGGCTCCCTACCACCCAAGACATAAGACCCAAGCTCCTTAAGTGGACCTCAAGACCCTTACCTACCTTTCCAGCCTCAGCTCCTGCCACATTTGCTGAGCCTACTCCCCACACTGTAGGCACAGAGAGCTTCTTTCCATTCCCTGAGGGAGCCCAGCTCCTCTGCCAGCCCTAGCCCTCCACTGCTGGCCCCAGACTGGTCAAAGATCACCCCCATGTGTCATCCCTCCCTCACCACCAGGATTATCTGCATGACTTGTGTGCAGTCCTCCTGAATGGATCGTGCATGCCTCAAGGGCAGGGGTGCTGGGCCTCTTGGCCACATCCATAGCCCCCCACACATGCTCACAGAGGGGCTTCAAAATGAAGGCACGGGGGAGCAGGGTAGAGAGAGATGTGTTGATGCCGATGGGTCTTCTCATTGGGGCTTGGCGGATGAGGGATGAGAGCACATCAATCAGATACAGACACATACACACATACGTCCCAGTGCCCTGACATCACAGTTGTCCAGGCCCCAGGAACACACAGGGGGCCAGGATTGACATGACAGAGTCAGCCCAGCCCCAGCCAGGGCTGTCTCCACGTATATTTGCTTTTTCTCCTGGGTGATTTGCGAAGGGACAGGCAGCTGAGGGTGGGCACAGGCTGAGCCCTGGCCCTGTGTGTGGGGATAGGAGGGCGGGTGCTTTAGGCAACTGTGCACAAGCCTGGTGACTAACCCTCCATGCCCCGTGCTCCCCAGGACCCGAGTGAGCAGGCTCCCAAACCAGCTGTGCTGGTACAGCTGGCACCCACTGGGAATCAGAGGACTAGCCAGAGGGTCCTAACCAGAGGGTCCTAGCCAGAGCCCCGCAGCTCAGGTCTCCTGGCAGGGGCTGGGCCCGAACTGCAGAGCTGAGTACTCCAGGGGGCTAGAGGGCCCAGTCTGCCCCCTAAAGCCCCTAAAGCTCATCCTCAAGACCGGCGAAGGATATCTCCTGGATAGAGCAGCCATGTCTGAGGCCTTGTGCTCGGGTCCAAGCCCCAAAGTGTCCCCAGGAAAAAAGTGACTCTTGCGTTCATTTCAAAGGGCAGCAAATCTAGCTTCCATCTGTTAAATATTAGAGGAGAAAAAAAAATCTAGGAAGACCAAATGACGCAGACATGGGACTCTAAGCAAGAAAGAAATGATGACTAATGGAGAGAGAGACAGAGAGACAGAGAGGAAGGGGCCTGGAGCATCTGAGAACTTTGCCCCAGCCTGGCTGGCCCAGGGCCCACTCACCCAGCTCCATCCCGCCTCTCACCCGGGAAGCCCTGCCCAGCCAGGCACCCCTCTGTGACTACCTCGCTCAGGGAAGTGGCATCTTGATACTCACCTCAGAATGTCTGCCACCCCTAAGGCTGACCCAGGCCTGGGGGTGGGGGGTGGCAGGCGAGGCCGATGAGAGTAAGACCCAGGACCGGGCAGGACACGGCTCCCATGGGGAGGGCACAGCTCACCTGCCTGAAGCAGGAAGTGATAAGAAGGGAGCCTGAACAGGTGGTGTGGGGCAAAGTCTGCCAGGAGGGCTGAAAGGTATTGTTCGGCTGCACACACCCAGACCTGCCCGTCTGTGTTGGTGGGGGCCACCAGATGCAGCTACACAGCCCCCACGGGCAGGCGCACAGGACCGGGACTCCACTGGGGCCTGGCTGCTGGACTCTCTTGGCATGGCTGACGACTGCTTCTGGGGTCCCTGGAGCTGCAGGCCAGGGCCACGGCGGGGCTCCAGTCCATACCGGTCAGCAGGGCCAAGTGGTGAGGCAGCCGTGGACCCACCCACATAGGGCTCTGTGGTCTGCAGCCTCAGCGCGGCCCGGTGCATCCTGTATGGGGCTTGGGAGTGGGGGGCAACGCCAGATTGCCAGATGTGAGAAGAGAGGCGGAGGCTGGAGGTTTCTGATGCATGGGAGGTCCCACCGTGCGGTGGAGGGGGCATGGGTCCAGATTTTGTTGCTCCCTTTCTCAGAAGGATGAGCTGAGCTGGTACCCATCCTGCAGGCCAAGGACTCAAGGGCAAAGCAGAGAGCCAGAGCCTGGACATGGGACACACTGAGCATGGTCAGAGCCCAGGCTCAGCTTCCACAAAGACACTGAAGCCCAGAGAAAGCAAGCTACTTCCGGAGGTCATTGGGCCAGAAGGGGGCGCCAATGCAGGGAACCAGACAGCCACTGAGGATGCCCTGGGGGTCAAGATCAGGGGATGGAGCCACATGAAGGAGTAGGGCGCAGATTGGGGCTGCTGGGCAAGAGGGCACTCGTGCTGAGGCACTGTCTCCGCTGGCATCCTGCTGCCAGGGCCGGTCCCTAAGCCCAGCATAGCTGAGGGCTGGCTGCCTCCTCCAGGCTGCCTTTCCACCGGTGGATGCCCTCTGTCCTCACTTGACCCCAGAGAATGGGTCACAGCGCCACAGCAAGGGCCAGTTCCAATCCTGCCCCTATGCCACAGAGAGGCCAGCCCCCGCCTTCTGGAGGCATCCTGCCCATCTGTGGAGTGGGGTGGGGCAGTGAGCAGCACTTCTCTCTCAGGCCCTGTGCCCCGGCACCCTACCCTCCTTGGGAAGGGTGGCACATTAGCTGGCTGCCCAGGGTGATGGTGACCCCACAGTGCTGGGGAGTCAAAGAGATGGGAGGTGAGGGAGAGCGGTCTGGCTGAGATCATGGCCTGCTGCGACCAACTGGGTAGGGGCCTGGGGGCCTGCAGGGCCTCCTCCTCCCACAAAAGGCAGCTCCTCAGGGTCTCGCCAGGCAGCTGGGGATGGGACAGGGGAAGGGGGTAAGCCCAGCATGAACGGGGAGGAGGATGTGAGCCGTAAGCTGTGCCAATTCTCTTTCCCAGCCACCACCTCCTGCTCCTGTACCAGGGCACGTGCCCACCCCTACCAGCCCTCCAAACCTCTCAGCACCGCGGTCTGCCCCCCAAATCAGCCATGCCAGCCTCACAGGCCAGCTAGGCCTGTCCCAGACGCGTGGTCACCGGCAGCACACAAGTGGCTGGGCGGAGGGCCCCCAGGGGACACAGCATCTAGTCTTCCCCTCCTCTGCAGGAAGAAGACGAGACTTGTCTGTAAACCACTCAGTACTCATGTTTATTTATAAAGTTATTTCCTAAAAAGGTTGCACATAAATAGTTATCAACAAGATCATCATACTCTGCTCTGGTCTGCTGTAAGGCCTCTCTCCAGAGCCAGGTGCAGGTACCATGAAGGGACATCGTGGAGGGTCAACGGCAAGCTCTGCGGCCTAAGCCATGAGGAACAGAGACGCCGTGTGTGTGGCTTCCCCTGCCCTCCCTGCGGCACCTGCTGCACCTCTGGCCCTGGCCCCGCAGGATGGGCTCTTCGCCTGGACCCGTTAGCACGTGCAGTCATCCAGCTCAGGCCTGGCCACTGCAGCATCAAGGCTGGGGCATCATGGGAGGGAGCCCCTTGGATACCCCAGTCGCTATAGCCGACACGGCGGTGGGGAGAGGGGTGTCACCTGGTTAGGTTTTCATAACTGCCATGAAGGAGGCCTGCAGGAGGAAAGATGGCAAGGGCTGGGCAGCGGCTGCCCTGGATGGCAGCTGGGGCCTGCCCCCCTTGTGCACCGCCACAGCTACACTGCCACAGCTGTTACTGCAGCTCCCGCCCCTTGGCCCTCCTGCCAAGAGACAAGTGTGCCCGTGTCCCCAGCCCCACACCTACCTCCTGGAGGAGCTGCCCCAGCCTCTCCTGGCTGTGGATGGAGCGCCTGCGGGATAGAAGACACAGTAGCCTGGCTGGCCCCCAGCCCGAGGAGCAGCTGCGCTCACCTCCTGCCGCCCCCGCCTCCTGCCACCCCCTGCACGCTGACATGCCCTGCCTGCTGCTGCTCTGCTGGAACAGGTTGGAGCTGGGGTGGGTGGGCTAGAGGGGACGAAAGGGAGGGGCACACACACGCTGAGGAATCCCCCCCAGCCCTAGAGCCCCACCTGTCTATCCTGGTGGCAATGGTCACCGTGAAGGCCCCTTCCGTGTCTGGCAGGTAGGTGGAGGGCACGATCCTGTAGGTCCCTGCCGACAGGTGGCAGAGCCGGCTTACTTCCTGGGCGTAGCGATGCGGCACACAGCTCAGCACAGGCTCCTGAAGTAGCAGGCCGGGTGAACTGCGGCTCCCCCCGTCCACCGGAACCTGGGGGACACACGGGCTCAGACAGGGGAGGCCTATCCACTGGGCCGCCGTGGCCAACAGGAACGGCTCTCCTTCCTCAGCTTGTCTGAGGCTGGGCTGTGCGGGGTCAGGCAAGACAGGGGCACTCTGACTGGATCTGGATCTCCCACATCACACACCTGCCCTTTCCCAGTGGGGACACCCGCCCAGCCTGCCAAGCTGGGCCCACCGCTCACCAAGGCCCCATAACCCTTGTTAGGTGTGCAGCCCTGCCTGGGGGACTACCACCATCACACGGCCCAGGGCTCTGTCCCAAGACTCATCTGACTGGCTCCTGGTATTGGCACTTTTATCAAAGCTCCAGTTTTTATCGAAGCTCCCCCACAGATGCCCCAGGGGACAGCCTGGGGCAAGCAAGACTCCACAATGAGCCCCCCCCCGCTCTTGGGGAGCACAGTGGCTCTGTCCTCCCAAAGGTACACAAGCTTCTCAGAGACCTGCCCTATATCCACAGCCCAGGCTACGTGTGCCTCCCCCCACCACACCAGCCATCGTCCCAGCCTATGCCCTCCTCGGGCACCCGCTGGCTCATCAAGCCCATCTTGAGGGTTGTGAGCCACTTCATTGCCATGGCATCTGGGCCTGCAACCTTGGACCCTGACACTGTATCTGTCTCCCTTCCTCCAACCACAGGTCTGCTCAGCACAGCACAGCCAGAGCTGAGGTGCAGAAAGGAGATCTGGGGTAGCGTTTAAGATGTACAGGCCTGCCTGGGCCTCAACACCCGCTCCTCTTCACCGCATGACAGCTTTCTGACCCAAGAATTATCTAAGCCTTGCACTGGGTGGCATCTGTCCGCATGGGCCCCCCACTGTCTTTTGTGGCCCCCTCCCTCCCTTTCCTGCTCCACTAGGCGAGCCTGTGCTAGGGTCCCCTCCTGGTCCCCAGAGGACGCCCTCTCCCTGGAAGAGTGGCCCCAGAAGGTTGGGGCACAGGGAAGAGTGAGGCTACGTGGCTTTGGGGCAGCTCCTGGTGGGGCACACCCTTGGGTCTCCTGGGCAGGAGGCACAGCTCAGGGGAGCAGAACTGACCTCCTGACACTGCTGCTCTGAACTGGGGGAACAGACGGGGGGCTGTCTGAGCTGACCCAGGGCCCCAGTGAATTACAGACTTCAGGAAACTAGACATGGATCTTGCATGGGACCGGCCACCCGGCTGTGCCCACACAACCAAGTCCAGGCCACCTTCATGCCTGGCCACCCGTGGGGACACAGTCCCTTTGAGAGCCTCCCTGCCCCCCGGATCAGGAGGAGCTTGCCTGGAAGACGTGGAAGCCAATGGGATGGCACTGGGCGTCCTGGCAGTGCTGGCGCAGAGTGATGCGGACGCAGCGGGGGCCTGGGCCCTCGGGGACTGACAGGGGGAAGCAGGGGTTGCTAGGGTAGGAGGCAAAGTTCCTGCTGCCCCCTGCTGTCTGGCCGCTTCTCCAGGAGCCCCGCAGCTGTACTGTCTCCCACTCGCCCTCAGGCAGGGCCTCCCCAGGGGCAGGGCTCCCAGCCGATGGCTTGATGGCACTGCCCGGGAAAGACACACGGGAGGGCGGCTGGCAGCGAGCTCCGGACCGTGGACACACACACCCCTCCCATGAAGCTGCCCGGGCCATGCTGCCCTTTTCTCCTAGAGCTCCTCCATGCCCCTCACCTGAGGGAGATTCTCCCGCTAGAGAAGACCCGCAGCAGAAACTGCCCTGGCACGTCCTTCAGGAAGGTGCTGGGCACAGCCAGGTAGTAGCCCGGTGTGAGTTCGCAGCGGAGGTGGACCTCCCGGTCGTAGGCATGGCACAAGGTGCCAGCCACGGGGGGTGTGGACAGGACCCTGGGCAGGCTGACCCGCCGCTTCTCCACCTGCACAGAGGAGGGCTGTGGGCCACCATCCTGAGACAGGCCCCGCCACCTTCGCCCACTGGAAGGGCCTCTCAAATGACTTCACGAAAGAGCACCTGGACCTGTGGGTCCTTCCCAGCATGGCGGGGGCGGGCCCAGAGTGCTCCCCAGGCCAGGTCTCTCACTCAACCCAGGGGTCAGAGTCCCCCTGCTCTGGGAGACCGCAGACCAATCTAGATGGGGCTGGGCCCCGTTCCCTCCTGCCAGTCAGCCAACAGCTGCTTCTGCTTCATCTCCCTTTGTCCGACAGACACGGGCCGGGCTGGGCAGAGCTGGGTCTGTGGGAGCCCCAGCAGATAGGCGACCCGGGAGGATGAGGCAGGTAAGGCTCCCGGCGCTCGCTCATGTCCCAGCACTCTCAGGCCCTGAGCAGGGAGCCAGGCCCAGGAGGAGTTACCTTCCAGATATGCAGGCCCACGGCCTGGTAGTCCTCGCTCAGGAAGCTGGCCGGGCTCCTCACGGCACACTCGCCCCTCGCCGGTGCCCGAGCCCGGCCTGCCCGGCCCGTGGCACGCACCCTGGGTCTCTGCAGGACGGCAACAAACACCTCGCTCGGTTCTGAGACCCGCAGCCAGTATTTGGGGTTGCTGGGAAAGCCGCTGTTGTTCCGACAGCCTCCTGCCGACTGCCCCTTGACCCACGCCCCAGGCAGTTCCTGAGTGTGGCACAGCGCCTTTTCTAGGGAAGAACCAGCAGGCAGCAGCCTCAGGAAAGGGCTCCCACTCGGGCTTCCCTGCCACTCTCACCAGCACCAGCTACAGCACCCTGGAGGCAGGAGCCCTGCAGTCTCCCACCACCTCAAGCCGCCTGGAATGGGAGGGGATGGAGCGCTCACTCCGCACACAGGGTGAGCAGAATAGGGCCCGGGGGCGAGGGCTGGGCTGGTGCTGCTCAGCCCTGACATCCGGAGGCAGGGAGGCTCAGAGAGCCTGTGCAGGTTGGCGTAGCCCTACAAGGGCCTGTCCCAGGTTAGGCCTCCCCTTTACCTGAGTAGAGGCTCTGCAGGTAGCCGGTCTCCGTGATCGGGAAGCCAACGGTGACTTCATCAAACTCCCGGAGGAACTCCTCCTCCTCCACCCAGAACTCTCCTTCCTGCAGCTGGGACAGCAACTCGGACTCATCGGCTGGGTCTACCTGGCTCCACCCTTCGCCCCTGGAAGGCAGCTTCTTTCAGCGGCGGCCCGTCACCCCTGAGCTGACAGCACTGATGGGAGCTCCGTGACCTGCCAGTTTCTTGCCGGCCCAGCTCAGATTGGCTCTGCCCTGGCCATACCCCCCTCCCTCTCTGAGGCTCCTACCTCTGGACCTGTCTGTCCAGAGCTGATCCCCTAAGCAGGCTTGTGAAGGCTGTGCCTGAGCTGCTGCTAGCCTCAAAACAGCTCTTCACTGCCGCTCGGGGCCCCAGACCCCTGCCTTCCCTGACAGCAGCACAGTCCCGGCCCTCAGCCACACTCACCCCTCTCTCCAGGGCCCCTGCCAGCACCGCCGGCCCCAGGGATTCTGAATACGCAGCAGCAGGAGGCTCTGGCCGGCCCGGCCCTGGAGCTCTCGCAGATCCGACACAATGAAGGCATGAAACTCCCCTAGCTCCCTGGCACCTGGGTGAGGAATGGCTGGGTTGTAGGCCGGAAGTCCCCAAACTGGGCACATGCACCGGTCTGTCTCCCTTCCCATGGGATACATTAGCCCACCCGACCGTGGCCATGGCAGCGCCTAGCTCCCAATGGACAGCTGGGGCTCCTTTCCTGACCACTGTGGACAAGTGAGCTTAGGAGTGGCCTGAGCCAGTGCAGAGCCCCGGCTGAGGACCTGGGTGTAGACTGTGGCTCGGCTGCCAAGGGCCCAGCTGGCCATTCCCTTCTTGGGGCCTCGGTCCCCGCTGGGATGGAGGAGCAAGGCTGGCCAGCTGACAAGGCAGTGCAAGGCGGGATCTCAAAGGTGCGGCTACAAGGGTTGTCAGCAACAGGTCTGGGACCTCCAAGAAGAGCAATCTCCTGGCCAGGCCAGCTAGCTGAGTGGGCAGAGGGGCACTGCGTGGCCAGAGATTGTGGGACCAAACACTGCTGGGGGGCAGACTGGAGACCCAGAAAGGAAACAACCCTATTTGCCCAGAGTCCCTTGGGTCATACCATATGGAAGTGTAGGAGCCAAATGGTGACTAGAGCCCCACCTGTGGAAGAAGGGTGGCAGTCCAGAAAGAAAAAGAAATTTCTAGAATGTCCTTAAAAAGCTTTCTTTAGGGGCACCTGGGTGGCTCCCTGGATTAAAGTCTCTGCCTTCGGCTCAGGTCATGATTGAGTCCTGGGATTGAGCCCTGCATCAGGTTCTTTGCTCAGCAGGGAGCATGCTTCCCCCTCTCTCTGTCTCTGCCTGCCTCTCTGCCTACTTGTGATCTGTCAAATAAATAAATAAAATCTTAAAAAAGAAAAGAAAAAGAAAAACCTTTCTTTAGAATGGCGCTGTAGCCACCACTCTGAGTGTCTGCCCAAATCCCCAGCACCGAGACACCTCTGCGGGATCCAGCTGAGCAACGGCAGCACCCCCTGCTTTGTCTGGAGGTTTCTGCAAAGCCTGGGGTGCTAAGAATGAGCCCTGCCCCAGCTTGGGGGCGGCTGATGCCAAGCCTCAGGGAGAGTTCTGACGCCGCACCCTGGCACCTGTGGGCCTCCCCCTACCCCCTCACAGAGTGGTGGCAGCCTGACCTGTGCCCAGCCCAGTGGCATTCACTGTTCACACACACTGTTTATTTCAACGTCTGTGTCCTTGGGCCAAAAAACCCATTATGAGAATCATCCTAAACATGCAGGCTGTTAAATATGGAAACATTCAGTAATTCTGTCCCTAATGTGAGAGACTGGAAAGCCCTGAAACGGGTGATGTTAAGGGGCAGAGTAAGAAGACACAGCAGCCCGGCTGACAGAATGAGACACCTGCAGTCCACACAGCGCCAGAGAAAGCAGAAGGGAGCACGAGGTACAACACACAAGACTGTTTGTGGAAAAGCCCCGAGGGTCATGGAAAAGTCAAAACAGTTCTGTGTGCACGGTTTCTTCATTTTGAGAAACTTCCTTTAATGAGCACGGAAACCACTCAAACGAAAACCTGAGTCTGATTCTGCCAGGGTGCCATGGGCCAGAAATGCCGCCACCCCAGGTTCTGGAGTTTCTGGTGGCGGCCGCCCTGGCAGAGGTTCCATCCTCAACCTACTCCCGAAGTTGGGGAGAAAGAAAAAAATCAAGGGAAAAGGGGACCCTCCCTCTGGAGAAGGACAGGTGGCAGGGGAAGGTCACACACCAGACACCGGGTTTGAAAGACAAATGTCTTGTTTTCCACTCAGTCCTGACGGGGGCCCTGAGAACCAGCCCGTGTGCGGCTGTGGGGCACAGGGGCACAGGCCCATCCCACAGGCACCTGCCTGCCGCCTCACCTGCTCTGGGGCTGAGCACTGAGCAGCTTATCAGACACCGGTCCTTGAGGTTGAGCAACTGCCGACAAGTCCTGTGCTCTGAGCCGCCAGGCCTGTCCTGTTGGCCACTGGTTCTGACCAAGTCCTTCAGGCTCCACCTTTCTGCCAGGCCCCCAGTGAGGTCCACCAGGGCATCAGCCACCTGCCCTGCCCACAGGTGCTCGTAGGACCCGTAGACCCTGGGGAGACATAATCACAGGAAGTGAGCCTCTGGCACAGGGACACAGCGGCCTGCCTCTCTTCCATCTGCAACACCCTCAAATCACCTGACCCTCCACTTCAGTAGCTTCTCTTTACTCCTGCGTCATCCTCACCAAGCACAGACATCACTGGACTCTCAAAGGCCACACTGCACAGTGGGCCCAGCCCCGCCCTATGGCCTCCAGCATGGACACAAGCGGGAGGCAGCATGAGGCGTGAGGCTGTGAACACGCACTGCTCCACTTCTCCAGATCGAACCCCACCGTGGTCCTGGGATGGAGGCACTCGCACCCACATCACTGCAGGCCTGCCTTACTCCCTTTGTGCAAAGGTCTGCTTATCACAGCAGCCTCTTCTGGCAGGCTGAGCAGTATATTCTAAGACGGCCATTTTCCCATTCAGACCTGGGGTGAGGGGCACGGCCTCAGGCAGGATCTCGATAAGCAAGCACAGAGACCTGGGTGGCTTTACTCCTCCCTGACTTTGAAGCGAGGACAGGGAAAGAGGGAGTGGGTAGCAGGGGTGGGGTTATGGGGGGGGGGCACAGAGATGGGCACTACAGGCCCTGTCTCAGAGTTTCTGTCTCTGGACAGGTCGGTCCCACCGCAGGCCTGGCTGCCAGGTTCTGGGGACTGAGGAGGGCACTCAGCCCAGGGAGAGCAGAAACGTGCTGCCTGGGAATGGCCTAAGGCAGCTGTGGCTCCCCAGCCCACCCCAGTCTGGCCCCTTCAGCCTTCGGCACGCGTACTTGGCATAGACCTTCTCCAATAGGGGAAGCCAGAACACATCCTCTCTCTGGCACCGGGAGAAGCAGAGTCTCCCTGCAAGACAAGGCAGACGGTCATCTATGGTCACCTCCAGCCAGTGTCCAAACTGCCAGATTCGACAAGTAAAGGAGCCACGGTACGTGTGGTCACGCCAGCTTGGCTGTCCTGGAGGGAAGACCTACCACGCACAGGGAAAGGCAAAAGGAGAGCATGAGAGACAAACCATGCACTGTTTCCCACGCACTGTCACAAGAGCTGCTCCACACTCCCCTGCTGCTCTGCCTGGGTCCTGACTTCGCTCCACAGCTGGATGTCCGTGTGGATGCAAAACCCAGTAGCCACATAGAAAACTAACAGACTTTCCAGTAAAACATCTTAGGACCACACTGCCGAGTGTCTCTAAAACCTTAAGGCCAACAATGATGTCTTACTGTCCCAAATAAGCTCTTGACCTAAATCCAAAACAAACATGACTTTTACAGGCAATTCTCAGCAGAGCTGGCTGCGGATGGCAGTCACAGTGACCCCCCAGCTGCAGGTGGGGCAGGGGTGGGGGTCTCAGCAATTCTGCCAGGGCCTGGACCCAGTGCGTTCACTGCAGGCTTTGGAGTTCTGACCCAGAATAAGACACAGGTGGGCTCTGCACCTACACAAGCTTGTCCGGTCCTGCTCTGTCACTTACTGACTATGAACATGTTATCAACGGTTTTAGCGTTGTTTGCAAATGAGGGTCAAAGCCAGACAGGCCCTAAGCACAAAGGCCAGCAACTATGGTGTGATTAGCAGGGCCTTGGGACATGAGAGTAGCTCCAAAGGGGTCACTACTGTCAGTGTTGCTGCTTTAATCAATAACGTCCAGGCAGGAGCCAAACAAAGCTGTGAGGCTCCTGAGAAGCACACTGAGCAGGCCTTTTATACCTGTGCTATCAGCCTAGCCTCTGTTTTAACCACCTTTTGCCAATTTATGTTCAAAACTGTTAAAAACAAAAAAATCAACTAGCTAGGGAAACATACTCCAAACCAAGGGCATAGGACCTGCCAGCCGAACCTTCCCTACTCTGGGTAGCTGTGCTCATCTTTGCATCCCAAGCGCACAGCCTGCATGAGAGCCGAGGGCTCAGAAGGGCAGAACAGAGGGGAAAGCCCACATGCTGGAACCCTGGGGACACCTCAGAGCCCCTGTGGCCTGAGCGCAGAGCTGTCTCTTCCATCAGCTACACCAGACAGCCACAGCAGAGCCCACAGAGCAGGAGCTTCAGCTGCCCTGCCTCCGCCTTCCTTCCTGCGCACAGCGGACAGGAAGACAGCGGAAGAGCAGCCCTGCCCGCCCCAGATACCTGGTTCAGGAGCTGCTGGCTCTTCTGCAGAGCGGCACAGGCACACAGGAGCCAGCAGTCTCCCAGCAGCCCTTGCTTCACCTGTCCGTCCAGTGGGTTATCTGCAAACAGCCGGGGCGTGGCACAAATTTCCTGAAATAAAGAATATCACCCAGTTACATCATGCCTGAAGACTAGTCTCTAAAACTAAGAAGACAGGATCGAGGTGACAGGCCTGGGGAGGAGCTCTTCTGGTCACCCATATTGCGTAAGAGGGAAGGGGAAGCAGCTGGCCTCCCATAGCCCCTCCTGGCTTTAGATCACCCCATCCGGCTTAAGTCCTAGGGTCCTGTCTCTGTCTACCTTCCTAAAATGGCAAAACTGCAACTCTAGATGAGTCCTACCATCTCCCTTCTCGAAACAGCTAACTTGCCCTAGAAAGTGGTTTCACTTTAAGTTCGTAATGGCAAATCTCAGACAGATCCTCCATACTGCTAGAATCCTGCTTGATTTCCCCAAACCCAGACTACTTTATACCTTCCCCTTTCCCCTCCTAACACTTCCATGCCCTCACCCTTTCCCACGGCCCTCTGAGCTGATGACCTTGCCAGAAGCTTCCTCAGAAGCAACCCCCGCCTGATCCCCTCTCCTGCCTTCTTTAGAGCCAGCATTCCTCCCATGACCCCCTCCCTCCTCCACCCCTGCAGGGAGAATTCCACCAGCATAAGGCAGAGAGAACCCCCATCTTCTGTAAGATACTGCCCCCCTCTGCATTATCTCCCCTTGAGTCTTCCCTTCTCTGACAGACTTCTTGTGAAAGAGCTGCCTTCCTTACTTCCTCCATCCTGCTCCCTAAGCATGGGCTCCTCCAGCCTCTAGGCTAGTCACCTCTGTGTTGTCAAATCCAAAGGGCTCACTCTGTTCTCGTCTTTCCTGACACTTGGCAGCATCACAGAACAGTGGCTGTCCCCTTGCAATCCCCCACAGTCCCCTCTTGGCTCCCATGGTTCCATGTTTTCCTGGCTGTCCTTTCACCTCACCGCCTGCTGGCTCTCCAAGCTACCTGTCAGGACTCCTGCTTGAACCCTCTAGGGAATGTTACGGGCCCTCAAGGCTCAGTTCCAAGCCCTCTCTTCTTCTTCAGACCCACTTTCTCCTGAAGTACTGTTTGGGGCCCTCAGCCCTGTTATGGGCCCCATTCCCAGATGTCTGGGTCCTCTAGCCCAGAACTTCCTGAGCACCTAACTCTCAAGCCCACCTGCCTGTGGACAGCTCTGCTCACACCTGTGCGAGCAAAATGGAACGCCAAAGTTCCATTCCTAGCTATTCCCCACATCCCAGTGTCTCCAGCACATCAAACAGGAGCACCATCTACCCAGGTGCCCAGGCTACAAATCTGGAAGTCGTTCTTGATCCTTGCTTCATCCTCACCCTCTACTTCCAATTGGTCACTAAGACTCATTAACCCCCTCCAAATTATTTCTCAAATCCATCCACTTCAAAGCCCCTGTCCTACAGGGTGCCATGCTACCCTGAGCCCCTGCACCTCTCTCTAGGACCACTGCATTCCTGCCCTGTCAGTCCACTTCCCAGCCAGCAGTAAAAGTGAGCTTCTTCAAACATAAACTCACTCAAATCCCTCCTCCACTAAAACCCTCTAAAGGCCTCCCTCTGTGCCTAAAATGCATTTTTAATCCCAATTCCACTGGCACTTTCGTGCTTCCTGAGCACCTCTGTGACCTGAGCCACGCTGCTGCGAGGGCTGGTGACAGACCATGCAGCGGTACTTGCCGGCAAGGGAGGGCTCTCCCCAGGTCTTACCTATCCCATGAACCATTTGTAAAGATGGTCTGCACTAGCGCACGCAGCACTAGGCAGGAGCGTCCCTCTCCATGGACAGCGTCAAGAGTTCCCATGCGGAAATGCCGGTGCGAACAGCCCTGCCTTCCAGAAGAGCAAGAGCACGGTCCATCCCGGCAAACGCGGGAAACAGAGCCGGGCGCCTGTGGCCGGGAGAGCCGTGCGGCCCAGAGGCTCGGCCGGCCGGACGCCCGTCAGAGAAGAGGGCCGGGCTGGCGTCTGCTGCACCGGACTTCTCGCCCTGCCCGAACGCCTTCGGAACCAAGATTCGCGCTGGCTCCCTCGCGGGGCACCCTCCCCCCACCCCGCTCCTAAGGGCCGCAGCGGCACCCCGCCTGAGGCAGCGCGCGGGGCCTGACCCAAGGTTCAAGGCTCGGCCCGAGGTTCGGGACCCAGCCCGAGGTTCGGGGCCCTGCGCGAGGTTTGAGACCCAGGTCGAGGATCGGGGCGCGACCCGAGGTTCGGGGCCCGCGCCAGCCGCCCCACCTGCGGCCGCCTCCATGTGATGTCCTCGCGGAACTGGGCCAGCGGCGTGGAGAAGTTGGAGAAAAGCGAGGAGTCCGAAGCCGGGAAGTCGGCGTCCCGAAAGAGCTCCCTGGCTGGCGCCCGCATCCTGGGCGCCCCGAGTTCCCGGGGGCTGCCCGCGCCCCCGGCGCCGAGCGCGGCCCCGAAAGTAAAGCCAGTCCGCCGCACGCCCCGCGCGCTCCCGCTCAGTCGCCGCGGTTACCGCCGGACCACGTGACACCGCGGCCCAATCGCACTCAAACGGCGAAAGGGCCCTCCCCCCGGAGAGGCGTGGCTCCCGAGCTCTGCAGTCGCGGGTCGGTGTAGTAGCCCCGGCTGCAGTTCTCTTTCCGGGGTGGATTCTGGGGGGTTGACTCGGCCGCTACTGATCCCCCGCGGGCCGACGGGCACCGTGTGGTCGAGCCGGTGCAGCTCGTTCCGGGGCGTTGGGGCCGCTTGGGGTCGCGGGCTCGTGGGGCTGAAGGAACCTGAGAGACCTGTCTGCCGAGGTCGGGCCGCGGACTACAGGTCCCAGCATGCAGCACCGCCTCCCGGAATGCTCCTCTCCTGGCGGCGGCGTCGGCGGCTGCGGGTCGGGCCGCCTGGTCAGGGAGGACTCCGTGGGAGGCTCACGGGGGAAGGCGGTGGCGAGCCGCTGCGGTGGCCCAGGGCTGGGCTCTCGGCTGCAGCTGGCCGGGGGGAGGGCCTGTCGGGCTTGGGACGCTGTCTTCTTAGCGGGGCAGACGACGAGGCGGCCGCAGATGGCAGGATATATGGCCCTATGGGCGGGACAGTGAGGGACCTGGACGTGCGGTTACGGCTGCGGGCAGGCAAGGACAGGGATCCCGGGCCCTGCCTCAGTATTTACACTCGCCGCGGGAACCGGCATTTCCCCATTCCTGGGAAGGATGGAAGGCAGGCCTCCGGAGGCTTGTCTGCCGGCCCCGCGAAGCCTGCTTCAGTGGCACCGGAGCCTTCCCAGAGGGCTGGGCAGGGGAGGAGGAAGCGACCTCAGCCCTTGTCGTGGCAGCTCTCCGCTGCTACTGGGGTTACTCAGATCTTGCGTTCCAGGCTGCCTTTACCCAACCTCCAGATAGGAAGGGTAGTCTAGTCTGAGGGGTTCTGCTGTGGAGCGGATAAGTCCCTGCTGCCAGGAGAGAGGCAACCAGGTTCCCGTGACAGTGGCAGCTCCTCCCTACGACTGTGTCACACTGTGGGAGCCCCACCCACCAGGCTATTTCAGAGGCCTGGAGGGCTCTGTTGAGGTTCTGGAAAACAACTAGGTATCTCAACTCCTGTCTCTGGAATGCTAGGACTTCATGACTGTCAACATTCCTATAGCAGTATCTCCTGCAGAAGATGCCAGTGACTCCTTGGGAGGCTGGTGGCTGCACTGGAGCCGAAGGGAATCTGGAAAGGCCTGGACTCGGCTTCATATTATGGTTCTGACGAAGTAAGTGACGTTTCCTACGTCACTGGTTGCTGGGTTGCTGGACTGTTCTCCCCAGGTAGCACACTGGGGAGAGTCCTAGAGGCCAGTCCGCCATCTGGAGAGCAGGCAGCTTCCTGTGGACATGTGCCACACACGTGACCATTTCCTTTCCCGAGCCTGTGGGTGTTAACGGGTTCTATGGAATCTGAGCCCTGCCTCCGCCCCTCCAGCCCCCCAGGTTATCACTACTCTGGAGTTTTTGTGTTCCGTGACTTTGCTCACACTTATGCCCAGATGACTCCCTGTTGTTTTTCAAGGGATAGTCTCTGACTTCACCACTTGGGGCTGGGGGTTGTCTCTTCTGAACCCCCACATCTCTTCCTTGTTCAGTGAGCAGTAACCAGGCCCTGTATTCTCATGGGGACACAGAGAGTAGAAACCTGATTTAGCTGCTGCAGCTGAAGTCGTCTGGGGAGTCCAGACCCCTCCCTAGCTCAGGGTCAGAAGTTTGAGAGAGGAGCATGTGCCCCAGCTTAGAGCAACAGGGCACAGGGAACAGTCCCGGGGTGGGGGGTTCCCCCACAATCTGCCCAGGGCACTCAATGGCGCCTTC
This sequence comes from Mustela lutreola, assembly GCF_030435805.1. Lineage (NCBI taxonomy): Eukaryota > Metazoa > Chordata > Mammalia > Carnivora > Mustelidae > Mustela > Mustela lutreola. The sequence continues at coordinate 165,136,952 of NC_081292.1, forward strand.
TTTTGTAGCCAGCTTTAGCTGCTGGCGTGTGGAGGGCTGGTGACAGAGACTGCTGCAGTCAGCTCGTGACCACAGGGGGACAACCCGGAAGACAAAGGCCTGACACGGAGACTCCAGAGCAGAAAGAGCCCGGTGATGTCCCCGAGCCCCTGATCTTGTTGGTTCTAGGATCGTCCACTTTGGGATTATGATTTCATAGATAATAAATACAGTTTTACAGTTTGAGTAAATTTTGAGTTGAGTCTTTTGTTTCAGCCCTGTACACCTTGTCCAGAGGCCTGTATGCATTGACTACCACTGTGAGTCAAGTTGCCCCAAAACTTAGAAATTTAGACATTTATTAGGTCAAAGTTTCTGTGGGTTAGGAAATGTGGCGGCAGGTGGCTGGTTCTGGCTGAGGGTCTCCGGGGATGGCAGTCACAGTGTCGGCCAGAAATGAGCCAGCTGGACTGGCTGGGGCCGGAGACCTCCACTCCTTGTCATGTGGACCTTTGTGAAGCTGCTTGAGTATTCTCACCACTCGGGGTTTCTCCCAGAGCAAGCGATCCCAGGGGAATGGAAAGCGGACGCTGCGGGGTGGTTTTAATTTTTTAAAGGTTTTGTGTATTTATGTGAGAGACAGTGCACAAGCGAGAGCTCACAGGCAGGGGGAGCAACAGAGGGAGAGAGAAGCAGGCTCCCCAGTAAGCAGGGAGCCTGATGTAGGACTCGATCCCAGGACCCTGGGATCATGACTGGGAGTGGAAGGCAGACACTTAACCGACTGAGCCACCAGGCGCCCCTCCAGGGTGTTTTATGACCCATCTCGGACGTCCTCCATTGTTTCCACCATGTTCCACCACGTTGAGTGCAGTCCACACTCAAGAGAGGGAGCATGAGAAGCTGTGCACATGCGTTAAGGCCCCTGTAGGCCCTAAGGGGTGGGCTGGGAGCGTGGTTTGTGCAGGAACCAGATGAGCTGTGTGGGAGCCTGGGAAGGGTGGGGGTGGCTGCCCAGGGCTTTTACTTCAAGGGATCACGTGTTGTGAGGTGGGCTCGGAAGGAGGTCTTTGAGGCCAGGATGGAAGAGTGAGCCCAGGGGCCCAGGTTTTGAACCAGCGAAGGAGAAAGAGATTTAGTTTCTTTGAAGGTGCTTGGTGACTAGTCACATGAGTCAGAGAGAGGGCGGGTGCTGCAGGATGGTGGTGCCAAGTGAGGCAGCCCTGGAGGCCCCGTGGACTTGGAAGAACGACTGGCTTTGTGCCCTGTCAGTTTAGGAAGCTCATGGGACTCCTCTTGAAAGAATGGTCTTTGTTCAGGGACATGCCTTGACGTGGATCAGGGCAGGCATGCTTTCTGTCACATGGCCAGGCCAGGTCTGAATCACTGGGCAGTTTCTGGCCCACAAAACCATACGGGCCCTGGGTCCCCTGCCCCTGCCCCTGCCTCCCAGCAGCCAGAGAGGGGCCCAGTGTCCTGGTCCTGTGGGCAACAGGGTACACTCCAGGCAAGGCCTTCTCTCTGGGAATCTCCAAATGAGGGAAGGGTACAGGTGTGAGGCCCCCCGGGCTTAGCCAGGCCCACAGCCCCTACCATGCCAACTCTGCTGTCAGACCACTGGGATGACCCTCCCAAGGGCGGAGCCAGGGCCACAGAGAGCCTGGGACCCAGCCCCTACTGGCAGGACTGGGTCCCTTGAAGGGTGCTAGATTGCTATGTGTGTGTGTGGGGGTGCTGCTGGGCGCCTCCCATGTTCTCCCTTCTGCAGGTATGTTGCTATAATGGTCTGTTCCCTGCAGGACAGGTGACTGGCCCAGTTCACAAGTTTCTGGGTTGAGTGGGCCCCACTTAGCCTTGATGCACAGCCCTACATTCACGGAGACCACCGAGATGCCAGCTGTGGGCTGCACCATGACAGCAGGGCGACGGGGCTGTCTCCTTGGGGAGAGGGGGGAGGAGGGTCTAGAGTGCAGAAGAATCGATGGGATATTGGTGACCCGGCGGCTGGGTGTAGTGGTGCTGGGGTTCCTGGCCCACCATCTCCAGTCCTCCCATGTCCCAAAGCAGGGCTCTGGGCCTGGGCCTGGCCAGTGGCGCTACCCTATCAGGCTGAGCCCATGCGCTATCGTAAGCAGAGCCTGGGCTCAGCCTGTGGTCTCAGTGGCTGCCTTGCTCCCACAGCCCACTGCTTAGTCAGTCACCTGTCCTGGCAGACGCCTGAGTGGAGTCCCCGCCTTGTTCCCCCTCCTGGGCTGCATTTGTACCCGTACCTTCTGCTGCACCTGTGCAAGATGTCTGCGGCCCCTCGCGCCTGGCCATCCAAGACCAAATTCACCCCCCACCACGCACCTCTGCTTTCACTCCAGGTTGAAACCCTAGGCTACAGGGCAGGATCTGGGGCCCCTGAAGGCAGACTGAGGGGCGGTGGAGCACAAGGAAGACCTTTTGGCCCCCTCAGTCTTCCCCTGTCAGAAGACAGGCCATGCAAAGCCCCTGGCCCCCACCCCAGGGGAACCCAGTGCCCGCAGAAGATGAATAGGGTGAACAGGCTGGGAAGTTGTTTGCAGAGTGGAGGTTTAATGGGACAGTCATGGTGACCCTGTTGCAGAGGTCCCCCAGTAAGCCCAGCTTGGACTGCCAGGGCCCCCAGGCCTCTCCCAGCATGGTGGGCCTAAAGAGAGCACCAGCCCCACCTGCCCTCTTCCCTGTGGGGTGTTACAGCCACAAGACAGACTGTCCTGTCCCACTTCCCCTGGGGCCCAGGACCCCGTGTTCCCTGAGGGGCTAAGGCTTTCTGGGGACCCCTCCCCAGGGAGGTCCACCCTCTCCTCAGTGTCCCCTGACCCTATGCTAAGGGCATGTCTGTGTCCTTGTCCTCTGCCAGGGGCCAACTGAGACTGCCGACCCTGGGGTGGGGTGCAGGGCTCCGCGGTGTGGAGGCCCACTATGGGGACAGGGCAGCCTGGACGTCGCGGCAGATGTAAGGCACAGTGTGGCAGTAGCCGTGGGGACTGTGGGGCTATCACCCCAAGGGCAGTGCCCGGCGGTCAGTGTCAAGACAGGGAGGCATGGCGTGTGCTGGCTGCTGCAGGCCTGCAGTGCAAGAGAGCTGGGGGGACCAGGTCCACGGGCAGTGCCAGCCATGAGGAGGTCCCTGGGAGAGTCCGCAGGAGGCGGCATGGGCCCCAGGGAGCTCCCAGCCAGAGCCGAGGCACAGTCACGGCATGCCCGGGCCACGGAAGGCACAATTGTGGTGTCTGGGAGGTCAGGGCTAGGCAGACACGTTGACGTCCCTGAGAGAAATGGCACTGCTGGGGGCCTCGTCGCCAAGCAGCAGGGCTGGCGTGTCTGCGTCCACCTCCGAGTCCGCTCCGGCACTGGCCTGCTCCACGCTAGGCTCGGCACTGGGGCCTAGGCCCTGGGACAGGATCTGCTGGATGGTCCTGCGCAGGTTGGGGTGCAGCCGGCCCTGTGTCTGGTAGAACACCTCCAGGGCAAAGGACTTGAGTGCGCCCGTGCAGAGGTCCTCATACAGCGGGATGGTGTACATGCGGGACATCTGGGGAGGTGGGCACACCGTCACCCTGGCCCTGCCCCAGCCCCGCCCCGCCCCCCACAGCCAGCCTGCCAGCCAGCTCCTAGCCCCAGCCGCACCCCCAATACCAGCCAGGTTCCTGTCCCCACCCACAGCCCCGCCCCACCGCCTGCCCAGACCTGCACTGCCCTCACTCATGCTGCCAAGGCGTCTCACCTCATACACCACTATGGGCCTTCTGCAGAGGCCTCACTTCCAGAGAGCTTGGACTCAGGGGCACTGATGGGGGACAACCCGTGTGGAACGGGGGTGGGGGTGTCTAGAGCCCCTGGAGGCCTGGGATCCTCAGACAGCCCTGGGACCAGGTCAAACATGGGACTGCCTACAGGCCTAGGGCCACGGAGGCCTAGATTTCCAGATTATTCTCCCAGCTCTCCCTCTAGAGGACTGATGGGGTCCAAGCTCCTCCCACCTGGTGTGCCACCGCCCCCCCCATGGCAGCCCAGACACTGCATGTCCCCCACCCGGTTGTCCTGGATGCCCAGGCTGTGGTGGCAGTGTGTGTGGGGGTGCTTGTGCAGGGGGCCCGCACCTGGCTCTCCAGGAACCGCCGGACCCGGTGCAGGTCGGGGTAGTAGTCGTTGCGGACCACGATCTGCAGCCAGCGGATGCGGATCTCAGCGTTCATCGAGTCCAGCAGGGACGAGTAGCACTTGGACAGGCTCATCACCACCTCTGCAGGGCCACAGGCAGGTCAGGGCTGGGCAGGCACACCCCACCCCACACACCCTGGCAGCTGCAGGACCCACCCTGGGGCAGTGGGGACCCATCCAGGAGCCGGTCTAGGAATAGCGCTGTCTGGAAGGTCTTCCACTTGGAGATGTCGATGGCACTAGCTGAGGCGGCTGCCTGGTCCAGAGGCTCCGCGGTCCACAGCTGGAAGAGGGCCTCCACGGGCCGGGTCAGGCTGGATCCCTGAGACAGGTCCGGCTCGGCCAGTGGGGGGCCCGTGGCGTTGAGCCAGCGCTCGAACTCCAGCCCTACAGGGGAGAGAGCGTCCGGGGGTCCCCCTGGGTGTGAATGTCCCAAGGCCTGGGAGATAACATCCTGGGGTCCCCACCCATGCCAGGAGACCCCAGACGCCGAGGGTGTCCCTGGGTGTGGCTGTCCCAGGGCCTGGGAGCCCCAGGGAGAGGCAGCTAGGGCAGGCTGGGGTTAGCTCTGGCACCTGCCACATTGAGCCACAGGAGTGGCCTCTGTGAAGGAGCATGAGGGCGTGGTGCAGAAGAATCAGGTTGGTGAATATGGTACCCCTGTCCCTCCATGCCTCTCATGGATACCAAACAGTGAGGCACTTTAAACCCAACCTTGGCACCGGGGGTGTGGTGGGAGCAGTGATGGTAGGAGTTGGTGGGTATGGGGGGTGGTCTGCACCATACGGCGGGCTGGCCAGCAGCCAGCTGATAAACTGACAGTCTGCTCTAAAGCCCTGGGCCACTCTGGGGGCAGATGCGGTCCATCCCTCCCACCCCCAAAACTCTTGGTGTACTTATTAACCTTCCAGAGCAGAGCCACCTTGTCCAGACCACCAGCCACACCTCGTTGCTCTCCAGCAAATCTTGGCCTCTCCCTAGATGTCAGACCCCAGTCTCTGCTTTGGCCCCCAGCCCTTGGAGCCCCAGAGACATCTTTATGGGCATCACACAGGTGGGCCAGGCCTCAGACAGCTCCAACGCAAACCTCCCTCTACCCAAGCAACTGTATACCAAGCCCTTTGCACATACTGCCTAATTCAGTTTGCTTGACCTAAGAGGTGCCTCCTCAGGGAAGCCTCCTGGGCCCCAACAGGATAGGAAGCACAGGCTCCTCCGTACCCATGGTGTCCCAGTGTGAGGCTCATACACCATCTGGCTGAAGGAGGGACAGCTGAACTGAAGGGGCCTTTCCCTAGGCAGAAGCGGCAGCCTGTGCAGTAAATCTCTCTGCCATCCTCTCTGCTCCCCCGGTGGGCTAAGGGCCAGCTGGCCACAGACAGAGGGCAGGCAGTGGGCCTCACCTGCCCGGCAGTCCACGCTTTGCTCCTTCAGCTCTGGAAAGAAGCTCAGGAAAGAGTCCAGCAGGTCCTGAGCTACCACGCTGGTGAACTTATACTTCTCCACGTAGGCCTACACAGGTGGAGCAGGGCTCAGCAGGCCTGGGGGCTGGGCATACCATCCCCCACTAGAGCAGGGTGGGCACAGAGGCACTGTGTGGCCGTATGGGCCTGGCCAAGTGGCTGAAATGGAGAGGGAGCTAGAGGGAGGAGGTGGTGTCCTGTCCTGCTGCACCCAGGACAGGAGGCAGCCCCGGGAGGTGGGGAGGGGCTTGGGGTGGGCGGAGGGCAGGACTGCTTACCCGGAGAAAGTCGTCGAAGCGCTGGGGGTCTCCACAAAGCTGGGACAAGTAGTACACGAAGCAGTAGCCCTTCTCATAAGTAAACAGGTTCATCAGGTGGCTGGGGTTCACCCCTGCAAGGGGAACACCCATGGGTCTGGGCAGTGTCCCTACCCCAAACAGGTCTCCCAGGATGGTGAGGGGGCCCTGGGGGGGGTCACATGCTGTGGAGCAGGAAGGGCTGAAGGCCCTCATGTACCTGGATGCCCAGGAGTGCAGTAGGGGGGCCTGCCCTGCCCGGGAAGCCTTGGCAGAACCCGAGGGCCTACATGACATGATGGTCAGTGCTCAGAGCCCAGGAGAGAGGGTGGCAGGCTGAGGGAGCCTAAGGGAGGCCTTCCTAGGGCTGGGGACACCTGGCCTGGCCTTGGCAGGGATTCAGCCAGAGACACTCTGGCCAGAAGAAGCAAGGGGTGGCAGGGTAAAGCCGTACAGGGTGATGTCTGCAGGGCCTGAGGCGAGGCCTGGTGGGAGTGGGTACCTGGCTCCAGCTTGACCTGCAGCTTGCTCACTGGACTGTCCTCCCCAAGGAGTTTCATCTGCCTGTGCAGGGCATCCAGGCGGAAGGCCGTCTCCAGACAGGTGAAGGCAGCCCCTGGACGGGGGCAGGGCGACAGTGCAGGCAGCCTGAGCACCTGGGCAAGTCTGAGGCTACTTACCCCAGTGGCTCCCCACCCTGAGCCCCATGGAGCAGACCCAAGGCCACCCTGCTGGACACACACATGCTGGGGTACAGGCTGGACTCTCAGCCCCTTGGTGGCACCAGCCTCCTGCTACCGGCCCTCCCTGCCCCCCACCCCACTACTGAGGGCTGGTCACAGGCAGTACCGTAGGTCTCGGTGGTGATTCGGCGCTGGGCGTAGGTGGCCAAGCCCTCGCTCAACCACATCTCCTCCCACGTGGCATTGGTGACGGCATTGCCGAACCAGCTGTGGGCCACCTCGTGGATGACATCGATGACCAGGAACTCGTCACTCTCCAGGATGGAGGAGATGATGAATGTGAGGCAGGGGTTCTCCATAGCCACGATGGGGAAGGAGGGGGGCAGGAAGACAATGTCGTACCTGCTCGGGGTGGGAGGGTGGGCAGATGACCCAAGGCCGCTGTGGGCCTGGGTGGTGCGTGGCTCTTCCTCCCCAGTAGGCCCCCCTTCACCCCTTGGGAGGGCGGGACTTGCCCTCTGCCTCCCCGGGACATACCTGCCCCACAGGTACGGCCCGTACAGCCGCTCAGCTGCGCTCAGCCACTGCTCCACTGCACCCGACAGCTTGCTGGTGGCCGTGGGCAGGAGGCACGGCTCGGCCCATACCCGGCTCCTATCACAGGGCGGAGAGGGCAGGCAGAGGCTGACCGGCCCCCCAAACCCGCTCCCCGACCAGGTCTCCTCTCTCCTATGGGCCCAAATGCCCTGCCTCACTTGAGGGCTACCTGCCCCTCCCAACCCTCCCCCCCGCCGCCCTCCGTAGGCCCTTCCCATGGCAATGGCCAAGATACATGCTGACTTGGGGGCTGGGATTCACCCAACACTGACTTGAAAAAACCCGCCTAGGCTGGAGGGTGCGTGGGGCTGTGGTGCGGCTCCAGCAGGGGGATAGGCCTGAAGGGGGCCCTGAGGAGGCTAAGAGCCCCCAGCTTCTGGGTTGGGGATGGGCAGGTGCGAGGGGCCTGGCAGGGATGGGCTCTGGCTGAGGCAAGACAGGGTGGGGGGTGGGGCTGGTCCCCATGCTGCGGGTTCCCCCCGGGGCAGCCACAGATGCAGGCCCTGTGCCCCGCCCATGGCAGGACTTCCCCAGAGCCTGGGCTCCCCCGGCGGCAGCCACTGCAGGAAGCGAGCAGCAATGGCCCTACCTGGGCCCGATGTCTGCTGGCTGGAGGTCCCCGGCCACAAGGGCCACGAGGTAGGCGGGCACGGGGTGCTCCATGTGGAAGCGGTAGACGCCCTCCTCCTCCACGTAGGTGCTCTGCGTGGCGCTCATCAGCACCTGCACCCCCGACGGGGCCTGCGTGCGAGGAGCCCCCACCCATCAGGGCACCCTGCATCCTGGATGGGGAACCCCATGCTCTGGTGGAAAGCCCTACAACCCAGGCCAGGGAACCCCAGGTCACGACTAGAAACCCCACATCCTCCAACAGGGCATGCCCTATCCAGGATGGGCAATCCCATGCACCCTGTCAGGGTGACCTATGGCAACTCCACACCCCAGGTCAGGAAACCCCATATTCATTGCAGGGAGCCCCACATCCCCAACAGCAAGCCCCGCGATCTGGGCTGGACAGCCACATCCCCGTCAGGGCATCTCTCATCACAAAGAGTCCCCACATTCTGCTGGCAACCCCTCTCTGACTGCCCCCTCCCACACTGGGCTCCTTCCTAGAGGGTGGTGAGGAGGCAGGCCAGGCCAGGGGATGCTGACCTTGACAACAGCCGAGTAGGTGCACTTGACTGCGGGTGTGTCGAAGCAGGGGAAGAAGGAGCGGTTGCACACAGAGTGGCCCTGGGTGAAGACGAAGGGCTTGGCGTTGCCATAGGTCAGCTCAGGGTCCAGCCACCAGATCTGCAGGCAGGCGGTGGGCAGGCCATCAGCCGGGGCCACCCTTCCCACCACAGTGAGGCACCAGGGCCCCTGTCTCACGGAAAGGGGATGGGGATGCCAGGACCCCCCCTACCAACCATGCCTCACTCCAGGAAGCTGGGCAAGTTTCCAGGAAAGGGCAGGGCCTTATGAGTGGCCCCAAACCTGTGGTCCTGCTCAGGCTTCTTGGCCCAGAGCCTCTGGGGGCAGCAGATGGAGAGGAAGACAGCGAGGGCCCGGGAAGAGATGGCCTGCTTGGGCTCCTCCAGGGCCAACAGCCGCTCCTGGTCACCGTCACCTACCCAGCCCTTAGTGGACCTATAACGTGGCCAGCAGGAGGCTGGGCACCCAGGAGCCAGCCCAGGGGGTCTCCTGGCCCCAGCCCCTCGTCCAAGCTTCTGAAGGGAAACTGAAGCAGTGTCAAAGACACAAGTCCAAGTTCTTACAGGCCGGCAGCAAGGAAAGGGAGCCGAGAACGTGAACATGAGAGAAACTGGTGCTTCCTGATGACCCCACATACCGGAAGGGAGCTCCTGAGCCCAGGGCCACCCCCGAGCATGGGATCAGGCACTTGGAAAGGATGGGCTGGGCAGGCCAGGAGTGGCCACGGGAGGACTGCTGGGGTCTATGTGTGGCCCCCTGAACTCTGTTCTCCCCACATTCCCCTGTGCTGGCATGTGATCACTGGAGCAAACTAGATTGTTCCTTGTCTGCTCCAGTGACCAAGTACACAAGTCTCCACCCAGGAAGCACCCCCCACCTACCCTCTGCAAGTGATGAGCCCGTGGAATCCATGGCTGTGGGCCCCCCAACAGTGGTTCATGCTGAGATCGCAGAAGCGGTGTACCACCAGACCCAGGAGGGGCCGCCACCCCCTCCCCCGCACCACCACCACAGACCACGGCCCCAGGTGGATTTCCAGACGGGGCAAGGCTGCCTATTTGGTTCCGGCCAGACTCCTGGCCAATGTTCACCAGTTTCTTTTGGAAACTTCCTTTCGGCTGCTTCATCTCTGTCCCCTCACTTCGGGAAGCCGGCAGTTGTATGTTCTTTTCTGCTGATCCCTCATCTCCCACCTCAGGCTGCCCCATTTGTGCAGAAGGCCCGTCCGGGGAGCCTGTTCAAAACTGCAGAGTCCTGGCCCCTGCCCCAGAACTGCCAGGGGCCCGCACCTAGGAATCTGCGTTAAGGAGACTCTGCAGCAGATCCTGCTTCAGGTGGTCCTTGGCTCATGCTGGGGATAGGCGCCCACAGTCCCCCAGACCCCTCTCCCACCACAGCCTCCCCTCCCACTAACCCCTCCCTTCCTTGGGCTATCTGCAGGCTGCGCCCAGCTCAGGCTCTCTGTTCCCACCACCAGCATCCACTTCTCAGCCCAGCCAGAGGGCCCAGCTAGCACTGCTCTCTCCTTAGCCTAGCTGAGACCAACGGGGGCCACAGTCCTCCCTGGGAGTGGGGGGCTGGCACAGACCCCCAGGTAGGCAAGGCCCGGCCCCAGAGGTGAGCCGCCAAATTCTTTCAGGGTGCAGGGTCCAAGGGGCTGGTAAAGGGGGAGGCTGCTGACTCTGGACGCCGCAGGACAGGAAGAAAGCTGTTCTTGCTGGGGTGGGGGCAGGGTATGGTGTTCAGGAATGGGATACAAGAGACAAACTGCCTCTGGAGGGGTGGGTCCCCACTCCCAGGAAGCTGCAGCCTCACCTGGCACTGGGACAGGTTTAGGGATCTAGGCCTGAGTCCTAGAACAAGCTAGGGAGAGGAAGAGCCTGAGCCCTGAGGTGTTCCTGCAGGATGGTGGGGGCCCGGGGTCAGAGGCCAGAGCCTCTGTCCTCTGCAAGTGACCCAGCTGGTGGGCCACACCCCTAGTCCCCATGCCCACAGCTGCACTATCTGTGGGGACCATGATGCCCCTCTCTGGTCCAGTCACCCAGGGATGACGGCTGCTCTCACTGGCCTGCCCCGATCTCCAGCGGCCTGGCATGAGTCCCAGCCCCACCGTTCTGCTGGTCATGGTCTTGAATGGACCAGACGCAAAGACTGCAAGCTCCCAGATTGAGGTCAGGGAGAAGTATGTCTCTGTGTTCTCACTGCCATGCGGGAGACACATCTGCCACCCGTCAGAGCCCCAGATTACCTGCGCAGGCGACAGGGGCCAACAAAGCAGACCAGCAAGCTGGCACACTCGGGGGAGCTCAGGGCAGGCACTGTGGTGGTGGGGCCTGCTGAGGGTTCCAGGGAATCACACAGGAAGCCCACAGGTGTGCATCTGGTCCAAGCTCTTCCCATCCGGATGTCACCTTGGTGGCTCCTGGCCAGATGCCACCACCCCACCTGTCCCTTTGCATGCTACAGGCAGTGACAGATGGAACCCCCAGGGCCTCCCAGAGCTGCGTGCATGCTGTATCCGTGGGGGGAGAGTGATGTCGCATGTGTGCTGTCCACATGGGAACCCAGGCAGGCTCCATGCTGCAGGAGTGAAAGGGCCTGCTCCGTCTTAAGGGTCTCATTGCGGCAGACCCGAGCCACCCGGGCTTTCTGGCAGAGCCTCTGGGGTGGTGGGTGGTGGGCGCCCAAAGCCCTGCAGAGCCCACGTGCCTATCTGCGGGGACACCCGGCTGCAGCCCCTGCCAGTCCTCACCCACAAGGCCCAAGGCACAGAGCCAAGCCGGACTCTGTGTGGCTCTGGCAGCTCAGTCTCTCACGCCACCTCCAGAGAGCAGATCAGCTGCCCCTGGGTGCTCTGAAGACCTATGTCACACGGAGGCCCTTGTACGTCTGACACCACCCACCGGCTGGCCCCTGGTGCCAGGCTCCAGCAGAGGTCTGGACTGGCTCGTACCCACTGGAAGCTCTCCTCATCCCAGGGCAGGGACAACCCCAGCACTAATGAAAGGAGAGGTCTCCCTGGGTGGCATGCTGTCCCTTGCCCCCCTCCATTAGGCCAGCACCAGGACTCTCACTGTTTCTAAGGTTCCTAAAAACTCCCCAGGCATCCGCTGGAAATCACTGTGGGCACCTGAACAGGACTCCAGGGCCAGGTGGAGGGTGCCAGGCCAGAGGCCGCAGGCTCCCTGGGGCCGGGCTGGCTCCGCCCTCTCTGCAGGTGTCCCAGGGGCAGACCGCCGGTTAGGGCCCCCTTGGCAGGCAGCGCAGGGAGAGGCCGCCTGGAGACCACCCTGAGCCCCAGCCCCGCGGACTCACGGCCGGGGCGTCGGTCGAGGTGTAGCGCAGGATGACCTGGAAGGGCTGGTGCGCTTGCAGCTCGGGCGGCAACGTGACAGTGAGCGAGGAGCCGTAGTCGGTGAACGGGTCCACCCTGAAGGCCAGCGGACAGCAGGCGGGCTCAGCGCCGGGCGCCCCGGGGAAGGCGGGCAGTGGCGGCGGCGGCGCGGGCCCGGGCCCGGCGGCCGCGAACGCGAAGGCGCAGGGGGGCTCGGCGGCGGCGGCGGCGGGGGCGCGGCGGAAGGCGGCCGAGTGCAGGCGCAAGGCCGGGTGCGCGTCGAGCACGAGCGCGCGGGGCGCGGGCCGCAGCGCGCACAGCTCGAGCACCAGGCAGCCGGCCAGCTCGCGCGCCTCGGGCCGCAGCTCCAGGCCCAGCTGCAGGTGGCGGAGGCGGAAGAGCTGCGCGCTGGAGGCCGAGGCCACGTCCAGGGCGGGCGGTGGCTCCGGCGGCGGGCGAGCGGGCGCGGCCTCGGCGCCGGGCGCCTTGCAGCAGCAGCACTGCGCCGCCATAGCCGACCGCGCTAGGTGAAATCCATGGGCGGCGGCCGCGCCGGGCCGCGGACAGCGGGCAAGGGGCGCCGGGCGGTGGCGGTGGCGGCGGCGGGGCGCGGGCACAACAGGAAGTCGCGCCGGGAGCCGCCCGGCCCGGCCCCGTGCCGTGCGCCGCCCCGCTCGGGCTCCGCTCGCCCGCCGCCGGGGGCGCTGTGCGCCGGGCCGGGCCGGGGGAGCCGGGGACGCCGAGCGCACGGGAGCGGGGCGGGGGCGGGCGGGGGCGGGCGGGGGCGGGCGGGGGAGTCGTGCTCGGGGGACCCGAAGTCAGGGGCGCTCTGCTTGGGGGCAGGCGGGGGAGTGGGGAGCGGGAGGCGCCGTGCGTGGGAAACCTGGGAGCGGGGGATGGCATGTGCGGGTGCGCGGGCCATGTTGGGGGGTTCGCTGGGCTGGGAGCCGGGGGAGCTGTGTGCGGGGCACCAGGGGCAAAGTGCGAGGGGTGGGCCAGCAGACCGGGGGTCCTGGGCGCGGGTTCCGGTGTGTTGTGTTCTGGAGGACCAGGGCGCACGGGGGCCTGGGGACACCAGCTGCCCAAGCGGCCTCCCAAGCCCTGTGCTCTTCTGCCGGGACTCCTCAGGGTTGCTGTGGGTGGGTTCCTGGGGGCAAGGGCTGCCTAGTGCAGTCTCTGCTTCTTCAAAGCCAGGAGGTGCATACAAGCACCCCCCCCCCCCCCATGAGACCAGTGGTCTGTGTTGTGGCCCATGCTGGAGCTTGGGGGCCTTAGGGCTGTGCTGTCTGATAAGGTGGTTCTAGCCACGTGTGGCTGTTTAGATTGAAATGAAATACAATTATTTTAGTTCCTCCCTGGCATAGCTGTATTTCAAGGTCTCTATGCGTGTGTAGGGTACTGGCCAGTGGCAACTGTGTTGGTCCCAGTGGATAGTCCATCTTCACAGAAAATGCTGCAGGGCCCTGGAGGCCTCCCCCTGTGGAGCAGGTGAGTGCTGGGGCCTTAGCGGGATCCACCCTGCTCCCCACTCCATGTTGCAGGGTCCTGTCCAGAGACCAGGGCCCAAAGGAGAGGGCTACACACTAGGGAGGCCTCCACCAGAAGCCATGGAACGAGAGGGGCCACCAAGATGGTGCTGTTACCATGATGAAAGAATTCAGATTTTCGGGGAAAAGGGGCTCTGGGCCCTGGAAGGGCATCCAGGAGCCTCACACACCGCTCTCCTCTGCTCATCCCAGAGTAGCATTTAATCCTTCTGGACTCTGTCTCTGCCTATAACCCATGCAGTGGCGCCTGCCTTCCTCCCTGGGAGCAGGGGAGCGGTGGGAGCCATGGTTGGTGGGATGCAGGACCATGTCCACCGGTGTGGAGTACTTGCACTGAAGCATTGCTTTAATTTTCCCATGCATACTCTTAGCTGGGGTAACACAACCCCAGACCCCCCAGGATCCCCAGGGCTCCTGTAGTCACCTGGAAGAGGAAATCAATTCTATGTCTAAGACTCAAAAGAGGAGAGAGCAGGGGTCTGATTGGTCCTAAGTTCACATGGCCAGCGCCTGCCCACATGGCATGGTCCTGAGGTGCTGGGCAGAGTGTTTTAGATTGTACTCCCAGATTTAGGAGCTTCTCTGAGCCCCTTCCCCAGGCCAGTTGGCTGGGGCTGGAGGAGCATCAGGACTACATCAGGACCACAGGTAGGTACCCAGATGAGCCTGCCCTCGTCCTCTCAGTCAGGTTGACCAACAACCGGTGCCCTCAGAAGCCATTAGGGGCTTCCTGTCTTCCCAGTTCCCTGAACTTGGAGAAGCAGGGGTTACCTCTCATCCCTTCTCTGCTGGAGGGCCCTGCCTATCTCCCTAAGGTCAACTCTGCACACAGGACGGGTGGAGTGGGGCAGCCTAGCTGGTCCACAGCTGTTACGCCCCCCTTCTCCTGGGGGGGGGGGTGCCTGCTACCCATTTATGAAAGGAACCAAAACAAGCCAGTTTTAGAGCAAACAAAGCTGTTTTGTGGGACCAAAGTCAGCCCACTGAGGCACCTTGTGAACTGTGAGGCCCACAGGTGGAGGGGTGTGGTTGTCCTCAGTCTCCACCCTGTCTCCGTCCTGCAGGGGACAGTGTCTTCAACACAGCCCCTTCCCTGTAGCCAGTCTGTTCCTCTGCAGCAGGAGGCAGCATTGCACTCCAGCCTTCTGGAAAGCCACTGTCTAAGGGAGGGAGGTTGGGAGCAGCTGCAATGCACTTCTCCCCTCTCCCCACCCCGACCTGACCCAGGGAGACGAAGGTGGAATCAGGGCTATCAGACGCTGGGGCTTCTCCCATGGAAACTGTCTGCTGGTGATCAAATCCTGGCTGGCTTGGGTGGGCTGAAGCAGTAGACACTGCCTATGCCCAGCCTTCCCCTAATGCTCATGGAGTGGCACCCCCCTCCAGGGGCACTGTGCCTGGGAGGGGACAGGTCCCTGGCCTTACCTGCTGGGAGGTGGACGTGGAGGCAGGCAGAGGTCCTTGGGAGAATGGGGCCTCTGGTGAGAGCGTCTCAAACAGAAACAGTGGGTAAAACACTGATGCAGCCCACAGATGTCTTTCAACCCGGCCCAGCACTGTTGCCCTAGCACCTTCGTTACCCAGAGCCACATCAGCCAGCCAGCAGTGGGAGGGTGTCCCAGCAAAGATGCTGTGAACGTGCTGGGTTAAAAACTTGGACTCAGGTCCCGGGAAACTGCTCGGCTCACCTCTAAGCCACTGTAGCCTTGCCTGCCGAGTGGAGACAGTGATGGCAGCTTCCTTATGGAAGGGGTTGGCGGCAGCGTGATGTGAGCACTGAGGGGCCTGGAGAGAGGCAGCTGGCAAGTCCTGTAGAAGGTGGTAGAAGGTGGCTGGGCTGAGGTGAGTTGCAAAGGGGTCATGACAGGAGTAGCATTCGGGGGCGGGAGCTGGTGACTGGTGACACTGCCAGGGGCTGGATGTTGGCCTACAATGTGTGGTATATGCTTGCAGCCAGGGACCGTCAGAGGGTGTCATTCCTGCCAGTCAGGACCCAGGTGCAGGTCTAATGGCGGGGAGAAGGGGCCCCTTTCACAGCCATCCCAGTGTCTTACGAGCTGTGAGCCTCCCATCCCCATGACTCCGGGCTCTGCTGGGTCTGAGGTTTTGTTCCCAGCTACAATGCTTCTCCCCAGTGACACAGATGTCCCCCAAGATGGCAGGCTGAGACACCACCTGACCATTCCAGGCTCTTCAGGCCACGGAGGCAACATGCACATCAGGGGCTGCTGGACTGGGTGCAGTGACTGGTCCTGATTTGAAGGAGCAAGAGGGCTGGGGCCAGGAGGAGTGTGCGGAGCTTGGGATGTTCTCCTGATGCCTCCCGTCCTCCTGGCTGAGGACGACATGAGGGAAGCCACAGCCCCAGGCAGGGCCACCCAGGGCCCTTTGGAATGGAGCCTCAAGTCACCTCACCAGGAAAGACCAGGACCAGTGAGGTGCAGGCTGAGAAGAACATGAGTAGTGGGGATGGGAAACAATAAACACTAATTACGATATTTTATTAATTACCTTGATGTGTATAGGGAGGCATATATTAACCAGGGGCTGTATTATCTGTAATTCATATTGTAACCCGGTTTCCGTCCCCCCCCCCCATCTTATTTAATTAAGGGTGTCGATGGTGATTACTTCTCTAGGACAGCCTGTAGATCCCAGGATGCAGGTGAGATGTGTCTGAAGCCACAGGCTCAGATGCACAGGTGGTGAGTGCAACTGTGACATGAGGCCAGGGCTTGGTGCTGTTATGGAAGCTGTGAGGTCAGTACAGCTGGAGGCAGGCACAGGTGCTGGGTTGTCGCCATGCAGCCTCACATCCTGGCCTCTGTTGCAGCATTTCCAGGCCTGGGTCCCATGCTGGATTCTGATGGGACCAGGTGAGATTTGGGGCAAGCCCTATGGCTCCAACAGGTGGCAAGCACAGGCTTTGCCAGCAGAGCTGGTGTCCTCCTCCACATCAGAGTGACAGGCAACCAGGACTGGGGAGAGGAAAGGGGTCTCCCTGACTCCTGTACTTTCCTACCTTCTGACCTTGGCTCCCTGGCCTTGCTCTGTGTATTAAATACCTTTCTGCCTAAAATTCCTCACATGGTTTTGATTTTCTTGACCGAAGCCCTGTCTGGTAAAACTGCTGACTGAGGAAGGGACGTTTCCAGTCCCCTCTTCAGAGGACACAATCCCACAGTACTGTCAAACGGGCTTGAGCGGCATTTCAGGAAGAAGCAGAAAATGAAAATTCTGTGCCACAGGAAGGAGGACAAAGACCCCCTCTGGTCGGCGCTTCAACTACCTCCAATTCCATGCGCCCCGCACTCGGGGCTGGCTCCTCTCCAGGGACTGAAGGGCTAGGGCTCATTCTGGAGCTCATCTCCCGTTCCAGAGCACGGTCCCGCGGGCTCCATAGACAGGCGGGGCAAGGACTGCAGAGCCTCCTCGTACTTCTGCAGCTGAGTCCAGAAACCCGGATTGGGCTCGGCCACTGGGCGGGCGCTCTTCACCGTCTGGGTACGAGAGGCAGAGGTTGAACGCAGCGCCCCAAGGTCGTCTGCGCCCCTACCACCCCCCCTCCCCCAACCTGGGAGGCCAGCCCCATATGGGAGGCCGGTTCCACCTGGACGGCCGGCCCCACCTGGGAGGCCAGCCCCACCTGGAAGGCCCGTCCCACCTGGACCGCCCGCCCCACCTGGAAGGCCCCCGCCAGGCTGAGGCCGCGGTGCCGCATGAGGTAAGCGGTGCAGACTGCGGCCGAGCGGCTGCGGCCGTTCTTGCAGTAGACCAGGCAGGCGCCGCCGGCGCGCACCGCGGCCTCCATGGCGGCGCAGGTGGGCTCCAGGTGAGCCAGCAGGTCCTCGGCCGGATCGTCGAACACGGGCACGCGCAGCTCGGCCACGCCGGGCGCGCACGGGCCGGGCTGCTGGCGCGAAACATTGACGCACAGGGTGACTCCCGCGCGTGCCAGCAGCTCCGGCGCGGCCGCGGCGCGTGCAGTCCCGAGGAACAGCGAGGGGGCGACGCGCACGAACGGCGGCGGCGCGGGCGAGGCCACCTCGGGGACCTCGCGGCGGTCGGCTGGTCCCGGGTCCATGACCCGCGCCCGGGTCGCGGCACGAGTTTAGGCGTTCGGGCGGCCCGTGGGGCACCCCCGGGGTCCTAAAGGTCTCTGAGGGTTCCATCCGCAGGGCCCTGGCCGCCTCCGCATTGGCCGGGCAGGGCGGGCTCGTCTTCTGATTGGATGCGGGTGGGGGTGGTGGCCATTGGCTGGGCTCGTGGGCGGGTGGGCGAGTGGGATTGGCTGCAGCGTGGCGGGCGGGGCCGGAACGTGGGGATGAATGGACGGTTCCTGGGGGACGCGGAGGCCCGGGAGCTGTAGTCCCGCGCGGGAGCGCGGCGTTCTCTCCGGCTTGCTGGGCTGGGCAGGCCGCGACCTGGGCGGACCTGCGGGGCTGGGCTTCTAGAGCTGCAGTGCCTGACCCTGCTCCCGTGGTTGGGCGTTGGTCGTTGGGGGTAGGGGGTGGCTCACAGACGTGGGCACCTGTCCCGGAGCGGTCCGGCCGTGGAGGGGGCGGGCAGCAGGGCCCCGGCCGGGCTCGGGGAGGTGGGCTTCTCCTCCATCTACCGTGCGGAGCACAGGGGGTTCTGTCTGGTATCTTCAGTATCGTTTGGTTGGTAGGCTGCCTGGCTTCGCTTCCTCTTAGGAACTAATAATTGTAATGCCGGCCGAGGTGCCTTTTAGTACAGCTTTGTTTGTTCCCTTTTCTCTGCTTCCTAATTGCCCTTTGTAATTTCTGCCTTTTATTTTCCCTTTTACTATAAAACACGGTTCATATGAAATGAAACTGTTTGCTGTTAAATTTTCATCATTTCTTCAAATACTAGGGTTTTTATTTTTCTTAATTTTTGGTTCATCACTCTTTTAAAAACTAACATCATTTAGGGGCTCCTGGGTGGCTCAGTGGTTTGTCGTCTGCCTTCAGCTCAGGTCAGGATCTTCCTGGAGTAGAGCACCGAATTGGTTTCCTGTTCTACCAGGAGTCTCCTCCCTCTCCCTCTGCCAGACACCATCGCCCCCTGCTGCTTGTGCGTGGTCTCTCAAATTAAAAGAAAAGAAAACAAAACAAAACACATCATTTAGGGGCGCCTGGCTGGCTCAGTGGGTTAAGGCCTGTGCCTTCGGCTCAGGTTGTGATCTGAAGGTGCTGGGATCGAGCCCTACATCGGGCTCCCCGCTGGATGGGGAGCCTGCTTCCTCCTCTCTCTCTGCCTGCCTCTCTGCCTACTTGTGATCTGTCAAATAAATAAATAAAATCTTTTAAAAATATATATTTTAAAAAAACCCACATCATTTAATGTTGACATGAGTAAGAAGACTTATTCAGGTTTTTCTGATGGCCGGTGTCATTCAGGGATGTCTTTCCTGGATTGGTTTCAGTGAAAATAGCTGTCTTGCAACCCTGTATACAATGATACTGCACTTTGTTTTATTCTAATAGTAAACTTTTTTCGTATTCATTTGTAACAAAGCATCACAAACTCAGTAGCTTAAAACAACAGAAGTTTATTTTTCCCTTTTTGTTTGGGTTTTCCAAATCTCCCTCTTCTTATCAGGACACTTAGTCATTTACTTCAAGACACATCCTAATCCAGTATGACCTCCTGGATTATTTTCAAATACTGTTTCCATATATGGTCATTCACAGGTACCAGGGTTTAGGATTTAAGCTTAATGTTTGGGGGGATGCCATTCAACTTGCAACAGGTGGTATGGTTTACCAAGTTTGTAGGACTTTACCATCTCTCTTTCTTGCTTAGATTTTGTTTATTTGACAGAGACAGCGAGAGAGGGAAAACAAGCTGGGGGAGTGGGAGAGGGAGAAACAGGCTTCCCACTGAGCAGGGAGCCTGAAGTGGGGCTTGATTCCAGGACCGCTTAACAGACTGCGCCGCACAGGTGTCCCTCTTTCTCTTTTCATAGCAAGGGAATTTTATTTAAAAAAATTTTTTTAAAGATTTTATTTATTTATTTGACAGAGGGAGATCACAAGTAGGCAGAGAGGCAGGCAGAGAGAGAGAGGAGGAAGCAGGCTCCCTGCTGAGCAGAGAGTCCGATGCGGGACTCGATCCCAGGACCCTGAGATCATGACCTGAGCCGAAGGCAGCGGCTTAACCCACTGAGCCACCCAGGCGTCCAAGGGAATTTTATTTTTAAAGATTTTATTTATTTTAGAGAGAAAGAGCAGGATTGGGGAGAGGAGTAGAGGAAGAAGCAGGCTCTGGGCTGAACAGAGCCCCATGTGGGGGACTCTCTATTCTACCATCCTGAGATCCTGACCTGAGCAGAAATCAAGAATCAAAGTCACCTAACCCACTGAGCCATCTAGGCACCCCCCACAAAGGAATTTTAAAGACAGTCTTTGTGTTTAAATTCCCAAACCCGCATTTGGAGGGAGTGTGGTAGGGAGATGGGACCTCAGGGGGAAAGATAAGAGATAGAGAGGGGATCCAGGAACCAAGGTGGGTATGAAAGAAGAGGTGAATTGGGAGGTAGAGGGCTGGAGGAAGCACCCCAGAACCCTAGACAGAATCTAGCCACTGGGAAAGGACTGGGCATGGGCTTTGAGTATCCCTTTCCCCTTGCAGCCTGGGGCGAGGATTCCAGGCCCCGCGCCTGAAGAGAGCCCCACCCCTCTCAAAGCCTCCAGTGGCTTCAGTGACAGAAAGCCCTTGAGCTGTTTCCCCCTGCTGCGCCTCCGCTTCCTAACCCAATTCCCTGCACTACCCTCTCTCTGGAGAGCTCCCGCGCCGCCTCTGAGACCCTATCCAGGACTCGTCCCTCCGCAGTCTTCCCCAGTGACGCTTCGGTCCACACAGCGAATCCTTGTCTCCGTGACCTGGAGCCCCTCGGTCGCCCTGTCGCAGCAGCGGACAGCTCCCGCTCCGTGTCTGCTACAGACTTGCACGGAACCGACGAAAATCGGCTTTGGAGTCCGGCAGAGCTCCATCAGAACTTGGCTCTGCGGCGTACGGGCACGCGGCGCTGGGCGAGCGAATCTCCTTGTGCCTCGGTTTCCTCCGGTGTCCCACACGCACAGTCCCCGTGCTCCGTTCCCGGAGGCGTTGGAGCTTTTAGCGCTAAGCCCCGGGGAGGTCCTGTCCCACAGCTTGCTCCCCGTGCTCTGCTGGAAGTGGATGTTGGGGTTCGCGGTGGAGACTTGGCCGGCAGGTTCGCCGCGCCTCTGGCCGGGCTCAGAAGGAAGCCCAGCACGCGCGGGAGCTTGGGGGGGGGGCTCGGCGGGGGAGGGCGCTCGGGGCCCTGTGAGGTCACAGAGGGACGCCCCTGGGCGGGGCCTGGGCGGGCCGGGCGCGGGGATTGGCGGAGGCCGAGAAGCGGTCTCCAGGGAAACCCGACGCTCTGGGCTGCGGGGCGTAGCGCGGGGCTGCTCTGAGCTGGCGGTTCTGGGCGTACCGGAACGCTGGGTGCCAGCTCTCCGAGCCTCGGTACGGCCCCGCGGCAGGGGTGCGGTCGGGATCCCGGCGGGAGCGCGGGGAGCTCCGTGTCCCGGAGCTCGTGGGGGGGGCGGCGGCGGAGGCCCGTGCCTGGCACCCGACGTCCCCTGGGACTGGCCCTCTGACTCCCGGCCCGGGGCCGGCAGGCTATTTGGGACCCGGCAGGCTTGAGAGGCTGTGAGTGTGAGGTCCGGCGAGGGCCGCGTCCCTGCACTTGTCGGCCCATCCTCGCGGGCTGGCTCCAGAGGCCTGTGGGGGAGGGGGCGCCCGCTGTTTGTGGCCCCTCTGGGGCCATTAGCAGGCATAATACTGAGCCCAACACAGGACCCTAAGAGGTCGTGGGAGGGTAGCTCCAACCGTCCTTAATGTGGTTCCCGCCGCCCGGGAGGGACCAGGAGCCCCTAGGGGCGCTGGCGAAGGTTTCTCCCGGAGTTTCCAATAGGATGGGGCATCTAGGTTAGGGGGAGGGGGCTTTGTTTCTCTGAGGTGGATGGGGGCTGTGGGCCAGTCCCTGGACGTCGCCAGGAGCCCTGAGGGCAAATGTGGGTCCGTGGCTTTGCTTCCAGGTTCGAAGACGAGAGGCATGGAGAATAGTTATTCCTCAGCCTTCTATTTCGAAATCCCAGATGTTAACATCTATGAAAATCAGCTGGTGGGGAGGGGCATCATGCCTGCTGCCACCAAGGACCAGGGAACCCTGGAGAGGTCCAGGACAATGGAGATGCTCTTTACCAAAAGGTGAGGGGTGGGGTGGGGGCTCCCACAGGGTGGTTTCTGCCTGACCCTGGGGGCCACTTAGCTGGGATCCAGCATTGGGGAAGGTGTTAAAAACCACTAAAAGTTATTTTGCTCCTCAAAACTCCTCTCTGGAGAGATAGGAAAACCTTAACGTTGTATCAGCAACCCCTGAGGAAAATTACAACAGTTGATAAGGAGCCCCCTGCCTGATGTCCGCATACTCCTCCTAGCTCTCCCACTCTGCCTTTCTGTGTCACTTCCTCATGGCCTTCCTCGGCTTTATACTGTGGCCTTCCCAAGTTGGCACAGCTTCTTCACAGTACGGTAACTGTGAGAAGGTCTACTTTGGGCCAGACACCACCCTCAGAGCCTTATCTTGGCCTTCTGTGAAACCCACCCTGTAATCCTATTGTATTTGTCCCCGGTACAGACTGTGTCTCCCTGGCTCTTCCCGGCGCCAGAATCCATGTTAAAGGCCTCATCCCCAATGTCATGGTGACTTGCATTTGTGAACAGAAGCCCAGCACACCCTCCCATGGATCAGCTGTCCTCCATGCCCCCCACCCAGCCCTGGAGATGGAGGGAGTAGATTTAGATGAGGTCGTGGGGCCCCATGGTACGATTACTACCCTCATAAGAAAAGGAAGAAGCTAAAGCTTTCCCTCTTGGCCTCACCAGGACACAGTGAGCAGGTGCCATCTGTGAGCTAGGAAGCTGGCCTTCACTGGGAATGGAGTCTGCAGGCACCCCCAGCCTCAGGGCCCCTTCCAGACTGAGAAACAAATGTGTGTGGTCCAAGGCCCCCAGTCTGTGGGGCTTTGCAATAGTCTGAGCGGACTGACAAGAGCCCCCCTTTTGCAGAGGAGGCAAATTGCTGAGTCACAAGAGGGGAAGGGACCAGTCTGGTGGCAGAACTGGGTGGCCAAGCCCTTGTTCACCTTGCCAGCTGGCCGTCTCTGGGGACCCTGCTCCAGGCCTTGGAGCTGACTGGTTGTGTTAATGATGTTCCTGATTGATCTTAAAATCATCTCCATTTGTTTTTTAAAAGAACATTTCCCTTGGTTCCTATTTGTTGAATTAAGCAACTAGGGTATCCAAGTGGGAGGAGAAGTGGTGTAGGAGTTTGCTGGGGCTGCGACAGGCTGCCACAGGCTGGGCATCCTGAATACAGGAGACTTATTGTCTTTCAGTGTGGAAGCTGCAAGTCCAGGGTCAAGGTGCAGGCAGGGTTGTTTCTGTTGAGAGTGAGAGGGAGACTGTGCTCCAGGCCACTCTCCTTGGCTTGTAAGTGGCTGTCTTCTTCGTGTGTCTACATATCACCCTCTCTTCATGTGCTTCTTTATGTCCACACTTCCCCTTGGCTGAAGGACAGTAGTCACACTGGCCCAGGCCCATCCTAGACTGTCCACCTGACAGTGGCAGAGGTCCATAGACCAGAGACACCAAGATGCAGCATCTCCAGAGAGCCCTTTCGACTTGAGAGGGAGGCAGAGAGGGAGGCCATGTGTGTGTGATGGTGGGTAGGAGTAGGTCCTCTTTTAAGTCAGGATTTGTACTTTTAGATAGCAAGAGCAAAAAAGAAGCAACCTCACCTTGGTGCCCATTCTCGGCCCCATCCCTGTTGCCATCCATCTGTCTGTCCTACCGGTCAGCTTGCTGCTCCTCTCCTTTGTTAGGCCATTCACGGGCCCATGCAAGTCTGCCAAGCGTCCACCTCCTGCCCGCTGTGCACCAGCTGCCGGCTCCTGAGAGAAGCCCCTGCCGGGAGCACTCTGGGCTGGTGGAGGGCACAAGGCTTGCCCTGAAAACAGGTGGAGCAGGGCGACTGTCAGCCTCCAGGTAGCAGAGATGGGTGTGCCTCCAGGAAACTGGCAGCCATTTAGGCATGTGGAACAGACACAGGGTTGTGCACTTCCCGTGTGACCTGGGGTCATCACTGTACCCCCCCGTACCTCAGTTTCCCTTTCCGCAGAATGAGGGTAGCAATAGCATCTGCCCTGGGGGGGTGGTTGGGAGGAAGAACTGAGATGGCCTGGGGTTCTCGGCACCGTCATTCATCAGGCCTGTGTCATTGTGTCCCTCCCCTGCTCTTCACCTCCCTAGAGACATCCCAGAGGCCCCGGAGGAGGAGGAGGAGGAGGAGTCTGAGGGTCCCTCCGGGAAGCAGGACCTGAAGAAGACCTACATCCAGCTGGTCCAAGGCGTGCAGGAGTGGCAGGACGGCTGTGTGTACAGAGGGGACTTCGGGCTGGACATGAAGCTGGGGCATGGTGAATTCTCTTGGCCCACGGGTGAGGTAACCGGCTCCCACTGCTGCTTCCCTCCTGGCCAGGCTCAGCCAGCCACTGCTGTCTCGCTTCTCCTTTCTTTCTCTTTCTTTCTTTCTTTTTTTAAGAGAGGGAGAGAGGGAGCAGGGTGGAGGGGCAAAGGGAGAGAGAGAATCTTAAGTAGACTCCATGCTTAGTGCAGAGCCAGACATGGGGTTGATCTCACAACCCTGAGAGCATGACCTGAGCTGAGAACAAGAGTCAGATGCTCAACTGACCAAGCCACGCAGGTGCCCCTGGTCTCTTCTCTTCTAAGAGGAACGTGAGGTGAACTTGCAGACCACTGGCAGGAAGGGTGCTAGGCTAACCTCTTTCTCACTGGAAAAGTGTCTAGAGAGAAACCTTATAGACTTTCAGGGTCCCTCCGGGGCTTTCTCCCAGGGAGTGGACAGAAATCCCACCCTGTGCACACACACCCAAGTGACCAGAGGGCTAAATGCCTGCCCCTTGCAGTTCTACACAAAGAGTATGCAAGTTAAGATTTTTTGTTTTTAAAGTTGGGTGGACTCTGATTTGCTCTTACAGAACCATGCAAATTAGATGGGTGCTGGTGGGAGAGGGACTGCCCCAGTCCTGTGCCTCTCTACACGGCAAGTGTCCTTGGGCTGGACGGGCTCCCCAGGAACCATTACTGAGCTCACATTCAACCCCCGGGGAGACTAAAAAGGGCCTCTGTTGGATATTGGAACTGAAAAGTCCATCCCTGGGGGTCATGTTGCCCTAGGCTTGGCTGGATCCACGGATTCCAATGACCCTGTTGGGCCACCTCTCCCCATCTTCATGTGGGAGGGTCCAGAGTGACCCTCCACCATCTGGTAAGCCCATGGGAGCTGCATCACACACTCCTGGGAGAGAGGAAAGGCCCACTCAAGGCACTGATCTGGCTGGGGTGTGGGTCCTGTGGCCAAAACCAAGTAAGGGCTCGGGTCAAAGGCTGGAGTCCTCAGGCTGGCCAGGCTTGGTACCATGTGCCTGGGGGCTGGGGTCAGTCCACCACCAACCGCATGGGTAGTCCTCTCCATGACCAGAGGAAAGAGAAGGGACAGCAAGCTGGCAACAGTTGCCACCACGTTCCTCCAGAGTGGTCTGTGAGCACTGTTGGACCCAGCCCACTCCTGCTGTGGACAGAGGCTGTCAGCCATGCACCAGCAGCAGTCTGGGGGTTGGAAAGGGCTCAGAATGGGCATCACATTCTTTTTTTCCTCCCAAGACCCCTGTGAAGGGGTCTTGGCTCAGACAGACCCGCCCCTGACATCTGTGGGGCTCGGCACAGAACAGATAGAGGCCTGCACCCATGGCTCAGGATGGAGGCCTTTAAAAGCAAAGCCACTCCAGGGTTCCCAGCCAGGGTTCATAGCCTGCCCCTGGGGCCACACAGGGGAGCCCGAGGCTGGTGGCCTCCCCACTGCCTGGGCCAGCCTGCTGCCTGGGAGCCTAGGAGGATGGAGCTGAGCCTGGGTCAGAGCTCCTGCATGCAGCCGGCTCCCACCCAAACCCTGTCCTGGCTACAGCCACACCTGTGCACATTCCCTGGCCTGGGCCAGGGTGGGAGGGAGGAAGCAATCGTGGCCACCAGGGCACCCACCCCCGAGTACCTGCTCTACACAGGTAAGGGACCACCTATAATGGACACTGTGCTCCCCGACTTGGAGGGAGCCTGTGGCTGGCGTGGCTAGCACCACCCCTGGGGGCCGCTCTGCCGCCAGCCTGGAGGGCTTCCTGAAGGGTCCTGGGGGGTGGCAAGGAGTGGCCTCTCAGGCCTGCCAGTTCGGGGGCTCTCCACAGACTTACCGCGGGCAGTGTTATCGTGACCACCGCCATGGGCTGGGCACCTACCTGTGGCCCGACGGCTCCAGTTTCACCGGCATGTTTTACCTGAGCTACCGAGAAGGCTATGGCACCATGTTCCAGAAGACCAGGCTCTTCCAGGTGAGGGGCGGGCTGCCCTTTGTGCAGGGGAGGGTCGGGATGCCCTGTATTGGAGGGGGTGGCGAGGCTGCTCCATGTGCAGGGGAGGGGCAGGGTTACCCTTTGTGTGGGGGAGGGTTGGGGTCCTCCAGGCCCCTGGATCAAGGGATATTTAGGTTCTGGGGAATTTTATTTGTGTACCAAGTGGTAGCTTTGTTATTTGTGAAGATTAAAACAGTACCAGGCGGGGGCGCCTGGGTGGCTCAGTGGGTTAAAGCCTCTGCCTTCGGCTCAGGTCATGATCCCAGGGTTCTGGGATCGAGCCCCACGTCAGGCTCTCTGCTCGGCAGGGAGCCTGCTTCCTCCTCTCTCTCTGCCTGCCTCTCTCCCTACCTGTGATCTCTGTCTGTCAAATAAAAAACAAAACAAACAAAAAAAACCAGTACCAGGAATAAGATACAATAATAGGGCTCATGAGAAGAAGACGAACCCAGCAAGAAGACAGGCCTCTCCCGGGTCCCGTTTTCCAGAGCAGGGCTGGATATCAGTCTCTGTGTGTCCTTTAGAGTCAACTGTAAATGCACCGTAAATGTTTAGTTTTTATACGTAAACCAGATCATCTCACATACGGTGTCTTGAAACTTGTCAATGACATAACTTTCCTCCTCTTGCGTTCTCCCAGGAAAACCCATCCACGTTGGTTTACCCCTTCTCAGGTGTAGAGCCCTGTGACTAGGACTGCCGTCAACACACAGGAAACTTCCATCCCCTGACATGACCCGTGCCCCTTTGGGACAGTCCCTCCTCCCGCCCGGCCCTCAGCCAGTCCTCTTGCTTCTGAAAGAATGTCCTGTTAACAAAATACAATATGTAGACCTTTCACTTAGCAAAGGGCATCAGAGATCCACCTGCGTTGCCGTGAGTCCAAAACTTGGTCCCCAGCGCTGAGTGCTCTGGCAGCGCCTGGCTCGGCCACCGTTGTCCCCCCAGCTGATGGGTGCTGGGCTAGTTTCCAGCTCTGAGCAGTTGTGAATCAACCTTCTACACACATTTATGTACGGTGTCTTGTGGTTGTGTGTAGCCCCGCCCTCTAGTCCCCCATGACCCTGAGATTCAGACATATTTGCATATGTCACAATTCCTTTCTTTTACTAGGAAGCAGTATTCCATGGTGTGCATATGACATAGTCTTCATTGCTTCATGGAGAGCCGCATTCTTCAGTGGTGATCCGTGGAGCTTAGGGAATGGGTTTCGTGTCTTTATAAACTCATGGATTTTAACAGATCTGGTTTCCCTCCGTACATCGCAGTCGCTAAGCTCTTGGAGACACGGTTGGTGCTCTTCGGCTCACGGGAGCCCCTGGAGTTTGGCTCTTGCACTTGACACAACTCCAGCTGGCTTTGGTGGTTTTTTTGCATTTTGCTATGAGGAGTCCCCAGCTTTTTCCTCTGGTTTTTTACTCAACAGCCACGGTATTGTATTTGCATATCTTTCCTCTCGGTCTTAAAAATCTTCATTTCTAACCATTAACATTTCTTACCTGTTTTACATCATAAAATACATATGACAGTTTCAGAATAATAACATAGCATTGCGACCCCCACTATGACTCCTGAAAGCAACTCAATGCTCGTTTGCCTTCCTTTTGTCCCCACAGCTGACCCCTCAGCAATGTGGAACACAGTCATGGAACAGAATTCCTCTCTGCTCAGTTAATCCAACACCTGGATGTAGAGCTGCACTCACTTGTTTTGCTTTCATTTTTTAGGATCTGATTTTTAAAACCTTGCTTTAATCTTGTTTTGTACTTAAGTTAAAAAACCTGATTTTTTTTTCTGAAGGCAAACCCAGCAAGTGTGGCCCATCCAGAGGAGCTGGGCATCCATCCCTTCTCTTCTCTCTGGTGTCCGCTCTTGTCATTGGTGATTGTTTCTACTGCTTTATTTTTGCATGTGCACACACGGGCCCGGGCAAGGTCCTCCCACTTAGGTGGTGGGACATGTGCTCTGCGAGCTTTCCACGGTTGCCTGCCGTTTCCCGTCATCCGGGCATCTTGTGTCCTTATAGCTGGTTGGGAAGGATTGACCAAAATGGGAGCTTTTCTCCCGTCTTTGCTGTGCCAAAGGGCCCAGCGGTGAAGGTCTCACTTGTTAATCATTCTGTGCTTTTGTTGGTGATCTTTTGGATACATTCATTCCTAGAAGGGCATTTTTTGATTGCAAATAAATGTGTATCAAAGACAGATTTTTAAGCCTGTGTTGTGTTGCATCCTGTAGACGTGACTATTATTAGGATTATATTTTGTTAGCATCGTAGCTGTTAGTATTATTATGGTCTGCTGCTCTACAACCGTCGTGAATGTATGTGACCATAGCTTAGAGGACATTGGGATTATTTCCTTTTGATAGATTCCTAGAAGGGGAGCTCTTGGGTCAGCTCTTGGGGTACGAGCCTCTGGACTCCTCATAGATCTGCAGCAGCTGCTTTTTCAACTGTCTGCCTCCCTGAGCCTCTTGCCTTGCCCTGTCCCCAGTCTTAACCTGCCCATCCCATCTTGTGGCTCATGCCTCTTCAGTGACCGGGAGCTTCTAGGTTGCATGTGCACTGCCCCCGCCCAAGCCACTTTCAAAGACTGTGGTGACACTTCCTGCCCTCTGGCTGCCCCGCAGATTCTTCCAGAAGTCCTCTGCCTTCCTCCTCCCCCGTGTTGAAGTCATCCTCAACACATTTTGCTCATTCTTTTCTCATTTCTTTGGCCTGTTCTAGACTGCAAGCTCTTGTGGGCAGGGCCTTGTGTCACAGAGCGTTATATGCCACGTGCCCAGCCCTGGGGCTTGCAGTCGGAGAGATCTGACACAGGTTTCACAGATGAGCGCACAGATCCTGGGAGGGACACAGATGCCCCCACTGGGTCAGGCCCCTGCAGCTTTGCCCAGGCTATTTCCTTGGTCCTCCCAGTGACCTCCACTGTCCTTCAGTGTCAGCACAGGGGGCACACAGCTCTCTGGGAAGGGGGGCTTCTCTCTGAGCTCCCTGTGCTGGAGCGCTTCTCCCAGTTTCCTTCTTGGGGGGGGTGGTTGGCATTGTCTTTTATTCAAGACCCTCCTGGCCGTTCCCACTCCATACATCCCCCACGCAGCACAGACAACATCCCGCCCAGTGGGAGCACCCAGGGAGGTCCAGGAATCACTGTGCTCTGCTGGGTTTGCTGAAAGGGAGGATTAGCTTTCCCCTCCTCCCCCTCCTGCCCCCTTCTTCCTCTCCCTCCTCCCCCTCCTCCTCCTGCCTTCTCAGTTCATGCCCTCTGATGTCTCTCTGACCCAGTGCCCAGCAGCTCTGCCCCCCCATGCTGCTGGGGTGCCTGGGCTGGGCCCCCCGGTGCAGCAAGGGGTTCCCTGAGATGAGCCCACACGTGATATCCCCCACATGTTTCTGTGTGGAGACCCCTGGGGGGTATCCCCACTTTCCCAGTGAGGCTGCCCCTGACCACCCCTGTCCCACAGCACCTTTCTCCACCAACATGTTCTGTGTTTACACATTTGCTTTTGGCCCCTGGGCCTGGTGCCTGCTAAGCCTCCACAAATATTTGTTGAATGAAAGCATACAATTCTTAGGATGGTTGAGTTTTTTGATTTGAAGAAGGCAGTTGCAGAGCAGACAGCCCCGCTGAGCTGTCTCTTTGGCGCCGGTGAACCCGGCTTGCAGGGGCTGTACAAAGCAGACCAGCGGTTCGGGCCGGGCATTGAGACCTATCCCGACGGCAGCCAGGACGTCGGGCTATGGTTTCAGGGGCAGCTCATCAAGCTCTGCACGGAGGTCCCCGGCAGCTTCTCCATACACAACTACCCCGAGTACTCGGGCTTCCTCACGCACGCTCCTGCTAGAATCAGCCTTTCAGGCAAGGAGAAGACGGAGTGGGGCCCGCTTGAGGAGCACGACCCCTTTTTCTATGACTATAAGCGATTTCTTCTGAATGACAACCTAACCCTGCCTCCAGAAATGTACATCTACTCGACTGACAATAGTCACCTGCCTATGACCACCTCTTTCCGCAAAGAATTAGATGCCCAGATCTTCCTTAACGATATCCCTCCGTTTGTTGAGGATGGAGAGCCCTGGTTTATAAAAAATGAGACCCCCTTGATGGTCAAAATCCAGAAGCAAGCTTACAAGTACAGGTAAGTCCTCACACCGATCCTCCTCACTAGGTTCCCAGAAGACCAGCTTCTCCCCTCCTCTGACTGGCCTGTGCTCGGCACCGGGACCCCTGGGGGGGGGGTCCCTGGGGCCTGGCTGAGTAATTTGCAGGGCCATCTGTCTGGTTAAAGCAAATGTGCTTCTTCTGTTTGATGCAAGCAACCCAGTGATGAAGGGGGAGGGAACGCCACGCTGGGCCTGAGTGCTGGGACATGCTGGGTTTCGAGGAGAGGGCTGGGGCAGGCAGGTGCTGGGGCCATCGATGGTGGCACAGCAGACTGGTACTCGGGCTCCTGCTCACCAGCAATTGGCGGAAGGAGCTGTCAGGAAGTTGCTTGATGAGCACGGAGCCAGGGCGGGCCCTAGAATGTAGAGCCTGGCAAGGTGCTGTGGAAGAGGGTCAGCTCCTGAGCTTGTGGGGCTGAGTTCAAATCTGGGTTCTGGGACCCTATACATGTTTCCTCTGTGCCTGTTGGAACCAGCACACCAGCCTCTGCAGGTTGTGTGTGTGACCAGGTGTCCCATACTTTGGAATCTGCATGAAGTCCACGCAAAGAGAGGGGACTGCTGTCACCCTGAAGGATGAGTATGGCTCTGACCCGAGAGCCAAGGTCGGGGACCAGGGCAGCAGTAGTCGGGGGGCTGGCCGAGCCTCGGGCTTCTTCAGAATGGCCGAGAAGGATGGCGCTGCTCTGTGTTGATCCCCAAAGATCCTCTTCCTCTCCTTCCCAGCCCTGGAAGTTAGCAGCTACCTGATGGAAACTGATCTTTCTAAGTTAAAATTGTCAAGAGTATTTTCATTTGTTTACTTAACTTTGTCCTCTGATGTCACTAAACTATTTTAAAACTCATGTTTTGTGAGCACAAGTGGCTGGCTACTTCGGGATTCATGCACCCCCCATCCCTTCCGCCGTCCTCCCTCCCCCATCCATCTCTCCGCCCACCCACCGCTCCATCCACCTGTCCATCCGTCCATCCATCAGACATCAGCTGAGCCAGTAATTGTTGGTAACTGGGCACAGAAGCTGCCAGAAGCTGCCATAAACCCATAGATTCTTGACTGTGGAGGAGGTTATGTGCACACAGGAGGCTTCAGTGTGTGCCGGTGAACAGGCCATGGGACTTGCATGTTACCTACTCAAATAGAAAAGCAATTGAGGGGCGCCTGGGCGGCTCAGAGGTCAAGTATCTGCCTTCAGCTCAGGTCATGATCCCAGGGCCCTGGGATCAAGCTCCGCGTTTGGCTCCCTGCTCGGCGGGAAGCCTACTTTTCCCTCTCCCTCACTCCCCTGCCTGTGTTCCTTCTCTCACTGTCTCTCTCTCTGTCAAGTAAATAAATTTTCTTTTTAAAAAAGAAAAGAAAAGAAAAGAGAATGAGCAGAGGT
This sequence comes from Mustela lutreola, assembly GCF_030435805.1. Classification (NCBI taxonomy): domain Eukaryota; kingdom Metazoa; phylum Chordata; class Mammalia; order Carnivora; family Mustelidae; genus Mustela; species Mustela lutreola. The sequence goes on from NC_081292.1 coordinate 165,168,295, forward strand.
GGGATGTGAGGGCTTGGTGCTGGGCGCCAGACCCATGTGTGTGCCCAGCCTCCTTCCCGCCTGGGGCTGGTCCTGGGAGAGCCCCCTTCACACACACATGAAGTGGCCGATGACTCGGGGATGTACAGGGCCCATGATAAGCTTGAGCATCGCATCTGGGGGCCGCGGGTCACACTGCAGTGCTGCGTCTGCACTAACTGTGACTGCCCAGTGGGGTAACCCCCAAGGTGCATGGGGCCTGAGGAGTGGCCTGGAAGGGGAAGAAGAGGGCTTGGGGTTGAGCAGGGTGAGGAAGGAAGAGGAGGGGTATGGAAGGGAGGGCCCAGAGTGGGCGTCCAGAGCTGGGCCCTCACCACTGAAGCCCGTTGTTTTGCCAGGAACAAGAAGGCTCATACCAGCTGGAACATGGGTGCCATCTTGGAGGGGGACCGGAGAAGCTTTGCGCGTTGTGGGCCCAGGGAGAGGCTTGCCGAGGGCATGATCCTTAGGGCCAGGGAAGGGAACTATGACTGGATCTACGGGATCCTCAGGGATGGCCTTGCCAGCGCTGACGTGGCCGATGCCAAGGGCTACACCGTCCTCGCCGCAGCCGCTGTGAGTCTCCATGCGGGGTGTCCCCGGGACTGTGGACCAGTGGCAATCTGAGATCCTCTCCCTTCTGCGGGGCTACTGTCCTTCCAGCCCATAAGTGGGATGTACAGGGTCAGAGGACAGAAGGCTAGGGACCTTGTTAGTGCGGGCCTCACTCACCTGCTGTCCTCGTGAGGCTGGCTTCCTCCCTCTAGGTTCACTGTCACAACAACATCGTCAGCCTTCTGCTGGACAACGGGGCCGACGTGAACAAGTACACAGACGAGGGCCTCACGGCACTCAGCATGTGCTTCCTTCTCTACTACCCATCCCAGTGCTTCAAGCCCAACATTGCTGAGAGGACAGAGCCCAAGCCCCAGGTCAGCTCCTCGGCCTGGCCCCAGGTCTGCAGCACCCATCCCCCAATCTCTGTCCCCCATCCTCCATCCACTTGTCCTACTTTCCTGGCAGTGGTCCCCAGCCTCCCCATCTTTGTGCAGATCGGCTTCAGGTGGGGTGAAGGGACACTAAGGCCCAAGGGCAGGGAGCAGGAGGCAGGGACGGAGCCAGCACACCTGCTCGGGTGTCCCGAGCTCTTGTTGCAACACCAAGGGATCTGTGTCCCATCCCGGCCACATGCACAGTGGTTAGCTGGAGACCCTCCTGCAGGCCCAGGGAAGGGAGGGAAGGCTGGTAATTTGAGAGGGAAGTCCCCCTTTGCTGGGTGTGAAGAGTGCTGCCCAGAAGTCCCCCGTCAAGTGTTGGCGTGAACTCCTGCTTCATATTGTTTGGGAAGCACCCCCAGCCATGGGACCATGGGGTTCCATGGTGGTCCTGCGTTTCACCTGTCCGGGAGCCCCACCACTGCCACAGGGGCGCTCTGTACGCCTCTGTTCCAGCACGGGTTCCCAGCAGGGTGGTGTCCGAGGGCCTGCTCTCCGCAAGGCAGGGCAACCCCCAGGGCCGGTCTCCTGAGTGCTGGCTATGGGACCGCATCTCCACACCCCTCAGGAAGCCCTGGACCCTGAGGGTCAGCCCTGTGAGGCCAGCAGGCCTGAGACTGACCTCTGCCCAGCAAGCCTTCCGTGGGGGCTGTAGCTTTCTCTCCTTGTGGTCAGGGCCCCTTCTGGGTGGGTGAGGGAACGGCACTAGAAAAGGTCCCTGGGCGGGGACCCTTCTCTCACCTCATCCCTGTCTCCTGAATTTCTTCCTTGAGAAGAGGCTTCTACTGAGCAGTAGCCTATGCCCTGCGGTAGGCAGAGTGTCTCAGTTACCAGACCATGGCCCCTGCCCCTGCTTCTACTGGACAGGCCTTGGCTCCTGCCTTTAGTTCTCTGGGGGGGACCACACCAGGTCCTGAGGATTTTAGGGTGCGGGGTAGGTGGGGGGAGCAGGTGCATGTGCGAGGCCAGAGCCCTCGGGTCCCGCTGCTCTGGGTGGGGAGGGGGAACAGGTGTGGTGGAGGTGAGGAGGCCAGGTCCCACAGGGTCTTGTTGGCCTGGGTGAGGAGGAGGAGCAGGTTGCATGGGGTTGGTTGGGGAGAGAAGGGAAGACCCCACAGGGTCCCGCTGGCCTGGGTGGGTCCTCTGTGCAGGCAGCCAGGAGAGGTCTCCCAGGGAGGTGGGAGCTGAGGAGCCCGCAGGAAGTCGAAGGTGGAGGGTTTGAGAACGAGCTGTAGGGTCCCTTTGCTTTTATGACACCATTCACTTGTATCTGGTTTGTGAGTACTCTCTCCTTCTTGGCCAGAGGTGGTTAATGTACAGGAATGACAACTTTGAAGTTTCAAGGTGACTGTGTGAACGGGGGTGGAGATCACTTTGGCCCCTGTGCGGTCACCCCTTCATTGGGAGTACTGTCCCCACAGCGTCTCCAGGGGGACGCTGGCTGTGGGGAAGCCTCATCCATTATTGGGGAGGCAGCAAGAGCCTCAGAAAGCATTTATTCGTGCACTTAAAATACTCGTAAAAATCACTCCTCTACTTTTTTTTTTGAATTTCTTACTCTGAAACACATGACATGTACACAACATAAGAGAAGGAATACATGTGCGAGGGTGTGGGGACGTCCCCAACTAGGCAGCTGCCAGCAGGTGGCCCCCCCACTGCGTCCCCAGCCTGCCACGCCCCCCCTTCCCTGCTGCACGCAGTTCAGAGAGAATTCCATCCACATCAGCGGATTTCAGCTGTCCCCTAAAGACACATTCTTAGCCCACCACAGAACCCCTCATCTCACCTGAAAAGTTAAACAGCAAGTTTTGAGTCCTCTGGGATTCCCTGGCACTCCCCCGCCCCCAGCGTTTCTGCCTCAGGGGTCTGGGGTTAGACCAAGAATCTGCATTCTTGGCTGTGCTGATGGGCCCTGGGACCATGCTTAGAGAGCAGAGACTGTGAACTGGGCATGCAGGAGAGCATCTGCGGGCAGGAAGGTCACACAATCCCCATTGCCAGTCCTGTCATCTAAATGTCTCTAGGACTGGGGCGCCTGGGTGTCTCAGTCCCTTGAGTTTCTGCCTTAGGCTCAGGTCATGATCTTGGTATCCTGGGATCGAGCCCTGCATTGGACTCCCTTGCTCAGCCAGGGGCCTGCTTCTCCCTCTGCCCCTCTCCTTGTTCATGTTCTCTCTCTCTCTCTCTCTCTCTCTCAAATGAATAAAATCTTAAAAAAAATAAATGTCACTAGGAGTGACATTAAAAAGAGGTAAAACAGGTGGAATTAATTTTAGTCATCTATTTTATTTAACCATGTATATCCACAATTGATTCTCTCTGTGTGTAAAATCAGTATCAGGACAGGGCGACGTTCTGCTTTGTCTGCTCATGCGCACCCCGGATCTGGACGGGCTCCAGGTTGAGAGCTCCATTGCCACATGTGGCTGGTAGCTGCTGTATAGCTTGGGTCTCTTTGTGATGCCCCCAGATGTTTGCATCTATCCTTGGGTTTCTGCAAAGCATTTTAGTGTTGTCGGCCGAGACGCCTGGAAGAACGCCGTCCGCCGTGAGCGTCGGTCCTTGCTCAAGAAGTTGGCTTGCTGGGATGGGCCCTCCGACTTCATTCTGCACTTGATTTTTTTTTTCTCTTTTTGTACTTTCCAAAGGAAGCTTCAAATATGCCAGGAACTCCCAACCATGTCTTCCCATTCCCCGAAGTGGCCAAGGAATCCATATATTTAGAGGAATTGGTGCCCAGCCTGGGCAGCCAGGAGCAGAAGTCCACTGTGTCGGGCAGTGAGGAGGACCGCCTGTCTGCGGGCACCCAGCTCTCTCAGGAATCCCCTGAGCTGGGGAGCAACCCTCAGAAGTGGGACCCTCTGTCACCGCGGGACAGCATCAGCGACCTGGAGAAGGAGGTGGACGGTGTGGTCAGGAGTCTGGACGGGCACACGCAGGGCAGCCAGGAGACGAACTTCGAGTCCAGCATCTGTGTGCGCAACTACTCCATCATGCTGTCCCAGGACCTCCTGCAGAAGAGTGCCCGGGCCCACAGCATGCTGAAGACCTCCTCCTTCAGTGCCCCTGGCTCCACAAATGGTACCATGAGGAAGATGGCACAGGTCATGACCGAGTAGGTTTCTGGAGTACGGGCATCAGGGCCAAGGGTCCCTTTCAGGGGTGGGTCACAGGCTCGTGGGCCAGCATCACTTCCCCAGCTCATACCCGATCCTGCAGGGATGCCGTGGGGCCTGTTCTGCGCACGGCCTCCAAGGTGTCTGTGTGGTTCCGGGCAGGGGGCCTGGCTAGGAACTCGGGGACAGTGGCAGTGAGAATCCAGGGAGTGTGCTCTGGCTGCGGCGGGGCGGGGAGCACCGTGTAGGGCCCACACACATGCACTGGTGCACACCCACAGACATGCTCACATATTTTTGCCTGCACACACTCACTCCCCCCTACACTGTGTGACACATTCACGTGTGCACTCACACACCTGCTTACACAACTCATCACACACTTGACCCCATCACACACTTGTCCCCATACACACACGCTCGAATGCCCTCACCCCTGCCCTCTCAAAGTGTGTCCCCAGGTGTCCCAGACCCTGTCAGAGAGTCTGTGGGTGGAGGTGATGTCCTGATGTCCCAGACTCACACAGGGTTGGGAGCCCTCCAAGTGCCGGATTCTGATGCAGCCAGCACACATTTTTCATAAAAACAGATTGTTTTGTTAATATGCAATGGGTTTATTGTTACTTTTAAAATGTATTAGTATTTAAATTTTTTTCTCAATTATACTACCGTAGATGTGGGCAGATAGAACCTGCATAAACAGAGCTCTCTGGGGTCCTCCGAAGGTGTTAGGGGTAGAGAGGGGTCCCACAAGCAGCACATTTGCGAGCGACTGCTCTAGACTCACCCTGCCTCTCCACTGCCTTCTTGTTTGCCCCACCTGTGCCGTGCGGGAGGTGGGGTCAGCAGGATGGGCCAGACCCTCCATCTGCCTGCTCACTTGGCCATTCTTAATGCCTGTGTGGCTCCTCATCACCTTGACCTTCCTGCCCAGTGGGGCTGCCGTCCTGGCCGGCGAGGTCCCGGCCAGGCTTCCCCACTGATGCTGGCTCTTTGCCCCTCGTCAGAGCTGTGTGTGTGTCAGTGTGTATCTGCACACCTATGGACATGTGTGGGGTGTGTTTGTAGTGTGGCCATGTATGTGCATGCGTGCATGTCTGGGTACGATGTCATGCCCTATGTGTACAAGGTGCTCTATGTTGTCCGCTCCTGGCCACCCGGGAGAGAGGACTGGTCCCCACCACACGCCCTGGCTCACAGATGACCCCAACAAGGCTGGGCGGGCACCCAAGGCTGGAGCAGGGCAGGGCTACAGCTGGACTGGAGCTGGGCTGGCCAGCTCAGGGGGCGTTGGCAGTGGGGGGCTGTCCTGGCACCAGGCAGGGGCCAGAGGTCTTGGAAAGAACATTGAGGGGCTGTGAATGCTGGGGCTCCTGAGCTGCCTCTTCCAGGAAGTGCCACTGCTGCCCCGGGGTGCCGTCCTGTGCCTGTCCCCTGGCCTTGACCCTCACACTAATCCTTGCAGACACAGGAACAGATGGCAGACCATCAAGCTTCTGCTGCACCGGGGCGCGGACCCCAACCTGTGCTGCGTGCCCATGCAGGCCCTGTTCTTTGCCGTCAAGGCGGGGGATGTGGCCGGGGTGAAGCTGCTGCTGGAGAACAGGGCCAGGACAGACATCCAGCTCCCTGTTGAGGTAGGATCCCCCCCCCCCCCCACCGCGGGGGTTGGAGCGGTTCTGCGAGGCCGAGGGGATGGGCTGACGGGAGCTTATTAGTGGCAAGAAGTTAGAGCACTTGGTTTCGAAATGTCCTCACGGTACCGTTTCTTCTCTGGTGATGAGAACACAGAGGTGCTGGGGGGCGGGCCCTGGGGCAGAGTGGAACAGGGGGTGGGGGAGTTGTGGTGGGGTCCTGCAGGGTGGTGTGCCTGGGGGCAGGGGGTGTGCATGGGGCTGGTCGCAGGGGGCAGTGAGGCTGACAGATTTTGTCTGGCTTCAGCTGCTGCTTGGTGTCCTGGCTCGGCCGCAGGTGGGTCTCTCCTCACCAACCCCACTCCCCCGGCCCCCGGACAGGCTGTGCACCCCTTCTCTTCTCTGTATGGAGGTGTCCTGAGTGCAGGACAGTAGCATGTCTGCGGGAGACCAGGGATAATTTCAGGATAGCCCTCTAGGCTTATGGATGGGTCCCCACCGGTGAAGCTAAGGTTGCAGCCTATGAACGCCAGACAGATGTCGTTCGTGTGCTCATCCATCCCACTTCCTGCTCAGGCATCTGACACTCCCGCGGTCCTCTCTGTAGGCACGATTCCATGCTATTCTAAGCTTCGGGTGGACACTGAGCAGGCCAGAGAACACCTGTGTGCGGTGGGCTGCTGTCCTCCCAACCTTTTTCCACGGGCACCAGCTGTTATCCTGAGACCCTGCTTTGGGGGTTCTGCCTGTGGGGAGCAGACAGCCCTCCACTTCGCCCCTGGTCTGTTGCGCGCTCCTGGCGGGATGCTCACACCTCCACGGGGCCGGCCCAGAATGAGCAGAACCCGGAGATGGAGATGGTCCTCCCGCCAGTGTCTTAGCACGTGGCCAGGGGCTCTGTAGGTGGAGAAGGGGCAGGCCTGGGCAGGGTCTGGAGTCAGGAGCTGCTTGGCTATCCATGCCGAGGGCCCGGCAGGAAGGGCAGTGACTCTTCTCAGAGGAAGGTAGGGACAGTTGGTCTAAAGTGAAGATGGGGCTGCTGGCTGGCTGCAGGCCCGGCAAACAGGAACACCTTGTCACATTCCCACATATCACCACGAGGCAGTGCTGTGGGGCCCTGGGGGTGCCGCTCACCTGGGAGCCGGCCCTCACCCTACCCATGTTGCCTCTGCAGCTGAGGGCCCTCACCCCCCTGCACATCGCAGTTGCCCTTCCTGGGGAGGAGGGTGTCAAGATAACGGAGCTGCTGCTCCACGCTGTCACAGATGTGGATGCCATGGCTGCCGACCAGGACGACACGTACAAGCCTGGCAAGGTGCGCGTCCTGTCCCGCGGGGTGAGGGGGTGCTGTGGGCCCCAGGGCCTCTCCCCATGCCCAATGCTGACTGCTCTATTCAGAATGTCACTTCTGTGTCACGGTCCCTGAGGAGGGCGATTACTGCTCTGTGGGCCCCCAGCCCACCCAGTCTGCCTCTCTGTTAGCATTCATGTGCTCACTGTGTGCAGAACCACAGTGGGGCGGGGGCCCTGCTCTTACCCTCCCTGGGGCCCGTGGGTGCTGGTGGGCTGGCCAGAGGGTTCCATGGGACAGTGCTCAGACCCGCCGTCGGTGAGCAGGGTCGCTGGCTTGTGCTCCTCTGTGAGAACCTGTCTGCGTGGGAGGTCGCACCTGCAGGTCTCCAGGCTCAGCCTAGCGCTTGTGGGGGAGGCTTAGGGGCCAGCACATGCCCCCCCCCTCTGTTTGTACGCAGCTAGATCTGTTGCCTTCAAGCCTGAAGCTCAGCAACGAACCAGGCCCGGCCAGCATCTACCACAGCAAGCCCGTGGCCCCGCCAGTCGAGGCGGGCAGGACGGCTCTGCACGTGGCCTGTGAGCGTGAAGACAACGACAAGGTGAGCTGGGCAGAGAGCATGTGTGCACGTGCCTCTGTACACGTGTGCAAGTGACTTGGGTATGCCCAGGCAAGTGCATGCACACGAATGTGTATGTGTGTGTTCTGTGTGTGTGTACCTGTGTGCATGCACACGTGTCTCTGCAAATTATACTTGCAGGCCAGAGCACACCTGTCTGTGGGTACATATGTGTACAAGCTCTGTGTGTGTGCATGGGGATATGTGTGCACCTGTGTGTCTGTGTGTGAGGGGAGCACTGCCAGTCCCCATCTTGGCCTCGGGACCCTGGGGTGGCCTTGTTCCATAGAGCCCTGGGCCATGCCTCCTGTCCACCTTGGGGATTAACCGTCAACAAGGTGGGTGCAGGAACGTGTCACAGGAGGCCGAGTGGCTGTGGAGGGTGTGGATGCAGCTGGGAACTAAGCCTTGGCTTTGTGTTATAGGCCAGTGCAGCCTGGGTCAATAAGCCTCGGAGCACATAGTAAACTGGGCCTCAGTTCACCCACCCACAGAGTGGAAATCATAGCTGGCCTCTTGGGCCTGTGGCATGGGTGGTCTGCTGCCACACAGGGTTGCAATCGGGCACACCTGTCCTGTTGTGAGGGTGTGACGACCTGCATTAGGGTGGATGTGGGGTGGTGCTGCGGGGGCAGGTGGAGGCATCAACATGCCTCCCTTCCCCACAGTAGCCCTGGTCGAAGCCTTGTTGAACTCAGACCACCACTCTGAGCCATCATGTGTGTGTTCTGGCAGGGAGGAGAGCAGGGGGACACTTTCCCAGAAGCCCCTCAGCAGACTTGGCCTGGCCGGGGGTGGGCCCAAACCCGCTCACTGGGTCTGCACAACTGCAGGGGGAACTGGAGCCTGGAAGAGTCCTTGTGGGGGGAATCAAAGCTGCAAGGGCTTCCAGAGCATGGATGGATCATTCACTCAAATGCCATAAAACCAAGTTTGTCTTCTGGGAGAAAAGGCAGGAGAGAAGGGGAAGCTGCGGGGTCCCTAGGGAGAAGGACAGGGAGAGCAAGGATGGGCCCTTCCAGCTTGGAATGCACCCCTGTTGCCGAGGCCGGGCTTCTCCTGTGCTCTGGTGTCCTATATGGTCCCTGGGCCCTGGGGCAGGGCATGCTCCTCCGGCCATAGCTACCATGGGCCAGCCTGGCTCCGGGAGTCACACAGTCCCGATGCTCCCCTCCACTTTGCAAACAAGCCTTAAAGCAATTTGTGCATCCTGTGTCCTTCCTGTTTTGTGTTGGAAATGATGTATGTCGAGCAAACATTTTCCTGTTCGAGGATCTACCCAATCCCCCACCTGTCTGTGCATCCATCCAAAATTTAGAACTGTCTCCGTGTGCCATGCCAGGAGCCGGTGTGTGGGAAATACCAATTCAGCGACGAACTTGGTTTTATGGCATTTGAGTTAGTGATCCATCCCAGGTGCTCTTGGGAGTCAGGGCACCTCTTTAACCTGTGGCTCCGCCTTTCTCCCCCCACAGTGTGCCAGAGACATAGTCCGGCTACTCCTCTCCCACAAGGCAAACCCCAACGTGCTGTGGAGTGGCCACTCCCCGCTCTCCCTGTCCATTGCCAGCGGAAATGACCTGGTGAGGTGTCCTACACCCACGGCTGGGGCCCCTGCAGGGTTTCTGCCTCAACGTGACCGCCTCCCTAGTCAGGCTTTTGCATTTGCTGTTGGTGGGGGTAGCATGAAGACAGCACAGGGTAAGGGGCGTGGTGGTTCCCCTCCCTGGTGGATGGAGCACCTCAGAGAGAGAAGAGAATAGAAGGGAAGGTGGGTGATAGGGATGACGGTTCAGCTGGGTGGACGCTCCCTCAGGGTAGGCGGATGACAACTGCTGCTTATCCCGGGCACTGACCCCTCAGGACACTGGGAGAGGAACCTTGGCCAGTTCCCGTCTTCTGCTGCCGCCAAGGATTATGTGTTCACCATCCGTGCATCCACTTGTCCATCCATCCATTCCCTTGCCCGCCCCTCCCCATCTATCCATACATCTATCCATTTGCCTACCTACCCACCCACCCATCCATCCGTTCACCTACCTACCCACACCTACCAATCAATACATTCTTCTAGCCTTCCACCCAGCCATCCAAACACACATCCACCCAACCCACCGTTCCATCCATCCATCCACCCAACCAGCCAATGACACATCCATCCACCCATCCAACCACACAGCCATCCACTCACCACATCCACCCACCCATCCATCCATCCAACCACACGTCCATCCAGTCCATCTTTCCATCCATCCATCCATACAGCCAACAACACATCCATCCAAACCATCCATCCATCCTTCTACCCATCCTCCCATCCAATCCATCTAATCTGTCCATATGTCCATCCACACATCCATCCTTCCTTCCATCTGTTCTCCCATCCGTCCATCCATCCTTTCACCATCCGTCCATCCATTTGTCTTTCCATCCTTCCATCCATTCATCCATCCATCCATCCATCCATCTATCCATTCTTCCACCATTCCTTCTTCATCCATCATCCTTCCTTCTTTCCTTCCTCCTTCCAGCAATCTATAATACACACACCCATTCATCCTTTCCTTTAACTGTTGTTTTTTTGAGTATCCACTTGGGCCAGGCAGACACCATTCTAGGCAGTAAGTGTTAAATAAAATAAGGTCTGTGCACTCAAGGGTCCTACATTCTCCTGTGGGAGACAGACCATAATCCAGAGTGCCACAAAATTTTAGGTGGTGATAAGTGCTCTGAAGATAGTAATAGCTGGATAAAGAGTAGAGAATGATGGAGGGTGCACCATTGTAGCAGGTGACCAGGGGCCGCTCTGGCCTGTGGTGAGGTGACATATCAGCACTGATGAAAAGGGAGGCACTGTGAGGAGGGTTGTGGGGGCTTCTGTGGTCCTTCTCTCCATCCTCCCTTCATGTGTACCTTGATTCATATACTGAGCAAGTTAAGAGGGGCACCTGCTCTGTGTCTGGTCATGTAGGTGGGTGAGGCAGGGTAGAGAGCTGCCTTCTGGGGGACAGAAGCTCTTGAGGGAGCCTCACACCTGTGTGTCTCCTCCCCAGCCAAGATGCTGTCACTCCTGGCTTCCTGCTGGTACTTGGGCTAGTGGCTGGGGACACAGCAGGGAGCAAGTGAGATGTGTCCCACTCTGCATCTGGTCAGGTGACCACAGTGACTCAGGTGCCTGGGAGCAAAGGCAGACTGGTCCCAGGGAGGAGGGACTGATGGGACACACACCAGGCAGTGTGCTGGCCCCTGGGGCTGGAAAACAAGATGTGAGCCGGGAGCAATTTAGAGCAAACTGACAGTGTGCAGAGAAAGTGCGAGCCCCATCCATCTGGGGTGGGTGTCGCAGCCATCTGTGGGGAGCCACCGTGTGCCCTCTCCCTGCCCCAGCCTCGTCCCCTGAGCTGGGACAGCAACGGTACCTGCGGTGGGAGGGGATAGGAAGTGACCAGATGTGGCTGCCACTGTGCTCAGGACGGCAAAAACCTCTGGCTACTTCCTCCACGTACAAGGAGAGGGGGGTGGAAGGGGTGCTGACGGGCTTCTCTGTGTCCAGATTGTGAAGGAGCTTCTGTCCCATGGAGCTGACCCCAACCTGCTGCTGACCAAAGGCTTAGGCAGTGCCCTGTGTGTTGCCTGTGACCTCACCTACGAGCACCAGAGGAGCATGGATAGCAAGCTGGCCCTGGTGAGGAGCGAGGCTGGGGTAGGGGGTGGTGTGCAGGGCAGGGGGCCCTAGCATGTAGGGGTCTGGGCATGTATATAGGAACTCTTAGGCTTCATTCCTGGCAGGTAGGGTTTCAAGTAATCTTGCTCGGTACTTAAGAAAGAACACAGAATTTCTGCCTTTTATGTTATAAGGGCCTGAACATGTGACGTACAAACCCACTCAACAGGCCAAAGTCCTCTGGTTCATCTTAAGGAAGACGTAGGCCATCACTTTGGTTGGGTGGCAGGACCGTGGATTTTCTGAGTAGAGTGGGCATTGGCGAGGGATCCCGGTCAAGGACGTGCTGGAACGGCATTGGTTCTGCCCTGCGTAGGGGCCTGGAGGGGTGCCGGGCCCCGGGGCACCATGTCCTGGCTGTGGACACGGCTTGCTGGTAGCCTTGCTGTTTCTTCCGGGTGGGCTCAGTGTGACCAGGAGGGCACTCTGCTTTGTAGGTTCTGCATGCTGTACTGTTGCCTCAGAGTCTCCGTCTGTCCTCACAGTTGCTCTGGCCCCGCCAGGCCCCCAACATGGCCCCTTGTGCGTCTTCCCCCTCCTCACTCCCATGCTGGGGCCTGGGGTCTCCCACGGCAGTGCGGTATGGGCAGACCCTCCCTGTGCTGTGCACTCGCCCCTTCCCGCACCCATCGGGGGGCAGCTTTATGTGGGCTGCTCGCTATCCCGGCTCCTTGAGGGCCATGGTCTGGTTCCCCGAGAGCTGGAGGCACCAGACGGGGGTTGAGAGCCTGGATTTCTGGAGGCTGTCACACTTGACAGTTCCACTTTAGGGAAAAAGAAGTAACCCTTTTCTTGAGATCATGTTTCTGGATCTCATTTTAAGGATCCTCCCTTGATCCTGGTCTCCTGTCCTCTAAGCACCCAGAAGTGCCCCCACATGTGCTTCTGGGGCCTCTCAGTGGTTCTGGATCTGTGGGTGGGTAGGTCAGCTTTGCCCCAACCATGCCATCTGCCTCCATAATTATCTGCGAAGTGGAAGGACTCTCTTTCTTGACCGTTAAATCATCTTGTCTTTGACCTTAGGAGCCTTTCCCTGGGTCCCCTCAGCCTCTGATGCCTGCCTTGCTTTCTGGTTCATCAAGGGGACCCTCACACACCTGTGGGTTCCTGCCCCTGCCCCTGAATCACCCACCAGTTGGCTTTTCAGTGATTTAATTACATACAACTTACTCATTTACTACTATTTATCACGACAAAGGCATAAAAGTTCGGCAAACAGCATAGGAATGCCATATCCCCCCTCTCTTAGATGCACAGGTTCTTCACACCTTAGCTGCCCACCTCTCTACCTTCTGGGCTCCCTGACACTCCCCTGTGCCTGCCACCCAGCACTGTGCCAGCCCCAGCTGGGGTTGGCCTTCGTGCTGTCATACCAAGGAAGTCCGCATTTATTGGACGTGCGATAGGGATGTGGGACACCGGGTCTCCCCCAAACCTTGCCCTCCTGCCATTGGCAGCCCCCCACTCTCCTGACGTGGCTCATGGTCCGATAGCGTCCTTCAACCCCTCCAACTCTGACGTGAGCCTGGAGCTTGTCCTGCCAGCTGGCCTCTTGCTCTTGGGATGGTGGTTGTGTCTCTGAGGCCCAGATGATGACAGAGACTGTGCAAGAGCTGACTTCCTGTCTGTGCTTCCCCCAGGAAAATGCACCCCACCCTCAGGCCCAGCAACCGCAGCTAAATGCCCCGCCTGCGTGGGCTGTGGGGTACCCAGAGGTCTCCAACAAGAGAGGCATTTAGCCCCTCCATTCTGGCTGCAAGCAGAGTCCACACATCTGGGGACAGGCTTGGGACTGCCCACTTATGGGCGCTGTGCTCCGCCGGCTGTTGGGGGACTGCTGAGCACCCCCCAATGACAGCCCACTGGCATGTGGCCGGGAGGTAGGCCACGTGCGGTGCGGGCGGCCTTAGCGGGTGACAGCCTGGTTTTCGTCTGCTCGGATGAAAGCACTGAGCCCCGTGGTTCTGCGGTTGGGCTAAGATTCAAGCTGAGACTGTAAGACCCTGGAGCCTCTTACGGACCCTGCCCCCTCCCTCCTCAGGGTGGAGGTGGGTCCCTCTCTGGGGTGCTGTTTGCTGTGAATGAGCTCAGTGGGAAGAAGCCCGAAGTTGCTTGTGCTCCCGACCAACGCACTTTGTCCCCGCGTGCGCGCACAGGCACCCGCAGTCCCTGAGCTCCCCGGACGTTGGGGGGTGGTCGGAAGTGCTTGGTGGTTGCTGTCCTCTCGCTTTTGGTCTGGGGACTGGGACGATAACCAGCCTCAAGTTACAGACCCATGGCAAGTCCCTGGTGTGGTGGGGGGTGGGAGGGGGCTCCCTGAGGAGTGGCCCAGCCTCGACCTACATTATGCTCCACCCTAACTTGTCATCTGTGGGGTCAGCACATCTATCCTGTCGTCTGTCTGTCTGTCTGCCGACTCTCCTTACACCTGAGAGGGTGGCTTCCCTGCCTTCCTAGTGAGGGCAATGATAGCCCTTGCTGGCTGCACCTGCTCTCTGGCGGGGGGCCCTATCATCGGGCTGTCCCCTGCCACCGCTGCGGTACAAAGATTGGGAAGCCACAGGTGATGTGGGCCACAGTGTTGGGCACCCTGGTTCTGAATCCTGCCTTCTAGTGGCCCAGGCGTCCGCACACATGTGACTCAGGCTCTGCTCTAACACAGATTGATCGGCTCATTCATCATGGGGCTGATATCCTGAACCCCGTGACGCTCACACAGGGGGACAGGGTGGCTGTGGGCACGGCTGTTGACTACGGGTATTTCAAATTCTACCAGGTATGGCTCTGAGTGTCCCACTGGCGATGGGTGGAGAGGGGTGGGGCCCTGAGAGTCCCTTGAGCAAGGCTGGGCCACGGGCTCTTCCTGCCTCGGAGTGAAACCCAGCCTGGGCTGTACTCCTAGCACACCCTGCCACCGGAGCGCCTGTTGCCAGCTTTCCGAGCACCGCTCCGTACTGTCCTCACCCTGGGGAGGTGGGCTTCCCCTGTGCTGGTCCGGATCTGTGTCCTTCCCATGCTGGGTGGCCCGGTGGTGAGCTGGAGCCATGCGGTCCCTGGTGGTGACGGGATGCTCTGCCACAGGACCGGAAGATCGCCCACTGCCCCTTCCACATGCTGATGCCCGCCGAAAGGGAGCTGTTCCTGGCCCGCAAGAGGCTCCTGGAATATATGGGCTTCCAGCTGCGCCGCGCTGTATTTGCCAAGGAGAGTCAGTGGGATCCGAAGCTGCTGACCCTGAGCAAGAAAGGTAGGGGTCACAGACTGTGACATCTGTCCTCATAGGCCATGGCACAGGGCTGACGTCCGAGACACGGAGAGTTTCTGGCTGAGCTGGTTAAGACTGCCACACCACCCTCCATTGGGAAGCAGCAGGGACTTTGCTCCATGACAGCCCAGTGGCTCCAGGACCCTGCTTTGCTCTCTTGTGGGTGGGGTCATGGGGGCAGGCCCTACTGCTCCATGCGATGCCAGCAGTTGAGGGTAACCTCAGGACACACTTGGCCTGGGGCAGCAGGCTCTCGATATGGGCTGATCAGCTCTGGAGCAGGAAGAAGAGGGACCCTCTATGCCCTCTGCTTGGAGAGCCACCTTCCGAGGGCTGAAATGGGGACCGTGCCCCTGCCTGGTGTTGCCTGGTTTGGGGGGGTGCGGCCCTGATTCCAGAGGCCCCAAGTGGGCTGGCCAAGGGGCAACACACAGCAGAGCCAGCCCGAGGCAGTGGAGTTTCGAGTGAGAGAGTGGAAGGAGGGGCTGCAAAGTCATTAGACTTGGAAGGCAGGCTTATTTTTTTTTTAAAGATTTTATTTATTTATTTGACAGAGATCACAAGTAGGCAGAGAGGCAGGCAGAGAGAGAGGGGGATGCAGGCTCCCTGCTGAGCAGAGAACCCGATGTGGGGCTCGATTCCATGACCTGAGCTGAAGGCAGAGGCTTTAACCCACTGAGCCACCCAGGTGCCCTGGAAGACAGGTTTATGGATCCCCAGAATGATCTGGAAAAAAGTTAAGTGCATGCAGGGAATTTGCTTCTTAGATGTAGTAATGACAATTCTAACAAGAGCCGGACTCCTGGTACAAAGCCATCTGCTGAGAGCTGATCACACTTCCCTGGAGAGCAGGACATTGTGCGAGACCAGCCCCTTAGCATGCTGGTCAGCCATCTGTGTCCCCTCTCTACAGTGGGGTATCCCCAGGAAGTATAGAGTCACATACCCAGTACAGTGGTTTTTGCACTGACGTCACCAAGGGGGCTGGGGTTGTGTCTGCCAGGAATCACACTGGTCACTGCTCTGGCCACGGTTGCATAGGACAGGCTCTCCCTCTGGATGGTGGCTGCTGCTTCTACCTAGCTCTGCCTCAGCTGCCAGACCCCTGTACCCCAACACAGCTTGACTCCTGCACCCTGGCTGTTCCACCTCTGAGCTCTGTCCCCTCTGCTCCCTGGTTGCTTGCAGCCAGACCTTGGAATTCAAGAATGGTTTAACAAGAGCAAAATCAGTGTAATACACCACATTTTTAGACTGAAGAAGAAAACCACATGATCATTTCAACTGATGTAGAAAAAGCATTTCACAAAATCCAACACCCTTTCATGATAACATACAACAAACAAGGAAGAGAGGGGCACTTGCTTAACCTGATTAGGGGTCCTACACTGCTGTGATGTACCCACAGCATACATCAGACCCCACAGTGGGGGACAGGATGCTTTGCCCTACGATCAGGAAGAAGACTGGAATGTGTCCTCTCACCATTTCTGTTTGATGTTGTGCTGGAGTTGTTAGCCTTCGTAACTAGGCAAGAAAAAGAAAGTCATTCAGATTGGAAAGGAAAGACTTACTGTCTCTCTTTGCAGAAATTATCCTGAAGATTGAAAATCCTGGGAATCCACTTTTTAAACTGCAACTAATATTCAACTAAACATATAAATATTAAAATACAAAATATAAAATGATTACACTATTAAAACTAACAAATGCATTAAGCTAAGGTTGCAGGATATGAGATCAATATGCAAGCAAATAAAAAATGAGATGTAAAAAACTTTCATTTACAATAGCATCAATAAAAATAGAATACTTGGAAATACATTTAACAAAAGCCATGTGAAACTTGCACTCTTAAAACTAAAATATGTTGCTGAAGTTAAAGGAGGCCTCAGTAAATGGGAAGACATCTCCTTATCCGAATCCCACTGTCTCCTTTGTACAAATGGAGAAGCTGATTTTCACATTCATATGGAATCACAAAGGTCCCAGAATAACTGTAGCGATCTTGAAAGAAAAGAGCGAAGTGGAAAGACTCACACTTCCTAAATCGAGACTTACTGCGAAATGACAATAAAAAGAGTGTGGCACTGGCAAGAAGGCAGACATATGGACTGATGGACTGGAACGCAGGTCCCAGAAATAAATACATGTGCATGTCAGCTGATTTTCAACAAGGATGCCCACACTTTGAAATGAGGGCAAGAACAGACTTTTCAACAGATGGGACTGGGACAGTGGTTATCCAGACACCATAGAATAAAGTTTGACCCTACCTCACACCACATACAAAACTGAATTCAATTTGCATTGAAGACCTAACTGCAAGAGCTTCAACTATAGGTCTCTTCAGAGAGAATATAGGGACAAATCTTCAAATTCTCTGAGTTGGCAATGAATTCCTAGCTATGGCACTGAGCACGAGTGATGAAAGAAAAATAATGGATAAATTGGATTTCATCAAAATTTAAAAACTTTCAGGCTTCAGAGGACCCTATCGAGAAAATGAAAAGGTAATCCATGGTGTGGGAAGATATATCGAAAATCATATATCTCATAAGGGACTTGTATGTATGATAAATTTAAAAACTTTACAACTCCATAATAAAGACAAACAACTGAATTTAAAAATAGACAAGGACTATGGATAGAGATTTCTCTGAAGAAATATCTACAAATGGTGAACAGCTCATGAGAGGATGCTATCATCAGTTTCCAGTCCCGTACACACCAAACTTCCCTGAGCTGTAACTCCACATCCACGAAGATGGCAATAATTGGGAAGTCAGTAACGGGTGCTGGCGAGGACGTGGGGAAAGCAGAGCGCTCCCACCCGCAGGTGGGAGCAGAAAATGGTGCGGCCTCTTTGGAAAGCAGTCTGGCCATTCCTTAAATGTTCATCATAGAGTTATGATATGACCCAGCAATTCCGCTCCTAGGTATATGCTCTAGAGAAATGGGAACATATGTCCACACAAAACTCATGCTCACACGTTTGTAGCAACATTGAGAAAAGGCAAAGAATGGAAACAACCCAAGTATTTATCAAAGGATTATGGATAAGCAAATTGTGGCATATCCCTGCAATGGGATATGATTCATCCAGAAAAAGGAATGGACTGCCAGTGCATGCTAGGATATGGATAAACCTAAAAAAACATTGTTTTAAGCAAAAGAATCTAGTCACCAAAGACCCCACACATACCATTCCATTCACAGGAATTGTCCAGAATAGGCCGATCCGTAGAGACAAAGTTGGTCAGTGGTTGCCTAGGACCAGGGGGACGGCAGTTGTCAGGGGCCAGGCTCCCATCGGACGGATGGGCAGGCACCTTGTAAAGTTGAGGACGGTGATGTCTGCACACTGCAAATGTGCGACCCGCTGATCTGTGCACTTCACGTGTGTGGACGGGATGGAATGCGAGTGCTAGGTCATCAGAGCTGCAAGAGTCCCACTGCCTTAACACAAGGAGGTGCTTTCCTTTCACCCTGCCCATGTCCTTCAAAAGAACTGACTGCAGAGCTGCTGCCCCTTCAGCCCCACTTCCGGTTCTGCATGACCATCACCTCTCCTGGTAGCTTAGCTCTGGGGCCACGGGGTCCTCACAACAAGGGCTTTGACTCGGGGTGCAGTGTTGCAGAGCAGGCCCCTGGGCCCATGCTTGAGCCCCTGGGAGCAGCTGCAGTGTGGCCCCAGGTGCTGGTGGGCACAGGGAGGACGGGGGAGGAAGGAGCAGCTCCCGCCATCTCTCTTCTTGGGGCCAGCAGGTTTTTGGGAGGTTTCTGCCACATTAGAGGTTAGGTGGCCTTCCTGGGGGGGCTGACATGCTGTTTGAGGAGAGGAAGGTGGCGGATGGAGCAGAACCCGTGACTGTCATTGCGGGGGCCTCATTGGCCTTTGGTCCCCAGCCCATGTGTTTCCTGCTGCCAACTGCCTGACAGCCAGCCAGGAGTCTTCACTCTGGAGAGCATTGTGAGCTAGTCAAGGCCAAAGCCTGGCCTCTTAACTGAGCCGGCCGATGGCAGAGACGGATGCAGAAGCAGAGGGAAGCCCCCTCCCCAGAGGAGGACGCCCCAGTGCCCCAGCCCCTGTTCTGTGTCCTCCGACTTGCTTTGGGCTGTAGAAGGCGTGGGGTCCCCCCTGGTTCTCTGCAGTGCTGGGAGTGAGCCCACCACAGGAGAGAGGTTGAGGCGGGAGGCTCGGGGTTCCTACTGCCCGCGGGCATTTAGGCATGGCTAGGGGGACCCACGGAGCCCCCCGTGGTTCTCTGTTGCTGCAGTGGAGCTGACCCCCTACCAGAAGCTGAAGCGGAAAAGCACCAGCCCATCCAAGTCACTGCGTGCTGAGGAGCAGGAGCTGTAAGTGGCTAGTGGGGCTGTGGGATGGGCTGCGTGGCCTAGCTGGACCGCCCCTGCCCAGGAAAGCTGTGGGCGCGGGCCAAGATGAGGGTGGCAGATGGGGTCGCAGGGCCCTTGTGGAATGGCCCAGAGGGGTTTGAGCACTGGCTCTGCTTCTTGAAGGCACTTCTGCTGTCACAGCAGCTGGGCTGCCCTGGGGCCCTGCAGCTCTCCCAGCCCCTTCCCCACTGGCCCCTCCCTGGGATCACAGCTCTGTTATTCAGCCTGCTATTCCAGAACAGTCTTTCTAAATAAATGGGCACCTCACTATCCCCGTGAGCATCATGGAAGTTGCCTGCGCAGGAAACCCTGGTGGGTGAGGTGGGGGTGCTGAGCGGGGACAGGCCAGGGGGTGGTGTCCACACTGGGGGCTCACCTTCCTCCTGATGCAGAGCATGTGGGAGGGCCTGTAGGGTCAGCTCCACCTGCACTGTGGCCCAAAAGGGTCCCCAACACTGCGGCATTGTGTTGTTCTGACCACGGTGTTGTTTCCGGTTTGAAAGAGCTGGACATCCCTGGACAGGGATTTCAGGTCCCCGTCCGCATGCGAGTGGCCACCCAGCGAGTAGGATGGTGGGCCTGGCATCAGCACCCGTCTGTGGGGGACGGCAGGGCCCAGAGGGCGGGCACCCCCCCACCGACTGCCCCTGTGGCTTCTGTGGCTCCCATGCAGGATTCCTTTCTTCAAGTTCTGCTCCCAGTGCGGCCGCTCCGTGGGCGTGCGCCTGGTTCCTTGCACCCGCTGCTACGGGATCCTGACCTGCAGCAAGTCCTGCAAGACCAGGGCCTGGGGTGACTTCCACAAGCGGGACTGCGGCTCCCTGTCCGTCATCGGTGAGTCTGCACGCCCAGCCATGGGGGCTCCCGTGGGGGCTGCTGTGTCCCATGGGCCTGTGGAGTGGGGAGGGGGGGTGAGGTCTGTATTATTCCCCAAAACCTCTTGGATTCCAGCTGCTTTCCAGAACTTTCAGGTGGGCCCGCTGTGCAGAGAGGGAAGGGCTGAGCACCCTCTCCCCTCCCGACCTCTAGGGGTCATGAGCCCCTGGCTCCCTGGACGTGGACGTGGCCAACGCCTTGCAGAACCGTGGCACCATCCCCGGGGCTCCTCTGTACACGTGGGGGCCCTGGTGGGCACCAGTTTCCTTGGGACAGCGCCCTTGGCATTGGTACTGGTTCTGGAAGCTTCTTCCTAGCCCACCCTCCCAGTGTACCCTCCTTTGGACGATCTGGGGAGGAGCTGTGGGCACATGCATGGTGACTCAGGACCAGGGCTCCACTGCTCTGAAGGCAGCTGATGGGGAGCAAAGCTGTGTGCACAGCTGCCCCCTGGGACTTGACCAGGTAGGGAGAGGGGCAGGTGTTGCTTCACTCTTTCTCCGAGCCTGTCCTTGGTATGGACGAACAGAAAGGCTGGGCTGACTGCTGCCCTTGGGCCTGTGCCACTGGAACCCTTCCTCTCTGAGCTCTGACACTCTGTCGTCTCCAGGCCCATTCTGTGAATTGGGGCTTCTGTGGGGTGCATGTGAGCCTGGACAAGGCTCCCTTGGCCTGGAGAGCCTAATCTGGGAGTCCCCCTGCTTTGAAGAGACTGAGTCATCACCATGCATGCCACACAAGTGCAAGCACAATGCCAAGCAGGGCTCGGGCGGGGCTCTTGTCTCTCTGAATGTAGTGGGGAGCCCGGGACTCGCAGAGCTGGGGGGACGCCCCAAAATGTGGCAAGCTGGCAGGGCCCCCAGGGGGCGTGAGGCTCCTCTGCACTCCTGCAGGGGCCTCTGCCTCCCCAGGGACAGCCCAGGCCCCTCACCTTCCTCCTCCTTGCCAGTTCCTCCTCCAGGGCCCCACCTGGAGGACTTGCACCAGAGGGCGGAAGAAACTCAATAATGGAGCGAGCAGCCCTGGATGCCTGAGGCCAGGGAGGGCCCAGCACAGGCCAGGTGGCCCTGATCCCCACCTGCGGGCACCCACAACCCAGGGTCGCCTCCAGGCTGCTGGCCCTGGGTTCTTCTGGCCTCATGCAGGCTGTCTGCACCTGCATGGCGAGGACCCCTCCTGATCTCAGAATAAAATGGTCCCTTGGGGTGTGTTTTTAACCCTCTGTGCCTTGCTCTGCCCGTCCCTGCCACGCCAAGCCCGGAGTTTCCGAGGGTCTTCCTGACTAATTGGTGCCTGGCATCTGTCAGTTGACGGGAAGCCTGGGTGGATGAGGTTCCAGACTGGAGCTCTAGAGATGACTATCAGAAGGTCACTCCTGCATCCTTGAGGAATGTTTGGGGACTTCCCAGGGGGTGTCCCTCTGTATTCCTGCTGGAAGGCTCCAGGCCCCCTGCTGGTGCCTAGAAGAGTTGCGGGGGGCGGGGACGCGTCCATTTCTTCTGGGTACATTTATGGAGTGTCTGTGTGTGTCAGGCAGGCTGGGGCTGAGACGGTGGGTAGGAGAAGTGATTGGGACAGAGGGGGTGTGGGTGTGACTGTGAGGAGCGCGCTGCACATCGGTGGTGGTGGTGGTGGGTCTGCTTTCACAGAAAGGGTGGCAGGGAGGACTGAAGACTGGGGTGCCAGGCCGCAGAGCAAGAAGGTGGTGGGCATGGCCAGGGAGGAGGAGGGGGGCGGGGTGGGGCAAGTGGGAGAGGAAGTTGGGAAAGGGAAGGGGCTGAGCTGGGGCAGGGACCCCAACTAGGCCAGCTTTTTGCCGGTCAAGGCAGTCCCACCGGCAGCCATGGATTTGCTTGATTTCCTGGTACTCTCATGAAAGATGGGGCTCCTTTTGTGGGAAGCTTCCTGGGGGGCTCCCAGGCAAAGGGCTAAGGAGGGCACCTGAGCACAAGGAGAAAGGAGCCTGGGTATAGCTCTGCAGGTGTGTGTTGGCCAGTCCTGGCCCAGGCTGTGGCTGTTGGGGGGCCTTCCCAGGGAGGGGCCGGGGCCTGGGTGGGGGGAAGCCCATGGAGAGGTGTGGGGGGCTCCCACCTCCAGAGCGCTCCTAATGAGCACCTCCTAATTTTGAACTTCTTGTTAATTATGGCATTTAGAGATATGTATCCACACAAAAGCAAGAAAAAATTGGATGCCAATTATCCCCAAACCCGGAAGTTTCCATTGCCAATACTTTGGTGTGTGTGCTGCCAATCCCATCTGTGTCTGTGTATACACACCACACACATCACACACGCTGTCCGTCACACCCTCCCACACCACCCGCCACACCACAGACACGCGCCACACAGCACATACCACGCGCGCGATGTGGGAGCGTGATTGTTCTATTCTAAACTCAACCACCCATCTTTCTATGCTAGGATATATTTTTCTGCAACGTAATTTTCCCCAAATGAAAATAGTATTTTTATTCTGATGAGGCATGCAATCTACACCCATTGTTTAAAAAAAAAAAAAGACACAATAAAATAAATGAAAACTGAAAATCCTCATCATACTGCTCAGGAATGGATCCCCTGACCAGATTAAATTGTAATCTGTGCCCAGGTGCACACCAAGTACATCACATGCCCCCATTCACGTGCACACATGTGTTTTCATGTGTCCATTTGTTTTTAATTAAACGGCTCCTCCTGTGACTTCAACCTGCCTTCCTGGGGCACTGTGTGTGTCTTACCATTTTCCTGGAGGAATGGAGGCACTGGCCCACCACCTGCCCCACTGGACATCTACTGTCTCAGGGCTCACTCGTGGATGGGGGCCGCATGCATACACACACACACACACACACACACACACACACAACCTCCCACCTAGTTTTCCTTTGGGCAGAATTCAGAGAGGTTGCATTTTCAGGTTTTAGGAACGTTCCCATAATCATCATAGCCTGCTTGCTGGTGAGGCCAGTGATCGTGGCACCCCCGGGACACCCAGTACGTAGGGAGCATTGCCAGGAGCTTCCACTTTCCATCTTCTGGGGACTCACACAGGAGCTGAAGGTCCTCTCCACACACGGATGCAGGAATGTGGCATTGAGGTATTTCCTCGGGTCCCTTACTGGAGACGCCTGCTCTTCCAGCCTCCGGAGAGCTCTCTCCAGACCTTGCGGCCCTCCCTGCAGCCTGTTGCGGGGAGGACCTTCTCTCCCTTTGAACTAGGCTACATGGAGTTGTTCACACTGTTGTCAAATCCGTCTGTCCTGTCCGTCAGGGTCTGGTTTGATGGCAGATTTAGGAACCAGTCCCCAGACTAAGATTATACAAGGTTCGATCAGATTTTAATCTTTATGCATTATTGTTTTACTTATAATTTTATAGTCAGCCCGGAATTACTGTGTAAGATCTGAGAGCCAGCTGGCAAGAACTCCCCACGGGGCTAATGGTGACTGAATCCCACTGCGGGGCAAGTCTCCTAGGGATGCTCCAGGCTGTGGCTCCTGCAGCCTCTAAATGCCCTGTCCCCACCATGGGACAGTCTCGCCAGGGCTCTGTGTCCCTGAGGAAGATGCTAGCTGTTACTCTGTGCTTCTTCAGATGACTTGATTTGGCCTGTTGGGTTCAGAAATGTCTTGTTGACACTTTGTAACTATTCTAATTGTTTAGTGTGATTGGGAGACATGTGGCATCTTCAGTGGCTTGAGGCTTCCAGGCAAGTCTGTGCTGTCCCTGTCCGGTCCAGTCTGACAGTTTCCTAAGCAGAGGTGTCCCCACTGGCTGCTCTCCCTGTCTCTCCTCATACCATCCCTGGGGGAAGTCTGCTCAGCTCTCCCCAACTGGGCCACTTCCAGAACCTCCTGTCCCTACCACCATGGCCCTCGTCTCTGTCCCTGGAGCCAGCAGAGGCCAGGCCATGCTGCTCCTGCACTCATTTGTGTCCCATCCAAGTCCTCTGCATGGCTGCTCCCCTGTACCCATAGCTCACTGTCCCCCTTAGGACTGCTCCAGCCCCCCCTCAGCCCCCAACTGGCCCTTGCCCCCCATCCCTGTGGCCCCTCCCCTCCTGTTCCCAGAAGGCCACTGCGGAGTCCTCTCCAGCTTCTGGGTCACAGGAGCATTGGGTTGTTACCTCTGACTGCCATGCTCTCAGCTCCTGAATATCATAGACAAGATAACTGGATCCCTACCATGCGGGAGTCTGCGTTCTAGAAGGGAGAGCCATCCTGTGGGACAAATGCCTCCTTGCCAGACTCCAGCAGGACAGGAATGGTGCTTCCAGCAGTCTCTCCTGGGCTGCGAGGATGCCATCTTGTGCAGGGCCCCTTGGGGCCAGAGAGGAGTGGCCCCACCAGGAGGGCACAGGCCCACCTCCCTGCAGGCATGCAGGTGGCAGGTGGGGAAGGGCACAGGCCCCACCTCCCCTGTGCCCCTGGGGGTGCACAGGCCCCATCTTCCCTCCTCCCTGTGGGCCTGGGGTTTCCCTGGCGTCCACGGCACCAAACCTGGTCCCGATTCTCTGGGTTGGAGCCTGTGGCTCTTTCTTCAGCAGGAAGAAGCCTGTGGCAGGCTTGTGTCTATGCAGGATGCTTCTAGCCGGTTTCTTGAAAGGATACAGGCGCTACATTTTCGGGATTGTACACCAAAGTTAATCATCCCGGCTTAAATCTTTTCCTTTGGACTTCCCTTAACTTACTGGTCTGGGTGCCTTTGTGTGTTTTCCCTTCCGTGTGAAGTGCCCCCACCTGCCCACCCACACCCATGGCCCCTCTGTCATCCAGAATATTCTGTTCCTCAGGAATCCCACCGCTTGTACCTTGGGAATGCCCAGACTCAGGCGCCTCTCCTCTGGGCCTTACAGGGTGCTGGGGCATTGGGGCAAGCTCTGTGCCAAGCTCTGTCAGGGGTGGGGGGAGGGCTGTAGGGAGGCTGGCCCAACAGGACAGTTGTGTCCTGCCTGAGGTCCGACTCCCCCATGGTGGTCCACGGAGACCCCAGCCAGAGCAGGGCGCAGCCAGCCTTTCGCAAGAGCAGTGGGCGCCTGGTCTGGTCTTCAGAATCTCCGTGACCACATTGTCTTTACTCCTCTTGGAGCCAAGGCCCAGTCCTGCCAGTGTGTGGACCAAGGGGTGCCTGTCTGGCCACCCATCCTGGAGAAAGCTGCAGCACACAGCACTCTCCTAGAAGGTTCTGTGATGCTGAGCCCCTCTCTCCCTGCTTCTGCTCTGCGAGCATGAGGTGTCCCTGAGGCTCTGGGGGGACCCGTCTTCCTTCTCCTCTGACCATAGTGTGTGCAGCCTGTTGGCTCCCTGCGAACTTGGAGTTGAGGTCACTTGGGCCCTGTTGCAGAGTTGGGGTCCCACCGTGCCCAGGTCAGGCCCCATGCCAAGCCACCCCCTGTCCCCATGCCTCTGCTATGTGGGCTCCACTGTCATGGGAGCTGGCCTCCCTGGGACTTGCGGGTGTGGGAGAACAGCAGTGGGGGTATGCACTCAAAGGGGATAGGGCACAGGGCCTGGTGACTTGTGAGGGCCTAGTCACCTTGGATTGGGAACGCCTCAGCAGGCCTGGCACAGAGGTCCATCTGGGTGCTCCCCTGAGCCTCGGGACCGTGAGGGTAGGAGTGTAGGCCAGCCAGGCAGTGGTGTGGGAAGGATGGGTGCTCCAGGAAGAGCCTGCTGGGGCAGGAGCAGAGCGCAGCATGGAAACACCCAGCATGGGGGGGATACCTGTGGAGGATGGGCTGCAGAGAATGTGCCCTGTGTCTCCGGAGCTGTGGGAGAGCCCTCAGGGTGGTCGTGGTCAGCGATGGAAGTTGTATTGGGGGTGGGGTGTGATCTCACAGC
This sequence comes from Mustela lutreola, assembly GCF_030435805.1. Taxonomy (NCBI): domain Eukaryota; kingdom Metazoa; phylum Chordata; class Mammalia; order Carnivora; family Mustelidae; genus Mustela; species Mustela lutreola. Next base: position 165,194,073 of record NC_081292.1, read on the forward strand.
TGGTCCTGCTGTGGGGAATGCTTGTGGGAGGAGGGGGTGGCCTACAGAACAGGGAGCGGAGTGAGAAACTTCCTCCTGCTCTGCTGGACTGTGGAGGGGATGTGTGTGCGTATGCATGTGTGTGCATGTGTCTGTGTGCATGTGTGTGCACACGTACACGTGTCTCTGTGTGCATGTGTCTGTGCAAGTATGTGTGCGTATGTCTGAGTGTGGATGTGTCTGTGTGTGCGTGTGTGACCGCACGTATGTCTGTGTGTGCATGTGCGTGTTCATGTGTGTCTCTGTGTGCATGTTTGTGTGTGCAGGTATATCTTTGTGTCTGTACATGTGTCTGTGTGTATGTGCGCAGGTACCTGCATATGTGTCTCTGTGTGTGTATGTCTGTGCATGTGTGTGCATATGTCTGTGTGTCTGCGTATGTGCCTCTGTGTGCTTGTCTCTGTGTGCATGTGTGTGTCTCTGTGTGTGCATGTGTATGTGCATGTGTGTCTCTGTGTGTGCATGTGTGTCTAGAGGGTAGTGCTGAGCAGGTGGAGTGCTGGGTTAACAGGGGGCTCACCCAGGCAGCTCCTGAGGCTAGGTTTGTTGAGGCTGGTCTGTGACTAGCCCACCCACCTCCTCTCTCCCTGCCACTCCCCCCTTCCTCTGGCTTGGGAGTGTGCCCAGACAACCCCGTTGCTCACCCATCCCCTGACCCTTGCTCCTGACTTCCTGAACCTCTGGGCTCTACTTGGCCACTCACCTGAGCTCTTGGCACCCTCTCTCTGGTGGGGAAAGGCATGCCCTGCTCCCTTCCCCGGTGCTAGGAGGCCACTGCCGGGTGCAGGTGAGCTGGGGCAGGTGGGGAGCAGGACGGCAGATGTGTGTGGGGTGCCCTCGGTGACCAGATGTGTGGCTTCACAGCTTGGAAGTGCCCACGGCTCCAGGGGACCTGGCCTACAATAGAGCCCAGCTCAGTGGGGGAACAGTGGGTCAGGAGGGCACTGGAGAGAGAGGGCCTGTTAGTGGGTGGGTGAGGGATGCTCTGGCTGGGGAACCAGGGTGCAGGGCCATGGCCACGCGGCATCTGTGGCGGTGTGCTCCGGAGAGGGTGAGGCCCAGGAGGGGGAGCGAGGGCTTGATGGGCTCCACTTGGATCAGGGGAGCCCACAGGGCCGGGCAAGGATGAGGCATTTGAGAGGAAGCCCCATCCTCGGGGTGTGAGCGGAGGGCCAGGGCTGGGAGATGGAGGGGCTGGGCTGGTTGCTATGACCTCTCCCCGGGCCCTTGGGAGAGTGGGCGGCACCCTGAGGGGTGGCCAGGTGAGGTCAAGGAAGCCTTGGGAGGAGATGCCCAGGTAGCCAGGAACAGAAGTGATCCAGGGCGTCTAAGAGAGGAGCAGCCCGAGATGAGCTCAGGATGGAGAGGGACGGTCCATCTGGAATGTTAGTGATGGACTCCAAGGGATTGGAACCCACAGTTGTCAGGGTTCCACCCAGAATCCAGTATTCTGTGACCATCGGAGAGACAGACAGTGGGGTGGCCTGGTGGGTCACAGGAAGGACACAGACAACACAGGGCCAGGAGCTGTGGGTTCCCTTCCTGCCACGGACTGGAGGCACCCCCCACCCTGTCGTTGGGAGGCAGGCACTGCCCTGTCCCCTTCCTTGGGCCCCGGCTGCAGACTGACCACAAGCCAGTGTGTCTGGCTTAGTTTTGTTTGTGGTTTGGGTTCTTTTATTTTGAAGAACCCACCTCTCCTCACACTTGAAAAGCTTCACAGCCCCACAAAACCTGTATCTGAGCTGGTTTCACCTTGAACATCTTAAAAAATCCACAAAACAATACAAGGATCCCTGACCTACCACCACTTGGGTGGGACACCTGTCCACCCTGAGCTGTGCTCATCCCATGCCTGGTTTTTAAAGAACCGGAATGAGAGGCAGCCAGCCCTCCACTCCTGTCCCTTTAGATGGTTTCACTTTTCCTTCCTGTGTCCCTAAAAGGCACGTGGACTGCTTTCTATTGTAAGATTTTACACTGCATAGTGCTTTGGAAAATCTCTTTCTGCATTCTGGTGACAAGGAAAATTGAGCACTTTTTCATATGTAACTAATGATTATTTATCCTATTTATTATTTAAAGATTTATTTGAGAGAGAGAGAGCATGGAAGTGCGCACACACAAGCGGGAGGAGGGACAGAAGGAGAGAGAGAATCCCTGACTCGGGGCTCCTTCTCGATTGCATGATCCTGAGACCACGCCCTGAGCCGAAGTCAAGAGTCAGATGCTCAACTGACTGGGCTTCCGTGGCCGCCCCGCCATCCTCTTTATTATTTCTCCGGCATTTGGAGTCCCACGTCAGGGATTGGGCTCCATGGGAGTGGGATTGCGGTGCATGTTCTCGCCGGGATGGCTCTGTTCTCGACGGTGGGAGCCTCTCATGTGTGCCATGGCCGGTGCTTTCATGTCTGGTCCGTCTTGTGCAGGACAGAACATTGGAGTGGCCACGGATGCCCATGGCGTCCTTGCGGCTAGCGCCTCTTTGTCTCCGGGGACGCTTGCTGTGCCCTCGGGTCATAATGTCCCCTTGTCTTCTCTGTGCTTGAAGCGTGGCTTTCCACAGTTTGCTTCTTAGTCTGTCCCCAGTTCACATGTTGCTGGGGTGAGGTAGGGGACTGCTTGAGCTTCGCCATGTAGCTAGTTGAGGGTCCCCCACGGGTTATTTTATGTGCCCTTCTCGCCTACCCTCTGGCAAGCCCTTCATCTGCTCCCCTCCTCAGACTTGCCTTTTCCAGTATTTCCTCCAGAGGGACTCAGATAGGCCTGGTTTCTGTAGCCTGGGGGCTTCACTCAGGCTGCCAGCCTGTGCGTGAGGTGCAGGGGGTGTTTCAGAGGTGTTTCTCTGAAACAACCAGCTCACTGGGCCCCTGACCTGCCTCCCCGCCACAGCTAGCCAAAGGCATGGAGCTCCTGCCAACCTGCCTCTTGTGCGGGCCCCACCTCCTGTGGGGTCCTCATTTTCTGTGGGAAGGGCCCTTGCTTTCTGTGGGGGGTCTCTACCTCTTGTGTGGTTCCTGCCTCCTGTGGGGTCCCCATGTCTGTGGGGTCCCTGTCTCCTTTGGGGGGGTCCCCATCTCAGCTCTGGCTGATGCTTTTCCCAGTCTGCTGTTTTCTTTTAAACAATGGGCTTGTTCTAACCTGAGGGCATCCGTCTCTCTGACACCACACAAACTTCTGTAGACCGTTTGCCCGCCAACCTGATGCTCTCCAGCTCTGGCTCTCAGTGGTGGGTGTCTTTGGGGCATGCTGTAATTTTTAATTTAAGTTCCCATCGCAGGTGATATGGTACTCCCTCTCCCAAGGGCTTACTCTGCCTGGGTCGGGGAGTCTTGCCTGATACCGGCTGAGGACCCGCGGGACTCCCGCTCTGGGGAGATGGTTTTTGGGCAGAGCCCTTCCCGACAGCAGCACGACCCCATACTCCGGAGCCCTGTGATGGCTACTGGCTTTGCGGTGTTCCTTGCCTTGTGCAGTGTGCAGCGCGCAGAGCTGTCTGCTGAGCGGGCTCATCGCTGTGAGCATCAAAACCAGACATTTCCTGGTGTATCCTCCCAGGGCTCATGCTTGATTGGGACAGTCTGTCTGGTTCCCACTGCTGCTGCTGTGTGGTTTGAGGCTCCTGAGAGGTTCCTGGCTGCCTTGCTTCTTTGCCTTCTGGGGTCGGGCCCGGAAATGGGTTTCTGCTAGAAACCCTGCAGAGTCCTGCTCGAAATTTCAGGCCCCGCAAAGGAAGGAGGGAAGCATTTCCTTTCACCAAGGTTGCCCGTCACTGGGTCCTGTCCATTCGTGCCCCGTCACCAGCCCTACACCCACCCCCACCTTTGACAGATTGGACCTATGACTTGCCACCTATCTTGTTTCCCGCAGGAGCACGGGCCCCCAGTTCCAATCCTTCCTCATTCACTAGGAGATCTGTTGTCTACCCTGAACTAGAGCTAGCTCTTTGATTATACGTGCAATTTCTGGCCGGAGGGCTTGTCTCCAGGTAAAGGAGCGCTGGTCTCCTGGAGGGAAGGAGGACATGGCTTCCCACGTGTGTGTGCATGTGGAGCCCCGCGCCGAATGCCCACTGGAGAGGCTGGCTGCTCTTGGCCGCCAGCAGAGGCTGGTCCTCGTGTCTGCGGCTTCCTGGCTGTCTCCAGGGGAATGAATTGGGACCCAGAGCCAGGGATAGGCCTCTCCCTGACCTGGTCCCCACCTGCCCCTGGCTGGTGCTGGAAGCCCTTCTCATTTTGTCCTTCCCCCACAGGGAAAACAGAATTAGCTGTGTTCGCAAAGAACTTTCAGAAGTCCTCAAAACACCTGGGCAAGAAGGCAAGCCAGAAGCCTGAGCCCCCAAAGCCACCAGGCCGGCCGAAAAACTACTCCACATACAACCAGGAATGAGTGTCTGATGATCCATGTGTTCCGTGAACTCTGGAGGCTGTGTCCCAGCCCGCCCAGGGAGGGAGGCTGTCCCCCCACCCCCACCCACTGGGAGGAGTTGGACCACCCTGCCATCCCCTGGCTCTAGGGTGGGCAGGCTGGTGAGCCCCTGGTCGCTGCTGGGCCACAAGGAGCCGCAAGCCCTGGAAAAGCCTCAGTTTTCCCTCCCAGGGCACGCCACCCCCAACCCCTGCACAGGCGAGCGGGGTCCTGGCCATAGACTCCTCGGCACATAGGCCCAGGGAGGAGAGGCTGTGCAGGGCGTTTCCAGGCAGACTAGCATGGCCGCAGTTCCCAAATAAAGTGACCTTGCGGCAGCTCTTGCTTCTGGGCAGAGGGGCACCCTAGGGGGTAGGGTGGGGCTGGCAGCTTTGCCCTGGGTGCGGGCCCTGGGGACAGACTGGACCATCAGGATGTCCAGACAGGCCTGGCATCAGAACCAAGCGGTCCCCACGCTCTGGCCTCCTGGGTGTCTCGGAGGCTACTTGGAGGAACTGGAAGCTTCCCAGGGCCGGTGAAAGGATGGGAGTCCAGAGCAGAGAAGTAGACAGCAGGTGGGCTCTGGCCTCCTCCTTCTCCCAGACACCGTGTGGGCCCAGGGTGGGACGGGGAGACCCAGACCAGGGGTGCTGTCTGGGCGCAAGAACCCCTTCCACATGTCCTTAGTCATGTCCTGCTGTGTGAGGCCCGGGGGCACGCACCCGCCCAAGCTGTGCAGGAGGGGTCCGCAGCAGCCACACAAGCTCTCCAACCTTTTATTCGTACAAGGACTCAAGAGCATAGGACGCCAGTTGACACCGTGCAGCAGGACACAGCAGGCCTGGCTACCGCCTGGCTGGGGACTGTGCTGGGCCGCCCCAGCAGGGCGACATACAGTGTAGGCCCCCGACGGGACGGCCATGTGCAGCCACATGCTGCCATCCAGGCACGCAGGCAGCTACCACCCCAGAGACCCTGAGAGTCCAGCTGGCCCTCACCTACAGGGAAGGAGACCCCAGGCCCTGCCCCCTAGCCTGGCATGAGCAGGGTTACTGTGGGGTGGAAGTTCCTGTGGGAGTGTGCTGCCCGGTGGGGCACAGGCTGGGGGCCCTGGCCAGCGTGGGAGGTGAGGCAAAGCAGCGCTAAGTGGCCTTGTCGGGCCCTGGTGCTGGTTAGGACTGCTGTCCCTGGCCACAGTGGCTCAGCATCCCACAGACCCTCGAGGGTCCTCTTGCCTGAGCCCTTATCTGGCGGGGTCCAGCCCCCTCCCCAGGGCCCAGGGCAGCTAGGGCCAGGAAGGGAGGGGGGTCGGTCCTGAGCCTGGGGAGGGCCTGGACAGCCCGAGTGAGCAGGGGTGGCCCCCAGGTCCAGGAACCCCCAGCCCTTCCAAGCTCCGGGAGGAGGAGCTGAAAAGCAGCTCTGAGTGAACAGATGGAAAGCGTCTGTGAATGTCTGTACGTTTGGAAAAGCCCTTAACTATCAAAGCCCCCCAGGGCCCTACAGCTGGCGGATCAGGAGGGACCCAGGTGGCCCACTGGCTCGCAGGGTCAGATCCCCTGGCCGAGCTGAAGTTTCACCGGCCACCCAGATCCTCTGGCCAGGTGTAGCCTCCAGCACTGCCTGCATCACCCCAAGCATGGGGCCCTGGGTTGGTGGTGATGAGGCAGGAGCAAGGGCAGGCAGGCCCTCTGCACAGTCATGGGGCCCTGTGTTCAAGGGGGTGCCCATGTCTGCGGAGGGCCTAGCCTGCTCTCCTGGGGAGGCCAGGATCAGCACCCCCAGCCCTGCACGCAGGTCTCCCAATGCCCAGAGTGGGTGAGGCTGTGCCCATGGTGGCCCCTGTGCACCCCAGGCCTTTGCAGCTAGTCCTTGGAGAGAATGAGGTCCGCATGGACAGTCAGCAAGGGTTCCAGCCCAGGTAGAACTCTCCTGGAGGCTGAGGGGCTCGGCAGATGTGTATGTGTGTATGTGAGATCACGGGGGCCTGGCCGAGTCGGAAGGTTCATGCATAATCTCAGAGGTCCGCTTGCCCCTAAATGGCAGACACCCTGCTGCCCTCCCGGGGATCCTGAGGCGCCCAGGGCTGGACCTCGGTTTCTGACACCTGGAGCCCAAAGTTCTCCGTGGGAAGAGGCAGGAGAGGAAGGCACAGGCTCGCTCTCTCCAGCGGGATGCTGCTCAGGGAGCTGGGGGGAGAGGCGCAGGTGGGCAGGCGGGAGGTGGCCACCGGCATCCCCCAGGTCCCTGAAATACATGGCTTTTGGGGACATTGTTCCTGGCTGACCTGAGGGCCTCCTACAAAACTAAAAGCCAGGGTGGCCGGTGGAGCCAGGAGGGAGGGCCAGCGCCCTTGCCCCCCACCCTCCCTCCAGTGCAGTCACAGAGCCGGGGTCCCTCACTGTCCCTCCCTGTCCTGCCCTGGGGCCTCTAGGCCGTGGAGAATTAAATATCATCTGTTCTGCGTTTTGGCAAAGTCAGTTCTTGGCCTCGGTCCCTGGGGCCTGGGGCAGTTACCGCCACGTGGGGCTGGCAGCTGAGAGGACCAGGGTGAGGAGCAGCAGCAGCAGGGACACGCAGGGCTGGGGGCAGCTTGCAGCCGCCGTCTTCTGGCCCTCCCGTTCTGACAGGCCGGGGAGGGCATGAGTCAGGGTCGTCCGTGAGTTGGAGCTCTTCTTGCTGACCCTCCGGTCACAGAGGTCGTCTGGGCAGCTATCACCACTGCCCGAGCCACTGCTGTCGTCACCTGGGGAGGAGAGGATGCTCCAGTAGGCCCGCCCTGCCATGGACCCTGAGCACTGGGGACCCAGAGCCCAGCCTCCCGACATGGGGGCCTCCCGTGTTCCACCTGGACCTGTCAAGGCCAGATGGACATCCTGGCCAGGCAGCTGTGCTTGGGGATATGGGTGTCTGTGTGTGTGTGTGGGGTGCCTGGTGTCCATGCCCAGGGAGCAGCAGCAACCAGAGCCACCATGTGGGCCCAGGGGCTGGGAGGGTCCCTGCTCTGTGCCCTTCCCACACACCACCCTGTGGCTCCCAGTTCCTGGGGCCCTGCCCTCACTGGCGTCCTGGAAGTCCACGTCGTTGCCACTGTAGGCGCCGCGAAGCCGATTGGTCATGACCTTCAGCTGCATGATCTGTTGGCGGACGGTCATGTCGGGTTTGGTGATGTCCACCTCCACCTCGGGGTTGTTGATCTGATTGGCCAGGCCATCGCCCATCACTTCTGGGAGATACCTGGAACGGCCGAGGACAGGCCCTGGGTCACTGCCTGCTCCCTGCAATGGGGTGCTACTCCAGCATGCCCTCCCACTTCCTCTCCTCCTGTCCAGGTGCTGGCAAGCTTGAGACCCCCCGCAGCCTGTCAGGGGCTGCCAGGAGCCCACAGAGTGTGGTGTGGATGCACCGAGTGGGGCGCACACCACCGGGGGCTGGCCCAGGCCCTTATCTAGGCTTCCCGTGTCCCACTGAGTGCCCGGCATCAGGCATGGCCCTGTGCACATAGCACTTGGTGACATAGGCCAGATGAGGGGCCTGGGTGAGGCTTCTGAGGCCAGCTGGCCTATGGGCAGCTGGGCAGCACCCACCTGCCTTTGGCCATGCCGTTCCAGCAGCGGTCATCACTGGCACTGCTCATGGCCAACTTCTCGCTGCACAACACACCAGGGAGGCTGATCCAGAAGTCTTGGGCATCCCGGAGCTGCACCTTGGCCTCCGAGACCTGCAGGGCAGCGGCCAGGCCATGGGGCACCCTGCTCAGCCTGCCCTCCCGTCCCCTGCCCACCCCAGGCCTGGCCGGCTGAGGGCTGCTCACCAGCTTCTCCAGTGCACCAGTGGGAGGCTTCTCCTGTAATACCAGCTTGCCCGGGTGCCGCTTCTCCTCGGGCCCAGAGCCCTGGGGGTTCACCTTGGGGTTCCCACAGCCCTGGATGACCTGGGGGAAGACCATGGGGGTCCTGGAGGGGCACAAGGCCAACTCTGGGCTGCCCCGCCATGCCCGCTACACCTGCCTGCCCACACCTTGGCCGTGAGTATGTCCTTGTTGTCCTGGAGGGCGTTGATGGCTTCTGCCAGCCACAAATGCACGTTGCCGATGACACTCTCTGCTCCCGAGGGGCCCCAGAACTTGTCAGTGATGAGCACCATGGAATCTGGCCCAAGTGTGAACACACGCACAGAGAGCGTTTTGTAAATATGCACGCTAGCTACCTCACGTCAACATGCTAGCTCATGCACGTGCTGACACACACGCATGCCGGCCCACAGGTGTCCGCTCACGAACATGTTAGCTCTTATGTGTGCTGGCAGGTGCACACAACATGTATATGGAACCTCACATGTGTGCTGGCACGAACTGCACTGGCCCACCATGTGCCCATGCCAGCTGATATGTGCTCAGACCACATCCTAACACGCACATGTGAGCATACGTCAGCACACATGTGTGGGTTAGCCACGCCAGCACACGTTAGGGCGTACACCAGCTGGCATCTGGGTCTGCTGGTGCACCTCCCGTCAGCCATGTCTGCGCACACATGTAAATGTGCACGAGTGTCAGCCCACTAGGTGTGCCACACGTGCATGTTAGTTCAGGCATGGGTGCCCTGCCCTAGGTCACAGGTGTGTTGTATGTGTGCACAGCGGGGCACTTGCTCTGGGGTGGGGGGAGGGCGGATGGGGAGCCATGACCCCAGAGGGCTGCATGCCAGGTAGCAGTTGGAGTCATGCTCTGTTCCGAATGGCCTCCCTATCCCATGACTCTGGGCCCCTCCCCCTCCCAGGGCCATGGCCCACGCTCCAGAGGGCGGGCTGGCTGTGTCCCTGCACCTGCAGACCCCTTCTCTGGCGCGTGGCGGTGGGGACGGCTCACCCAGAAGGTTCCTCCATTCGGCATCGAGGTCGGCCTGGTTGGCCAGGCAACCCTTGAGCACGTTGCGGCAGTAGTCAGGGCAGGGCCGGGCGCCAGGGACCCCCAGACAAGGTGCGCAGTATGCCAGCTTCATGACGGCCCTCGTGCACTCCGGGCCCAGAGGCACCTGGGGAGGCAAGGCCGTCTGAGCCCCGCCTGACAGCTGGCCATGTCCAGCCCTCCAAGGAGCCCCAGGGTGGAGGGCTCGGGACAGAAGTCAGGAGGCTGCAGCTCAGCCCCAACCTGTCTTGGAAACGCTGTCTCATCTCAGAGGGTCAAGCAGGCTCCCAGGGGTCGGGCCATCCTCCTCACTGCAGCCATCCCAGCGTGCGAGTCCCTGGAACAGCGCTGTTCCCGAGCCTCACGAGAAGTGTGTGCGCCTCCCCTCCATGCTGATGAGGGGACAGGAGCTTGGCTGGGAAGGGGACTCGCTAAGGACTCCAGCTTGAGAGGGAGGTGGCTCACGCCCAGGGCTTTGTGGGTCTGACTCGGGCTGCCTCTTGGTCCTGGCCCTCAAGGCCTCAGGCCCAGCCTGTTCTGGTGTCCCGACGTTGCCCACCCCACTTCCCCGCTCCCATCCACCCGACCCCTGTGGTTGGCTCAGCATCCAGCTCCCTGTTTTTCTCCCCGCCACCCCATCCTGCTTGGGACCCAGCCCAACAGAGGGACTGCTGCCTACATCAGAGCTCTGTGCCCGGATGGCATGCGGGATGGAACTACTGCCTGCAAGCCTAGGGCAGAGGGATTGGGGGTGGGGCTGGGAGGCGGGGCCGCTGTGCGCACCTGGGCCACCTTCCGTACCACGTCGCCGGCCACGCCCAGGCCCTGCACGAAGGCTCGAGCAGCCACGAAGGCTCGGGTGGCGCGCAGGCGCAGTTCGCGAGGGGCTTCCCCGAAGGGCCGCAGCGCGTCGGCCTGCTTGCCCAGGCAGTCCAGGTAGTCGTCGGGGAGGAGCAGCTGTGGGTGCAGCTGCCGGAAGAGGCGCTCCAGCAGGCGGGCCCAGAACTCTGCCAGCGTGTCCTCCAGGTGCAGGTTGGCGCCGCGGTAGTAGAGGCGCAACTCGGCGTACAGGTCCCGGAAGGCCCTGGAGCTCTGCGCGTACAGCTCGCCCAAGGTGCCAGGGAAGGCATCCTGCAGCGCCCGCTCCGACTCGTTCAGCAGGTGCTGGAAGTGATCTGGGCCGGGGGAAGTGGGTGTGAGGCCTCCCAGGGTCTCCTGGCCCCCTGCCCACTCCCCAAGACATGGCGGAGCCGGATTCCTGGGGGCGGGGGGCGGGGCTCTGCCCAGCATCCCCAATACTCTGGGAGAATCAGAGCCCAGGCTGTGGAGGCCGGAAGGGCCCTGGGTGCCCCAGGACTCTCAGACCTCCCCCCTCCTCAATGGCCTGGGGTGCAAAAGCCTGCCTGGGGGTCCCTCCTGGGCCTCAGGGCCTCCAAGTGGGACTCCAGTTGACATTTTGAGGCTGGACACAGACACCCGGTGCTTCAGTGACCTACTGGGATCACCTGTAAGGTGGGTCCTGAGCTGGGAGTGGTATCCACCTCCATTCTGCCGGCTGCCCCCTGCACTGCCTCCAACCCCCATGTGTCTGGCTGTCCTCCTCTTTCTCTTAGATGCTCTCCCTTGGGTTCTATAAACCTCAGCTCTTGTCCTGCCCCCAGAAGCTGGCCTGCCTGATGGCCCAGGGAGGGTCTCCTGCCACCTTTGGGATTTTCTCAGGACCTGGAAAGGTGTGCTGAAGCCCTCTGGGGGAGAGCAAGGCATAAGCCTGTGCAGCAGACCTCCATGGTTTTGGGGAAATGCCCCTGCACCCTAAGTGTCCCGAATGGGACCCCCAAGAGCTCCCACCTCTGGCAGGGATAAGCAGAGTCTGTAACCACACAGACCCTCCACTCAGACTTGTCTCTGAGAGTTATGGCCACCCTCCCCGCACAGGCCCTGGGACCCTGGGCAGGCTCCCCTACATCTACCCCCGTCCTCCAAGGCCTTGGGCTGTTGGGCTAGCTGGGGCAAGAGATCCTCCATAGCACCACAGGTGGGAGTGGGCGGCTCCTGGCCAGGCTGTGGAAGGGTGAGCAGGGGTTCAGGGACTGAGATCATGGACCTCAATGCCTCTTGGGACTGCCTGGTGACTACAGACACAAACTCTCCCTCTTCTGTCCGCTCAGGCTCTGCCAGAGCACCTTCCCACTCCAGTTAGACTTTAGATTACTTCCTGGGGGCCCCACCCCAGCTCCCACCTCGTTCCCCTGAGGTGACCACTGTGAGCATCGTCATACCAGCCAGCTCCATGTTGTCTCGGGCACTTGCTCTCTGCCTGGACCTGGTGTGAGACCTGGTGAGAGTCTCTCAACCACCCAGCCGCTGCCCTGGAGACAGGAAGGCCACACCCAGCGCCCCAACCACCTCTTGCTCCCATAGCAGGGCAGCCCCAGCCTCAGTCCCCTGTCCCGGCTCTGCACCACCAGTGGCCGGGGCAAGGCCTGTCCCTGTCTGCTGGTGACAAGGAAGCACTTCTAGAGCAAGAAGGTCCCCAATGAGGGGCTGGGCCTGGTCTCCCCAAATGGATACGTGTACTGCTGTGCACACCACAGGATGCACGAGGAGGCTTGCACACAGCCTTCTGCTCCTGCCTCACCCGGAAAGCTGCCCTCGTGCCCAGGTCCCCCCAAGCCCAGGGGCCTGCTCACCATCGAAGCTCTGCAGCTGGGTGGCAAACGTGGTCTGCAGGGCGCGTCCGCTGTCCAGGAGGGCGGCCTCTAGCTCAGCACGGCTGCGGTTGGCCAGCTTCTCCTCCATCTCGCTGGTACAGCAGGTGTAGCCCTGGGGGCAGACCCTCAGGTGCTCTCCTGTGGGGAGGGGCTGCTGTGAGGGAGAGGAGGGACCCCAGAGGCTGGGCAGACCCTGGAATGGGATACAGCTCCAGTGGGGGCCTGGGTTGATCATGCAGTCTGCAGCACAGGACACAGGAGTGGGGCTACCCTCTGTGTATGGCCTCCAGGCCCTTGGGGGCAAAGCCAGCAGGGGTGGCATAAAGCAGGGGTGCAGGAGGCTGAGCCCTAGGGCTGGAATGTCCACTGTCCTCCCAGCCCCTGAATGCCCCCCGCTGCCACACACAGGTGAGGCAGACCATCCCGGGGGGCCTGGCACAGCTCAGGACATGTGTGCCCTAGCACAGAACGGCCTCCGGGCCCTGGGTCTGTGCAGAGGGGTGGACTGCCAGACTGCGGGCTCCCCAGGGCAAGCTTCCAGGCCTGCAGGGTGCCCTTAGCCTGGGCTGAGGATGGGGGGGAAGGGCTCCCCCCACCACGAAGGGCAGGGCAGGACCATGAGAGCCTCCTCCTACCCCCAGTCCAGAGGTGCACAGTCCCAGTGAGGGCTGCAGGCCTGAGTGGGGCTACTGACTGGGGGGGTGGGGTACCTGGTGAGGAGTGGTCCTGCACGTGAGGGGCCTGGACATACCTGGGTCCCCATCATGTGTGCACCTCTTCCTCTGTCACCAAAGCCCTCCTCACCCCTTAATCTCCCAGCAGTGCACCACCCACGCTCTTTCCTGGGGGCAGGGCCAGAGGCTCAGTGCACACAGCCCTGCGGACACACCCACTGTGGAGCTATGCAGAGAGGTGTGTGGGCCACACAGCAGGAGCCTTTGAAAATGTGGCAGGGCCAGTGTTAACAACCACGGCGATCCTGAGGCGGGTGCTGGGACCCCATCTTACAGACCAGGAAACAGGCTGGTGGAGACTCGGGTTTCCTGTCCAGTCCATGCTATGACGCGAGGAGCCAAGTAGCTCCGTCAGGCTGCCTGCTGTCAGGCCCCCAGACCCCTCCACTCCCCTCCCCACCTTACTGGCGTGGTTCTGGCCCCAAGGCTGTGGAGGAGGCTGGGCCCCGAGTGGAGGCAGCAGTTTAACCGAACAGGGTCTGTGGAAGGCTCACCCTGTGCACTGTTGTGGGGGGCTGGATCAGCCTGGGCAGAGCCCTGGGGGTCCCAAGGCTGACCCGAGGGCTGGGGGGCTCCCAGGTGACCCCTGGAGGAGGGTGAGCAGCCCCGGCAGGAGGCCTGGAGGGCACAGGCAGCTTCCAGCAGAAGCTTGGTGTGTGTGTGTGGGGGGGTAGACAAAGGTAATTATCCTGAGGCTGATATATATATCCTAAAGAGTCAGTGGGAACCACCAGGTCAGACTGGGCAGGAGTGTCTTGGTCTCCCACGCTCACTCACACAAGCCTGGGCTGGGTAAGCAGCGAACAAAACAGAGCGGCCGTGTACACGCCCTGTGCCGACCGTGTGCCCTGTGATGCTGCGCGGGCTGAAGGCCCCTGCACACTGGGTGGAACTGGAGGGAGGATGTCAGAGGTGCCTGGAGGAGACCACTCAGATACAGCGGGGGAGGGGAGGTTTGGGGGTGTGGAGGTGGAGGGAGAAGGCCAGTCTCTCCTTCTTCCCCTTCCCACATGGGCCCTGAGCAGTCCCACTCCCCAGGCCCCAGGTGCCCTCAGCTCTCAAACACCTGCACCCTGCAGTGGCTGCCCGTCTGGGGAACCACCACCCTTGCTCCCAGAGCCTGGAAGTGATGCTAGCGTGTGTATCTGAGGGGGGCTCTGGCCCCCACCTTGGGATAGGGCTGAGGGGGTGTGACAGTTGGGGGTCTGAGACCTGACCCCCGGGGTGAATTAGGGCTTTCAGGGCCACCTGGGGTCAAGGGTCGGAGCCTGGCTCCCCAGGGCCTGAGAGCAAGGAGGCACCCACCCACATTCCTGCATCCCTTATGAGGGCTGGGTGGGCAGATGCCTCCAGGCAGGAAGGGCTGGACCCAAGAACGCCTCCCATCCCTCTGTCTTGGGGCCTTTGCTGACTCGTGGTGTGGCCCTGGACCCTTGTCAGCAGGTGGCAGGACGCTGGGCAGGATGAGGGTCCTCTTTATGGGGCTCCCCGTGCACGAAATGGCAGAAAGCTGAGCTCCTGTCACAGCATCCTCTCTCAGGATCCTCTCAGGATCCTCTGCATACCAAGGTCTAGGCGGGCTGGGGGGTGAACTGGGGGCGTGCCCTGGGACGGGGGCAGGTGCCAGCCTGGGCTCTGCTGCACTGGGCACTCGGGCTGGCTGGGTGGGCACAGGCTGCCAAAGCAAGAAAGCACTGGAAGGCCATAGGGATGGACAACATCCATGACTGGCTGCTCTCCAGTACCCTGGGGCAACCGACCAGCTCCCTGAACCTGTTAGCACATGTGGACAGCAGAGAGACGGGGCTGCAGAGGAAACCTGGGGAGACACAGGGATCACCCCCCCACACCCTGTGGGCAGACTCTGAGTGGGCCCCTGGGCACTGCCAGCATAGCTACCACTCTCACCCCAGCAACCTCAACCGAGCCTCCCCAGCCCTGCCTGGCCACCTCGTCCAGCCGCCCGGTGGCCCGCGCCGTTCCAGCTGCCCCAGCACAGCCCCCGTCCCTCCCTCCCTCCTCGGACACACGGGAGTGAAGACACGGAGCCAGAGCCCGGGCGCCGGCCTGAGGCCCCGGGCGGGCTGGGCCGAGGCGGCCCCCAAGCCGGCTGCAGGGCGGATGCAGAGGCTGGTGCAACAGTGACAGTCAGGATGCAGAGTTCTGTGCTTCCCTCCTGCCCACTCTCGCCCAGCTCGGCCTAGTGTGCATATCACTGATAACCCTGGACGTCAGCCAGATGGACGTGGGTTCTGCAGGGCACCCCCTGCACCCCCCCCCCCAAAAAAAAGCAAGCCTGCGCCTCCTGGTCTCCTGGTCAGAGCCAACTTTTGCCGGGGTGGTGGGCCGCCAGGAGCAAAAATGAGCTCCCTGCCCCTGGCAGTGTGCAAATCCCACTGGTGGCATTCTGTACTCTGTCATTCCAGACCCTCTGCTCCCAAACCCCCACCTCTCCTCTCCGCTCAATACCTGCAGAGGAAGGAAGGCTTGCCCAGGAGGGAGGGAATGCTCCCCCCCGCCCTGGGAGGCATCGGCGGGTCCACTCTTCCCACTGACCCCTCCCCCAGCTGGCCAGCGACCATCCCTCCTTTCCCCCTCAGTTGCTTTGCTGTTTTTGCAAAAGCTGGCCACAGCCTTCCCTAGTTTGTGGGACATTTCCTCCCATGGGTGATCTAATTTTGGGGGGAGAAAGGGGGGAGGGCGGTTCATTCCTCACGCGATTCCCTGTGGCACTGCTCCTCCAGGCCCTGCCCCTGAATTCCAAGATGCCCTCTGATCCTGCTCCTCAGGGTTAAGATCTTACACCTACTTCCCTAACCCCATCAGCAATGGCTTCTCTTCCTCAGCAGCAGACCACCCATGTCCATCTTCTCCCCTCCAGACCCAGACTTGCTTGGGTCACCCCAGATCCTTGACTTCTCTTCACTAAGCCCCTACCAGTCTGGGGCTCCAAACATCTTTAGGGCCCACACCCTCCTGCCACCTGCTGAGCCCCACTGTCCTGTCTTAGCAGCCTCCCAAGAGCATCCCCACCCAGCAGCCATCCTTGCCAGCACTGTCACCCCAACGCTTTAGCCCAAGACCCTCACCCCAACAGTGCACATTCTGTCCAGTGCTGGACACAGACCTCATGTGTCCAGGCCACGCCTGGCAGCCACCTGTGGCTGGTGGCGCTAGAGCCCTCCCAAGGAGACTGCAGAGGGAAGGTGGCGCCATGCCAAGCCCATCTCTCCAGAAGCTTCTAAGGCTCACACAAGAGTATGCAGCCTGCTGCTCAACCTGTCTTTAAAGCGACATCCCAAAGACTGCACCAACCGACCCAGCCATCACTAGAACACTGATTCCCTGTCGACAGTTTGCCTGCACTGGCCGCACTGGGGCTGAGACACGGTTGTATGGACAGCCCCAGGTACCAGGACACACCATGTGAGAGGCCCAGGTCTGGAAGAGCAGGAAGGGCACTGCTTCCCCACCCCTCCTCTTTCCTTAGTTCTGGACCCTCCATCGGGCCTTGCTGGCAGGCCAGGGGTAGCCAGGTAGAGAAGGCTTTCCCAAGCAGTACTCTTTTTGGACCACTGCCCCCTGCCCACTCCTGTTCCCGGCTGCCATCCAGCCCCGGTGGCCACGGGGTCCCCCTGGCATGGCCACCAGCCTGCTGGGGGTGGAAGGCACTGAGCACACAGAGGAAGGTTCCTTGGTCATTGTCCACACAGGAGCTCCAGGCTTTCCTCTCTCACCCTTCTGTCCAGAAGCTTCTGCCCCTGACTGGTTCCTGAAAGAGGGCCACACTTATCATCCGGGAAGGGTGGCCTCGGACCCCCCTTGCAGAGGACATTTCAACCTCAACCTCTTATCCTCCCTCCTAACACATCAACAGCAGCTGTAACCCCTCCTGCCTTCTCTGACCCAGCCTGCTTCTCTACCCCTCACCCACCACCCAAAGCCCCCCCCACCCAGGCAAACGACAGCGTCACCAAGGAGCCCTCTGTCACTTCCACCACGCACTAGGACCCAAAGCCGAGGGGGCATCGCTGCCAACACTTCCTCCCTTGGTGGGTGGGAGGGGTCTGCCCCCAGGCCTGCAAGGGGCTGCTTCGCAGGTGGTGGAACAAAGGCTGGGCGCCTGGGTGCCCTGGACAGTCGCCGTTGGCCCCTGCAGAGTCCTGCGCCGTGGGGCAAGAGCCACAGCTAGCGGGCAGTGTGGAGATGCACAGGCACCCGGCAGCACCACGGGGACTGGGCGCTGGTGCAGTGGGCGCCGCGGGCCCAGGGGGTGCGGGGGCTGCAGCAGGCAGGCAGGGAGACAGAGAGCAGTAGGGGGGCCACGCGGGGGAGGGGAGGGCTGCGGCAGGCGGGGCAGGGTGGGGGTGGGGGAGGAGGGCAAGCGATTGGCGGGGAAGGGGCTTGCAGCAGAGGGCGCGGCAGCAGAGGGGACTCCTGGGGGCTGAGGCAAGGGAAGGGGAGGGGAGGGGGATGGGTTTGACAGAAGAGGAAGGGGGGGCTTGCTGCAGGAAGGGGGCTGCGGCAGGCGC
Organism: Mustela lutreola; assembly: GCF_030435805.1. Taxonomy (NCBI): domain Eukaryota; kingdom Metazoa; phylum Chordata; class Mammalia; order Carnivora; family Mustelidae; genus Mustela; species Mustela lutreola. Next base: position 165,211,402 of record NC_081292.1, read on the forward strand.
TGGGAAGCACAGGAAGGGATGGGGGTGGGGAGGGGTGTTAGGATGCTGCAGGGCAACGGGCAGAGAGGGACCTGGGGAAGGGGAGGTGGGGAACTGGAGGGGAGAAGAGGTGGGGTGGTGCTGGGTGCGGTGGTGGTGATGGGGTGGGCATGGAGACTGGCAATGGGGCTCCTGATGGGAAGAGGTGGAGAAGGGGATGGGACGTGGAGGAGGGCCCCCATGCGCTTGCGGTGGGGATGAGGGTAGGCGCAGGATGGACAGAAAATGCGGCCAAGGCGGTGGTGATGGGGGACAGGGGTGGGGATGAGGATGTCGAGGTGGAGGGAGTGAAGGTAAGGGTGGCAAGCCTGAGGATGGGGAAGCAGGTGGGGGGGGGGGGAGATGGAGATGGCTTGGGGCAGACGGCTGGCTGGAGACCCAGCCTGGATCCCAGCCCCGCAGACGCCACCCGCGCTGTGGCCCGAGAGCCCTGTGTGGCGGTGGCGGCGGCTCCAGCGGCGGCGTCCCAGGCTGCGGTGGCGGTGACGCTCCGGGCGGTGCGCGACTCCGGGTGCGGGCGCGTGGGGGCCTGGGGACCCGGCCGGGGGAAGGAGCAGGAGCAGACCGGGCCGGAGGGTTCGGAGGAGGCGCGGGCGGACGGGAGCCGGGGAGGAGCTGCGGCCACCGCGGCCCCGGCAGCCCCGCCACCGCACTGGCGCGCACGGCGAGGGCGGTGGCTCCAGGCGCGGGGACGCGCCTCCTCCCGCAGCCCCCGCCCCGCCGCACTCGGCACCGCCCCGTCTCCCAGGAACCCGCGGGCCGCCTGCCCGCGCCCCCTGCGTCCCGCAGCCCCCTCGCTCCCCGCGGCGCGGCCCCTCCCGGAGAGGGATCCCCAGCTCCAGCCGGGAAGACGGAATCGGCCCTTGCAGCACAGCCAGCGCAGGCCTGGGGCTCGTGGCTCAGGGGCCAGCGCCCACACCAGGAGGCTGACGGGGGTCTTGTTGGGGCGGGGTGTCAGGTTTTTCCCTGGGGATGGAGAATGACAGCTGACCACCTGGGAACCCCTCTCCTGCCGACAGTGGCCAGATCCCCAATGCTGCCTGGGTACTCAAAGCCACCATCAGTTACCCCACATCCCCTACCTAACCCTCTCCAGTCCCCCAGTCTCTCACCTGGGTGACCTCAGCCACCATCCCCACTGCTGATGTCCTTCCCCTAGGAAACAGTAAACCCGGCCTGGGTACACAGTCCACCGGCCCAGCCCCTACCTTCTCCCTGGGTGCTGTCCCACACTGGTGCCTCTCCCTTCCTCCCAGAACACCAGGATACCTCTCACCAGTATCCTCTACTCCCTGGAGCCCTGCCCTGGTCCTGCTTGCCCCTGGCCACCACTCCCCCAGGAGAACACCACCCTTGCACCCACCCATGCCAGGCTCCTCTCAGCAGGGTGGCTGTGCCCCTGTCAGCCAGCCAGCCCGTGGGGACATGTGCCTGGCAAGCAACTCTTGATCCAAGTCCTCTCTCTAAGGCCTCGGCATCTCCGAGCCCCAGAAGCAGGGGGGGTTCAGAGGTAACTCGCAAGGCTGCTCTCTGTGCTGCCTGCTTCCTGCTCGAGGACCTCCTGGGCAGGCCACCCTGCCAGTGGCCACCAGGCCTGGGGGTACCTTGGCAAGGCAGTGGGCCTCAATCACGTAGTCACAGCTCTGGGTGAGAGGACGGGCCCCCTCCAAGTAGCCTCCCCAGAATTTAGCTTCAAGGTTCCCAGCTCATGCTATGGCCTCAGAACAAATCAGGATGAAGGTGACCCTGGCTTTGTGCTACCTAGCACCCTAGGTCTTGGCTGCAGGGCAGGGAATGCTTAGGGCCCAGGGTTGAGTGTCCCCGGAACCTCTCCCTTCAGGCCAAAGTTAGCCCTGCTTTCTCATCCTGGGCCCAAGTTGGGCTGCAGAGAGCATTCTGGTGGGTATGTGCACATGCCAGTCCCTGCTGGGGCTGGGCAGTGGTGGGACTCTGCCTACCCTCCCTTGGGGCCTGGGCCAGCCGAGGGGCCCCTATGACAAGTCCATAGGGAACAACCTGGAACAGCAGGAGGGAACAGAGCAGCTCAGAGACCCTCTCAGCTGTGCTCCTTGCGAAGACACAGCACAGGCCCATCCATCCACTCAGTGAGTAGCCCAACATTCAGAGGTGGCAGACTCTCAGCTGCGCCAGAACCCTGAGCACACCCTCCAACTGAGGGAGCTGGTGGGGGCACACTGTGACCTGGGTCCGCTCTCAGCTCAGGCCCCATAAATACTGGGGGCTAGAAAGACAGCTGGGAAGGGACAGAAGGCTCGGCTGGTCCCCTCTGACCCAACCACTTTCCACAAAGCTTGGTAGCCATGTCCAAAATCACAGCCAAGCTCGGCCTGGCATCCCAGCCCGTTGCCCCTACCTACCTCATGACCTGCCACTTCCACTAACTCCAGTTCTCGGTGCCCTTCCCTCTGGCTCAGCCCTTTTCCCATGCCCACTCAGCTTGGCCTCCGGGAAGCCTTCCCCACTCCCTCGGGGCCACTGCACCTGCTCAGGCCGGCAGCCACCCTGGAGCCTTCCTCGGGTCCCAGCTGGCTGCCCTCCCAGGCAGCTGGAGTGCCACACTGCTTGCTGCTGGGAGCCTCCACTTCCCTTCTCTTGTCTCCCCGCCCAGCACCCAGGCCAGACCTGGGTCAATAAACAACTGGGCACGAGAGCCGTACAGAAGGACTCTTTGTCCAGTGCTGCCATTCAAGGCTTAACCCCAGCCAGGCCCCAGAGTGGCAGTCTCAGACTTCCCTGACCCGACCCCTCCCCAGGGGCCGCGGGACAGCCAGTGGGGTGAGTTTGCTCCCCACAAGGGCTCCCTTGTTCTGACGGAGACCCGGCCACCTTGGCGGGAGATGGAGGATGGGCCTCCCTTGCCCCCATGCGCTGTAAGACCGCCCCTGATTCCAGTCCCAGGGGGATCCCGGAGCGGGAGGGTAGAGGTGGACGTGGGAGCAGGCATGCTCCACCAGTCCGGCCCGCCTTTCCCTGGGGACCCCAGTCCCGTCCCTTGGCTGCTGGGTGGCTTCCTACAGCCTGGGAAGCACCTCTGCCGGCCCTACCCTGGCTGCCCCAGTGAGGGGCTGGAGACAGAGGCCAGGACACAGGTAAACAGCAATTTTAGATAACCTGCATTATTTTTTAGTATAAAAGAATCTGGCCCCGAAGAACTGAGAGCAAGGACGGGAAGGGAATCTTGCACACCCTGTTCAGAGTTGCCTTACTCCTAACAGTCAAAAGGTGGAAACAAGCTGAGTATCCACGGAGGGAGGGAGGGATACGTAAAAAAGTGTGGCCGGTCCACACGACGGGATATTCCAGGACCAAGTAGGACACCTGCTATGATGTGGATGAACCTCGACCCCGAAAACGTGCTGAGGGAGAGAAGCCAGACTCGAAACAACAAATCCGGTCTGACTCCACTGAGTCCCCTGCAGTGGTCAGACCCACAGTGACACAGAGCAGAAGCATGGGCGCCAGGGGTCGGGGCGGCGGGGAGTCCGTACTTCATGGGGACAGAGTTCTAGATGGGGAAGATGAGAACATTCTGGAGACGGAGGCTGGTGACGGGTACAGGACAGTGCGAATGCAAGTAATGACCCTCAACTGTACACAAAATCAGCGAAAATGCAAGTAATGACCCTCAACTGTACACAAAATCAGCGAAAATGATATATTTTTTATGCACATTTTATCATCAAAAAAGCAAGCCCCCCCATATGTGTAACACATTTACACTAAATATGTGGGGCACACTTTCACTAAAATCTTATTTGTTGTTTACTTCAAATTAAAATATTCAGGACAAACCTCCGCTGTAGGGTTACTCACTATCCCAAACACCAATTTAACTGGATAGTCGGTAGCTCTACCTGCTAAATCTGTCAGCCCTGGGGCACCTGGGTGGCTCAGTGGGTTAAGCCACTGCCTTCGGCTCGGATCATGATCTCGGGGTCCTGGGATTGAGCCCCACCCACATCAGGCTCTCCGCTCAGCAGGGAGCCTGTTTCTCCCTGTCTCTCTGCCTACTTGTGATCTCTGTCAAATAAATAAATAAAATCTTTAAAAAAAAAAAATCTGTCAGCCCTTCCGGGGGTGTGGGGAGAGGCCTCACAGAAGCCACACTGATTCCCTCCCTGCAACGATGGGTCACATGTCCCCCACTGGGGTCCTCAGACCCATAGCCCCAGCCTCCTCAGAGAATACTGGACCTATCCCAATGAACAAGATACCATTCTATCCATCTTACAGATGGGAAAACTGAGGCTGGGAGAGGTTTTGTGACTTGCTCAATGTTTCAGACCTGCTGCCTAATGCCACTGGCCCATAGGCCTCCCTGCCTTCATCGAGGTGGGGAAAACAGGAGCCCTGGTGCCCACCGGTGGCCTGAGAGTCCCAGGTATGGACATGAGGCCTCTCCTGGAACATGAGGGCCCAAGGGGCCTTGCTGAAGCAGGCCTGCCCATTTCTGTTGGGGGAGGGACACCTGGCTGGGTGCTCCTGCCAGCAGCACAGACCCACCACTACAGACAGTCCCCATCAGGCCCTGCTGAGCACACGGAGGGCTCCCAGACCGGGGTCAGTCCAATGGCCTCCCCAGAGGTGGAGCCCTGACTTCTCGTGGGTCCTGGGAGCGGGTGGGAATGTTGGGGGCCATCCCATTCCTTGGCTTTTCCTGCTCAGTTTCTCAGGGGCCAGTCAAGCTGTAAGCATGTCAGAGGAGGGTCAGGGCCTTCAGAAAGGGGGGAATTCAGGTCCCCCAGGCATCCAGCATCTTGGCCCTGCCCTGTCCAGCCCTGAGCAGCAGGCACAAGGGCACACAAAGAGGCACACATTTCTGGACAGAGGTGGGATGGTCCTGTCCAGGGCAATCCTGGAGCGGATGACCAAGGGACAGAACGAACTCCATCTCTAGACAGTGGTCACAGGGATGCTGAGAAGGCCCCACACCCTCTGGTGAGGAGTGGCCCCCTAATGCAGGCCGCCAGACTCCAGGCCCGGCTCCAGGCCAACCATGGGTGCAGGTCCTGCCAGCACCATCTCCTATCTCCCTCCAATCTTACCCAGGGCCTGCACTGATTTCTGGTGCCTCCACCCACAGTTCTCTTCTGAAAACTGGCTGCCATCCTCCAAGGCCACCCACAGTCCCTCGTCATGGGCTACCCTCCAGGATGGGGCTGGCCAGCTCTCCCCACGGTGTTCAATTACCAGTGAGCAGGGCAGGCCAGGTGGGAGGCTGGGTGGGGGAAGGAAGCAGCAGTGGGTAACTGAGTGAGGGCAGAACACTCCCCTCGAGCCTAGACCTCTGCCGCTGGCTGGGGGTCCTCCGCTTCCCCACCATAGGCACCTCCCCTTCTGTGCTGCTAGAAGGCTGAACTTGGGGACAGAAGGCCTGTCTCCCTAGGGCCCTGCAGCACGGGCTCAGGCTGGGCACAAGAGGGCACTGATTCTTACAACTGCCCTGTGTGGCAGGCACTGCTATCAGCCCTCTCTTACAGAAGAGCACTGCGGGGCTCAGAGAGGTTCAGGGGTTGGCTCAAGGTCACACAGTAAGTGAATGTGGAGCTGGCACTTGAACCCCAGCAGACCTGGTTTTGGGTTCCTCTAGAGACCTGCCTCTTTCCTAACACGGTAGCCACTGGGAATGGTCACTGGATTCGAGGGACAGTGGCTCTGGGACCATGCTTGTTAGGCTAGCATGCCATCTCCCTCAGAGCCGGGCCCTCTGCCTCTTGTGTGGCATTGCTGACTTTCTGCAAAGAACCCGCTCCTCCCTTCCTCTTCTAGCTGTGGGCAGGGTGCTCTAGGACCTCCAACTGCAAGCTCTCAGCATCAGAGAAAGTGGGACCAGCGAACAGCCCAAGGCAGGGGTCCTGGAAGGGCAGCCCAGGAGGCTGGGCCCTGGGGTGTCCCATGGGGAGGGGTCTTTGCTCTACAGCCCCAGGTTGGGGGTGTGACTGTAACCCCCCTGCATCTGTCTGAATTCACTTGTTCGTTGTCTTAACTTCTGACTTATAAAGGAACACCTGTCATTGTGGCTGTGGACCTATGGCTCACGGGAGACCCCCGATTCCTGTCTGGACCTTGAGCCTGTTGCACGGTCTGTGGCTAGGTTCGGCAGGTAGAACAGCCCCAGTGCGCAGGAGGAGCTCAGGGAGCACTTGCTCAGGGATGCAGAAAGACTCAGGTTTGAATGTCCCCATCACCCGCTCCGTCCTTGCCCCCGAAGCCTTTCCCAGGTGCAGTCTCTTCTCTGTGCCCTGAGCCTCTGAGACTATGTGCAGAAGCCTGCAGACCCCTCTACAGGTGTCTAGGAAGCAGAGGATTCTGCAGCAGATCACAAAGGCGAAGTGCCGCAGCGATCAGAGGATGAGAAAACCAAGGTGTGGTGGCGCGCGTTGCAGGCCTTCCTGAGATGCGCACAACTGGGCAGCATGTCCAAGACCTGCTGGGATTGCCAAGTGGCACGGAGCTCCCCATAGCAAATGGAAAGGGCTGCAAACGCATTGGCAGCTTCTCCTGGCAACCATGTCCCAGATTCCGGGGCCCTGCCGTTGCCGTAAACACTGCATTTCGGTTAGAGGTGAGCACAGACACTCTGTCACTTTCTTGGCCACGTTCACCAACTCCTTGACTTCTTCCCCTGGGCCTCTCCATGCACACCAGTTACGAACCCTCACCTCCAATGACCTGCCTCCACACCTGTGTTCATCCACCCCACCTCGCCCTCCTTCTACAGCCGACCCCACCACCCACCCTTCAGGGCTGTCCCGCCCTGGGCAAAGACGGTTGCCCTCGCCCCTGTGCTCCACAGGTCACTCCCTCCACCTTGCTCTGAGCTTTGCTTGAAGTGCTTCTCAGGAGGGGCTGCTAGGATTTCTGGAAGCCAACTCCTAGCTGTTCAAGAGTGTCCGGCACTTCTCAGGGTCCCTGGCCACCCCAGCCCCACCCCCTAAGACTCTGGGACAACCAAAAATGCCACCTAGTAACTGCTCCTGGTCAGAAACACCACCTCGTCCTAGGCCTGGGGCTTTAGGGCTGTGTGTCTGGCCCATAGCGGCCCTCATGCCCCCCAGCACCCTCAGATGCACAGCGACAGGGAGGTGCCAGTCCCTGGGTCACTTGGAGGGAGGATGCCGAGACAGCTGCAGTTATCGGGCCTGTGGCGTGGGCAGCCCGTGGCAAGCCGGGGGAGGTCAGGGAGGGTGGAGCTGAATGACAGCCTCATCCTTTTAAAATAACTCTGTTAGTCCAGTGTGTCCCATGCTCCATGACAACCGGGGGTGCGAGCGATCATCTGAGCCAAGCCTGGCAGTGGGTGGCATCATCTCTCCCCAGGGCCTGGAGGGGCCCACAGGTGGGCAGGATGGATTCCCTTGGCCCCCAGAGCCAAGGATGGGCACTCAGGGCCCCGATGCCTGAGGACACACTCAGATGTCTCACACACACAGCTCCCTATGGTGGCCCAAATGGCTCCACATGGCATCAGGCACCAAGGACACGCTCAGACACAGGGATGGGCCTGGATGGCTACTTGCAGGTTGGGAAGTGGGTCCTCAGGGTTGGCCTGAAGGTAGGCACTGGCCACTGAACCCCAGATTCTCTGCTGATGGGGAGGGAGCCTGGGAAGGCACCCTAGTCAGGGCCCAGCTGCCCACCAGGGAGGGAGTTGTGCTGGCCTGTCCCTCCAGGTGTTGGCAGCACTGGGGACTGACCAGCTGGGGTACAGATGAGGCTCAGATCTGGCCAGGGTCTGCAGGCTCTGGACTGCTGAGTTTGGGATGGTCTGAAGGCCCCAACTGAGTTTCTCACTAGCTTTTGATCTTCTGGGAGGCAGAGCCCATGGCTTTTCATCATGTGTTCCAGAGACCAACAGAGGGTGAGCATACATGGATGAATGGATGGCGGAGTGGGGGTCCTTGTCCCCGCACCCCACCTGGCCAGCCTCCCTTGTCCCTCACAGCAGGGCAGGGCAGGGCAGGGCAGGGGGGTTCAGGCACTTGGTGCTCATCAGCACGACCAGCTCTGACCTCAGGAGGCCCTCCTGTAATCCCAGTGGTCACAAGGGCATTGACTGGGCCTCATGTGGGCCTGCAGGTTTCCTGGCCCCTTTCTCTACCGGGCCTTCCCCAGGCCTCCCTCCCTCCCCCTACCATGAAAACCAGGGCCCATCTCTCTTTGCACCTGCGGGTGCTCTGGGGCCTAAACCCCCAGCTCTCTGCACTCTGGCTGACCTCATCCTTGTACTTGGGACCACCTACCCAGCACCCATGGGACAGGGCCACACAGTGTCCCCTAGTGCCCCACTGAGGCGGGTGGGCATGGCCTCCTCCACTGTTTCCCCCACCGCCCCACTCCTCTCCTGAGGGGATCCCTCTCAGGTACCCACCCATCACTCAGTACCCACACCAGATGCCACTTGAGGGGCAGGACTCTGAGCTCTGGGGACTCCTTTCTGGGACCCAGTTTCCTCATCCACAAACTAAATGACTGGACCAGATGGTCCTCAGCCTGCCCTGCAGACACTGTGGGAGAGACCACCCAGCAACAGACTAGAGGAGGCCAGGGTGAGGTTGAAGGAAGCAGGGTCTTGGCACCTCAGTAGGTGGGATGGAGAGGCACAGAGCTGAGGCTCCTGTAGGGCCCCCCTTACCTGCCAGTTCCAGCCCACTTCCTCTATTCTGGTCCTTGGGTCCCCTGCAGGGCCCCAGGGGGAGCTCACAGCACAGTACCCCTTCCCCCTGCTGAGGGTCCCCTGCAAGGCCCCGGGGGAGCTCACAGCACAGCACCCCTTCCCTCTGCTGAGGGTCCCCTGCAAGCCCCTCTCCCCCACTCTGTGCTTAGGGAAGCTCTCCTCAGGGCTGTTAGCTGACCCTCCCCTAGCACCAATGCCCAGCGCTGTGTCTGGTTTTCTGTCTTCCCACCCTTAGCCCCTACCTGGTGGGTCCCCAGACAGCCTGGTCTTCCCTGTGAGATACAGTGGGGATGGCAGGCAGGGCCCTGGGCCTCTTGGGGGCTGAGGTCAGGGCAGATGGCAAGGGAGCAGGATTGATGGAGCCCCTCGGGGCTGCCCTGTCACCCAGCCAAGCCTCCAGAACCCAGGGAGCACTTAATGCAAATGAGCAGCGCGCCTGGGCTGCCTTACCAGGAGGTGGCTGCGTGCAACTGGCTGCCCTCCACCTCCCTGCGGCTCCAAGCCCTGCTTGGCCTCCTGGCCCCTCGGCCCCACTTCCTCCCTCTGGCATTCCACCTGGGGGCTCACCTGCCCTGAATGCTCTGTCCCCTGCTTGGGGGGCCCTCCCGCATGCAGGTGGGGACCCCGAGCCTGCCCAAGGAACACTGGTGTCACTGGGTAACAACCATGTCATCCAGGTGCCCCCAACCCCACGAAGGTGGAAAGGCTGGCCCCCTTTGTTGCCTGCCCTGGTTCTGGGCCATGACACAAAGGCCACATGCTGGGAACTCATTCTGGCACTGAGTGTCAGAATGCGAGCCCCCCCCCCTCCCCCCGCCCTGACTGGGATAGAGAAGTTGAGGGTACAGGGCCAGGAGACGAGCCACAGACCTGGTGGCAGTCAGGGCCCAGACCCATGGTCTCTAAGCGCTCCCATACCAGGGATGTGCCCCAAGAAGCTTGTGGGCAGGCAGGGGTACAGATCAGTCCAGGAGTTGGCCTGACACATTGCCGGGTCACCAGGGCCCCTGAACCTGTGGCAGACATGGGTACGTGGGAGGCATGGCCCTCTTCTGAGGGGCCATGGTCACAACACACTCAGGGCCCAGGATCACCTAAGAGCATGGAGCAGATGTGTGGGGCCACCAGCAGCCATGGGCCACACCGTGGCCCCTGATACCCCTAACCCGCAGGATATGGGATGGTGCCCACATCTGAGTATGCAGTCTTTGCAGAGATCACTGCTTAAGACAAGATACCATGGGAGTCGGTGGGCCCCTAAGCTGACTGCTGTCTTCACTTCTGTAGGGTGAAGTCTGGAGGCCGCACAAGGAGAAGGCCTGCAAAGAGGAAGCCAGATACCTACTGGCGGAGAAACCAATGCCAAGGATGGTCTGCCTACCCCCAGAGAAGACCGGAGAGCTCGGAGCAGACTCTGCCTCTTGGCAGTGGGAGGAGGCAGCCCTGCTGCACCTGGATCCTGCGCTGCCGGTGGGTCTTCGCATGGCCCTGGGAAGCCTGTGCGCTCCCAGACCCCCGGCACCCAGCCCAGGCCTGGCACACGGGAGGTGCCTGTAATCATTTCCTGCTGAGACCTGCCCAGACTTGGGGAGCACCGCAGGGAGAGCCCCAGAATGTGGGTGGCTGGGGGATGCCCAGGGAAGTGGAGTGGCAGGGCCAAAACCCCCGGAGAGGACGGAACCGGCCATGTGCCATGGGTGAGCACCAGGAGGACCCACTTGGTGGGAGGGTGTGTGCCAGGAAGGTGAGCCAGCCAGGAGCTCTTGGGAAGTGACCCCAAGGCCGCGGGCAGATAAGGGGATAGGATGAGGCTGACCTGGCCGCCTCAGGGGCTCCTAGACCCACCTAGGACTCTAGGATTCTTGCTGGGAGAGCACATGTGCACTCTCCCACCTAGAGCTTCCTGGCATCCACCCTCTGAAGACAGTGGAGGAGGCTGGTGGCCTGGACCCTGCCCTACAGTGCAGAGGACACAGATGGGAGGCCAGGCCTGGCCTCACCTCACACCTGGCTACTGTGTGGGAAGTAGTACTACCTGCGAAGACGGGATAAGGCCTGGGGTGGGAGGAAACATCCCCCAATCTGTGCGCCCCACCCCCCCACAGGAGACTTCCTGCAGCTCAGGGCACTTGCCCAGGCCTGTCTTAGACAAACAGCAGCAAGAAAGGCGGCCAGCCACTGTGTCAGTGAGAAGGCAGGCTCCAGGGTGGGTGGCCTCGGGCTGGAGCCCTCCCGCTGCTGGGCCCGTTTCTTCTCCTAGATGTGGGCAGTGAGCTGACCCCACAGGGCTGTGCGGACAGCTGCACGTGATCAGGGATGGCGCCAGTGTCCAGTCCCTCTAGGCCCTGACACAGGCTGGAAACTCATGTCTTGCTGTGAAACTATACTGCACCAAAGCAGGTCTTGGGAAGAAGCCTCTGGGTTATGAGAGAGGTGCCCAGCCTCTCGCTGCCCAGGCATGTCCAGGCCTGAGAGTGGTGGATGCTGGTCCCATGCCTGACCTGATTCCTGGTGGCCAGGGGTGAGCCCCTCTCCTGGCCTGTCTCCTGTCCAGGGCCGGCTAGACAGACACCTGTGCCTGTGGGTGTGGATATCCCAGCTCGGGCCTGGACACGCCCATACCAGCCAACTGGGCTCTCCTCCTGGCTCTGACGCCCGGCCTGCTGCCAGGCCAGTGTGTCCCCAGTCCCTCTCCCAGGAGGCCTCTGTGGCCCCAAAGGCCTTCCAGTTCAGGCTTACACTGTTCCTTCATTACTGCCTGCATGGAACCAGACCAACATCTCCCATCTCCTAGGCTCATTTGCCCCTGGATCAGGCATTTGTCTGTGACTCCTGGGGACCCGGCCTAGTGTGGTGCGGGGGACATACTGGCTGCTCCTTGCACTGGCCAGTAAGACACAGTCGGGCCACACTGTGTCCGCCCAGGGGTCACCTGATTCACGCCCTGGTGCCTAGGAACAGCCCTCGTTATCGGGGCAGGAGCAGCACACCACGAGGCCCACTGAAGAGCTGGCCTTCAGCAGACAGGCACGGAGGACCAGGCGGAGGACAAAGCTCAGCTACATGGAAGGCTGATTCACCCACAGCCCTGTCCTGATGGAGACACGGAGGCCAGACCAAAGGCTCAGGAGGCCAGACCAAAGGCTCAGGGGGAGTTCAGCTCACACAGGTTCTTAGCCGGCCTCAGAAATGGAGCCAGGCCCCAGAGAGGCATCAGGAAAAGGCAGCTGATGATCGGCTGTGGCCTGGCCTGGGATTTCTATTCCTGGCCTCTGGACTGGAAGGGCTTGAGACCTCCAGAAAACTCAGGAACCCAGGACTGGGCAGCAGTGAATGCCACAGGCTTTGGGGTCAACAGACTGGGTTGCCATCCCTAGTGGCCTGTCTCAAGTGGCCTACGTGCGCTTAGCAAAGTTACGTGGCTTCCCTGGGCCTTGTTTTACTCATCTGTAAGTCAGGTCTAAGAACACCTGTCCTCATCTGATACATCAGGGAGACAGAAGCAGGAAGAGACGTGCACTGAGTCTTGGTCCTAAAAAGGGCTCTCAAGCACTGGACGCCGCTGACTGAGGGGGTCTGCCTGGGCCTGCAGAGATTTCGGGGCAGGGGTGAGGGGCAGAACATGCACCAGGGCCAGCAGGCAGTGCATGGGGCCAGCGTCCCTCCTGGGGACCTTCAGGGGGCTTGTGACTGTTACTCTGTCATGCATGAAGATGCAGAGGCAGAGAGGCCAAGTGGGGCAGGAATCTGGCGCAACAGGACTGCCTTCTGAACCCAGGCCTGGGGAGGATGTCCCTCCTCTCGCAGGAGCACGGCAGCATGTCCGGCAAGGTGCTCAGACCGTTGCATCATGCGGGTGGCCCTTGCGAATCCTGGCTCCCTTGGGCCTCCCCACCACGTGCCTCCCCCCCATCTCAAAGCTGGGGATGATGAAACCACAGGTCCTCGAACAGTGGAGGGCCAGAATGGCGGCACAACTGGGGGCCGAGGACGGTCTGGAGACTCAGGCCATGAGCCAGGTGGCTTGGGAGAGCCCCCAGCCCCCAGCTCAGGGACAGATGCTAGGTGGGTTCTCTTGGGCCCAGCCAGGAAGGCCCTCCCTGCGGTGTGGGGGGCAGGGCTGGGGCTTCTGAGGGCTCTCCCCTAGAATCCCTTGCCACCCCCGCAGTCAAAGCTGGTACACAGAAGCCATGGTTTCTGTCGATGGGCCCAAGTGTGGTCCCTGCTGTGGCCTCCTGTAGGAGGCCTCCCTTGCTGGCAGGAGGGCAGAGGGGTAGCTAACTGGTTCTCATTGCATGGACAGGCCCCTCTGGCCTCCAACCTCCAGTCCTGGATCCCTAGACTCCTCCCGCTTTGCCAAGGCCCTTGGTCAGCCCCAGCCCACCCTGCATGGCTCCACAGAGAGCAGGACACAGGTGGGTCCCCAGACTGAGAACCTCCCCAGTGCCGGGAACTGGGCCAGGTTTTGTGGCTATGGCAGAGAAGTGTACAGACAGAGGTGGTCCCTGTCCCCAGCAGCCCAGGAAGGGTCAGAGCCATGCAAAGGACATCACTCGAGTGTCGGGAGGCCAGAGTGGTGCTGAGAGATGTCCAGGAGCCAGGAGCAAGCTGGGAACCAGGAGCAAGCTGGTCAGCACCGGTGGGCCTATATGCCTGTGCGAGCCAGCATGGGGCTCGGCGTTTGCCCCACACCCGCAGAGGGGCCCTGGGCAGGCTTGGACTAGTGGCCCTCACTGGCTCTGAAGCACACTGGCCAGAGGGAGGGTTCCCCTGTGGCCTTACCGGGCTGCGAAACCCCCAGGACCACTTCTTCCCCTGTAAAACGACGACAGCTGTCATCACCGAATGCCAGGCCCAGCCGCCCAAAAACATCACAGGAAGTCCCACACGGGAGCCCTGGGAAACCCGGGAGCCCCGACATTCCCCACTCTCACAAGCTCACTGACATTTCTGGTCCCCCAACGGAGGCTGGAAACACAGCCCGAAGACCTAGGGCCCTCTCCTTGCCTCCCCCCCACCATCAGCGCCTGCTGAATCAGGGTGGGTTTTCACCAGGTGGCGACCCCAGGGCAGGGAGCTGGTGGCCTGGCGCCTGGGAGAGGAGACCAAGGCCAGGGCTCCCAGAGAGGCCGTGTGCTCAGGCCACCAGAGGGCGCCTGGCCCACAGAGGCCAGGCCCAGTCGCAACAGGAGGGGACACAGGGCTTGCTGCTGCCCCGGGAGGTCACCCTGTATCCTTTGCTCCACGTGGCGCTGGCACTCATCTCAGTGCCTGGCCCTGTAGGGCCCTCTGGAGTTGCAGTGCTCTTGGGAGCTTTAGCTGCAGGGGGTCAGGGAGAGGAGCTCCTCTGAAGCCCTTGGCCCTAGGATGGAGAAGGCTTGGGGTGCCGGGAGAAAGGGGCCCTGGCAGGGAGGGCGGTGACCCTGCCCGGACCGCAGTCCCCAGCGTTCCAGGCCCAAGGGAGGGCAGCACTCGAGCCCTGACCAGCACGATGCTAAGACAGCTGCTGAGTAGCCATCCTCCTCCAGCTGGACAGACAGACAGCACCCCATGTGCACCCATCACACTCACAGACTGAGATGCACTTTGATTGCCCCGGGTCCCTACTCCACTGCGTCCAACTGAAGGGGAACAAAACCCAGCTCCCAGCCCCAGCCCAGCCCCACCTCTGCATCCCGTTTGCCCCACTGTCTCCCAGCCGTTGGCAGCTGCCCAGACTGACACTCTGTCTCTCGGCCTAACCAGGACAGAGGCCTGTGGATTCGAGTAAGTTTAGGATGGTCCCTAAGGACACAATGGCCAAGTGGCAGTGGATACAAGAAAGAGAGGCACAGGGGAAGGCTTCCATCCAAGATCTGGGGCTTGGTGGGAGCAGTGGCTCAGTGGACCTTGAGACCCAGGCATGGGGCAGGATCCAGCGGAAAGGCCAGGGACACCCAGGCAAAAGTTCCTGTTTGTGCGGGAGGAGGGGCAGTGGTGGGCAGAGGGCCCCGAGCTGGCCCCAGGCACCCAGGCATGTCCACCTGTCCCACCAGAGAGGCAGTCCTGATAGTAACAGGAACTCTCAGCGAGGGAGACACAAGAAGGCCTGCTTTGGGGTCCCTGTGAGGGTGGAGGGGCTCTCCAGAACACTGGAGGATGAGCAGATATGTCAAAGGACCTCTCAAGGCAGCTCTCTCTGTGTCCGACCTTCTGGGGGTCAGGGGGTCAGAGCCCGGCTGCCTTTCTCCCACTCCCCAGAGAGGCAGGGCCATGGGCCTCACAATGTTCCACACCTCTGTCATTCAGAGTTTCTGCAGCCGTGGTCATTCCTCGTCCCCCCAGGGTCACCATTTGAGCAGAGTTCTTACTTGAACATGGCTGCCCCTAGTTTGGGAGAAATCCCTCCCTGGAGGAATGCTGGTCTGCTCTGCTGCTGCTCCCTGGTTCCAGGCACACCGCACAGGACCCAAGTGCGCTTCCCCACACGTTTGCAGTTTGAGGAGCCCGGGGGTCGGGGTGGTCCTTTGGACACTGTACTCCACCCCCCACCCTCACATACCCTGGCTCCAAAGCTCCTCAAAGGCTCACAGGGAGAGGGTGAGCAGGACTGAGGGCAGCTGCAAGCCTGAGGATGCCTGGGAGGGTCGATGTTCTTACAAAGAAAAGACATGGCCCCTGGGCGGGATCCAAGGCGCCGACCACCTGCAGCTCGACTCCCCGCCAGAGGCAGCCCAGAGTGCCCCGCCAGCCAGCGGGCCAGCGAGCACAAGTTCCCCAGGCAGGAATCCGGGTTTACAGGCATTCCCGCTCCAGGTGGCAGAGGTCGTGCCTCACCCCCAGGCACCGGGCTGGCACTCCACCTCTCAGGGGCCCCACTCCCGCCAGGAATGGGGGACCTCTAATTGAACCCAGCTAGGCTGCCGCTGCTGGGGATCCCACAGGAATCCTCAGGCCCCACTGGAGGCGGCTCCCGAAGAGGCCCTAACAGCCAACTGGGAGTCCCCAGCCCGAGACCGCCGTCAGCTGCGCCCAGACAGCCAGCCCCGCAGCCAGCCCAGTGCGCCCGGGGGCTCCGACTCTCGCCCCGCCACCGCGCAGGGCCGAGCCAATGGCCGAAGACGCCCAGCTCTAGCTGTGGCCCTGGAGGACGCTCCCCGCCGGGGACTGCCCGACCCACAGCCCCACGAGGACAGCTCAGCGGGGGAAGGGGCCGGTGTGCGTGCTGGGGGCTGGAGGGCGGCCGAACGGAGCGCAGGAGACCCGGGCGGCACTTGGAGGCGAGGGCCCGAGGGGTGCAGACAAGGCGGCGCGATCTGGGCGCAGGGCAGACCAAGGGAGAGCAGGAGTGCGCAGGAGAATCCCCAGACACGCCGGGGTCCGGGGCCCCCCGGGCCGCGCCCTCACTTACCCGAGATCTCCGCCTGGGGCACGTCGCTTAGGCTGAAGCCCTTGGCGCCGTAGATCTGGCGGACTTCGCTGCAGCTCCGGCTCTTGCTGGCAGGGTCCCCGCGGGCGCAGGCGGCCAGCGCGGCGGCCGCGCAAAGCAGCCACCAACCTCGGGCCCGCAGCTCCATGGCGGGGCCGGGGCGCCCCGGCCGCACGCCCGCCCGCGCCTCTCTCGGATCCCGCCCGGGGCCGCGCAGCCCCCGCCGGCGAAGGGCAGAGCCAAGGTCCCGGCGCGTGCGGCTCGCGGTCCGCAGGAGGCGGCGGCCGAGAAGGCGGCGACAACAAAAGCCGGCGGCGCGGGGCGCGCGGGGCGCGAGGTCCGGCCGCTCGGTCGGGCGGCACAGAGAGCGGCGGGCGAGCGCGCAGTCCCGGCTCGGCGCCTCCCCTGCGGGCGGCCCGGCCCCTCGGCAGCCGGGGAGGGGGCGGGGTGGGGCGGGGAGAGCAGGGGCGGGGCGGGTAGGGGCGGGTAGGGGCGGGGCGCGCGGGGCGGGGAGCTGCGCGGCCGGGCGCGGCGCGGGGCGCGACGAGGGGTCCGCCAGGCGCTCTTCCAGCTCCGCGGGCCTTGGGCCCCGCCGGCTCGCGGGAAGCTGCGGACGGCCGGAGGGAGGCGGGGCCGCCGGGGAGAGCGCGGGCCGTGGCGGGGTCCCCGGGGGCGGGTCCCCCCAGTCCAGCGCCCGGGGCGGTGGCACCCCCAACTCTGAGGGCGGGGGCGGGGGCGCTGAGGCAGGGCTTCCCCCGCCGGACATGACGTCACGCCTCCCGCACGCCTATCAGAGGCTTCCCCGCCCCCGGCCGAATTGGGCCTCCCTCCGGTCTCCTCCTCCCTCGCTCTCGCCCTGCCTCCGTGCGCCCTGGCTGCGCGTCCCGCTCATCCCCTCCCGCCGCGCCTCCTTCTTCTTTGCGCGCCGCCCCCTCCTCGCCTGCACCCCTTTACCAGCCCCTCGCCCCCTACGTCCACTGCAGTCGCCCCCCGCCACCGCTCCAGCTCGCACCTGAGGTTTTTGTGGGGGCGGATGGGGGGCTGTGCCCTGGAAACTAGCTGGGAGGCCAGACCCCACCCTTCCCAGCCCTTCAGACAGGCGGCCGAGGACTTAGTTATTGGAGACTGTCAGCGGGCTTTTGGTCCCTCCGCGTGGGTCCCAGAGAAACAAATGTGACCGAGGCAGAACGTCCCTATTGGCTTGGGGCGTTGGGCGGTGGCAGGTAGCCTCTCCGGCCAACAACAGGTCAGGTAGCCTGGGAGGTGAGGAGAGCGTGCAGGTCAGAGGGCTTGACGGGGAGCTCCCGGGGCTGGTGGGGTTGACAGGCCCGGTGCAGGCTGGTGCAGTGAGTGGGCAGCGCCCCTAGCTGCAGAGGGAACTGGGCATGCGGGGGTTGGGTGGGGGGAATCTGTGAAGAGGGAGGTAAGAAGACCAGGGCGCTGGTGTCTGGAGGGCTTCTCTGTTTCTTTCTTCCCGGGCTGCTGGGCCTCTCCCCTGGCCTCCTGCTTTCCCCACTGCCATGTAGGGCAAAGGCCTCAGAGACCACCAGGCCATGAACCTGGATGCCTAACTGGCAGAAATGGGAGGAAAGCAAATAATCCGGCACTCCTGGTGGTACCCCTGAGGAGGACCCTGAGATGACCAGCAGCATGGCCCTGAGTGCCTGGACTTGGACCTCCCTGCTGGGAGCAGGCCCCTGGGGTGCCACCCACACCTCCCTGCCTGGCCTGCAGGCCATCAGCCGGGTGGGCTGTGAGCAGGGTCGGTGGACCGCCATCCCTCCCCTGCCTCCCTGAGGGACTGACTCAGCTGCCCCAGAAGGGACCTGGGGTCTCCTGCCCCACCTCCCAGAGAAGGCTGCTCCCTTCACCCAGAGACACTGAGTCATTGTATGGAGGGAGGCTGTGCGGACCCAACCCAAGTATACAGACCTCCTGCCCTCCCCACGCACCTGCTGCCTCATCATGTTGGTGACTCATAGAGCCCCCACCCCCCCTACAGCGCGCACATACACACAGGCTTACTCCTTGCCCACGCCTGGCACAGCCGCCTGGACACCTCTCCCTGCCACACCACATGCCTGCCTGGCGGAGGCCACCCGTGGGAGGGTTAGGAGCACTGGCCCAGGGCCTGTCTATAGGAGCTCACCTCTGGCCATGGCCATATGCTTCCAGGTCTGGCGGGAGCCAGGACTGAGGCTTCAGCCTCCTGGAGGGTCTTCCTGTCTTGTTTTGGTGATCACTGTTGCCACCTCTTAATCCAGCCAGACCGGGAAATTCCTCAGGGTGGGGTTGGTGTCCAGGGTTTTGCTGGGTCTTCAGACAGCAGGGTAGCCAGAAGGTCCACGGGCTATGCTTCTGTGGCAGGTTTCCAGGATGGCCCAGCTGGGGCACCTCCAAGGTGTGGAACAGCTCCATCCCCTCGAGAAGGGCTTCCGGCTCCCTGAATCGCTGCAGTTAGCCCAGGGGCAAGGAGAGGAGCTGTGACGGGGCCTTTCTGTGGGGATGGCACGTGGCCAGGAGGTCCTTAGGTGGGGTGGTCCTCCTGGCTCTGATGGGGCCGCACTTGCTGGAGAGTACTGATGACAAGGAACAAGGAAGCCGAGCACAGGGGGCAGCCGGCAAGTTGGTTGTAGACATGTGGCTGCTAGGCGGTCACTGCTGGAGGTGGCTCTCCTGAAGGCTGCCGATGTGGGGACGAGGGCTGCGGGGGCATGTTGCGGGGGAGGTCCTGGCTGCACCCCGGAATCCCTTGCCATCTTTCTGTCCGGTTGAATGGCCCACAGAGCCTTGCTTGCCTCCCTCCCCCCACCAAGGGGCATACTTGGGTTTTACAGACCTGAGCTCCATCCCGGGTCATCTGCTCGGAGCAGCTGCCTCACGTCCCGGCCAAGAGCTCCTGTTCCCAAGACCCAGGCTGCCTCAGTGGACCATCCTTCCTGCCAGATGAGGGACGCCCATCAGCCAGGCCTGGGCACAGCTTGGCACAAGCAGCTGGGGGCATGGGGACCAGGTCCGGGTCACTGGGGAGGGACCACCTGAGCCTGCCAGGTCCATGTCACCCTGTTCGCCAGCACCCCCATGCCGTTACCACGGCCTCCGTTGGCCGGGCAGGAGCTGCAGTGGGGATTAGGGGGGTGTGCCAGGGGATCCCTGGGGATGAGGGTGAGGGCTGACAGAGCTGTGTGTGTCCCTTGGCCCAGCCACGGGGATGGGGCCACCCCTTCCTGCTTGGGGTGTTGGCCTATCCGCCGTGTGGGTGCACACGTATGGCAGCAAGGTGGAAGGTTCGAGTGGGCCATTTGTTTGCCCACTCATAAAAACGAAAATTGCCTGGGTCCTTGAGTTAGTGGCATGGGACAGACACTGGATTGGCCCTGCTGCCAAGCGAGGAGCTGGGAAGAAAGGGGCCATTTAGGGTCATCTCAGTGGGGCGCCTGTGGGCTCCCCAACATTTCCTCTTCTGGAGGAGCGGCCTGAGTCCTGGAGGGCACGTGTTGCAGCTCAGGGTCCCTCTGCCCTCCGCTTCCTGCCTCTGCCCAGGAGGATCTGGGTACGTGGGGCCCCCGATTTCGACCTAGGGGTATGAGCCCGTTGGTGGTGCTACTGAGAAGCAACAGAGCTTTTTCTCTGTTGAGCCTCATGATGACTTTTGGTAACCCAAAAGCAAGTTTCCAAGTAGACCCAACAGTCAAAAGTTGCTTCTATCCACATGTGCCTGCTCAGAATGTTACTGCTACCTGTGTACCCTGACAAGGGCCGAGTCCTGCTGGCGATAAGATGTGTGAGGTCAGAGGGCACAGGGCAGAGGTGACTGGGCTGGAGCACCCCTATCAATGGGGGCCCTGGGAGGTGGTGTGATGTCCTGGGCCAGAGCAGAGGACACAGGGTCCTGTAGCTCTGCAGGACGCTAGGGACCCTACTGGGGGAGGGACAGCCTGCTGGAAGCAGTGGGCACCGCAGGGTGTGGCTGATGGATAGGTGTGACCCTGGGCCTGGGTGAGGCTTGGCCGGGCAGGGCTTTCTGCAGCAGCACTCGGAGTCCCTGATGGACAGAAGCTCAGGCTAGCAGGCTCTGAGTGGCTCTGTAGGACCCTGGAGACAGGAGGCGAGCTGCTCTCTGGCCTCTGCTGCCCCGTCTCAGGATGGTGGCATTTGGGAAAAATGCTTTGCTCATTGAACTGTTCTCTTGTCCTTAGGAAGGACCTGGGCCCAAGACTCCCAGGGATGGCTTCAGTGTGCAGTCTCTGAAATGTGGCTTTGGTCTGGCCCTGCTGGACAATCAGTGGGACTCTAGAAGCCCTATCCCATCTACCCCCTCCTCTCCACCCCCCGCCACTAAGCCTAGGCCTGGTATGTACTCCAGAGAAGCTCAACTCTGAGTCTTAGCTGCACAGCACCCTTGCTTCCCAAGTTTGGCAGGCGGCCCTTTGGGGCAGCACCTGGGGGAAGTTTGCAGGATGCAGAAAATCTGGGTGCCATTATTCTGCAAAGGTGGTCCTACCCTTACCGAGCCCCGCCTCTCTCCAAACCCCAGCTGGGGCAGTGGACTTCAAGGCAAGGCTCCCTGGCAGCCTGCTGGGCCCAGCAAGCCCTTTGATCTGCCAGAAGTCTGGGCATGCCTCTCTTATCCACGGCCAGGGAAGGGAAAGCCGATGGAGGAGCAAGGCTCGGTCATCCACATGGGGCGGCGGCTGGCCGCACCTGAAGGAGGAGCTGCTGGGGGCGGTTTCTCAGGTCTGAGCACACACCCAGCTGGAGGACAAGGCCCACACACTCAGCTCTGGCCTGGGGCTGGTTGCGGTCTTCCCTGGGCTGCCTTCCCCTCCCTGGCTCCTAGAGGAAGGGGGAAGCCCAGTCCCGGGGTGCCCAGGCGCAGGCTGACATGTTGGGACACAGCACCCATTTGCCTGGCGCAGACATGTATGCCTGGCCCCCTTGGGCGCCTGGGCCTCAGAAGCTCGCTGCTTTCCTGCTGGGCTGCCAGTGCTTCCCTCCACACACCTCCGCTGTCCTGGGCTCTGTGGCTTCTCAGTGTGCCAGCCAGACCAGTTCCAATCACAGCCCGCCTGCAGAGCAAAGCTGGGGAGCTTGGTATGGCTCTGCATCAGGTCTGGCCCGCTCTCGGCCTCATGGCTGGCCCGACCGTCCATTAAACCAAACCAAATTCTTCGTCATTCTCCAGACATGTGTGGATTACCCCCAGAACCTTCTCTCAATCTCAGGGCAGGCCTGAGAGGTGGCCTCCAGCTGCAGAGGTTGGGAGCTGAGGGGCTGTGTGTCCTGCAGATGTGGCTCCTGAAAACTGGGGGCGGGAGGGGGGTCACTCTTTGCTGGGTGAGGCCACCCACTGTCCTTTTATCACCCTTCCCAGGGCATGCGCGGTGTCCAGGTGCCCTCTGAAAGCCCAGGGAAGGACTTCCCTCTGGATGAGCTGGCTGAACACAGGGCGGCCCAGGCACCGGGCCCGGTCCTGCCCATACTGTGGCAGCCAGGGGTCCACCTCGAGGCCGGAGGAGGGTCTGGTTTCCGCTTGTCATTTTTAAAAAGGAACAAATCAGCATCTAAAACAAGCTACTAACTTGTTCTTCGGGAGTTGTACCATTGTTTAAAACTGGGTGAGCTGGGTCTGGCCAGATGCTCCCCGGTGCTGGGTGTGTGACAGATCTCAATGGCAGCTGTGTACCCCCTGCTGTTGGCCTCAGGGATGTCCAGCAGCATCTGGGTCTGGCAGGAAGTCCGGTGCCTCGGCACCTGCAGAGTGTCCCACCGCTCTCCACGGTGTCCAAGGACATGACCTCATGTGGTCAGCCCCAAGTGCTTTCTGAGATCCTGTAGGTGTGGGACCTGTGGTCACCTCGTGGGCCTAGATGCCGAAACACGAGAGACTTGGTGACTCCACGAGGCCATGTGGCCACTGAGCTGTGCTCAAGGAACTGACCTCCCTTCCTGACCTTTGCTGCTCCTGATGGAGGGGCCCTGGGATACGGGGCTGTTGTCCCAGGGTCTTCCCCAGGGAGGCTGCCAGAGAGCGTGAGTGAGTCGAGGTGGGAGTCAGCCAGTCCTGGAGGAGCAGATAGCAGAAAGGTCCTGTCTCCATCCCCCACAAAGGGCCAGGAGCCACAGGGGCGGGCAGGGAGGAGGAGATGGCTGTGGCTCCCAGGGCCTTGCTGGCAATTCCTGAGCAGGGGCAGGGAGGAGGAGCTGAGGAGGACCCAGGCCCATCTTGGGCCCCACGAGGCTCAGAATAGCCTGCACTGTAGGAGGCTGGCTGGCGCAGGGCAGGGCTGGGGTGTGGGGAGGAAATCTGGGGGCTCACAGCGAAGACCCTTCTTTGGAGAGGGGCCCTGCCAGACGAGGAAGATCTTGCCACCTTGGCACAGGTGAGGCCAAGTCCTGAGATGGACCCTGGGGTGAGACACTGACAAGTGGAGCTGAGAGAAGGTTCCAGCCCCCTGTGGCAGGTTGAGGGGAAGTGCTGGGTCTGCCTGTGTGTGTATCTGTACAGCAGTAAAATCCTGCTGGTGGGAGGGGGCATCTGATGCTGACCTGCCAGCCCACCCCAGGGACACAGGGCTGAAGCAGGGAAGTGGGACCCCTGAGGCCTGTGGGATGGGGTGGTCTTTTCAAGATAGGGCCAGGCTACTGGCCTCAGAGGCAGGGGAGAGGGTGGGGATGGTCTGGCCAAGTGGTTGAGGGAAATTGGGGGCCCCCAAGGACAGCAGGGATGTCTCCATGGATAAAGGAGTCAGGGAGCCAGAACCAGACACAGCTGAGGAGCTAGGGAAGAGGCCGGTGAGCACAGCCTACCGCCGGAAAGTGGACCGTGGGGTCAGCTCAACCCACGTCCCCAGTCCCTGGTCAGTTCTGGTCCACTTTTGCTGGGTAGGAGCAGGTGCTGGGGGGAAGGTGGCCCTTCCCCAGAGGCAGCCCATGGCAGTGACTCTTGACGCTTACCTTTCAGTGAGGGTCTGGCAAAGCTGTTCCAGAGAAGGGGACAGACAGGGCAGCTCAGCCTTCCTGAGGGCCCTTGATCAAAGGGCTCCCCAGGGCTGATTTGAGGACTGAGGCTGGTCTGGCTAGGGAGGGACAGGAACTGGAGGAGGGAGCTGGGGTGCTGCCCCGCACCCCCCCTGTGCCCTCAGCCTTGGCCCAGGAACCTCTCAGGGTGCTGGCCTTGCAGGGAGATTAGGGGGCTCTCTGGCAGGTGGGGGCTTTCTGAGGAGGCATGCTGCGGGGTGGGGGGGGGGTTCAGCCAGGGGAGGGTGGAGCCGGGGTAGGGGCAGGGCCTCCAGCAGCCCCTGACCCTGAAGACACAGCCCTTAGCCTCCCCAGAGCCCACCCCATCACTACCTCCAGCATGTGGGCGCCTGGCTGAGCCACCCGGGCACCACATGTGGTCTCCTGCTGCCTCTGTCTTCATGTTTTTATAGGAAAAATGGGCACAAAAATGGTCAGTTGTTCCCTGATTGGCCAAAAAAAACCCAACAAAACCAAGGGGCTGACACTTCCCAATTTAAAAACTTACTGCATCGCTACGAAGCAAGTTGAAACAGCCTGATACCTGCCTAGAGGGAAATCTCTAGACCAAGGGACGAGAATGGAAAGTCGGAAACAAGGCCTGATACATTGATGGTCAACTGCTTTTCGACAAGGGGGCCAAGACCGTCCAATGAGAGGAAGACTCATTCCTTCAACAGATGGTGCTGGGTCCCTACCTCACACCACACACAAAAATGAGCTCGAGATGGATCAGAGGGACCTGCACGAAGAGCCAAAATTATAAAAACTCCCGGAAGAAAACCCTGGGGGAATCTTTGCGGCCTTGGACTTGGCGACAGTTTCTTAGCTACAACACCAGAGCCCAGGCAGCCAAGAAAAGGCTAGATACATTGGACTGTCAGCGTTAAAAATTTCCGGGCAGGGAGAATGCAAAGACAGTCCACACGCGGGAGAAAATGTTTGCAGATCACAACCCTGAGAAAGATTTCATATTCAGGATCTAGAATGGACTCTTCTGGCTTCGCAACAGAAGGTCAAACAACCCTCTGAAAAGTGGGCAGAGGGCTAGAGCAGACATTTTTCCAAAGAAAATACGTAAATGGCCAAAACGCATGAAAAGAGGCTCCACGTCATCAGTCACCAGGGAAATGCAACTCCAGGCCCCAGTGAGATGCCCATCATCCCCACTAGGATGGCTGGGATCAGGTGGAAAATAGTGTTGGCCAGGGTAGGGGTGGGGGGTCTGGCACCCTTGTGCCCTGCTGACGGGAATGGGAAATGGGGCAGCTGCCGTGCGAAACAGTTTGGCAGTTCCTCGAAAAAGAAAGCATAGACTGATCATTGGATCTAGCCATTCTGCTCCTGCGTGTCTAAATGAAAGAATGGAAACCAGGTACTCAGACAAAAACTGGTGCACGAATGTTCACAGCAGCCTTAGTCACAGTAGTCAAAACTGGAAACAAGCACATGCCCATTGACTAATGAAAAGATAAGCAAAGTGTGACCCACCCACACAACAGAGTATTATTCAGCCACAAAAAGGGCTAAGGTTCTGACACACACAGCGGCATGAACGAATCCTGAAATCGTTAGGCTCCGTGAAGGAAACCAGACACAAAAGCCACGTCGTGCGTTCCACTTATAGGAAAGGTCCGGAGCGAGGCAGCCCACAGACACGGAAAGCAGCTGAGCGAGGCCCCGAGCTAGGGGGACAGGGAGGCAAGAAGTAACCCCAAATAGGTAAGGGGCTTCTTTCTTGGGGGATGAAAATGTTTTTGTTTTTGTTTTCTCTTTTTAAATTTACTGGACAGAGAGACAGCATGGGCAGGGAGAAGAGGGAGAGGCAGTCTCCTTGCTGAGCAGGAGCCCGATTCGGGGATTGATCCCAGGACCCTGAGATCATGACCTGAGCCTAAGGTAGACACGTAACGATGGAGGCCCCCAGGCAACCCCGGGGGTGATCATACAACACTTCGAATGAGCTCAGTGCATGAACATTTTCAAATGGTAAATTTCACGTTATGTGGATTTTACTTCAATAACAAAACAAAGCAGAACAAAGCTGGGCTGTCCTGAGTGTAAATTGAAGTCTTGAAGCCGGGTGGGACACCTACATTCTTGCTGAGGTCCCAATGTGTGCGTTCCAGAACGCGGACAGCCTGGGACTCGGAGCAGCCTGTCAGGGTTCCCCACTGCAGCTTCAGGCCCTGGTCGAATTGCACTTGTCACTGGGACGCTGGAGTCTGTCCCAGGAAGCCTGGGGTTGCAGGGATAGCAGGAGCCTCTGGTGGGCATGGTTGGGATGGGGGGAGAGGAAGTTCCCTGGGAAGAGCTGAGCTTCTCAAACTCAGTCGAGGGCCAGGGGTTCTGGGCTCTGCTTTTGGTTTCCCATCCACGTCCAATGGATTGCTACCTTTGCAATGTACAAGATCCACGCCCTCCCAGTGTCAAATTGCCACAGAGGCTTCCCCATGCGCACCCATCCCATTTCTCACCAGCTCAGAGAGGTCGTGGGCCACATACAGCAGACCAGGAATGTGGAGAGGAACTGGCCTAGGCATCAGTTACTCTGTTCACCTCCCCTGCAAGCCAGCTGCCCAGCCCAGGCGGGGCCATGGGGGAGTATGGCTGCACCCACCAAGCCCCTTCCCGGTCCCCACCTCTGGCTCCTGAGCTCAGAACTCCCAGTAGGGCCTGGGGCAAGGGGACAGTCCCTTTTGCCCAGGCTGGCAGCAACCAAGGGCAGCATCCCTACCTGGATATTTGCCCCATGCCCTGTCCAGACCAACAGCCCGGCCCCAGGATTTGTGTCTACCAGGAAGACTGCCAGTGACTGGCCCCCCCAGAGCCTCTCTCTTAAGTGGGTGAGACACACCCTCAAGGCCGGGTTCAGAATGAGGCTCGAGTGGGATGCGCAGATGTGTCCAGCTTCTAACAGAGAAGTGGGTCACCCGACGGTGTGCTTTCTGCTACTCTCATTGCCTCAGGAAGACCCCCAGCCCCAGGCCCACTTCCTCTGGCCTGAAGTTCCTTCCTACTTTGTCTGCAGATTTTCCAGAAGGAGCTATTCTCGACAAGTGTCTGATTCTCCAGCTGCACCCTCAGGCCATCTGGAATTGGGCACTGTAAGGTAATCATGAGATGCGAAGCACACAGAGGCCTCACCTGCTGGCCATGCCCCCCTGTAGTGCTCAGAAACACCCAGAGCGACCCTGGGGGCCTGCAGTGATGCCACATGTACTGATTAGCAGGACCCGTAGTGGGGCTGTCCCATCAGCTGGGACAGGGACCACTGGCAGCAGCCCTGATTGGAGAGGGGGCGGCGCTAGAGGAGGAGGAGGTGAAAGTGGCCGAAGATGGCTGCTCTCAGCCACATCTGGTTTGTGTGACCAACACACCAGCATTTAAAGTTTTCTAAAAACCTGAAAAAAGCCCCAACAAAACTCCAAACTCTAATAGTGCATGACTATGTGATTGTTCAAACCAAATTCCGAATTCAGAAATATATGAACAATAAAGACAGAAAGTCCCTGTTCATGCTTTCAATTCATAGCCTCCCTCCAGTGTGATTGAGGTTAACACAGCAGATGTGACCTTCTAGAACTTTCTCTGGGTTTTTACGTGGGCACATCTGTTTGGGCTGAGCAGGCATACTGTTGGACTGTTGGGCAGCTTTCTTTCTTTTTTTTTTTTTTTTTTTAAACTACACCCAAAGTCCTTGTGATCCTTCAGCATTTGTACCTGTGGATCACCTTGGTATTTGCAATGCATTGCTTACATTCTGCAAAATGGCTGCATTCTCCCTTGGTGAATCCACTCCTCTGCTCTAGAGTGTTGTTATTTTGAAAAAATGACATTAAAGCGGCACCGGGGGCTTTCTGTGAGCACACGTCACTCTTTCTACAGGACAGATGCTCCGAAACATGTCCGCTGAGCTATGGGATGTGGGATAGTACTCTCAGCAGATACTGAGGATGGAGGAGTAGAGCGCGTCTCCTTCAGCCCATGGCCTGTCTGTGCAAGCATGCTGCCATTTCCCCCTTCATCGTTGGTCTTTGTCTTATTGATCCGGAGGAGCTCTCTGTGGATTAAAGATCGAGCTCTTGCCTGCAATCCATGCTGCAGACCTCCCTCTTCCCCACTCCTCCACGGGTGATAAGCCAGTAAATAGCTCCCAACATACACAGATCTATTTCTGGGCTCTTATCCTTGGATTTCTCTGTATATTTCTCTCTGGGCAGAGGCCATGCTGACTTGAACATGGTAGTTTTACAGGACGTATATTTCTTAGCTTTGAAAATTTCTTGCCTATTTATTCAAATATTGTCCTCCACAAGAACTTTGGCTTCAACACGTCAAATCCCATGAATAACAGATGGGAATTGCCCTGAATTGGTAGATAAGTGCTTAGGAGAACTGATTTTTCCCCCCTCAAAATTGAGAATTCAATGTATTTCAAATTTCCCTTTTTATTCACTTTTTTATTGCTTTTCAGTAAAGTTTTATACTTTTCCTCATCTAGACTTAAATTTTTGGATTTATTTTTAGACGTTTTTGACTGTTAGGAACAGTATTTTTGACAACGTATTTCCATGGGTCATTGCTGTGTTCAAGACAGGTGGTGACTGTGGAACACTGATCTTCCAATCTGACTCACAATCTGACTAGAACACCCAACTAATTCAGTTCTTTTCTGTGTTTTAAGTTGGCTCCATGCCCACCATGGGGCTCGAACTCACGGCCCCAAGATCAGGAGACCCTCACTCTGTGGACTTAGCCAGCTGGGCGTCCCAATTATCTGACTAGTTTTAATAGGAATTCAGTTGACTGTCTTCTGATTTCTTGGTAGTGCCTACAATTAGCCGGAACTTGACCTTTTAATTTCCAAATATTTCTCTTTTCTTTCTTTTTTTTAAACATATTATGATCTCGCCTGAAATCTCCAGTAAAATATTGGTGGATGATGCAATGTTTTAAAATACTGACAATCATGAAGACACTTGTTTTTTTCCTACTTCTTTTTAAAGTTTTACCACTCATCATGATGTTGGCTGAAGGTTTCTAGAAAAAATCTTTATCAAGTTAGAGAAATTCACTTCTACACTTTCCTTGCTAAGATGTTTGTTTTTAAAATTTTAGTGGGGGAGGACATGGAGTTTTTCCACTTCTGCTTTGATGATTGTATTTCTCTTTTCTCCTCTCACTGTCATGGATTGTATTCCTAGAGCTGCTGACGCTGAACCATCCCGCGCTCCAGGGTTAAGCCCGACTTGAAATGGAAACATCTTTAACAGCATCCTTGCTGTGGTTTGCTACGGTCAGCCTCCAAGCCCTTCAGTTCTGACCGTCTGGCTGACTTCTGCTTGGGGGGCTTCCATGTCCTTGGTCTGTGGGGCCAGTGCCCATGTCCCTATTATGGCCGGCTGTCGGGGCTGTATGTCCACCGTCTGGCAGGTTCTCTGTGGAGCCGGCGGCGTCCCATCCTCCCTCTAGGCTTCCCATGGCCTCTTAGACTCCTTCAGCATCACGCATGTTCTGACAGCACCGTCTTGCCGCAGGGAACCTGGTGGCCTGGGCTTTCCCAGGGTGACCTGGAAATGGGTGGGGGGTGTCTCCATGTAGGCTTCCACACCCTCCACCTGCTGAGGAGGAGGGCTCCTTCCCCGGGGCCTGCCGTCCCTCCTCCCCCATCTTTAGACAGTGGGTCACTGTGTAAGGCTGGATGACAGAGATGGCCCCTTGGGAGGCCGGGGTGGCCCTCTGGGCACAGTTTTGGGGGCTCTCTGTGCCTGACAGGCTTCTGCTACCTGGGTAGATCTGTACGATGGGGCACGTGGAGGGTATGAGCAAGCTCACCCCCTAGTCTGAGCAGGAATCACTGCTCAACATTGTGGACGCTTGGCTCCTGGGCCTGTAAATAGGCTTGGTGGCTGGTCGTGACACGAGGATGTGGGGCCCATCTGCAGATGGCACAGGGCCCTGCAAGGACCAGTCCCATCCTCCACTGAAGGCCACAGAAAACACGCTAATGCAGGATGTGGGGCCTCAGGGAGGAGTTCTGTAAGCTCCTGGCCATGTGTCTTGGGGCTCCTGCTGCCTGTCCTGGGAGCCCAGCCAGGGTTCTTGGTCCCTCTGGAGCTCCAATGCTTGGTATGTGCCCATGGAGGAGACCATCCTTTATCCTTCAACCCTCAGTACATTTTCCAGGGGACTTCTTACGAGGCAGGACTCAGTCCGGCATTGGCTGTGACCCCAAGCCTTCTTCATGCTCCCTCCTTGGCCCACACAGCAGTCGGTAGCCCTCTCTATGTGCCCCCAAAATACTGAACAGAGCCTGTCTGGGCCTTTTGGATGTGTGGGGGGCATTGGCTGGTCTGTGTCTGTCCTGCACACTGGGCAGCGGGGGGCGGTGGGGTGGTTCAGGCAATTGGCTGTCGGATTCCTGATCTCTGCCATGGACAGCAGGGTAGAGGGCAGGCCTCAGAGCCTAGGATCCCTGCACAGGCTGGGGTGTGTGGCCCGGCATCCTGGTCACCTGCCCTGGGGAGGGGTTCTTGGCAAGCCCCACCTGGCCACCTGTGGCCTGGGCTGGCTTCTCACTCCCTGCAGGGGTAGCACCTCGTTGAAAGACAAAAGTAAGATAAATAGGAAGTCACCAACCTGGGGAGGAGGCCCCGGGAGTCTGCCAGACGCGGAGCAGATTCTTTAAGCCGTGATTGCGATGGCTGTGGCAGGATCGGTGGCGCACGGGCCGTTTCCCTTGAAATGTACAGTGGTTTTGTTTTTTGTTTTTTTTTTCTTCTTTAAATTATAGGAGGAAGGAGCGCTTGGCACACTACAGCTTGGGACTTGCCAAGCCCAAACTATTTGAAAAAAAAAAAAAAATCACGAGATTTTTTTTTACCCAAACTCTAAAATCCCTTTGATTCTGCTTGAAGTTCAAGGTCTGTGCAGATGGCCCTGAAGCTGAGCCCGGCCACTGGGCGGAGGCGGAGCCGCAGGCCAGCCCCCAAAGGTGACCGCAGTGTGGCCCTGGGAGGTGGGTGAGGTAGGGTTCCACCCCAGCGCCTGCCCCAGAGGCTCTCCAGCGAGGGAAACCAGAGGGCAGTGGCCAGTGCTCAGTGGGTTGCTCCCAGACGCCCTCACCCTCCTTCCCCATCCTGAGAGCACAGTCGTTTGCATTCAGAGGAGGGCGTGGGTGGTCCCAGGCCCCCACACGTCTAGGGCTCTCCAACATGGGTGTCTAGGGGGACAAGGCCCAGGGCTCTTCAGGTATAGGTTGGAGGGAACCGTCCACCCAAGACGCCCTCACTCTGACACCAGTGGCAAGTCTGTGGTCCCCAAGACCACCCTCAAGTCCTATTAGTCACCTGAACGATGCTCAGAACTCGCACTCAGGGAAAGGAGCAGCTGGGGGAGGGGTGCAGCGTAGAGCTCAGGACACACCGCACAAGATGCTTCCCTGTCCATGCGTGGAGTCAGCACAGTGTGCCTTCCAGGTCAGCACGTACGGAGCACGTTGACGGGGTGCTCCTGTCCTGAGTCTTTACTGGGACTCCGTGGCCCCATCACAGAGCGTGATTCTCGGATTGATTGACTGTGCAAGCAGCTGACCTCAGTCTCCAGCCCTTTTTGGAGTCAACTGATACTGACCTGAAGACCCCCACCCAGAAGTGCATGGTCACTGCCTGGTGTGCTCGAGGCCCCGGGGGAAACAAAGGCATTCCTACTGGGCTGGATATCCCGAGGGCTCGGAGAGCACCTCCCAGAAGCTGAGGGCGGACCTCGGTTGGGGCAAGGCAGAATTCTCTACTCCTTAGACCTGCCATGGTAGACCAGCCTAGCTGCTTCTGCTGTCTCCAGACTGTGCTGTTCCCTGGCTCAAGCCCAGTGACCCAAGCCAGCTCTGAGGGCCGCCCTCCACTGGATTCCATGGAAGAGAGGGCGGAACCCACAGGGTGTGCGTGCTAGGGGCTCCCGAGGGCCTGGGTTCTCTGGTGCGGGGTTGACCTGTCTTCTAGCCCAGCTCCACCTCACTGCAGAAGGCAGGCAGCATCCCCCAAGTCCTCATGGTCACCAGAGCCAACCGTCCCCCTGAGGGTCCCAGATGCATGACTGGGGTGAGTGCCGGGGCTCAGCCTCAGGAAAAGGACCAGGATCCCCATCCTGAGTCACAGTGGGTCAGAGAAAGAAGAGGCCACTGGTTCCCTGTGCCCAGACCCCTCCCCGACTTCATGAGAAGGAAAGGGAACAGTGGAAGCAGATCGTTCTGGAATCTTCAGGAGAGAGGCTCCTTCCACCCTGGGTGATTGATGACAGAGCTGGGGCTGCCTGCCAGGGATGGATGCAGGGAGAGGAGCCGGCTGCCAGGCATGGCTGCAGGGAGAGGTGCTGGCTGCCAGGCATGGCTGCAGGGGGCTCCCTGCCAAGTCTCAGTCCCACCCCTGCCTGCAGTGCAGGCCAGCTCTATCCCCACGTGGTGGACAGGACAGCCACACAGGAGGCTGGGGGCTGGCGGCTGGTGTAGCGTCCTGGACCAGCCGACCAGCCGGGCCTCCTCCTCCCTCCACCTCAGTGCCTCCTTCTGGGCACTGATAAGGGTTGGCTCCATCAATGGTTTGCAGACTTTATTTTTAGCAGGAAATGCTTAATTAAAAGAATAACTTACATGGACCCCCACCATGATCTAAAAAATGGACCAGGCTGAAGCTCGCTGTGCTGGGGAAGGGGTGGGGTCCCCACACTCCAGCCTTCCAGCCCACTGTGTCCATTAGGGCTCAGAGAGGTGAAGACAGGTGGACATTTGTACACATACTAGGAGATTTTTGGAGGCCCACCCACCCCGGGGGGTCTTCTCTGTTAGGGAGGTCAGCTGACTCCCTTCAGCCTTTCCTGAAACTCTTAGATTACCACTTAGTTGAATCCCTGGGGTCTACGGCTTAGCCACGTAGACACGCATGACACTGAATGTTGCCCCAGAGACATCCTGGCTCCAGAGCACTGGGGACGCATCTGCAGGTGTCTCTGCTTACCTGGATCTCAGGATGGACCAGGGTTTGTCGGGCACCGCCCCCATGCCTGTGCAGGGCTCTGCCCAAGGGTGGACTGGGACCCTTGCCCCACCTGAGCATGGTGGGGGTATCCGGCCTGATGAGAACACAGTGATGGGGCAGAGAGAGAAAGGGACCGGTGAAGGTGCATGTGTATCCAGAGAATCTCTCTCTGGTGTAGAGGACCTGTCTGCTTAATTTGCTCTGGACGCCAAAGCCTATGACCCCTGCAGCTATCCTGGGGGTGAGGGATGGGGGTAAGACAAGGCTGCAGAGGTCTGTGTGGTGGTGCTCACCTTCAGGGTAAGGCCATTCATTCATTCCTTCATTCTGCATTGAAGGCACCTGCTCTGTGCCCTATGCTGCAAACCCAAAGGGCTCCCGAGTTGGAGCCCTGGCCTTCCCAGCAGCAGCTGCAGACCATTTCAGAACCTTTCCAATGAGCTGATGTTTCTGAGTAAATAAGAAGTCCCTTGGCCAGCATTCAGGGATGCTATTGCCTGTGCAGAGCAGTGTCTCCTTCCTGCTGGGGCAGCTCCCAGGGTTTGCAGGGAGGGGTCTGGGAGGGGACGTCCTGCATTTGCAGAACTACAACCGCATGGACTGGATGCACACACTGGCCTGTGTGCACACGCACCTGCTGTCCCACCCTCTCGATCATGCAGGGGGTGTGCTCTTCCCACTGTTGTACCCACGGCTTTTTATCTCAATCTGCCCGGTGATGTTCTCATTTCCCTAAATCTCCCCGTGAGTCCGTGCGCACGTGCGACCCCGCACACGCGCACCCCTACGCATTCGCACGTCGTTGGACCTGCCCTTCTCGATGGACGTGTGGATTGTTCCCAGTCTTGTCCTCACATCATTTCTCAGAAGTTGAGTTCCAGCTGAAGGGTCCTTCCTGACAAGGAGGGGGTCATTTTGGTCCCCTCCGCCCCCAGGGCTTTCAACAACTGACACCCCCACACCAAGGTGGGCGGTCTCTGCCTCCCTGGATTCCTGGCTCCTGCAGGCATCCACACACCAGTTCACTCGGCTGGTGGGGTGGGAGGGCCTCTGTGCGCTTCTGTCCAGGTCTTCCCTCTGGAGCGGAGCGGAGGGCCCCCTGCTCGGGGCTGTCGTGTTTCCTGTGGTGGGAGCACGGGCCTGCTCTGCGCAGGAGCCTGTGCCTGTTGGGTTGTCTGTCTGAGCTGAGATGCTAGCCTTCTCATTACTTAGTCCCCGCTGTTCTTACCCTAGAGGTCAAGGCGGAGTGGCAGCGGTCTGGTTGCAGGGCCTCCGGGTCCCCTTCCCGACTCGGAGAATGGGTGAAGGACGGGTCTGTGTCAGCTGCTCCTCACCTCTGTCGATTTTTAAAAACTCTTTATTTTGGGGCGCCTGGGTGACTCAGTCCTTAAGCATTTGCCTTCAGTTCAGGTCATGTTCCCAGGGTCCTGGGATTGAGCCCCTCATCAGGCTCCCTGCTCGGGGGAGGACTGTTTCTCCCTCTCCCACTTCCCCTGCTTGTGTTCCTTCTCTCGCTGCATCTCTCTGTGTCAAATAAATAAATAAAATCTAAAAAAAAAAAAAAAAAACCCACCTCTTTATTTTGAAATAATTGTAGACTGACAGGAGAGTTTCCATGGACCCTTCAGCCCCCCTGCCCCCGCTGGTCACACGTTACATAACCACAGTGCATTTGTCCAAACTGACCTTTAGCCTAGGTATAGTCCTATTCACTAAACCCCAGACACAAGACAGGCCATGCCGGGCCTCCTGCCCCCACCCGCCATGGTCCTCAGAGCAGACTTTTTATGCCACCTCCCACTCCCCAAGGCAGCAACCTTGCCTCTTCCTCAGTGCCCCAAACGCCAGTGGGTCCATGTTCCCACTGCAGGGACACCTGCCTGCCCTCAGGCAGAGTCAGGTGCCCGGGTGGGCTCTCCTGCTCTACCTGTCCCCACAGACCCCAGCCGCTGCTGCCCTGAGCCACAGGGATGCTCTCCCTAGCCCCTGTGCTGAATTCCCCCTCTGCCCCCCAGGATTCAGCCAGGCCTGGGGCAGGCGTGGCCCCCAAGGGCATGCTCCCCGTGGTGTCTGGACTCCTGAGCCTTCTACACAGCCACTCCTCTGCCTACAACCCTGAGTCCTTAGCACTTCTTAAAAATGTTGGGCATTTCCTGTGACGAGCCCTGCTGCCTGCTGCGGTGGGGGCTGGGGTGGGGTGGGGTGGGGAAATCATGTGGGTCTTGGGTCCCTGGAGGACCTGACTCTGTCGGATTTCTGTGTCCAGGGCTGTCTCCCCTGCTCACGACCCATGCCTCCCTTCCTTGGCTGGAACAGCAAACGGTAGTCACTGTGTGTGGCCAGTATGAATCTCTTTACCTTGTTACGACATAAAACACAGGATCTGATAGAAAAGAGCAGTTTCATAGCCAAAGATCACATCAGAGATTAATGCAATGTTTTGTAAATCTGGTCTTGAAGGTTTGAGCCTTGGTATGTTTCCACGTGATATTGTTTCCACATCTTACTTGCATTACGCAGGGTCTCCGTGATGTTGTGTGTGGAGCAAAACTTGGGGACTTTCACTTGAAAACACTGTATGGAGCAGTCATTTCAGATAGACGCATGGTTCCCAAGCGCCCAGGACGCACCTCACTTGTGAAGGCTCCACACTGTAGGGAGAACTTGTTAACTTGTGAAGGAAACCATGGCAGGACTCATGTCCTCCCACAGTCCTGCCCTGGATGCTGGGGTACGCTCCCAGCCAGTGTTTGTACCTCCCAGCTATGCGTCCTACCCTCCACCCTCAACCCTCTCCAAGCTCTGCCCCAGGGGGAATTCTGGCCGTGGCCTCCCCTCCCCCCAGGCCACATGCATACCCTCCAGGCCGGGGTCCAGGACTCACATCTCCTAGGGAACCAGGTGCTGGGACAGCCATGAAGGAGGCCAGGATCCTGAGGCGACATAGGACAGTGGATGAGGCCGGGGCGGGGGAGGGTGTGTGTGAGCAGAGAGGCCTGTGGGGAGGCTGTGAGACGCCCACCGGGTGGGCAGGAGAAGTGATGGTGGGCTCCGGTGGGCATGAGGATACCACACTGAGGCCTTGGCTGGGGGGGCGAGTTCCAAAAGAGGGGAGGGTCACAGTGAGGGCACGAGGGAATGAGGAGTCTAAAGGGTCCGGGGTTCATGCTCCTGGCGAGGTCACTCAGGTGGGCAGCTGGAGCTCTGGGCCCGGCCAGGGGTACTCAGCTTGGCAGAAAGGCTCCTGGGTCCAGTGTCAAGCTCCTTTGGGCCAGAGGACAGGGGCTGTGGGGACCCTGGTTGTGAGAGGGGTCCCTCTGTTCCCTTGTCTGTTCAGTGAAGACACGTTGCAAAAAGGAATCATTGAGAACCAGAGGGCAGAGAGAGAGGTGAGTTGCCAGAGGCTGGGACCCAGAGGTCAGGACTCTGAGCCGGGGGTTGAGAGATGGCAGGCAGTGGACCGGGGGACCAAAGCTGCCATGAGTTTGGGGAGAAGAGAAAGGGAGCCCCACACTGGGGACTCGGAGCCCAACCCCCTGTATCCCGCCTGAGGAGGAGGACAGGCAGGAATCTCTGGGAAGACCCAGGGGTACACACAGCGCAGACCAGCCCGGGGGCCAGAGTCTGTGGGCACTGGCATCAGGGCAGGGCGAGCCTGGGGCAGGCAGTGGGCTGTGTGGGCAGGCGCTGTCTGCTAACCACGGTGACTTGGCCTGTGCTTGGGGGACAGGGCTAGGGTCTTTGGGGACTCCATCCTCTCCAGCCTCGGTCTGCCAGCCTGTCCCATGGAGGGTTCCTGGGCCCGGAGAGGTAGAATCTGCTTCTACCAGTGGAGCCTCTGCCAGAGGGACCCCTGTGCCTACTATGCCCCCTATGCACTCCATGACCTATGCCCACTCCCGCCCCCACTCTGGTGAAATGCTTGGGCCCAGTGTGGCCTCTGGGAGGGAGGGGGCAGGAAGACCATACCCAGCTCCCTGTCCACAGGCCGCGCTATGGGCCTGTGCCTCAGGGTCACTGACTGAGGTGGGGCTGGCGACCCCTGCTGTCCCCAGGGGGCTGGGTGGAGCCGACAGGTGGAGGTGCAGTGTGGGGTCCCGTGCCCGCCATCATGGCACCTCCTTGCTGGCTGGGCTGTGTCCTGACTTCAAGTGTGTGGCCAGGCTCCTGGGTGGTCAGGAACCCCACTGCCCCCTTCATCTTCTCCCCCTGGGCCCCCTCTGGCTTCCCTGCATCTCGCTTGGGTTTTACTGGAGTGTGAGCTGTAGCTGGACAGGTGCGCAGACAGGCGTGTCCCGCGGGGCGAGTTTCGACAAGCAGGATGCATCCCCTAACCAACACCCACATCGGGAGGCCAGATACAACCAGGCCCCTTCCTGGGCACTGTGGCCCCGGCCCAAGAAAGGGGAGCGCTGTCTGGGGTGGGCTCACTTTGGGGGAGGTTCCAGCCCTGCGTGAGTGACATGCTCTGTCCCGTGCTTCTCCCCTGACACCCGGCTGGGTCTTGGCTGGGGCTCTGGGACTTTCTTGCACCTGCGCTGAGAAGTCTGCCCTGAATTAATGCATTAAAACAACACCATTTTCTTCTTCCAGCTCCAGAGGTCAGACATCCAAAGTCAAGGTGTCAGCAGGGCTGGCTCCTTCCAGAGGCTCCAGAAGACAAGCCCTCTCCTGGCCTTTTCCAGCTTCTGCAGCCCGGTGGCCCCATCACTCTCCCGCTGCTCTCTGACACATCTCCTTCACTGACTCTGAGCCTTCACTCTTGTAAGGACCCACGTGATGACACCAGGCCCCCGGAGAACCCAGGACAGTGGCCCATCTTGGGATCCTCCCCTTGGCACCACCTGCAAAGGCACTCTCTGCATGAGGGGGCCTGTGCTGCTGGGTCTGGAGCATTCACTGTGGTTGTCTCAGGCGGCATGATTCTGTCCCTCTCTGGGGCTGTCGCCAGCATCACTGCTGAGGACCTTCTCACCCCTGAAGGCAGACATGTGTGCTGCTGTCTGGTGGGGACACTCTGGGGCTGAGATTGCCCGGCCAAAGGCAGGTGTATGTTCAGCTTCCTGCTGGGACCTTTTGGGGGCTGAGGGCTGGGACTGCGGGACTGGGATATGCTGCTGTCCATGCCTCTGTGCCCTCGGTGTCCCCCATCAGCTCTTCCAGAGCCCCTGGGTGAGCTTCCCGCCAGGTGCAACATGAGATGTCCAGATTGCAGGGGACAGCTCTGTCCAGAGACCCCGGCTCAGTGTCATGTCCTGTCTATACAGGGAGGGGCTGTGGGCAGGGGTCTCAAAGACCCTTGGGAGATGCAGTCCGTGGAGCACAGACAGCAGGACCTGTGACTGTCCGTGCTTGTGTGGCCCCAGCACGGTCAGGGCTGGGGGCATCCCTGTCTGTGCACACGGGCACCCCTGAGGCAGGTGCACAGTCTCCCTGGCCACTCCCCAAAACAAGTACTTTCGGGCCTGCGCGTGCTCCTGAGAGGGTGCTTTCAGAAGCCAGGCCGGCAAACACCCCCCTATCCCCAGGGGAGTGTGCGTGCCTCTCCCAGGCCCAGGCAGGGGCTCTGACCAGGGTGCAGAGCTGGCTCCTGGGAGGCAGGTCACCCCTCTCTTTAGGGGCAGGCGCTTTATCTGGCAGCAGGCAGATATTTGCCCAGAAGTGAGGCCTCCTTCTCCTGCCTGAATCCTTCTGCCCACGGCCTGGCTCCTTTGATGTCTGTGTCCCAGGTCCTGGCTGGGCTGGGCTCTGTCTGGGCAGGCACGACAGCCCCACCTTCTGGGTTGTGGGGCTGGAGGGCAGGGGCGTGGGTGCTGCAGCTGCAGGGGACCAGAGCAGGGCCTCCTGCTGCCTCCTGGCCTCAGGCTCCCCCCTCTTCCAGTTCACACACTTCTCTCCTTTGATCCTGAATCCCTCCACCCACTGCCCTCAGTCCTCAGAGGGAGAGACTGGGGCCGGAGGAGGGACATCTGGTGTAGCACACAGGCAGGGGGTCTCTGGCTGCTGGTCTGGTGCCCTCCTGGCCTGGTCTGAAGGGACAGAGCCCCTGGTCCTTCTCTTAGTCTTTTTTTTCTTACCTGGTCCAGGAGGCCAGCTGTCCCGGTGGCCACACAGCCTGTACTGTCGTGGGGCCTGGGCATCCCAGGAGGTGCTGCCTACCGCAGCCTGGTGCCCGGCTTTACAGACCACAGGTGCAGCCTTCGTGTCCAGGATTGCCCATCTGAACAGATGCCGGGAGACTGGCTGTCCCCCAAGCCAGGGACGAGCCTGCCTCCGAGCCGCAGGAGGGCACCAGTACTGCTGTCCACCCTGGTCAGGTCACCTCTCGCCTTCCAGACCATGCCTGGGGACCAAGCCCACCCTTGAAGCCACTGCCTAGGGAAAGAGCACAGACCTGCAGTTGGTTCACGCCCTGTGGCCATGTGGTGGCCCTGTGGTGGCTGGGTCCCTGGTGGGGCTGGAGGCCGTGGTGGCTGTGACCACTTTGCTGGAACGGGATGCTTGGAGGGCAGGAGTGAGGTCTCTGCAGAGTTCTCCCGCTGGCCCGATTCCCCTGGTGGCAAGCCCAGCTCTCAGTGGGGGTGGGGCTGCTGGTCCTGCTCTACCCCCACCATGCCCTGCATCAGGTGTTTGGGACGTGGGTCTGCATCTGCTGCCAGTTCTGTGCCTCCCTGCCTTCACACGCATGCTAGTGGTCCCATGTAAAATAACACATTTTGCACATCTAGAAGGACTTGGAAAGCACTGCATGAAAGTGAGGAATGGCATTGGAGATGAAGACGTCCAATTTGAAAACTTGCAAATTTTACAGGTGTGCTTTTCCAAAAGCACGTCAGCAGAACGGAGAGCCCACATCTGCCTGTGGTGCAAGAGCAGGTCTTCATCTCCCAAGAGCCGGTGACTCACCTCTCACCTCCCCACTGGGGGTGGCCATGGCAGAGACCACACGGAGGAACGCCCAGCTCTTGGGGCCAAAAATGCCACAGGCTTGTTTTGAATTAGAAACTTTATGGATATTCCAAACTGTAAGGATGGCGATTTCTATGATGAGAATTTTTTTGCAATTTCTAAATTTCCTGTATTTTCTTTTCTTTTTTTTTTTTAAAGATTTTATTTGTTGATTTGACAGAGATCACAAGCAGACAGAGAGGCAGGCAGAGAGAGAGAGAGGGAAGCAGGCTCTCCGCTGAGCAGAGAGCCCGATGCGGGACTCGATCCCAAGACCCTGAGATCATGACCCAAGCCGAAGGCAGCGGCTCAACCCACTGAGCCAGCCAGGCGCCCTGTATTTTCTTTTTTTAAAATAAGATTTATTTATTCATTTCAGAGAGAGAGAGAGAGAGAGAGAGCGCGAGCGAGTGCACGCATGAACGGATGGTGGGGGGTGGGGCATAGGGAGGGAGAGACTCCCAAGCAGGCTCCCTGCTGAGCGTGGAGCCCCAAGTGGGGTTTAATCCCAGGACCCTGAGATCACCCAGAGTCAGATGCATACCTGACTGAGACACCCAGGCGCTCCTTCCTGTATAATCAGAAAAAGGAGGTATGAAATGCTGAGGTGAGGGATGTCCCCCACCACCCCCCACCCCCAACCCGTGCAGCCAGGTGCCGGGCCCTGAGAGGGCCAGGAGAGTGTGGGGATTCCGCCTGCAGACTGGGTGCCATGCGTGCTGATGCGGACTGAGAGCCAGGGCCTCTCCCATGGGCCTGGGCCTCTTGAGTCCCGCTCCACTCCCTGGAGGTGAGCCCCACTGTGATCCCCGATGTTCATGCTCCACACACTGCTCAGACTGGCCACCAGCCCATCGTGTGGAGGGCCTGGTGTTTAAACCCCTCCTGCCTCTCATGTGCTTGGGGGGCTTTGGCCAAGTGGTGCCTGGGAGTCTACAGAGTGGTTGTGGCAACTGGATGACATGCCCAAGTGAACAGTGGACGTGGCCCTGGGCCTTAGGTCAGGGCTTCTCAGTGGATGCAGCCATGAGAAAATGCATGTGATTGCGGACAGAGCTCTGACTTGCTGCACTGAAAACGCCTGGGGCTGCTGGTTCTTTTTGGCAGAAGTTTGGGGGCCACGTGGCAATTCCATGGACTCATCGGAGACCCAGGCTCCTCTTGACTTGCTACTCCACTGTGCTTAGCACAGCAGCTCATGGCAGCCTCATGGTTAAAAAATGGTTGCTGGGGCTCCCTCCTTCATGTCTGTATTCCAGGTGGGAGGAAGGGGAACGGCCCAGGGCAGTGGGGACGCTCAGAGCTGACTTGGCCTTCTCTCCTGGAAGCCCTCTAGTGCTTTTGTACTGTGGGTCCTTTGGGCTACAGGGATGCTGGGAAAAAAGTTTTGGCCTTGGTGCCCCATACAGTCAGAGTTCCATCCTGAGGATGGAGGCCCGGTGAGCAGCGCATGCCACCACTGGTGTTATCAATGGGGAAGCACCCCTTACAGCACTGGGCATAGCGGGTAGCCAGAACTCCCAGGAACGGAGAGGGTGCAGCCTGCCTGGGAAGAGTGCTGGGAGGCCCTGGGCACTGGGGCTTTGCACAAAGTGGCTCCTTTAGTCCTTGAGCGATCCTGAAAGCTGGCAGGCAGTGTCTGCTGCACCCCACGGGTAAGGTTCAGAGAGGTTGAGCAGTTTCCCTGAGTGACTCAGCAGCTAATTGTTGGGCTGGCCTCGCCCCAGCTGGCATGCAAGCGTACCCAGCTCTTGCTCCAGCTGCTGCTCCAGCCCCTGCCTGCCCCCTCTGCCCACAGCTGACCATGGCTATGGAGAAGGCCTGCCAGCTGAGTCCCAGGCCTGTGGCTGCTCCCACCTCTCTGGGGACATGAAGGGATGGCTTGGGCAGGCTGCTTCCCTAAATCTGTTCCAGCCAGGACACGGGCCACCTTTTACCCTGCGTGTCTAGCGTGGATACCAGGAAGGAGGCTGGGGCTCAGGACCTCAGCATGTGTACTATCTTTTTCCTACACCCTACTAGGGACCCACCTCCCTCTGGAACCAGTGTCTTGCTCGAGTTCACAGACTCCAGAGACAGGGTGGCGATTGGCAAGGGGAATGGTGCCAGAGTCCCTTGGGGACTGCTGGAGACGTGAGCATCCTGGGCTGGGAGGCTTGTAGGAAGATGTTTGGACACAATGGAGGGGCAGTGCCCACCTGGCCTGCTCGCCCCAGACCTCATGTGGTGCCAGTGGCGTGGACCCAGGGGGGCACTGTGATGCGGGTGGAGTCTGCTCCCTTGTTCCTGCTCCGTGATGTCTGTCTCCCTCAGCAGAGATGGCCCACCCCCGTGAGCCCCTGTTCTCTGGGCACTGGGCAATGCCAGGTGTCCACCTGCTGTGCCTGCCCCTTGCTGGACCACTGCAGGGGTGTGGCCTCCGTGAATGGCTCTGTACTTCAGTCCACCGCAAAGGGACTCAGACACGCTTCAGGCATTTGGAGACGAGAACTGGCTGCCGGACACCAGCAGGGCTGGCATTTTGGGGTGTCTATGGTGAGGCTTCCCCCTGACGAGGCACTTCTGTCCTGCTTCAGTGCATAACAGATGATGGGCTGTGGCTCCTAGGCCTCTTTCCTAAGCGCTGGCTGGACATGCCGAAGACCCGGCCCCATCCCTCTAGTCACACCCTATTTTTAGATGCTCCTCAGGAGATGGGGCTTCGAGGAGTGAATGTAGGCCATGGGGCTGGCATCCTCCCAGGGGTTCAGGCTGTACAGAGGAGGATTAGGGAACGATGCTGGGTAGCATTTCCTGGGCTCACTTTGAAGAAGTGAAAACAATGCACAGGCCGTGGGCAGAGGGCCGGCTGAGCCTGTCCAGCCACTACGGACTGAACGGGCCAGAGAGGAGTGCTCAGCCAGGACGGCCCCAGGGCCCTGCAGTGGGACCCACCCTGGCTGCGGGGGGACGCCACTGTCCAGTGCCCTCTTGAGAGGCCTGAGTGGGGGAGATGACTCTGCAGGCGGCTGTCCCTTCTCTGGCACCGCCCAGAGTTAGGTAGGGGAGGTTTTGCTGGCCCTGGGACACTTGCTCAGGCCTCTGTTAAGTAACTGATCTTTCCAGGTCCCATGGCGGGGAGGGGATTGCAAGGCGGCATCTTGCCCTCTCTGGGTCTGCCTACTTGCTCCCACTGCCAGCTGCCGCAAGGGCTGCTGCAGCCCAGCCCCCCTCCCTCCCCTCGCCCTCCCCAACTACCCCCCTACCCCCGCCCTTGCTCGGGGCTCTGCCAATCACCACACCCTGCACTGACGCATGTCACTAAGGTGGAGACCCTCTTGGGTCGGACCCAGGCCTGGATCGCACTGGGCAGGAAAGTGGTGTGGGAAGGGATGGGTGAGTCAGGCACTGGCACAGGGCAGGGGGCGGGGCCTGCCTACGTGGCCCCGCCCACACTGGCCCCGCCCCCACCCTCCTCTCTCCTACCTGACCACCTGTGGGTGGGAAAAGGCAGTGTGCTGAGGTTTTAGCGGGTGAGGCCTAGGTGAAAGATCCCAGCTCCCTGCCTCTTGCTTGCTCACTGCAGGCAGGAGATAGAGCAGAAGGAGAAATAAGAGAAAAAAACCATTATCTTCATGAAATCTGCCCACCAGCGCAGGCTTGTAGCTCTAACCCTGGCCGGCTGGAGTCCTCAGTGTTCCCTGGAGGGGACACCTTGGGGTGGGGGTGCCCGCGGAGTGAGGGCACCTGTTCTGGAAGCAGGGGGGCAGCCCAGGCCATGTAACTGTTCCCCGGGCCCATCCCTCTCCCTGCAGGACCCCAAGTGTGCTCGTTCCTGGGGCAGCCCCTGCTTCTAGAGCTCAGCCTGGGGCTGAGCCTGTGTGGCCTGGGGGGCTGGGACCCACACCCTTCTCTCCCCTGAGACCTTGGGAAGCTCTGGGCTGCAAGGTTGAGCAGGTGGTGTCCACAGGCCAGAAGCGCACTGTGATCTTGATCCTGTGGGGGTGGTGGCACTCTTCGGGCTCCTAGAGAGACCCCACCGCTCAGCTGGCTGGGGTTTGCTTGGCTCATTTCCCTGGGGTGGGGCAGGGACAGGGGTCCTCAGTCGTGGGTTCTAGGACCCCAGACCCCAGACTGGCTGCTTGGGTGCTAATGCCCAGGGCAGGAGGAGTCTGTGACTTGTCTCTGACCATGTTTCAGTGTTCCCAAGCTTGATGGTCTGACCCCTTTGAGGACCCCTCCATGCCGTTTGGAGCTTCAGGATGAAATCTAAACTTCTTTTCCTCCACCTTGTCACTTCTGAAAACTCACCCCAAACCTACTGTCTGGAGTCAGCACATACAGCCTCAGGCCTCACGAAGGGAATGGAACCTCACGTTGCCTCTAGGTGTGAGCCTGAGCGGGGCCCTGTCATGCACAGCCCTGTGTTTGCCTATTGTCCCGAACTGGGCTAGCCTCTGTAGTGGTCAGGACAAAGGATCTTGCTGGAATGACAGAAATCCAGCTCCCAGATTGAGAATCTACCATCACTGCCTGCCTGGGTGAGCCGGGGACCTGCTCCCCAAGTCCCCGTAGGTGTGCGACCTCAGGGCAGTTGGGGGCAGCACCCCGGACAGTGAGAATGTACCAGGGCCACAAGAGGGAAGCTGAGAATCCACGCCCTCACCTGGAATCCTGCTGCACTGGGCGAGGGCTTCCCCTGGGGTAGACTGGGTCACAGGCTCCTGGCAGAGTCCCCAGGTCAGCAACTGGGCTGTGGGAGCCACAGGGGGAGGTCTAGAGCTGGGAGAGGCTGTCAGAGAGGCAGGGGGCACAGTGAGAGGGGCTGGGACCAGTGCAGGGAGGCCTAGCAGGGAACAGTCGTGGCAGCTATGCAGCTGGGAGGCTTTACTGTGGCTGGCGTGGGAGGCAGATGAAAGGGGCCTGAGTAGGGAGGCCACAGAGCCCTTGACTGTGTGGGCAAGACAGAGGGAGGTGCTGGCACTGTCCCTTTCCACAGCCTCCACGCCAGATGCCTGGGCCCAGATCACTTGGTGTCCCGTTCCCCCCATCTGCAGGACGGTGTCCACACTGCTCCATGGTTGCCCTTCCTGGTCTCCAGGGTCTGGGTTCTCTATCCTTGCCTGCTCCAGTCCCTGGGTTACAACGCTTAAATGCTCCTTTCCCTGCAGATAACCCATCACCCCCACCAGCTTGTACTTGAGGAGGGACCTGAGGTGCAGGTGCATTCTGTGTCCCCAGCCCCAGGCACCTGGGCAGCTTGTA
The DNA here is from genome assembly GCF_030435805.1 of Mustela lutreola. Classification (NCBI taxonomy): domain Eukaryota; kingdom Metazoa; phylum Chordata; class Mammalia; order Carnivora; family Mustelidae; genus Mustela; species Mustela lutreola. Next base: position 165,255,794 of record NC_081292.1, read on the forward strand.
GGCCACACCCTCACCTGGAATCCTGCCTTGATGAGTGTGAGCTCCCACCTGGAGCAGATGGGGTCAAGGTGTTAGAATCAGGGCCTTGCCTGGAGGGAGCAGGGTGAGGGGAGGGTGCAGGGGGTAGGGCATGGAGAGAGAAGGGGCACAGGAGGGGAGGGGGGAGCAGCCAGGTTCCTCTGCAGTTCCGCAGTTCCGTGGTGTCCAGGGCAGAGATGGGTGGGAGGGAGCTACAGGGAGCAGCCGTGGCCTCTTCCGAGGAGACTGCCCTGCTGGGAACCACTGTCAAGCCCTCTGTGGGAGCACTGGGCCTGGGGTTGAAGTAGAGGGGGACTTCCCTTTCTCTCTGGACACCCCTGCTTCTCTTGGTCCAGGAGGGAGGCTGGGCCTTACATGAGGGGGGGTCCCTGCTAGGACCCTCACTGGAGCCTGCCTTCAGGGTCAGCTCTTGGGGACAGCCGAACCCAAATTTCTCTGCTGCTGTCGCCGAATGCCCACTACCCAAGTCCCCAGGGGCTGGTGCAGCTGGGTCCTCTCAACCACCCTGCATGACACGTTTATGGGATGGAGGGTACCATCAGGGCAGCCTTTCTCCACAGTGGTGCTGAGGTCAGAAGACCCTCCACCCGGGTTGGGGTCCCTTGGAGGCAGCTCCGAGTCACCAAGGCTATAGAAGCCAGTGTCAGGGAGAGACGTGCAGAGCCCCCCTTAGCAGACCCTTGGCTCCTCAGTGTGGGTTCTAGAGCACACTGGGAACTCTGGAAGTCCTGTGCCCATCCAAGGTCCAGCATGGGCCCCGGTGGCCCCCAGATGTGGTAGGTGCAGGATTGTCTGAGCCCCTCTCCCCGGCATGCAACCCCCGCCCCAGGCTTCCACCTTCCTAACACAGCTCACATGGGGCCCTTGTGACCTCAGCGAAGTCCCTAAACTAAAAGGGAATCTCCAGTTTGGCTCTCAGAAGGGCTCAGCCATTCAAGACCAAACAGCAGAATCAAGTATGCTCTGTCCATGGGTGTCAGCTTCTAATGGGTAAGGCATGTGTTGCCCTTGGCAGCACCGCGTGGGGCAGGGTGGGGATTTGTCCTGTCAGCCCAGTCCTGTGGTCTCTGATTGGGGCGGAGGGCACGAACAAAGATCCGGATGCTCTGTGGCACTCCTTGGGATGGCCACAGTCAGACAGAAGCCTCCAGAAAGTCCCCCAGGTGTTCGGTCCTGCCCAGGACGCCGGGAGGGAGGCCCGTTTCACCGTCCCTGACTTGTCCCCCTGAGCAAGCTGTTCCTCTGCCCCTGGGGTCCTTCCTCCCATGTCCAGTCACCAGGGGGTGGGGCCCTTCACTCCTCCAGGACTAGGTGGTGCTTGCTCCTAAGCACCCTGTCCAGACACACCCAGGCATCTGCAGCTTCCTGTCCTCGGATGCATGTGGTCCCTTGGGGGCCCCCTCACCTGGACAGGCCCGCTCCTCCCCCAGGGCCTCCAGGACAGCCTGATGCCAAGGACCCCCATCAGTCCCACCCACACATCTGTCAGCTGGCTTCTGGGATCTCTCCCCAGATGCTGCTCCAGGTACTGGACCCAGTGGAGCCCTCCTTCCCTCCAGACCTAGCTCCTACCTTATGGAGTCCTGGTCACCTCTGTCTGCTCACGGCCCAGTCCTCCAAGCCTGTCCCTGCCCCAGGCTCTCTCCATGCTGCAGCCCAACAGGTCTTCCTGAATGCCAGTGGTCAGTCCTGTACCCGGGTCACCTTCAGGATAGAATTTGGTGTTTACCCTTCATAACATGGGCCAATGTGACCTGGTTTCCTGATGATCCCTACCCCACAATCAGGGGTTTTGTGTCTCACTCAGGCCCCCAACGGTCCTGCCTTTCCACTACCCATGGCTTGAGGAACCCCCACATTCCTTGTTAGAGGTTAGGTCACTGGGGCCACGCTTCTGGATGCCTTGCTCAGGGCTGAGCTGGCCTACGGGACACTTACTTCCTAGACCTAGCTCTAAAGTCACCACCAGAGATCCCTTGGCCAGCCTGCACTTCCCTGGAGACTGTGGAGTGCTGTCCTGGGCAGATGGTACTGGCTGCCCCGGGGGCTTGGTCTGTGCAAGGCCTGCAGCTCTGCCGGCTTTGGACCTGACTTTCCTCCCGGTAAGCACCTGCTTGTGGGCTGGGTGAGGGCGTGAAAGTGAGCTCAGCCAGCAGCAGGGGAAGGGACCCACGTCCCTTTGGCCACAGGCCTTCCCGTGATACCCCTGGAGCCTGATGAAGCCTCCTCTTGTGTGTTGGAAATGGGCACAGTGCCCAGGGCCCCGCAGCTGCAAGGTGACCCTCTGTCAAGAGGTGTCCCTCAGGGCTCTCCTGGGTGGATGCGCCACAGCCAGAAGCAGGGGGGTGGTTGCCTCAGGTCAGACTTCTCTGGACAAGCTTTCCCAGTGGAGAAGACTTCTGGGACCCTTCCAACTCTGGAACTTTGGGACTGGGGACGCCGTGAATCAGCAGCTGTGAGGTGACTCAGGGATCATCCGATTTATGACTTGGCCGTCTGAGAAAGCATGACTTGACTGTTCTAAAGTCCTGTGATTCATCGATCTCGAAGAACACAAGCTGGTGACATTATGGTTGTGGGATTCTATTAAGGTCGTGCTATTGTGTCTCCTATAGGACTGAAATGTGAATGCTCTGATGGAAATGCTTATGTTTATCTGTGATTTTAAGGTATGTGGTTATGTTTATCTGTGATTTCAAGGTATGTGGTTATGTTTATCTGTGATTTCAAGGTATGTGGTTATTCTGGGGAAAGCGGAGCTGCTCAGAGACCTGACAGTGGTTTGTCACAGGTGACAAAGTGTTGCGGCTTAAGCTCTCACAGACAGGCAAGTGTTTCTCTTTCTGCTGCCGAAGAATGCAGAAGAGGACATAGTCCAGTGATTGGGGACCAAGGTTTTTGGTGCCAGAGGCAAGAGGGGCAGGCAGAGGAGCACGTCATTAGCAGTCGTGAGCCCAAGTTGAAAACACCAGGATGAACTCACTCGCTTTCCTTCTCTGCCTTAGGAACCTCACAGCTCCTGGGCCTGCGGAGGTTGAAAGGCAGCGGCTGATGTTGGGGGCCGTGTGCCGGTCAGTGTGGCACCCCCGCTGCGGGTGCATGGCAGGGACCCACGTCCAGCTTTGGGGTGGGGTTGGATGTGTTGGCCGGGGATGGTTTTCAGTAAGGGTGGTCTTGGCAATACTCCTTCTTGTGAAGCGTGTGTTCAGCAGCTCTCAGGTGTGGTCACGGCCTTGTGCGACCTTCACCGCTGTGGGATTGCAGAACGTCTTTGTCGCCCCAAAGAGAACCCCGCCAGCTGACAGCAGTCACTCTTGCTCCTCACCCCGGCTCCCCACAGCCACCTCCCCACAGTCTCCTCTCTGTCTCTGCACGTGTGCCTGTTCTGGAATGTTCACATCAGTGCAGTCGTGCCACATGAGGCCTCTGGGTCAGGCTTTTCTCTGTGAGTGTGTGGAATATGCAGGAGATTGTTTCCCAAAATTGTACCCCCGGTCTTCTCCCAAGAGCTCTTCTGTCACCTCTCCCATCATGCCTGGGGTCTCTTTTCTGCTCTCCTGGGCTCTGGGCAGACCTTATCACCCACAGGCCCTGGTGGGAGCAATGGGGTGCCCCCCACCCTGTCCCCACCACTGCACCCCAGGGAAGAGACCCCGGCAGGCCTGTCTGCGGCTTGTGTGCACACTGTGTGGTGTACCCCAGGCCCTGTGGTCCCCAAGTCCCCCTCATCCCCCAAGGCCATCTGCTTCAGTCCCATACCAGCCTTCAGACCAAGAGGAAGGGAGGGAGTAGGCATAACCAGGGGTCTTCTCTAGGCCGGTCTAGTCCTTCAAACTTACCAGCCCATAAACTGAGCCCATCCAGCTCAGCCTAGGACCCAGCTCAGCCCAGCCTGGCCCAGTCCAGCACAGTCCAGTCTAGCCCAGCCCAGCCCAGGTTAGCCCAGCTCAGCCCAGTGTAGCCCAGTCCAGCCCAGCCCAGCCCAGCCCAGCCCAGTTCAGTCCAGCTCAGCCCAGTTTAGCCCAGCCCAGCCCAGCCCAGCTCAGCTCAGTCCAGCCCAACTCAGCCTGGCCCAGCTCAGCTCAACCCAGCCCAGCCCAGCCTGCCCAGGTCCTGGACACCTCCTAAAGCACAGTGTGCTTGTGGGTTGGAGCCAGTGGCATCTGGGGAAGCGTGTGTTGGAGGCAAGGCCCGAGGGAGGAGGACCCGCAGGGCCACGAAGTTGTGGCTGGTAGGACTCCTTGGCCAGCTGTCCCCATGGTGGAGCCAGGGAGTGGGCTGAGGCAGTGGTTGTTAGTTAGGGTCCTTGATCAAAGGAACGAGACTGACACAAAGCAAAAAATCGAACAAAAGCTTTATTTCATGCCAAGCATCGAAAATCAAACCGACCGGTCGGGGCCATCTCTTACGAAGAGGTGACGACAACGAGGATGCCACTCCCGATGACGACGAGACGATGATGACGAGGACGATAACGTCACTCCAGTGAGGCCGCTCCCTAGACGAGGCTGCTCCGGATGAGGCTGCTGGCGGCGAGGCCGTTCTCCACGGCGCCGCTGCCCATGGCCGTGGCTCGGTGGTGGTGAGGCCGCTCCCCAGCGGTAGGGGCAGCATGGTTCCCAACAACTATCACTACCGTGGCTATCCTGACGGCTATCCTAATGGCTCTCCCTAAGGGCTACTCTAACTCCTCCTACTACTCCTACTACTCCCCCTGCCCAGCCTCACAGACTAACCTTTATAGAGGTGGTTGAGCCCGGCCCACACACAGGTGGCCAATGGGATTTCAACTCACCACAGTAAATATATGTGTGCCCCACTGATTGGATGTCTCCATCTGGCCTGGCCTGCCTCTGTATCTGGGGTTTACAAGTAAGTGGCTCTGGCTAACCAGGCCCTTACAGGGGTGGGATGTGCAACAAGTACTGTGTTCCTGGTCACAGGCCCCCCAAATCCGCACGTGCTCCCCAATGTGTGGAGCCAGCCCCCCGTTCAGTGACCCGATGTGGGTCATGGTTTGAGGTCAGTGCCATGGAAGTGAGCCAGTGCCGCTGTGGAGTCTGGCCCTCCTAAGTGCTGAGCATCAAGCACTTCCCAGCTCACTGCTGATGTCACAAACATTAGGGTAGATCAGTGTTCCCCCCAGAACCTGGTCAGCCTCCAGGGCCACAGGTACTGTGCTGTGGAAAGGGAGAGATGGCCCCCTGTGGAAGAAAGGGCCTGGGCCCATGTGGCTGCCACGTGGAGAAACTTGATTAGAGGCAGCCGTGGATGGGACTGAGCTCTGGGCTAGCTTCTAGCTGGGACTCGGAGCCCACACCCCAGCAGGGCTGGGCTCCACACTGGGGCCAGAGCACGTGGAACAGGGCCGGCCACGTGGGCTGGAGCAGGCAGGGCTGCCAGACCTGGGCTCGTCCTGGGGAGCTCTCCAGCCCAGTCCCCTGCTGTGGGGTGGCCCAGAGGACCCCCAACACAGCCTGTGTTCTGTGCTCCAGAAGAGCACCGAAGCTGGGCAAGTGGGTGAGCTCCCTCCCTGCCCCCTTTCTCTGTCCAGTGAGCACAGCCAGCTGGGTTGAGTGGGTCCACTGGTGACCGCAGGCTCTGTCCTCAGGCACTCCTAGTGAGTCGGAGAGACATAAACAAGAGAGAAGAAAGAACACCAAGTGTGTTTAGTGGAACCTGCTGGGGCAGGAGAGGGAGCTCATCCTAATTTCCAGGGCCTTTTCCCGGGACTGTGGGCGTTCCTGGCATCTTTGTCGCCAAGGCTCCTTGACTTACAGTTCCTGAGCGAGTCTTGTTCCTGGCCACCAAGTCTCTCTCTCGGACACCGGCTTGCGGGCTGGCCGTACTCATGCCTGCTGCTTTGCGGCCCTGGGGACACCTGTATCTGGAAGGATGTCTGGCTGCCCTGGGCCCACCTGCTTCCCGTCCTCCCCTCAGCCCTGGCCTCAGCCTGCAGTCTTCTGCTCTTCGGGTGACTGGGCTGTGAGCAGGAGCTGAGGGCTGGCGGCGCTGCCCGGAGACCAGGCCTTGGAGCATGCCTCACCTCTTGGGGGGCCCGCGTCCCTCCTGGCGGCCAGTCACCTCCACCGTGGGTCGGAGTGGGGCCTGCAGGGACCACATGGTCCCTCAGCTTCAACACTTGCACACGCCCTTCCACGGGCACGGTTTTTCTCCGTAGTAACCCTCTCACTGAAGAATCACATAGAGGAGCTCACAAATCCTAAATCAGCTTGATGCTTTTAAAAGAGCGACCGCACCCAGGAGCCCGCCATCCAGACAAGGCACAGAACGTTAGCCGGGCCGGGGCCCCGCCTTGCCGCCTCTCAACAAGGCGCCAGGACTCTGACTTCTATTACCGTTGGGGGTTTTGTCTGGGTTTGGACTTTGCGTAAATGCGATCATACGGCGAGAACTCTTTGTGTCTGGTTTCTTGGGCTCTGACTCGTCCAGGTTATTATCCTCAGGAGTTCATTCTGCTTTCATCACCGTATCCAGCTGTGCGACCTTGATTGTTCTGTGGTTCATGGTGTAGGGGCCTGGTTAGCCAGAGGAACTTAGTTGCAAACCCCGGATATAGGGGCGGGCCAGGCCTGGTGGAGACATCCAATCAGTGGGGCGTGCATATATTTACTGTGGTGAGTTGAAATTCCATTGGCCACCTGAGTGTGGGCCGGGCTCAACCACCTCTATAAAGCTTAGTCTGTGAGGCTGGGCGGGTGGGGTAAGGGGGTAGGAGGAGGAGTCAGAATAGCAGTTAGAATAGCTGTTAGGATAGCCATTGGAATAGCCATTAGGGTAGTCTTCAGGACAGTCGGCGCGTCGTGTTCGTCCTGGTCATCGTAGTCGTAGGCAGCGGTACCCCAGCAAACGGCCTCGCTGCCAGCAGCCTCACCACCAGCTGCGAGCGGCCTCTTCACCACTGAGCCGCAGCCCCGCCACCAGTGGCCTCGCCGCCCAGGGCCTCAGCCCCGCTGCAAGCGGCCTCGCCGCCCCAGGCCCTGATGCTGCTGCCACAAGCGGCCTCACCGGAGTGTCATCATTCTGGGGAGCGGCCCTGTCCAGGGGGCGACCTTGTCAACAGCGGCCTCGTCCTGGGAGCGGCCTTGTTCGGAGTGGCCTCCTCCAGAGCGGCCTCATCTGGAGCGGCCTTCTTGGGAGTGACCTTGTTGGGGTCATCGTCGTCGTCGTCTTCGTCTCTTCGTAAGAGATGGCCCCTGCCAGTCAGTTTGATTTTTGATGCTTGGCGCGAAATAAAGATTTGTTTTGATTTTCGCTTTGTGTCAGTCTCATTCCTTTGATCATGGACCCTAACAGATGGCACTCGTGTCCAGTTCTGGCCACGGTGAAGGGCGCTGCCCCGCTTTTGTGCACGTGGCTCTTGGTGACCATATGCATGTACCTCTAGGAGTGGTGGGGAGATCACAGTGTGGGAGGCTGTGCCTGTGTTGGGGGGGGGTGGGGGCATCTGGGAAGTCTCTGCACGTTCTATTCAATTTTGCTCTGAACCTGAGACTGCTCAGAAAATACAGTCTATTAATTAAAAATACACCATGGAGAAAAGAAGCAAGACTGACAGAATTTATCATGATGTTTGTTAGGCCTAGTATGGGATCATTTGTAAAAAGTGTGTGGGCGCTGGAGAGGGTGTGGTCACTGGTCCTAGAGCACCAAGTAGGGTATGCAGGTGAAGAATTACGGAAAGTTGGGCGCCTGGGTGGCTCAGTGGGTTAGGCCACTGCCTTCGGCTCGGGTCATGATCTCAGGGTCCTGGGATCGAGGCCCGCATCGGGCTCTCTGCTCAGCAGGGAGCCTGCTTCCCTCTCTCTCTCTCTGCCTGCCTCTCTGTCTACTTGTGATCTCTCTGTGTCAAATAAATAAATAAAATCTTTAAAAAAAAAAAAAAAGAATTACGGAAAGTCGTGAAGCTTTATATGCTTGCATGTATTTTCAATTATATTATACTTCATTAGTGAAATATTTAATTACATGGCCAAAGGGTTTTTCTGGATAAAACTCAAGTGCAAAGGAATTGTTTTATTTAAATCCATAGTAGTTTCTGTGCAGAAGTACGCCTCTCAGCCACCCTGGGCGCCCTCCCAGCCCCCGACTCATCTCAGGCCCTGAGGGTGTTGGGCTGGTGGCTGTCAGACAGGGCTCACCCCCCGAGGGCATTGCTGAGCCTCTTCCTCTCCCCAGGCCAGCCGCACCCCTACTCTCAGGCCCAGGGCCCTCAATGGTGGGCCTCCTTGCTGACGAATGGGGCAGTGTTTGCTAGCTCTGAGCCTGTCGTATTGGTGCCTGGTGCTGATTTCCATCTGCTGCTTTGGGTCTCATTGACCTTCGGAGCAAAGGTACAATTTTAAATCTGTGCGCAAATCTGTTCCCATCACTTTTTCCTCACTCCGGTTTTAAAAAGGAGTCGTTTCCCCACATCGTGATTTATGCAAAGTCACTGGGGTCAGTGCCTGCGATCTGAGGCTTATACATGGCCCCGGGAGACTGAGGCCCAGGGTCCTGGCTTTGCTCCTGGCCTGTGGGGACTCAACTCTGGTGCCAGGAGTGCGTGGGATCTGGGGTCGAGCTGCTTGGTGCTTTGGGCAAAGGCAGAGCTCCCGAGAGGCCATAATCCCTGGGACTCCTCAAGGGCTCTGTGTGGCCCGCAGCCCTGCAGCCCCTCGTGTTCCCGTGTGATCCAGCTGGCAGAAGAGCAGCAGCAGGTTTGGGGGCTTTGTGGGGGTCTGCCTGGCTGGGTAGGGCCAGGTGTGCACAGGGGGTGTGGCTTCTGGAAGCTCTCTGCTCAGGCTGGGGCTGGGGTTCCCTCCGCCTGGTCTGACCCCTGAGAGCTTCGCACTTCTCAGACTCGACCCCTGTCATCTGCCTGTCTTCCATTTCCAGAGAGGGAGAGTTTATGTTCCTGTCCTCGCGGGAGGCTGAGCCCATGGCAGGGAGAGGCTGCTGGCGTCACTGGGGCTCTCTGTCCAGTCGTATATATCAGCAGGCCACCATAATCAGATGACTCGCTCACTGCGTTCCTGTTAGGAAGTGTGTGCCCAGGGACCCTTGCCTTGGTGGGATGGGAGGTCTTCCTCCTGCTGCTGGTGAGGGGCCCACAGAGCTGCGAGGCCAAGGGCTGGCGGTCCACACCCAATCCTCCTGGCCACTGCTTGTCACAGCCCACTAGCCTTGGTATGTTCATAGGGTGGGGAGCTGCGTGCTCAGCGTCTGGTTGCTGCTGCCCAGACTGACCGTGTGCTTTGGAACCTCACCGTGTTGGCCCCCCTTCCATGCTCTGAGGATGGACAGAGACACACCAATGGGGAGAAGCATTTCTTCTTGCTCCTGGAAGCAAGCGGCAGGTGAGACTCTGTGCACATGGCCTACCATGGGATCTACGGGCAAAAGCCCAGCCTCCCTCCTCTGTGTGATGCCCACCATGTCGAGTGTTGCCCTGTGGGGAAGCCCCCACCAGTGGGCCAACCGGACCCTTCTCTGCTGCAGCCGGTTTGGCCCTATGTACCTTCCCTCCACTTGGTGGGTCCCAGAGGCGGGGACGCCCTCTTTTTTCCTAGTCAGCAGCCAGTCCTCCGTGTTTGATAAGGATTTGTTAAGTGAATCGGGAGAGGAGAACCCAGATCCCAAACAGAACAAGCCACAGACTGGAAAGGAATATTTGTAACACGTATAATGGACAAAACTTACATGGGAAGTATATCAGGAACTCCCATGATGCAGGGGCAAGCTAGGACAGGAGACAAGGCCGGATGCTGAACCCTGTGGGCTCATACCCAACCCCGTGGGGATCAGGGAGCTGCAGGCCGAGCTATGGTGTGTGACAGAGACATGGCCCCCAGGGTTGCAAAGACACAGTGTGAACCCCACAGGGGCACAATGGGAACTTGGCCACCTGTGAGCTTTGGGAGCTGGTTTCACATGGTGTCGCCTGGAAGGTGCACCCTTCGCCCCACCCCCCCGACTCGGCATCTTCATCTCAGCTCCTGACATGATCCTTAGCGAGATCCGTGTGTGCACTGCACCAACATACAGGGCCAGACGGTCCTCGTGGCCTCGTTCCTCCCTTCTGGGAATTGGAAATGGCCCGCATGGCCGCAGGAGAACGGAAACAGCCCTTGGTGTGGGAAGGGGTGCCGAGAAGCGGGGACTGGTCAGGGTCTCCCGGCCCTGATGTTCTCCAGGTGGCTGATGGCAGGACTCTCTCGGCACTGCCTGAGGACACTGCAGATGTGTGGGGGAAACTGAGCCAAAGTGCCATGGCATCTGAAGGCACAGGTGCATCAGACCCCGTGCTGTGGGTGGGGGATGAGGGGCTCCCAGATAGCGTTGTCAGCCACTCCCCTCGGCGCAGCAAGCATGAGCAAACTTGGCATTGAGTTTGCAAACATCTAGTTGTGCGTTTAAATATGTTTAAATATTACAATAAAGCCAACTTCAGTCAAGTCTAGAGCAACAGGAATTGTATTTTCCCTGCAAAGCTGTTCTGGGGGTTTCTCTCAGGGGCAGGGCTGGGTCACTGGGGAAGGGACGCCCACACCCAGAAGGCTAGGCGCTCAGGCGTCCTCATGGTTTTTGGGCCCAGGGGCTGAGGAGGAGAGACCCAGCTATGACCTCCCTGGGCCACTCAGCCAGGCCTGGGACTGGAGGTTCTGGATGGGATAGCTACCACCAGGCCATCCTTGGTGCCCTGTGTCCGGGAGCCCTGTGTTTCCTGTCCTGGGACCCTGGCTGCCTCCTGAGGCTTTGGGGTCCTGGTGCAGGGCTGCGTGAGCGTCTAAGGACAGACTTGCTAGATGAATGCCTGCCATGGGCCTGGGAGGCTGCCAGTGTGGGCTCCCCCAATGACAGCCTTCGATAACCAGGCCTCTGCCTCACTCCTCAGGAATGCAACTCGGCCTGTGCAGCCCTGGCCTTGCTGCTGGGCCAGCATTATGGGACCCTCCGGGCCAGGCCTCTCCTCCCGCCTCCCCCTCTGGCCCTGGGGCTGGGCTGGGGTGCCGCTCTTGCACACACGTCCGAGCATGGGCTTCTGGACTGTGGGGAGCAGCTTCCATGGGACATGGCTCAGGGCCTGGCCCGTCTCCAGATGTCTGCTGGACAGGGCGGGCCGATGGCCTTGCAGTCACCGCTGCTGTCAGCCTGGAGCCTCGGGCCCAGAGTCATGCCCGTGACCATGAGGAGGGCCAGGGCAGAGCAGGGCCAACGGGGCCAAGCTGGCCAGAACACAGAAGCCCCCAGTTCAGGGGTAAGGAAAGCCTGGAGGGTCCTGCAGCAAGCCTGTCCCAGGGGCTGCGATGTTTGCAGCCTGGAGGCCTGGACTTGGCCTGGTCCGAGCCCTGTGTGGGCCCCACAGGCACTGAGAACCAAGAAGGGGGCATGGTGTGGGGGTGCCTGGCCTGGGGCCAGGCCAGGAAGCTTCCTGAAGCAGGTCTTTGCCACAAGGCCTTGGCCCTGGGGCTGAGAGAGGCTCTCAGAGGATGGCAGAACAGGACCAGCACTCCGGGATGCCCCCAGCTATGCTGGGCGCCCAGGCAGAGTGCGTGTGTGTGTGCATGAGTGTACATGAGTGTGTGAGTGTGAGAGTGTGTGCACAGCTGAGTGTGGTGGTGGTGAGGGTGGGGGACCTCCCATTGCCCCTTTCAGGAAGGCATGGGAGCTTAGCAAAAATAAACATGCAATTTCCCTCCATCCGAGTGTAAAGCCAGCACCAATCCACTCACACGTCCTTTAGTAAATCTCCTGGCTTTACAGATCGATTTTATTGTATTTCTCAAGCCATATGAGAGGCACTTACTATTCTGTTAAAACGTACGGGTATGTTCTATGAGTTCTTCTGTACATGTGATACATTTAACATGAAAAATGTGAATATGGGGGCTAGATTATCCTGTTCACAAGGGAGAAGGTCGGACGTTTCCGGGGGGAGCAAAAGGTCCCTGCTTTCCCGGGCCCTGGACACACACCGCCTCCTCATTCTCTGGCTAGACGTGGGTGCTCCTTTCCTGGGCTGGGTGGGGAAACCCTCAGACCTACCTGGGCCTCTCTGCCTTCCCCCAGGCCTCTGTCCCTTGCTGCAGGGTGTCCCGCTGCAAGGTGAGACAGAAAATCCCACCAACCCAGGGCAGAGTGGATATGCAGGGGCTGCGGGGTGGGGGGTGAAGGAATCACTGGTGTCACCAAAGCAAAGGGAGGCTCATGACAGGAGGGATCAGCTGGTGCATGCCCCGAATGCCAGTCCTGTGCTGGTCAGAGGCCCCCCTGATGTTTGCTGGGCTTGGACCCCTGTCCCCGGGCACATGGCTGCTGGGCTGGGAAGGCTTGGCTGAGGAACCTGGAGAGATGGGGGGAGAGAGAGAGAGACAGACAGCATGTATGTGATGTGTGTGGCCTCAGAGGTCTGGCTGTGAAGGTGAAGTGGGTGCAGACCCCTGGGACTCAGGGGGCAGGAGACTGACACTGGCTGGGAGGACCCACTTTGAGGGGATGGGGGGATCCATCCAAGAGGAGGTCTCAGTGTTCCTGGGGGGAGTTCAGAGCCAGGGGCAGCTCCGAGGGGCTGCTCCAGCCCTCCTGCCCCGCTGCCCCACCCCCGGGCTGGCCCTCCACCTCTGGGTGAGTGAGCCCAGGACTTCAAAGGCCCGAGGAGGCTCCCAATGCACTCCCACGGCCTTGAGCACAGAGGTTCCTTGTTTCCCTGCACCAGGCCCTTCCTGCCCCCCTGCACATAGTAGTCAACAGGAAGTCTTTGGGGCTGCCAGTCCAGGGGACCCCCCAGCACCAACCACCCAGATTAGTCCCTGGCCTCACTCGGGTCCTGTGCCCTGCCCAGGACACCCTCAGGCTGCCTCTGGGCCAGAATTCATGGGAGTGACAGGCAGAGAAAGGAGGCCCTTCTAATTCTTGCAATGGCAGGGGCAGCAGTGGTTTCCAGAAGCTTCTACAGAGACCATCTGCTAAAGAACCAGAGAAGTGGGGACCACCTTTGCCCAAAAACAGCTGACAGGTAGAGGCCAAGTCAGGACTGGAGGACCAGGCCACAGTGGGGCGGAGGTCAGCTCTCCAGACAGGTGTCATCAGGACTGGTCCCCATCCCAGGAAATACAGCCCCCCGCCCTCCCACACCGGGTCAAACTCGCCCCTCCCGGCCCCCTTCCTTCATTGTCTTCAGCGTGTATCCTGGGCTTGACTGCTTCTCAGTAGCTCCTCCCAGCAGCTTTACCATCAGAACAGGAAACAAAATCCTCCTCTGTCCCCCCACCATGTCCCCAGCCCTCACCCGCCCCTCCTGGCCTGGTTTTCTCACCTGTGGCCATGCTGACTTCCTTGCTGTCCTTGAATGCTCCAAGCACAGTGTTGCCCCAGGGCCTTTGCACTTCTGCTTATCTGTCAGGAAGACTGTCCCTGGCACATGCACACACACTTCACCTTCTCCTTTGTCTCTGTTATAAGTTGTTCCTTCAGTCACACCCCATCCACAGGTAGCAGCGACTGAGAGCTTTGCTGTCTGTTCCCTGCATGTGCTGTGGGTCCCAGAAAACACTTGTTCAGAAGCTGACCCTCGCCCCTGCTCAGCCTATCCACACAAGGGGCTGAGCCCTCTCCTCCAATTAGCCATGGCTGGACCTGGGAGTTGCAGTTCTGTGGGTTTGGCGACATCCCAAAGGGAGCTGTAGCCCTGGGAAGCAGGGCAGGCCATGCAGCTGTGTCCTGAGAGCTGAAGGACTCTGTGTATGGGGTGCAGTGGCCTGGGGATCCCCAGTGTCCTGGGGGGCTGCTGGCTCCCACAGAGGGTACGCAGAGCTGGCAGCCCTGGGAGGCTCAGAAGACTTTGTGGGGAAAGCATGTATCACAGTTGGAAATGACATGAAAATTCATCCTTCGCTTTTTAAATTTAGGCTTAACAAATCTCTCCTGAACCCACAGAGACCCCGACTGGAAAGGAAAAAGGTGGTTCTCTGTCTTGGGGGCAGGGTCACGTTCCCTCCCTAATGGTGGGCCCTACTCAGGGGCATTGTCCTCCTCTCCTTGGCTTTGGGGCCAGACTGGTTTACAGATGAGGAGCCCAGGCCCAGCCCAAGGGTGAAAAAGGGCAGGCAGGGTGCGGTCTCAGTGCCCCTCCCCGCCCCCCTGACCCCAGGCACCAAAGGCCCTTTCTGGGACCTGGGGAGAGGTTCTGCTCTAGGAGGCCGGCCTCCGCTGCCGTGGGTGGCCCCACCGCTGTTCTTGGCCGTCTCCTGAGGGCTGCTCTGAGGCCCAGCAGGTGTGGCTGGGCGGACAGCTGGGCTGCCAGGGATGCCTGTGGGGTGAAGTCAGCTGCCCGTCCCTGGCTGCTGGCCGCACCCGGGGCTATTTTGGGAGCTTAGAGCCCAGCCATGGTGCTCCTGTCCCCTAAGCTCCTGAAAGTCTGCTCAGGAGTGTGGACAGTAGCCCTCCTGTCATGCATCTGTCCCATCCACAGAGCAGCTGGTCTCCTGACATGGTGGGATGGACTGCCTGACATGGGGGAGGCTGGCCTCATGCTGGGCCCCCCAGAGGGGAGAGGTTAGCCGGGTTATCAGGGGCCACATCCCAGGCCAGTGGCTGCTTGGAGCCCTGAGCCTATCCCCCCAGGATGTTCTAGAGAAAGGCCCACACCCTTCTGGCAGGGAGGGTCCCAGAGGGTTCCCCCACCCCCGTCCCTGTCCCTGGGGGAGGTGGGCAGGGTCAGGGAGGGCCTGCCACTCTGCAAAGCCAGTCCTGTCTCTTTTGCCTTGCTTTGTACATGCATGAGCCGAGAAGAGCTTGTTTATTCATCCCTTATCACATGGACCCAATCGCGATCAGACCCCTGTGTCCTGCCCTCATCTGGGTGGAGCCACAAGGGAACGGCGAAAGCAAGGGGCTCTGGCTGACTCTGGCTAGGGTGAGGATGAGAGTCCTCAGGCAGGGCAATGAGGAGCCAGTTGGCTTGGGCCCACCCAAGTGGCCTTGGGGAGGACAGTGGGGACAGGCCTCTAACCCTGGGCATCACGGGCACACCTGCCTCACACCCATGGGCATCCCTGGGCCCACGCCACCTCCTCTGGGTTCCTGCCACAGCAGCCAACCACCCAGTTCCCAGGCAGGCAGAATTCTCCGGAGAGGGCAGAGGCCACCCTGTAGGCTGCTGGGGTGGGGGTCGTCTCCTGGGTATCTTCTGCTGGGATGAATACCCCAGCGCCCTCAGGGGGTGGTCCTGAGCCCAGGGAGGGCATAGTTGAGGGGCTCCCCGAGACATCCTTTAGGGGTCAATGGTGCTCCAGGCAGAGTTGAGGAGCTGGGGACAAACCCAGGGGCCAGACCTTCATCTGGTGCCACAGCTTGCTTTATCATGGTACTGGGTTTACTACGCCCCGTGGGCCCCAGGTCCGTGGAGGAGTCCGAGTTGGGGCTGGGGACAGAAGTGCCTACTGACCATGCCTCCTCACTGCAGGTGAAGCCCCTCCTCCCGGCCCATACGCCAGCCTGGGTAGAGGCCAGGGCTGTGGGATCTTTTTGGTGATTTAACATCTGGATAATTTAATGTGTTTTCAGTTCTACCTCATTGCTTTCCCTCCTCCCACAGCATGCAGGCCATTCTTCTGCTTCTTGGAACATGTGTGTGCACATATATGCATGTGCATATCGGTGTCTGTGTGTACTACATGCATGAACACACATGAATGCTTTAGTGTGTATGTGTGTGCCTGTGTGTACACATCTGTATGTGCCTGTACATGCCTGTGTGTGCACATGCTTGTGTGTGTGCATGCCTGTGCACGTGTGTGCATGCTTATGTGTGTGCCTATGCATGCCTGTGTGCATGTGTGCATGTACACACCTGTGTACATGACAGTGCATGCCCTTGTGTGCATACCTGTGTGTGCACACCTGTGAGTGCATGTTTGTGCATGCATGTGTATGCGTGTGCATGTACACAGCTGTGTGCAGGTGTGTGCACAGCTGAGCATGTGCATACCTATGCATGTGCATGCCTGTGTGTGCATGTGCTTGCCTGTGTGCGCATGTACATGCCTATGTATGTGCATGTGTGTGTCTGTGTGTATGCCTGTGCATGTGCATGTCTGTGCCTGTGTGTGCACACCTGTGAGCACATACTTGTTTGTGCATGTGTGTGCATGTGCATGTGTGTCCATGTCTGTGTGCATGCCTATGTGTGTGCACATCTGTGCATGTATGCATGTGCATGCCTGTGTGCACACGTGTGTGTGTGTGCGCTGGGGGCAGTTTCTGGTCCTCTGCCCCTTCTTTCCTCTTAAAGATTTAGCTCCCCTGGGCTGGGCGCACCTGGAACACGAGCAGCAATGGGCTTCCATTCCCCCCAGTGGCTCTGTCCGTGAGGACCCCTGCCCCGGGTCCACATCTTGAGCCCTTCCTTCTGAGGGGGAGTGGCAGCTCTTACCAAATAGCTATCCCCACCCAGGCTGTTTCCTGCCCTTCCTTCCTGGGGGCCAAAGGTCTCCCTGGCCCCTGGTGTAGCCGCCTGGGGGCTGTGGGAGCTTGCTGGTCTGAGCTCCTGGGCGCTCTTGGTCACGGTCCCCCGAAACCCCGGCCAGAATGGTCTGACTCCTGGGACGTGCGCTCTGCAGGCGGGGCTGGCCAGGTGGGCAGAGGCTTGTCCCAGAATATCCAGGGTCCATGCATGAGGCTCACGTGGTCTTGGGGAGGCGTGGGGAGGAAGAAGCCCATCCTCCACAGAGACATGAAGGAAATGTCTCAGTACAGACACTTATTTCCCCAGGGCTGCAGACTTTCCTCCCATCCCAAGGATGAGGCTGGAGGAGGAGTCGTGTCTAGATTTGGTTCCTCTTCATGAGCCCAGGATGGGGGCTGGAAGCAGGAAGTCCGAAGCTGAGGGGTCCTGCTTCTGTGCGGTGAGGGTTTCTGGAGCTCCTTGTGGCCCTGCGTTCTGGCAGAAGGACCTCGGCCACCAAACCTATTGGCCCGGCAGGGTACTCTGGGGGCACACTGCCTGTCCTTTGGCCCCTGTCTGGAGCTCTCTAGGGGTGTGTGGTAAAGGGTGGGTTGCTCACGAGGGACAGAGTTCCTGGTGCCTGGGCAGCTTCTGGCAGTGCAGGGGCTAATGAGCTCAGGTTGGGATGGGGCCATTCTCTGTTCTCCAGGTGGGGTGATCCAAGGCCTTGGCTCCCAGGATGGCTGTGGTCCAAGCTGACTGTCATGTCCTCGGGCCTGGGGTTAGCCCTGCTGGGTCCTATGGATGGAGGGTGATGTCTTGCAAGAGTGGGCCCTGAGTTCCTGTGTCAGTCCTGGTTTAGCGTTTGAACAAGCCTGTAAGGTGCTGAAATGGCTTTGGAGCACCCATAGTCTTCCAAAGCCGAGCAGAGAAGCAGAGGAGTGCAAGGGCTGGGAGGGGAGGCCCTTCTCCGTGGTGCTAGGGACCTGGGCACTGCCACAGCGCCAGGCCTCCCCCGGCCCCGACCCACTCCGTGGCCTGGCAGGACAAGCAAGAGCCTTGTCAGGGCTGCACGGCAGCCGGGCCGGCCCGAGCCCGTCCAAGCCACAGGGCGGAGAGGAGAAACCGGCAGAAGCCAGAGCCCAGCCAAGAAAGTCTCCTTTATGCTCAGGCCAACCCAAATCCGCAGACTTGAAATAACACAGTGAGGCTGTGGATTGTACTCCGGTGCTGCGGGCGCAGCCCAGAGACGCCAGTGCTCTGGGCCTCCCTGAAGCCCCTGCCCAGCCCAGAAGTCTTCACGCTTGGGGAGGTGGGAGGGGCCTCCTGGTGCAGCCCCGTGGGAGAGGGAGGGGAGGCAGCCAGGAACCCAGGTCCTGTCCGGCTGGGGCCCTGACAGAACCCACTGTCCCATCTGCACTGCCCTTTGTCCCAGTGTGCAGACCAAGGGGGCAGAGCAGTAGCACTCTTGGGAGGGCTGGGCTCCAAACAGACTTTGCCCAGTTCCCCAGGAGAGCGGAGGCAAGCGCAGAGGAGGGCAGGTGGCCTTGGTAACTGTGGAGGTACAAAGGAGTTGCCTGGAGTTCTCCTTAAGCCTGTGAAAAGGGGGTTCCCAGGGTGTTCCAGGTGGGTGGAGGAGCCACACATGGCCTCTGGCTCCCCAGGGCTGGGGGCTTGTGCTCATCGTCAGCCTCACTGGGATGCCGCGTCCTGTCCGATTATAGGCTGGTGATCCTCAGAGTCTTGGGACAGCTGCCTTAGGTTGTAAGCCATTGCCTGACAACCATGGGCCCGTGTGCCCGAGATCCTGGCTTTGCTCTGCAAGTTGTTTGGAGATGTCCCGAGGGACCTTGGGGCTGGTGCGGGCGAGCTGCAAAGTGTGAGGTCAACCCTGTTCTCTGGATCTATCATCAGGGTCCCCTGGAAGTCCCCTGGAAAACACAGAACACAGGAGAGAGGACAAGAGCTCTTGGGGTACTAGGATGGCTAGGGGTCTGAGGCTGGGCTGCTGTAGCCTGGGATGGCTGCAGACTCAAGTCCAGCCAAGGTTACCAGCAAGGCCTCTGGGAGCAGACAGACCTGGGCAGGGGTGTAGTCCCCCCACCTACCAGCTGGGCAGACCTGGGGGAGCTGCTCAGCCACTCCGGAGGAGTCTCTGCCTCAAAGGGTGCGTGAGGTACCCCTGGGCTGCTGCTGCCCTTGGCCTCTCTCAGCCGGGCTGGGGGTGATGCAGACAGGGAAATTGGGTGGTAGGAGCCAGGCTCACAAAGTGTGGAAGGGAAGAAGCAGGAGGGCCTTTGGGGAGCAGGGAGGGTTTGGCCATGGCCCAGAAGGATGATGGTCGGACAGGAAGCCAAGCCGGCTCCCCACCAATGGTGCCAGCAGCTCCAGGCACCAGGAGCTTACTCTCAGGCTACCTGTCGCTGTGTGGGTCCCTGTGTTATTAAGGCAGACATGCCGGTGTGGACGACGTGGGGCTGCATCTCAGCCTCCCCGCTGCGATGATGGTCTCTTTTCTGAAAGCAGAGGGAGCCAGCCAGGGTTTCCACGATGAGCATTCTCAAGGGACACGGGGTTCGGGAATTCTATTAAATGTGGCCAGCAAGGACGTGCCGCGGCCAGCCCTTTGTTGGGGACTGGGGATGGGGGCTAGGGAGGTGGGTTGGCTCGGAAGACTCAGCTGTTCCCTGAGAACAGGCGTTTTGAAATCTAAGTACCATGAAGTAAAAGAAAATCAATTTCCAATTACGTTTAAACCCCAAGGTTACACTGAAGATAAGCTCTGGGAGCAGCATCACGGAAGCTGGAAGCAAGTCTCCCAGGTGCCTCCCCTGCTTCCCTGTGACCTTGGCCAGGAAACCCCTCCCCCGCGTGCCATGATGTCCGCAGCTGCTGGGTCACCAGTGTCCCTTTGTTCCCGCCAGACCCTAATGCTTCCTAAGTATGTGATGGACGTCCAGCCTGGGGGAGAACGCCAGGGAGGGGGGAAGAGGCCCTCTCGCCCTCAACCTCCCTGCAGGCAGGCAGCGGTGTGTGGGGCTTGGCAGGTCCGAGGTGGGTGGCAGTGACAGTGGTGTGACTCCAGGACACAGTCAGAGCTCAGAGTGTGGCTGGCCTTGGGGGAAACTCCATTTTGTTTGCCTCAGAAATCAGCATGTCCACAGGGGCGCCCCAGGGTCTGGGGTTCTTCAAGTTTCCTCTCATCAGATCAGCCTCACGTGAGTGCCAATGGCCTTTGGTCCCTTCTCTGTTGGGGAAATTCCTCCTGGGGGCCACCCCTGGTCCCCAGTTTGCACCTGTGTCAGCAAGTGGGGGCCCTGCTCTTCCTTGCCTCCCTGCTTTCCAAGCTCTTTAAAAACATGTGGTTTGCAATTCTCTGTCTACCGTGGGCTGTCGGGACTTGTCGCCTTCGACGTGGAAGCACGTTCTCTATAATTTGGAGCAGAGAACACGGAGGGTTGAGGGGGTGGTCCCTGTCCCGCCTGAGCATGTGCCACAGCCTGTGATGAGCACGGCTGTCATGGGCAGGTGGGCCCCTCCACGATGGGGGCTGATCGTGAGGCTGCAGTGACAGGAGGGCCCCATGCACACAGGCGCGGACAGGTGCGCACAGCAGGTGCTCCCATGCTATCGTATGCCCCCTTTAGCCAGTTTCAAACTGTGGGTGTAGCCTCCCCTTTTATCTTCTGGCAAGTCTTCCTTAGAGTCACTGCTGATGCACAACCAGCCGCAGCAACACACCCATCCAAGGTCAAGGAGTTTCACTCTACCCAGAGGTGGCGGGCATGTCCATATGTGGATCACTGGGAGACAGCGCCTGGGAGAGCTGAGTGACAGCCATGAGTAGCCCGTGAAAGCCTGGCATTCTCTGGGACAGGGCGCCTCTGGTGACTGTGTGATTTGGGCACATCTTTTGTGAGTGAATACGCCGAGCTTCTCTCGCACCCCAGCCTCCCGCGGCTGTGCCCCCCATGGGCTCATCCAGCTGTACCCCCACTTCACCTCCCTGCCCAGTGCCCCACCTGGAGCCTGCTCCGCCTTGAAGCCTCTGCCATCCCCCACCCCGACTAGGCCCCTGGGTTCTGCTCTGGCCAAAGAGAGCCCCACCCTGCCTGCATTCTCGAGCTCATGCCCCATGGTCGTCCATCTGCTCCCGACAAGTGGCCTTCTCTCCATCATGTCTGTCAGGTTACCCCCGCACACCCCCACACCTGACACGGTGTCAGGTCTCCACCTAGGCCACCCCAAGGAGGCCCGTATAATGTCTCATTTTCCAGAAGAGGCCAGAAGGTTCTGAGGCTTGCCTGAGCTCACAGTGGCGAAGCCCCTGTGCTCGTGCACGCTGTGAGCAGGGAGCAGGGCCTGGTACCCTCAGGACAGGTTGGGGGGTTCCTGCCCCACTGCAGGGCCCTTTAAGTACATAGGAGTCAACATTTTAAAAGAATGATCTATTTCACTTTAAGTCCCTGAAAATGGCATGCTTCTGGTTCCCCTGCGCTGCTGCCTGGACAGTGCAAGGCCTCAGGGTCCACCTTGCAGGCCATCTCCTGAAGGGAGACCCCTGAGCCCCAGCTCTGATTCAGCACATGTCATATGTGATAGATCCACGGCTTTCCTTGGGGACCCCAGGAAGTGCTGGGTCCCAAGGGAGCTCCAGGGTCCAGGGATGGACAGAGGGCTGGGTGGGGCCTACACCTCCTAGGTGGAGGTGTTTCATGGCAGGGCAGCCACGTTTGCCTTAAGTCATACTGAGACCCTCTTTGACCCATCAGAGTCAATCCCTCAATGTCATGCCAGGGGGTCTGGCTGAGGACCCTGCCCTTGGGGGAAGCAGAGCCCTTGGGGACAGTCCCAGGGCAGCTGGGGGTGCGGTCCCCCATCTGCCAGGACAGAAGGTGGTGACATCTGCTCTTGTCCCTGTGACTGCCCCAGGCTACTGGCCCCTCGAAAGCCTGGGCAGGATGGCATTGCTGCCTTGGGCCTTAAACCCAGAGCCGCAGGCCTGAGCTTGTGACCCCCTGGTCCTCTGGGAGGGCAGGAGGATGGGGTCGGCTCTCATCCTGTCATATCTCAGGGAGCCGACTCATGCCTTCTCATTATTCAAGGGGCCCCATCTACACAACCCCCACATCCCAGGCCCTGCCCCTGGGAAATCATGGGGACCTTGTTCTACACCACCAAGGGCAGCGTGTCAACCCTAAAACAAGAATGATGCTCTTGAAAGGGCAATAAGGAAGGGCCCTTGAGCGAGGGAAACAGGTGCCAGGAGCTGTGCTGTGGGGGTGGGAGCCGTCCTGCTTGTGCAGCCCCCATACCCAGTCAGGGCCAGTGCTGAACTGGGCCTGGGTCTCCCGTAATTGCAAGATGGGGCTGGGGTCTCCGAAGGTCCCAGAGCCCTGTAGCAGAGGTTTCCGGTTTTTGGCTATGTGGGGTCCCACGAGTCTGACTTCCGTGGACCTGCCCACCTGGTTCAGCCTTGGAGTTGGTGGGGCTTGGGTGGGTGGGGAGTGGCAGGCAGGGAAGACTGTGGTGGAGGAGGGGGCCAGGCAGGACTAGGGTGAAAGCTCTCTGCTCACCCTGCTTCTGCCCTTCCTCCAGCCGACTTCCCACTCAGGGCTTGGGGCGAGTGGCAGCTTCATGGGCACGTGGGGTTGATTTTTGGATGCAAATCTTTTACTCAGGAGAGCTGGGGCATCCCCAAATCTGTCATCTAATAAGATGACTGCACAGCGAGGAAGCTTGACGTTACGTTTGTCTTTAACTTGATGGGGCTTTTTCTCTGCCTCTGTTTCTCCATTTTAGGGAGATGCTGATGAAAACTCCTTTATGGACACCTGCGTGGGCTCTGCTCCTTGTTCATGCACAAAACCCAGACCTGGGGGGTTCAGAAGATGCTCTGGCTAACAGTGCCACAATTCCCAAGGACCACCCCAGGCCATTACAAATATATACATATATCCCCCAGTTGTAAAAGTAACCCTTGCTAAAACTCCCCAGGGAAGGCAGAAGCACACGAGGCAGCCATCCAGGGCCCGACCTCGCCCTGCCCCTGGAACTGGAGCTTCCACACACCTGTGTCCAGGCTCTTGGCGTCCAGAGATGCACACGGACCCAGAGAGAGGCTGCCTCCCGCTCACATCCTGTTCTGGTGGTCCTTCTGTGTCCTGCACCCACTGGGTGCTGCCCTTCTAGTGGCCATCTGGCCTCTGCTGGGGGTCACGCTTTTGCGGGAGCTCAATGTCACGAACCGGGGAGGAGGACACTGTGGGTGCCCATCTCCGTCCTCTCTTTGGGTTATGTGCTTATAACAAGTCCCTAACCCTGCACTTCATGGGCAGGGTGGGGGGGGGGCACAGGCCCTTTGAAGACCTGGAAGATTTCGTGTTGTCCCTCCCAGAAGAGGGACTAAACCTCTTGCCCTCCAATCCGCGCCCCCCCCCCCCACACCAGTGCCGGCTTCTGTGGCTGTAGTCCCCTTTTCCCAGTGCTGGGGAATAGGGGGGCATTTCCTGTCACTTCAGTTTCATCTTTAAAATGCCTGGAGAGGCTAAATATCCTTCCAGAAATTTCTGCCTTGCCTTGTACTGCTTAGGTCATAGTAGGAGTCTTTCCCTGCACGCAGGGGTCCTGCCTTCCCTGGAATGTGGTGACCGCCAGGACTTCTGCAGCTGTCAGCCTGGGGTTTCTGTGGACACCCTGACTCCGTGGTCCTCAGGGCTGGGACAGCGCAGTGCAGGGCAGGGACTTGCTCCCAAGAGCAGCCACCTCTCTGCCCGCGGCCCCGCCCCTCCCCTTCCCTCCTCTACCCTCCAGTTCCCTCCCCTTCCCTCCCCTCCCCTCCCCTGCCCTTCTTTCCTTTCCCTTCCATCCCCTCCCCTCCCCTCCTGTCTCCTCCCGCGTCAGCACTTCTCTGCGCCCTGTTCAAAGCTGTTGTGGGTCCACCTCAGGCTCCTCGGGTCTGAGAAACACTCACCCTCACATTTATGCACTGGTTTGGCTGAACTTAAAATTTATGTTTGAAGTAATTTTCTTTAATCCTCTGAAAACATCTCTTTGTTGCTTCTGGTTCTCAGCCTTTTGTTGGGCAATCTGGTAATCTGGTGCCTGCATTCTCAGAGGTTAACGACCTTTTCTGAGAAGGTCTAGAACTTTCTTTCTCTTTGATGTTCTTACATTCCTTTTTAATGCGAATGTGCTTGTCCTCTGCTTGCCCTTTTCGTCTGAGACCTCCCGGCTTCCCTGAGGATGAAGACATTCCCACCGTCAAGTTCTGAGACAGTGGCTCCTTCCTTCTTCCTCTCTGCCTGTGCCACTCCTGCTCTGTAGACTCCGACCCTCTCCATCTGTTTCCGGCCTCTCTGCCCTGTCCTGACTCCCTGGCTGCCTCTGCTTGCCCCGCTCCATCTCCCACCTCAGCAGGGTGTCCTGGTGTTATAAAGTCCATCTGTCCAGCCGGCCAGGCAGCTGTTGTGAGTTCCCGACCCAGCATGATTGCGCCTCCTGGGTCCTGCTCAGCACTCCTGTGTTCCCTCCTCTGGGATGGGGTTATGGCAGTTGGATAGCCAGCAAAGTCTTCTTTCCATCCCCACCCTGCCTCACCGGTCAATTCCAGACCATTTGGTAGACAGTGATGCATGGGGTGGATTTTCCTGCAGCTTTATTCCCTCCCACCTGTTCATTTACACTGGAGCGGGGTGGTGGTATTGGTGGCGGTGGCAATGGGGGCAGCCGTGGTGGGGGCATCAGCACTGGGGCTGCAAACAGGCACCCAAGGGCAAGGCTGCAGGCTGAGAGAGAGAAGTGCGTGGGAATGGCGTGGATTCCTGGTTGTGCCTGGTGGGACCTTACCCCCTTGCCCTGGTTGGCCATATCCCCAGAGCCTGGCTGCCAACCCTCCCTGTCTCTGGGGGCCAGCAGGTGCTGTCTGACGCTAGGGCTAAGCACTGGAGAGCTCTGGGAACATTTGACGGGCATGTATTAATCGGATGTTTGTGGAAAGGAGGTGGTGGGGCTTTGACATCAATGGGAGGCATTTGCTGCATCTGCGGCAGGAGGACCAAGGGCCAGGAGGGAGGCAGGGCTGGCTGGGAGGTCTCCAGACCCTTGTCTGGGCTGGCAGAGGATCCAGTCATGATACCTGCTGTCTCTCCTAGGGCTGGGCAGGGGCTGCTCCCTCCTGATGGCTGTTGGGGGCCAGGGAGGTCACAGACAGTCAGGCCAGCCCAGATGCTGCCCCCTCAGGCCTTGCAGATCTGCCTGCTGTGTATAGTTCTCTCTCCAAAAGTGAACCCACTACCCTGGGAGGGGTTTGAAATGTTGTCATGTTTGTTGGAGTCAGAAGTAGGTTCAAGAATTACTTTTGGCCTCTGTCCTTAACCGTCAATACTGAGCCAACTGTGTTCCTTCTCAGTTCTTCCAATCTTCTCATCTTGGACCCCTGAGTCATCATGGAAAGTTCCAGCACCCCCCACCCCATTTGTATCCACCACAGTGGCTCGGAGGATGAGGGACTCCTTGTCCCCAGCAGGTGTGGCCCAGGGTGTGGGGTGCTGAGTTACCAAACCCCCTTCTATCTGGATGCCAGCCGTGTTGGGGATGTCTTACCCTGTCTTAGTCCTGACATCCCCCATCTTCCCAAATGTTTCAGAGGGAGATTCTGATCAGCTGCAAGGCTCAGTGATGGAAGAGCTCCCATGAAGAGCCACATGGTGATTCCAGGGAACTTGGACCTATGCTAATGCCCTACAGGCTCCCTGGGAGGATGGAAGATGGGGTGCTCTGGAGGCCACGGTTTTCCTGGGACATAGGATTGCTTACAGCACCATGCAGACGACAGTGGAAGCTGCCCCGGGCCCCAGGCTGCTGGTGCCGGGGGAAGAGTCGGGGGCTGGGGATCGAGTGGACTACCGTGGAGGAGGCTGGGACAGCTGGCACTCTGGGGACAGAAGAAAATGGTTACAAATTGTTTCATGTCATAAAGCAAGGACATGTACTTGGATTGAAGGACAAGCATTTACTGTTCTTGGTGTTTTTCTCTGAGTCTCCTAAGGAGGTGAGATTCTGAATTAAAATGATCTGGTTGACCAGCTGTACCAACCACTTGCAGTGGAGGTGGGATGACAGCACAGACCCAGAAGGATTTGTCCAGCTGGGTCTCAGCCACCTTCCAGCTGATGCAACTGAGAGGAAGCCTTTGCACCTCAGCACCGAGGGGGTCGCCCGCCAGTCTAACCCAGGATAGGACGTGTCCATCATCCAAACACGTGGGCTGACTGCCCATGACAGCCGCTTCTGCAGGATCCAAGGGGGCATCTGGCCTTGGCTTGCATGCCTTCCCGGTCAGCAGACTCACTACTTTACATGGGACCAGTCCCATTTGAGGTGGTGGTCCTCATGTTCCACAAAGGAGCCCAACCCACAGTAACACATGAGTGGTGAGGTCTGGTCCGATGGAGTCACGTGCCAGCAGAGTTTGATGGCCTTCTTAAAGATGTATAGAGAAAGGGAGATCCCCAAGAATTAAAAAGAATTGTTATAAAGAGCTGGGGGTATCTGATTGCTAACCAGACCTTTTCTCTGTGGCAGGGTCTCTGGGTTTAGCCATCATGAGCCTTCGGCTGACTGAAGGCAGCAAGTGACATCTCCTAGCGCCATCTCTGCTCGATTTCAGAGGAACAGCAGCTCCCCTGCCAGCCCACTTTCACCACCCAAGAGCCTCAGGGAAGACGGCTGTGTTCTGCTGGGGATAGCTCCCAGCCTCTGGCTTCCCATTCTGGAGTGACGGGCTCGCCAGCACGTTTGGCCACCCGCCGGCATCCAGCCCACAAAGGAGCAGCCACGGCAGACGTGTGGCAGGAGAGACAGCTCTGCACAGAGTGAGCAGATTTCTGCAGAGGCAGCGACTGACATAGAACAGACGTGGCTTGTCTTCATCAAGGACTTTGGAGAGAGACATGCAGCCTGGGATCAGAGTCTAACAAGATGCAAACAGTTCACACATGACCGTCAATGAGAGGCGCCTGACACGACGTCTTGCAAATGGTGGCTGTGACGACAAGGCTTGTCTCCAGGCCGGCTAACGGGAGCTGGGCGTGCGCAGACGGCCTCTGTGAGCCAGCTTCGTGCTCCTGCGATTCATTTTTTCCAAAGTGGCAGCATTGACTAAAATGATCTCAGTCGTAAGCTACTATTAACATGCCAGAGCACCCACATTCTTTTTACAAAAATAATTTAAAACAAATGTGTCAGCTGTGGGAGCCCATGAGAATGTTTGCACATTCTGGTGTTGAAGCATGTGGAAGGTTCCGGTGCCATCCAGTTCTGGTTGCCTCGTGCTTATGTGCAATGCAGTCAACAGACAGTGTGCAGTTCCAGTTCTGGCACAGCTACCAAGACCATCACCTGCTTGTTTTCACTGGAGCCACCACCACCGCCTTCAGGTGTCCTGCTCTCAGACCTAACATGTGTCAGGGTTCTGTGGCTCTTCTGACAGATTGCTGAAAATGTGGTGGCTCGAAACAGCATGCATGGATTATCTTAATGGTTTTGGAGGATAAAGTCTTAAAATTAAGGTGTCCCCAAGGTTGTGTTCCTTCTGGAGGTTCTGAGAGTAAATCTGTTTCCTTGCCTTTTCTGGCTTCTGGAGCCTGCCACGGTCTTGGCTCGTGGCCCCTCCTCCATCTTCCAGTCTTTCTGTCACCTCAGCTTCTATCTTCATGACCCTTTCTCTGACTCTGACCCTCCCACCTCCTGCTTTCCCTTATAAGGATTCACATGATGACATTGGGCCCACCCAGATAATCTGGGATAATCTCCCCATCTCAAGATCCTTACCTCAATCACATCTATGAAGTCCTTTGCCATATAAGGTCACATATTCATAGCTTCTGGAGATCAGGGCGTGGATGTCTTTGTAGAAGCTGTTATTCTGCCAATCATGGTAGGTGTGGGTAGTGGGTATGCTGGAGTCTCATCCTTCTTACCATGGGGTTACAAAATGTTATGTGCATCTTGGTTCTGTGAGATCCCTGATCCTAAAATGCATCCTTGTGCCGTACACTGAAGTTAGGAAGAAAAATTGGTTTAGCCACATGAAAAGCAGCACAGAGGTTCCTCAAGAAACTAAAAATAGAACTACCACATGATCCATCAAACCGACTTCTGGGTATGTATCTGAAAGAAATGAAACCACTATCTTGAAGAGCTAGCTGCATACTCCTGCTCATTTCAGCATCATTTACCTATCAATAGATTAACAGATAAAGAAATTATATAACATACACACATACACAGACACTGAAATAGTATTCAGTCATAAAAAGAAGAAAATCTTGTCATTTGTAAAAACGTGGCTGGACCTTGAGGGCTTCCTAATGCCCTAAATGAAGAAAGTCAGAGACAGATGAATATCATGTGATCTCACTTATGTGTAGGATCTGAAACACTGAATTCATAAAATCAGAGGACAGACTGGTCGTTGTCAGAGGCAGGATTTGGGGGGTGGGGAAAATGGGTGAAGGTGGTCAGGAAGTCCAAACTTGTAGTTATAAGAGAAATAAATCCTGGGGATGTAATGTGCAGCACGGTGACTGTAGTTAATAGTCCTGTATTGCGTATTTGCAAGTTGCTAAGAAAATGGACCTTAAAAGTTCTCCTTTTGAGAAAAAAAATTTATAACTGTGTGAGCTGGGGTTTGTTAACTAAATTTATTGTAGCAATCATACATATACATATATATATATACATATACATATATGTAGTCATTGTGTTGTACACCTTAAACCCATATAAGGTTATATGTCAATTATATGTCAATAAAACTGGAAGAAAACAACAAAGAACTCAAATAACAAGCTGACTTTACAATTTGAGGAGCTAGGAAAAGAGGAACAAAATAAACCCAAAGCTAGTAGACGGAGGGAGAAAATAAAGATGACAGCAGAGATAAATAAAGTAGAGTATAGGAAAATCATAGAGGAAATACATAATATCAAAAGTTAGGTTTTTGAAAAGATTTTTAAAAACCAGCCTTTAACTAGATGGCTTAAAAAGAACAGACAGCTACTCAAGTCAAACATGAAAGTGGGGACACTGCTACTGATGGGACAGAAATGAAAGGGATGATAAGAAAGTCCTACGAAGAACTGGACACCAGCAGATTGGATAACTGATGTGAAGTGGACATATTTTTAGAAACACAAAACCTACTGAGACTAAATTACTAAGAAACAGAAACTCTTACTAGACCCACAACTAGTAGGGAGATTGAGTCAGTTAAAAAAAAAAAAAAAAAAAAATCTCCTGACAGAGAAAAAGCCCTGGACTGGGTGGCTTCACTGGTGAATCCTGACAAACATTCAGAGAAGAAATAATACCAATCCTTCCTGAACTTTTCCCAAAAGCTGAAAAGGAGGGAATAAGTCTTCTTGTATAAGAGGCTCGTGTTACCCTGATACCAAAGCCAGGCAAGAAGACTATAATAAGGGAAACTATAAACCAATATTCCTGATGAACACTGATGCCAGAATCCTCAGGAAAACACTAGCAAGCAAATTCATCAGCACATTAGAAGGATAAACCTCCTGGACCAAGCCGGCTTTGCTCCTGGAATGCAAGGATGGTTCAGCACACAAAACTCCAGCTGTTAATACACCACATTAATGGGATGAAGGGAGAAAAGTCACACACTCATCGGTGCAGAAAAAGCATTTGACAAAATTCAACACCTAGTCAACAAAGTAGGTCTAGGATGGAGGTGCCTCCACATATTCAAGCCATGTATCAGATCCACTCCAGCCACCACATCCAGTGGTGAAAAACAGAGAGCTTTTCTTTTAAGATCTGGAGCAAGACAAGGATGCCCATTTTTGCTGCTTCTGTTTAACAGAGTATCGGAAGTTTTAGCCAGAGCAAGTAGGCAAGAAAGAGTGAGAAATGAAAGATGTCCAAATTGAAAAGGAGGAAGTAAAATGATGTCTTCATGGATAATATGGTTTTATATGTCGAAAACCCTGAACGTTCCACAAAAAGCCTACCAGAGCTAATAAGCGAATTCAGCAAAGTAACAGGATACACAGTCAGCACACAGAAATCATTTCCATATACTCATAATGAACAATCTGAAAAGGAAATTACAAAAACAACCCATTTATAATAGCATCAAAAAGAATAAAAACCCTTCCAGATAAACTTAACCAAGAACGTGAAAGAGTTATATAATAAAAATTATAAAACCTTTCAGAAAGAAATTTAAAAAGACATAAATAAATGGAAACACATGCTACATTCATGTCCCAGAAGGCTTAAAATAAGTGGGATGCCAGTACTGCCCAGAGTGAGCCCCAGTTTTAAAGCAATATCCGTCAAAAACCTCAACGACTTCTTTACAGAAATAGAAAAACTCAATCTAAAGTTAGTATGGAATTTCAAGGAATGCAGATTAATCAAAACAACCTTGAAAAAGAAAGCTGAAAGACTCACACTTATTTGTTTCAAAATAGTGTGGTATTGGCATAAAGACAGAGTATAGACCAGTGGGATAGGACATAGACCAGACATAAACTCTTTCGTGGTCAAATGAATTTTGACAAGGTCTTTGACAAGACCATTTAGTGGGGAATGGACAGTCTTTTTGGCAATTTGTGCTGGGAACACTGGCTATCCACCAAGGAGTGACACTGGACCCTTACCTCACATCATACATAGAAATTATCCCTCCTCATTCTGTGGGTAGGGCAGGCCTAGCTTCCCTGTGGTGTCTTCTCATGTGGCTGTGTCCAGACAGTGGTGAAGGCTGAACCCCTGAAATCCCAGCTGGGCTGGTATGTCCACACTGGTTCTGAACATAGGCCCGCCTGACACCTTGTCCTCATGGGATGGCTGGGTTCCCCTGAGTCTGCATGGTGGCCTCAGGGCACTAGGCTCCAGGAATGCGTGTTCTAAGAGCCCCGAGTGCAAGCTGCAAGACTTCCTATGACAAGCTTGGGAGTCCCAGGACATGTCTTGGGCCATTTCAGATTCCACGGACAGTATTTAGACCCCAACTGTCAGTGGGAGGAACAGTCACCCGAGACCCAGGGCCATCCTATGGGACCATGCGTCTCTCTGGGGTGTGGCAGCAAGGCGAGGGCTGGTCTCACACTTTGGGAAGCCAGTCTGGAGGTGCTGCTGTCACTAAGAAAGGAACAGAGCAGAGAGGGGGTGTCCAAGAAGCCAAGGATAGCCCCCCACCATCCACGCCTGAAGCTTTCTCTCCTCCTGACATTTGGGCAAATTCCAGCCAATCCCTGCCTGTCGGCCTCTCTTCCGTCTGGTGCAGTGGTGGAAGGGTCTCAAGGCAGGGCCCCCTGAAGGGCATCATCAGGGTCCGGCTGGCTTTGGAGAGGATCAGGTTACATTTTGGGGTGGGAGCCTGAGCTGCGGTGGCCACATCGCCAACTCACGTCAGGCTCTGGGTCTGGGGACGGACGACTGGAGGCTGGACTCGCTCTGTGCCCGTGCGCCAGCGTCCCTGCTCAGCGCTGGCTATGGATTTCCTCTTGTGTGATCGGGCTTGTACTTTCTATATAATGTTGACCAGCTTTTATCATATTATTGTGTTTTTCCTGCTGTGACAAACTTGGGAAACGTGCCTCCTGTGATGCATGGAAGCCACACGGGGGCTTCGGAAATGGCGGGGAGCCGGCTGTGGCCGGCCGCGTGTCAGAGGGGCAAGTGAGGGGCAGGTGCCTCAGGCTGTGTGGGCAGCCATCTAAGGCAGCGGGGCGCACACTGGCTCTGCGGTCCGGGTCACCATGTCATGCCTTCTGTGTAAGACACTGCGGCGGTGAGCTCTTGGACGTGACGTGGGCAGGGCCATTTGGTAAAACCAGTGTGTCCAGCAGTGTAGACAAGGGCGGGGAGGCCCAGACTCATGGCCTGGGGTGACAGGGTGGAGGTGTGGGCGGGGGGTCAGGACTGGAGTGAGTCAGCCCAGGGGAAGGGGGACTCTGAGGCCACCCCAAGCAGGGGATTCTGGGGCCTCCTGGAACTGAGGCTGAGGGATGTTCGGCTATACTGGGTCCTGGCCTGTGGTGGCCTCTCACCACATGGGTCTGGGGTAACAGGCAGCTTCTGGCATCTGCCAGCCCTCTCTGAGACCGGCGGCCGTCCTCGCCATTCCACGTAGACCTCCTGTGTCCTCCGTGGACTGGGTCTGGTGCTCACTAACAAGGTCCTGACCTTGGAAGAAGGAGCTCCCTGCCCTCACCCTCTGCTTCTGTTGTCCCTTCACTGACGAAGACGTGTGTCGGGGAGGTGGCAGCATCCCCAGTTGGGGGGGTGGCTCTGTGTGCCCCTCACTGGCTTATGGAGTTGACCAGAAAGCAGAGGTGACCAGAAGTGCTCCTTGGGTCGCACAGATGTCCTCTGGGAACTCCCACAGCAGAGGGAGGGTCCACCTGCTTGTGTCCTAGTTTTCTTGACCCACTGCACCTTCACTGAAGGAGACCCCACCCCCGATGTCCTGGGATCCTGACACACGTGCTCCGAGTTCTTCACATGCCCTGGGTGTCCATCCACAATGCTGACGCTGGACGCATGGTCCATGAACCAGGAGCTCGAGGCAGGATTCAGCGCCCCCGCTCAGGTTTCTGGACAGGCCTGCACCTGGAAGGGGTTGGGGGAAGTTTCATGAGCATGACAGTGACGTTTCAGACCTGGCTCCAGAGTCATTTCATGATCAGACATTAAGGCATTGCAGAGAAAGGAAGTGGTGTGTCCACACCACTGTGCCTCCATCAACTGAGATGGTCGGAACGTGGCCTCGCAGGACCCTATGAGGATCTCGGGACGTGGCTCAGGGTCACGGAACTCTGCCCCCAATCCGCAGGCCATACCGCCCCCGGCCTCCATTTGCTTTTCCACTGGACGGAGGGTAAGGAGTCCCAGCCCCATGTCCCCAGGCTCCAAGGACCTCCAGGGGTGTGGCCCTGCTGTGGGTACATGGTGCTCGTGGGAGGTTGGCTGGTGGCCTAGGGTGGGGAACTGCTCTTGGGTTCGGCCCCCTCCATCCAGGGCTGCCTTGTGAAGGAGTGCTCCCCGTCCTTGAAGGCCACACCCGAGAGTGGACGTGAGGGGCGCCTGAGGCCTGCCGCGCCAGCTGGCATCCTGGGCCCCGCCCTCGTGCTGGAACACTGGTCCACTGTCGCCTCGGCACTGGCCTCGCCCTGAGGGAAAGGCTCCTTCTTCCTGGGGTCAGGCAGCTCTGAAAGGTCACGTTTGCCTCTGGATGTGGGTCCCCACCCTGCACACACAGAGTCCCATTCACCCTGTGCACAGCCCTGGGGGGGGCTGGCACCCACCCGGGATGGGCCATTTCACTGCAGCCCCAGCCAGGGGAGCACTGACAAGGGGTCCGTTTACCCACACTGTGGTGAGATGGGTGCTGCCCGGGGACCCAGGGAGACGCCAAGGGGAGATCGCTGGCCTCCAAGCCCCAGCCATGTCACAGGCCCTTGCCAGCAGCCTTGGCCGGCACCGAGGGAGCCTCCTGAACACCCACATATCAATTCAGGAGAGCCCGCAGACAGTCCTTTCTGAGCCCCTGCACGTGTGTGCACTCCCACGGACGCCCTGGCAGTTGAGGGCAGGCTTTGCCCTGGGGGGAGGTGCTCACTGCTCACCACTCCAGTCCAAAGGCTCTGTACCCTGCCCAGGGGGCTTAGCCATCTGCTCTGGGCCTGGTTGTCCTGGAGGGGAGGGTACGCCCCCAGCATCTTGACATCTATTGGCTTGACTGTGACAATGCTGGGGGTTACTTATCCCCTTTGAGGCCACCTGGTAAGCCCCTTGGTCTGTCCCCCACCTGCCTCATGCCTGTGTGGCCTGGGGCTGGGGCTGTGCTGCCCGGTCATTGGAGCCTGTCTGAGGCGGGCTGTGCCAGATGCACCCGAGACTCCACGTGCCGGCTTGTCTAATCCTTAACGATCTTTTGCCAAGCTGGAGCTTTCTGTTTTCTCAGGTAGCAGATGGGGAAACTGAGGCTCAGGTTGTGAGGTCTTCGCCCAGAGTCAGGCTGGGAGGGGTGGGGCAGTATGGACACGCCCACACACCAAGGCCCCAAGGCCCCTCCCGATGGCTCCCCTGTTGCGTCTGAGGTGGGCAGGAGGTTCACACCTTGTGAACCTCTGTGACCCCAGCCACCTCGAGCTTTGCCTCTTGGTGATGCTTCCTGCTGCTTTCCCCTGCCATGCCCTGTAAATGTCTTGGCCAGTAACACTGCACTGCATGTCTTTGGAAGCCACCCTGAGGTTGGGTTAGAATGGGTCCTAACCCAAGGGAGTCCCACAGACTTTGGACCTAGAGGCAGGGGACCCTGCACATACCCTCCTCCAGCGTCCATCATCCTCTCTCCCCTGATGTAGCCTCCATGACACTGCGATGTTCCCTGGTTCCGAGACTTCCGGGGGCCGCTGGGAGGGCTGCTGCACGGGCTGTGTGTGGCTGGGTGCTGATCGGCACCCTCATGAAGGCGCGCGTGGGTCTTGATTTCCTCAGCTGTCCAGGCTCAGCCTCCAGTGTCTTTGAACTCTTCAGTCCTGTGATTAGATTTGCTTCTGTGCTCTCGGGGCTGCTGGAGAAGCAGGGGGAGCTGGGCCAGAGTGGGGACGGGTGTCCGAGTCTCAGAGCTCCACAAGCCAGGTGTCTCACAGCAATGGAAATTTGCCCGCTCCCAGCTCTGGAGGCCAGACTTCTGACATGTAGGTGGAGGCCGGGCTGGGTCCCGCCAGAGGCTCTGGGGCGGTTCCTTCCTGGGGGCTCCAGGTGTCCTTGGGCCTGGGACTGCTTCACTCCTGTCTCTGGTTCTGTCTCCACATGTCTGTCTTTCAAATCTCCCTCTGCCTCTCTTCAAGGACAGCTGGCATTGGATTTGGGGCCTCCGTTCAACCCACTTCAACTGCCAACCTGTGCGTGCCCATTTGGATGGGGACAGCACACGGCGTCCAGGTTGAGTCTTGAGACCCTGGGGAGGTCTTGCTCGACTGGCGATCAGAGCAGCCCTCGGCATGGTCCACACTGGGAGGAACCGTGTACAGTACTGTTACCTGAGCAGGGCCGAGCGGGAACACCACACTTTGAACACGATCAGAAAACAAGAGAAGAGAGTGACTTGCACAGAAGGGGGAATACTATTCCCAGAGGCAGGTAAAGAAGACAGAGGGGTCTTCCTGTGAGGCAGATACAAATTGCACCCTGCTGGTGAAAAATGCGGTAAGGACCTTAGGAGGATGACAAGCTGCAGCAGGCAGACAGACGTCCGGTGAGAAACAGCCAGAAGTCAGGTGACACAATTTGAGAGAGAATTAGGAACAGTGGCAGAAAATCACTTCCAATGCCAAGCCCCAGCTGGAAGAAACACAGCATGGTAAACATGGCAAATGATGCTTGAAGAAACCCCAAAGGGAAAAGAAAGAAAAAATTAAAATTAAAAAAATAAAAAGAACATGACTTGAGAGAAATGACGACGTTGTTGGTGAGATGATCTTGGACACGCACAGGAAATATCCCTGAATCCAAGCAGCTACGGACAGGAGCCGTAACAGACCCGGAAATACCTCAAAAACACTCTTCTAAAACAGAAAGAGAAGGCTTTGGAAAGGACTAGTCTTTTAAGGACCCACAGACCCAAAACTGTCAACCCAGCACAAACAACACAAGATGTAGTCTGATACTTACTTGATTTGAAAGAAGAGGTATTTTAACAATGGAGCAAAGGCGCGTGTAAGTCACAGGGGAAATCGCTTTGTCGTCAGAGGGGCAGACGGCGAGCTGTGCTGGGAAGAGCGGAGGAACGGAGCCGTGAGCCGGGGATCGTCATCTGGAGATCAGCACTGGCTTCGGGGTCCCCGCGCACACATGGCTTGCTGGACACGCTGACCCCCGCAGCACCGTTCCAGGGAGCCAGGAAACGAGATTGCGGTACCTGAAGGCCGTCGGGGCAGGGACGGGAGGAGAGGTTAAACTTCTAGCTGTGGAAGGAGATGGGAGAGTGGCCTCAGAGCAAACAGGCAGGTGCATGGCGGGCAGGCCGGCCGGACTACAGAGAAGGTGGGAGGCGGGCGCTGGGAGCTGTCTTCCG
Organism: Mustela lutreola; assembly: GCF_030435805.1. Classification (NCBI taxonomy): domain Eukaryota; kingdom Metazoa; phylum Chordata; class Mammalia; order Carnivora; family Mustelidae; genus Mustela; species Mustela lutreola. The sequence goes on from NC_081292.1 coordinate 165,291,397, forward strand.
CCGTCCTCGCAGGCAGGGCACTGGGGTGCTGTCACAATGCTGGGGGTCAGGGCAAGGAGCTGACATATCTCCCACAAAACAGAGCTAATGCGCTTTAGAGAAGTAACTAACTGGGTAACTGGGTCTGGGTCTGAGCGCAGAGCTGTTTGACGCGAGCCCCGGGCACCTAGTCATACAGATGACAGTGATGAAGCCGTCAGGTCATGTCAGAAGGGCCCAAGCCCTAACCTGAAGAGCAGCCCACGGCCAAGGCTGGAACTACTGGAGCTCCAGGGAGTGTAGGAAACCCAGAAGATAGAAACCTACAAAATACATTCCAGTCCTAGGGGCTCTCTGTGTTGGTTGTATAGTCATCTCCGGCTGTGCGACAGATGGCCTCTAGGCCTGGTAAGACTTCGAGGAAACACGGCCCACCTGATGAAGGCATGAGCCAGTGGCCACCCACCCACGCGGGGTGCTACGGAGGGGGTGCACTGGGCTCCTCCAGCCCTAAGCCCCTTGGTGACCCGCCTTCCTCCTACCCACCCATCGTCTGTTTGTCCTAAAACACTAGGACAGTCTTTAAGGCTCTCTCAGGAGGTGGCCCATGTGTCATGGCTGGGCCGGCTACGGCTCCACTGCATAAACAACCTGGGGTAGAAGCCAAGGATCATGCTTACCTCTTCTATACCCATTTTAAGACACTCCCATTTATGTTTGGTGGCCCTAAGGAAGATACTGAATTGGAGGGTCTCAGAAAAGACAGCAGCTTCCTTCTGGGCGGACAGCCCCGAGTGGACACGGCCAGTCCTTGGCGACAGGGGTAAGTGGGCTCCGTCTTGCCCCTTTGGCAGCTTGGGTGTCCCCCTCCCCCACCCAGTGGGATCCTAGGCGGCTCATTCCCACGCATGTGAGCGGAGGAAGGAAAGGGAGGGATGGGAGGGTATGCTCTGGGTGGTTCACCCACTCCTGCTCACACCACCTGGGATGGAATGGAGTCACAGTGCCATACCAGCGGCAAGGGAGCTGGAAGCCCAGTATTTACTCTGGGTGACACTTGATTAGCAAGGGAGAAGGAGAGAATGCGCATTGGGCACACCCAGGGTTCTCTGCAGCTGCAGGCTGTGCCTTCCCCATCAGAGGAGATGGTATGAAGACTGAGGACACGACTGTCTTCTTGTCCATCCATACTCAACTCAAGTTTCTCCCTGAGGAAGGATCAGATGCCCTGTGCTGCCCTGCTATTGACTGTGCCTTGTGACTTCTTCAGTCAACAAACCATGGGTGGAAGAAAGGTATTCTCTCTATTCACTTCTGAGAGAAGTTTACAAGTCAGAGTCTGGGGCCCCTGGGCCTCTTTCCTCTTCACCTTGGAGACTAGTCTTGTTTCTAGTGGAGGCAGCATCCCCAAGCTGGGTGCCAAGGAAGGTGATCAAGACCAGACCCTCTGCTGACCACTGGTGGACCCTGGCACCAGTGAGAAATCACTCTTGGCTGTGGCAGGCTGTTGGCCTCTGGATGTTGTGTTAAACGAGGCTTAACTCAGCCTTCCAGGGCTGGTCCATGCGCTACGGCATTTCTGTGAGTGTCCATGAGCGTGCGTGAACGTGTTTACCGAGTTGAGAGTGTAACTGATAGAGAGTTCAGAATTGTGCTTCTACCAGTTCATTGACTTCCGGGTTTTTCCCATTTCGTTCAAGGGCTTGTCTCCGTGTCTGTGACTGGAGGACACACAGGTTTCCAGGTGCGTCACAACGATGCGTGTACAGATTGCAGTCTAGTTTTCGTTGTTTCACGGAGCGATGAGAAGATAATCTTTGTGCAGACATCTTTGAGTTCCTTATTATTTATTTAAGTTAATTTTTGGAGATAGGATCTCTGGGAGGGGGTGTAGAAACCATTTAAGTCTCTACATACACATTTGCTGACTTGCTTTCTAGAAATGCTGTATTGATTTGTCCTCGCATTGGCAAAATTTTAGTGTGTGTCTTACCCCAAGTTCACCAGCACTACCATTTCTAAAAGTCTTGGCAAATCTGGTACATGAAACATGCTATTTTGCTCTTTTGTTTGTATTCATTGACTAACACACTGAATTTAAATAGATTTTAAAACTATGTCTAATGACCATTTGGATTTTTTTATTGATTTTTTTTGTTTGTTTTCTTTGTTCATTTGTTTCTATTAAAGTCTTAGTGTCATAACAAAGTAAGGAATTACATCTCAAATCAATGTATTGAAATAGTTGTATCTGTATCAATGGGCAGAGTGAATCACCTGCTTGTTCACAAGCCCCCTTGCCTTTCTCCTGAGGTGACAAATTTTTAATTTTTAAATTTTAATTTTGCTTCAGCTTTCCATTTAAGTTCCAATGAGTTAATCTGTGGTGTGATACTAGTCTCAGAAATAGAATTCAGGGGGCGCCTGGGTGGCTCAGTGGGTGAAAGCCTCTGCCTTCGGCTCAGGTCAAGATCTCAGGGTCCTGGGATCAAGCCCCACATCAGGCTTTCTGCTCAGTGGGGAGCCTGCTTCCTCCTCTATCTCTCGGCCTGCCTCTCTGCCTACTTGTGATCTCTGTCTGTCAAATAAATAAATAAATCTTAAAAAAGAAAAAAGAAGTAGAATTCAGGGATTCACTGAGATGACAACGCTTCCTCTTGGGACTCCTTTTAGTTCTTGTTTGTCTGGTGATTACTTTGGACTCCCCATGACAAGCCTGGCATCTGGAATGACAGACTCCCACGGCTGTTTTATGCGCCATCCCCTGCTGTCTGTCTCCTGTGACGGCAGCCGAGAATTCAGCCCCTCATGCCCTCTGATTGCAACATCCTTACATCCCAGGTTTTGGCTCTCTCATTGACCATCTTCTTTCCAATCATCACTGTTACTTCTTGAGTTCCCACTTTGTACGATGACGATCTTAGCTCCCCTGCCCTGCCGTCCAGCCCTTTCCACTCCTTCCAACTCCCAGCCTCTATTGTCTGGTTTTGACTTTCCTCTTGTCAAGGTGGATGGCATTTGCATTCTGTCTTGAAATCATAATAAAGTCTCTTCTACTTTACCCACCACCTCAAAATCTAAACTCTAAAAACCAACACTGTTTATTGTGATTATGTAGATACTTAGCTTAAAGTCAAAACATTATTTCAGAGTTAAGATTCCATTTCCTTTAATGGTCTAGCTATTTGGTTTTCCTGGAATTATTAGTTGCCACCGCCACCTTCCCCCCCCTGCCACTGTCTTTACCACTCAGCGTTTGTGCAAGGATCTCAAGGATGGTCCCGGATCTTTGAAATGCCCCTCCTTCATGATGTTTCCTCCTGGAGCCCATGTCTGCTCACTTCAGCTTAGGGTGCTGGTTGCTAGGTGGTCCCATGGCTGGAATCAGGACATTGTCACCTCTCCTCCCCGAGGGGCACCTGCTGTGTCAGGAACTTCTCTCTCTTGGTTGCACTTGACTCCTTCAGTTTTTGAGAATAATTCTTAGCACAAGCAAAGAAAAAAATAAACTTCATCACAATTAAAAAATTTACATGTGCTAAAGGACTCCAAAAGTGAAAAGACCACCTGCAGAGTGGGGGAAAATATTTGTAAATCACATATCTGATAAGGGTCTAGTATCTAGGATATATTCAACTTAACAATTCACAGATAAGCAACACGACTGGAAATGGCAAATGATCTAAACAGACATTTCTCCACGGAAGATGTGTGGATGGGCCATAAGGACCTAGAAGGATGCTAACATCGTCAGTCATTAGAGGAAAGCAAATTAAACCCACAGTGAGATGCCCCTCATGTCTGTGAGGTTGGTTAGGATCAAAACGTCAGATGCTAAGTATTGTTGAGGACGTGGAGAAATTGGGACCCTTGTGCCTGCTGCCAAGAGGCAAAATGGTGCAGTGACTTTGGGACACAGTCTGGTAGCTCCTCAAAAACCCAAATGTGGAATTCCCATGTGACCCAGAAACTCCATTCTTAGAAAGATAGCTGGGAGAGTTGGAAATATGTGTCCACACAGATCATGTACATGAACGTTCATGCCAGCATGATCCCAAGAACCCCAGAGTGGAAACAACCCAAATGGACACATACCAAGGGATGGATAAACAAGATGTGTATCCGGGCGATGGAATATTCTTCAGCTATAGAAAGGAAAGAAGGGCTGATGCACGCTACGGCATGGGTTGACCTTAAAAATGTGATGCTGGGTTTAAAAAAAAAAAAAAAAGACAGAATAGGCTACCTATTCTAAGATTGCATTAATTTGAATGTCCAGAACAGGGAAATCCATAGAAATGGAAAGGAGACTAGTGGTTGTCAGGGGCTGAGGGACAGAAGCCTGGGGGATTGCTGCTGTTGGTTATAGGGTTTCCGTCTGGGGTGATAAAAGGTTCCGGAATCAGAATGCTGATGGTTACATAACCTTGAGGATCGAACACTACAAGAGGGCTTCACAGTAGGCGAATTACCTTGATAAGAACGATAGGCATCCATCCCTGTGTGGTTTCTGGGAAATGTCTCTATTCTCCACCCATTCTGCTTATTGATCGGTTGCCACCCAGGGTATCTGTCCCAGAGTCTCTCCCTGGCTCGTGTTCCCCGGGACATCCTCGGAGTTTAGTACCAAGTGGTGGAACATACGCAGCTTCTACAACCTGGTTTTCAGCAGACGCTTGTTGAAACAGGAAAAAGTCACACTGCTAGTCTCAAAGTGCAATATGATATCTTCAGCAAAACGTGTGTGGCCAGAGTCTGGGAATCCCACGGCCCACGCCAGGTAGATCATTCATGTCAGCACAAGGATGGGAGTGGTGTTGCTGAGGCTCGGGCGCATCCCAGGACACCTGGCGAGCCGGTGTCGCCGGCAGGAGGAGGGTTTGAGGTGTGGATGTGGCGTCTAACGTGTTATATTCACACATGGTTGTCACAAGCATGGGGGCTGTCATGTTTTATTTCATTGTAGGGAATGAGTGGGGTGTGGGTTGATACGTGACGTACTATAATTCTCTCTTCTAAAGTAATAGAAAGTAGGCTCCCAGATGGTATTTCCTTGCAGAATAGGTGTTTCTGGGGTTGGATTATTCATGGGACCTGGGAGGTGTCATGACCGGATATAGAATTCCAGGTCTGGTGTCAGTCCATCATCTTCTGGAGTCCAGCATTGCTGATGACGAGCTGGATGCTGGTCTGACTTCTCCTCTGGCTGATGGACCTATTCTCTGGATGCTTTTGGACATTTTCTTCCCCCCGGCCGTGTGGACATTTTCCTTGGACATCTCCGAGGGTTACTTGGATGGGCTGCTGAACCCCCGTGAGCTGCGGGTGGTGTCACTCCACCTGCCGGGGCAGGACGGACCAGACAACGTTTCCTGAGTCTGCCTGGCCGTGCTGTCGTGGCCTGGCCCGGTCACTGCTTGCCACTTTGGAGGTGGCCCCACCTGGCCTCCTTAGCGATGGTCTTGTTGACCTGCCCTTGATCCTGTCTCTGGAGTTCCTGACTTCTGTAAAGCCCATCATGTGTCCATGGCCTGGGCTCTGGGGGTCTGTGCCCAGGGCTTGGGCTGTGGCCAGCTCTGTGCTCCCTGGAGCAGCAGCCACAAGAGTCCCGATGGGTGGTGCTCTCCAGTTCCGCGTTCAATCCCTGCAGTGGGCCGTCGTGGCCGATTCAGGCTCCCCCCGGAGATCAGTGAGCGAGGAACAGGGAAGAGGTTCTCACAGTCGGTCCCCAACAGCTGCATCCAGCTGCTCCAGCCTCTGTGGCCCCGCCCTCCCTCCCAGACCTCTGTGACCCTGTGCTGCTGCCTCAGCAAGAAGCTCCCTGCCTACACTCTTCAGTGTGCAGGTGGAGGGACCCTCACGCCGTCTGTCCCTCTGCCTGGCTCTCCCAGGTGCCCTTGATGTTCACGGGCCCCCTCACCTGCTCTGAACCCTCGGGGCAGGAGGAGACCTCACCTCTGTGTCCCCAGGGGCTGACTGACACAACTGGGACCTACCGAAGACGGTCAGGCCTGTCCTCTCACACAACAACCTCCTCCTCCTTGTGACGAAATGGCGCCCTGGTGCCCTCTGTGTTGTTGCCATGATGTTTGGTTGAAGGCAAATTCTGGGGTCATGACTCGAGTGGGGGCTGGAGGCCCGTGAGGCACTGACCCTTGGCACAAAACTAAGGGGGCATCAAAACCTCAGCATTCAAGACAAATGCGATTTCAATGTGGTATTTCAGAAGACCAGATGCAAAGCTTTGATGACAAAAAACAAACAAAAAAAACCAAAAAACCCCCCCAAATTTTAGCAAAACAGGATTTAGCCAGAGCGGCGTGCCAAGCCTCCTGGCTGCCAGCACAGGTAGACAGGCCAAGGGCACAGAGCCTGCCTTCCTTCAGCAGTGCCCAGGGCAGTCGAGAAAGGGGGTGGTTGGTGTGGCAGCACACCCCAGATGCCTCTGCCAGGAGAGGCGTGGGTCAGGGGAGCCGTGCACTCCGGGCGTGGGGCTGAGCCCCGGGAGCAGCTCCAGGGTGTTGGGGTGGGTGGCACAGCTGCCCGGCCCAGGGTGCCCATCTCCTCGGGTTTTGTCCACCACATGTGTTTCCAGGGACAACGCTGGATTATGGATGGTTGAGTAAGTCGGGAAGACCACTTTTTTCTGTATCTCTGTCTGGTCTCCTGTCCTGCCTGTAAGGGGCTAAGAGCCATGAGCAAAGGAGGAGATATTCAGAGGCGATAAGCATGCTCTGCCTCGGAGTGGTGGAACTGTCGCGTGTTTGTCTGAGTTAGCCCAGACTCCCCCGCACCCCAGGGCAGGAGGAAGGGGGTTTGACTCTCCATTCCGGCATTGGCCACATATCGCTGTGGACCCCTCCTGCTGAAAACACCACTCTGGGCAAAAGCAGACTCACGAGAGCCTTAGCCTCTGGCTCCTGCGCTCTCCCTCCGACCCTCAGGCTTCTCATTGCCACGTAACCAGAAAGCCTAAGTAGCAGGGACATGACATTCATGAGCAGAGGCTCGAATTCTGTGGATAAGGGAGACCAAGGGAATTTGAGGGAATAGGAGACCTGGTGTGCGCACTGCTGATGCGCGGAGGCTGTGTGTGTGCAGCGACCCTGGAGGGGCCCGCGGAGCCGGGGTGCTGCTGCCGGATGCCAGGCCAGAGCCCCTCCCATTGGGGGGAAGCATTAGTCTGCAGGAGAGTTAGTTAGTCTGCCATCGGAAGCCACCCCAGGTGCAGCAGTTTGTCAGGCTGGCCAAGGAAACGAACCCAGAGTAAAATGTCAACACTTCCCCAAAGACTGGAGAAAATGTTATAAAAATAGCAAGAAAGTGTTAACAGAGGAGAGGACTCATTTTTGCTCGGATTGCTTCCTTGCACATCAGCGCTGCTGGAGGCTTCGTAGACGTGGTTGGGGGTGATTATGTCCCAGCTTCGCCCTCCCACGTGCACCCCTCAGGGCCTTCCCGACCCCTACGGCGGCCCCAGATGGCACATGCAAGCGCTGGGGTCAGAGATTGCCCCGAGGAAGCCCGTGTCACCATGGGGACTATGACCCAGGAACCACAGGTGGACCCCGCGGTTCTCCAACTCATTCCTGTTTTGTGACTTTCTTCAGTGAAGCACATAAGATCTTTTCAAGTGAAAAGAGGCAGCTGCTGTTACTTTAAAATGAAAAAGCAAAATTGAACAAGGCCTGCCAGCATGTCCTCCTCTGCTTTACCGTCCTGCCGACACTGACCTAGTTTTATGATGGGGGGATTGGGAAGGCCAGCCTTGTTTTCTCTCCCATCACCCAAATGCCCAGCCAAGTGTTTTGGTAAACACCAGCTCTCCCTGCTGCCTTTCCCTCCAGGCACATTGCTGGCCTTACTAGTGTCTAATCTGTACCCATCAAGAATGTCACATTCCCAAGAACATCATTGAATAATGAAGATGTTGCGACAGGCTCCCACTCTCCTGGAGCCACGGAGCCACGGACATATGCCGGACTCCCTGCTGCTGCACCCACAGCCACTGCCTGTGCCATCGAGGGGCTTCACCTGCTGAGCCCCAAGTGGGAGCTCGTGATGCCAAACGACTGTGACCCTGCAGGCCTCGTGGAGCCTTCCTTCCACCCCAGGGTCCACGGACACGCTCTGAAAATGAGCAAGGCTTTCCACAGAGCTGGTGGCCTTTAGAGCTGTGGACGTGGGAGCCATGTGTGGCAAGCGCGTGGCTCAGCCATGGCTGCTGCCGGGGGGCAGGGGGCAGCAGGATGGGGAGGGAGCCCTGCCTGACTTCCTGGGGGCCAGGCCACTCTGCCTGGGACACACGGGGCCCCAAGGGGCTTGGCGGAAGCCACAGCCACTGCTACGCGTGTGAACGTGTCAGGCAGAAAGTCTAACACCAAGACACTTAATGGCTTCTGGCCTGGGGCAGCCCTGCTGCTGGGGCCATGGAGGGGGCATGCTGAGCACGTGGACCTCTCTTCACTGCTGAGGTCCAATCTGTGGGGAAAGCACATGCAATACAGCTGGTGTGCAACAGGACGACCCTGTGAGCTCCGTGATGGCGGTGTGGAAGGCATTCCCGTGCCCCCGACCCTGGGCACTCTGCTCTCAGTGTCCCAGGGCCCAGGTTACCAGCTCTGCCTTCCCTGGGGACACCAAGCTCTGCCTGAGGCACCTGCCCAGTCCCCTGCTGTCCTGGGATCCCGTTGGGGGTCCGGTGGGGACCAAGCCCTCGGCTGTTTCTGAGCCCCATCGGCCCGTGCGGCATGGCAGACAGGCATGGGCGCTGCTGGGGGTCCTGAGGATGTGTCTTTGGGGTGGTGGGAGGGTCCATGCACTCCTGGCTGGAGCCTTCCTGGGCTCTTCGCAGCCCTGTTCTCCCCGTGAGTCTCCAGGCTGGGGTCTACTGCCCACTGTCTCTGAGCTCTCAGGTCTGAGAAGGTCCCTCCCTCTTTGTCTTATTTAAAACCCCTCCCACAGCTCCGGCCGTGACCTGTCTTTAACTGGAGTCCTGCTCTCTTTGCCCTTTGGGGAAACTTGTCAAGGGAGCTCAAAGCTGCCCACCTCACTGGTGGAGAACCCTGGGCTCTGAGAACCCAAGCAGCCTGCTTGAATTTACACACGTGAAAGCAATCTGGGTAATGGCCTCACAGGCCTGTATGTATATAAAAATTGGAGGCTGGGGTTTGGCCTGGCCACTCCATCCTGTGCCCAACCTGCCATGTCCCCCAGACAAGGGTCAGCCGTGCCGCAAGGCCACCCAACTGATTCTAAATGCAAATGGACACCTCCCTGGTGAGGTCCCTTCTGGCTGATGACGGCTCCCCAGGAGCATGGGGCAGGGGCCCTACCAGATTTCTGAGGATGCACTAGGCGATGCAGCGTCCTTGCTTCTAGCTTGACCCTTGCTGCCGTTTGCCCATTTTTCCCCAGGCGGTGCCCAGGTCACCAGCTGATGTTTGCCACCCCTGGGCGTGTGTGGTCACATGGACGCAGGCCTCGGGCAGTGCGTGTGTGGTGGGAGCCTGGACATTGAGCCTGAGAGCGCTGCCTCTGTGGCTGTCCTGACCCTGAGTTACAACGGATGTCATGGTGGCTTCAGGAAGGGGTTGCACCTGCCGCTGCTACTTTGGGCATGACTGGTGGTGACCTCGCCTTGGGGCCCCTGCACATGCTGGTCCCAGCTCTTGGGCACACACATTCATCACGCAGTGAGGAGCATGTGTTAGCCCCCCCACCCCCGCCCCCGGGGCAGCCTCCTAAGCAGGCGTGCGTGTGCTTGTGTGTGTGGCCAATGGCTGCTGCTTTCGCTTAGCGACAGCCTTCAGAGGTTTTCCCATTGGGCTGGGGCTGTGCCCATCTTTTTCACGATTACTGACACTGTTACAGTAAACATTTGGGTTGTGCTTCCTTCAGCATCTGGGAGAGTCTGTCTGTTGGAGGGATTCTTAGATGTGGAATCTCTGAGGCCAATGCTCCTACCTCCACCCCATTCCTCATTCACAACACAAACATCCACATACTAAATCTGCCATATTAAGGGTATCTGTGGCCGACATCCAGCTTTAGATACCAGTGGGGCCATCCCCTGGGACCCCATCACTGGACGCTCTCTGGGGGCGCGTCTACACAAAGCAGTGGCGGTTGAGGATAGGGGAGGATTGCTGTGGCTTTGAGACAGTGTGCCCCAGAAAGGGCTCCACTGAGAGGAGCTTTGTGAGGCTTCCTGCTTGTGAGATCCCAGCCACGGTGGCTCCCCCAGCAGCCCACCGCCAGGATGACTTGGATAGCTCGTGCAGGAGGCTTTGTACAGCTGGGGACTCATGGAGCTGGGTGGCTGCAGCAGGGAGGGGATGGGCACGCCTCCAGGAATCCAGACAGCCCAGCAGAAAGAAAAGTCTTATGGGGAAAGCAAGCGGGTCTGTGCAAGCCCACACCTTTCTCGAGCTGCAGGAAGGCACCTTCCATGTCCTAACTGAGTCAGAGGGGGTTTCCACTTACCCAGATGATCCGGGACGCTGACTCAGGGTGGCAGAAGGGCTGCTGAGCCCATCCTTACCCTCCCCCCACCATGGTGAACGGCTCCTTCACCTGGCCTCCATGCTGGAGAGTGGCAGAGAGCAGGGGGTCCCAGGGCAGTCTGAGCACCATGTAGCCAGGCAGGGAGGCGACCGTGACCACAGTGGAGAGAGTCCTCAACTGTTGTGAGTGGTACAGGACCTTAAAGGACGCAGGGGATGCTCAGGGTTATCCAGTTCAACCCCACGCGTGCCAGAACAGCGGTGCAGAGAAGCTCCTCCTGTCCTGTGACACTCCCTACCCCTGTTCTCCATCTCCCCAGTCCCCGGGCTGCTGCTGCATCCTCAGCCCATGGGGTTTGCTGGGTGCTGTTGGGATCCCCCCGTCCTGCGTTCAAGTCCTGGAGCTGTGGTACCTGCTGGACCTCTGCCAGGGATCACTGTGTGGTGCTGCAGTTGGCCAGAGTCAGAAAGCCATTCTTTCCAACCTTTCGTCCAGAGCTAGGCTTTTTGTTTGTTTGTTTGTTTTTGTTTTTGTCTTTTTTTAAATGAATAATTCTATACCACTTACCATTTAAACATTTTATTCAAAGCCTATTTAACACACGGTCACATTTGCTTTTTATAACCAGCAAATATTTTCGTGATTCAGATAATACACTATTTTACAAATGGTAACTCTTTTTTACCAAAAAAAACAAAAACAAAAACAAACGAAAACAAAACCCCAAACACTCCGATGTTTAAGTGAGTTAAAGAACTGTCCTGACAATACCCTTTTATTTAATAACAGCCATACTGATGTCCATAAAATGCACTGTTTTGAAGTATACGATTCCCAGGTGTTGGGTGCTGACACAGAGTTGTGTGACCGTTGCTGTGGTTAATGAGTCCTGGAGCCCTTCCTGCCCTAGGAGGAGCTTGTCCTTACCAGCAGTCCCTCCCTACCCCACCCCCTCCAGCCCCCGCAGCTGTAAGCACGTTCTGTCTCTGTAGATTTAATTATTCTGTATTTTTCACATAAACAGAGGCTACAGTATGTGGTCTTTTGTGTCTGGCTTCTTTCATGTACTGTAAAGTTTTTAAGGCTTACCTGTGTTGTACTGTGTATCAGAACTTCAAGCCTTTTTGTGATCGAATGATCTTCAGTGCAATGAATGTACCACATTTGGTTTATTCGTTCACCCACTGAGGGGCTTTTCTGTTTTCACCCTTTGGCTCCTAGGGGTGAGGGGCCACGAGAATCTGTGCACAGCTCCCGTGGGGACATGTTTCCGTTCCTCTTTGATGTGCACCAAGGAGTGGGATCCCTGAGATCCAGGGCTACTTTTATGTCACACTTCGAGCAAGTGCTGAACTGTTTTCCTAAGTGGTTGGCCACTTTTCTAATCCCACCAGCTGGGTCTGAGGGCTCCAATTTTCACATCCTTCTCAACACCTGTCATATTATTATTATTATTATTTTTTTTTAAAGAAAACGTTAGCCCTGCTAGTGGATAGAAAGTGGCATCTCCTTGAGGTTTTGATCTGTGTTTCTCTAATGACTAACAGTGTTGAGAACCTTTTCATTTGCTTGTTGGCCCTTTGTACGTCCTCTTTGGAGAAATGTCTATACAGACCTTTGCACATTTTTAATTTGGGTATCTTTTCTCTTAATTTTGAGTGGCAAGAGTTCTTATATTCTTGATGTAAGGCCCTCATTAGATGTACGATTTGCAAATATCTTCTCCCATTTTGGGAGTCTTCAGTTTCTTGATGATATCATGCACTACACAGAAGTTTTTAATTGTGATGGCATGCAACGTATCTATTCTTTTCCTCCTTTGTTTGTGCTTTTAATATCATAGTTAAGGATACATTTCTTAACCTAAAATCAAGAAAATTTACCCTGTTGTTTTCTATTAATGTTTATAGCTCTAGCTCATGCATTTAGGTGTATTATCCATTTTGAGTTAATTTTTGTGTGTGATATTAATGGTCTTACTTTGTTCTTTGCGATGGGAATTTCCAGCTGTTCCAACGTCTATTTTTTTTTAAAACAACTGACCACACACTTAAGGATTTAATTCCAGATTTCAATTATACTCCATTTATTTATGTCTATCCGTACCCTGGTATCATTGTCTTGATTACTATTGCTTTGTAATTTTTGAAACTGAAAGTGTAAGTCTTCTTTGTTCTTTTTTTTCAAAATTGTTTTGACTATTATTAGTCACTTGCATTTCTATATGAATTTCAGGACTGGCTTGTCAATTAAAAAATACAGATGGGATTTTGCTAAAGATCAAATTGAATCTGGATATCATTTGAGGAGTACCACCATTTTAATAATCCATGAACATGGGATGTCTTTCCATTATTAGGTCTTCTTTAGATTTTTTACAACGGCGTTGTGGTTTTCAGAGTATAAGTCTTGCACTTCTTTTGTTAAGATATATTCCTAAGTATTTAATTGTTTTTGATGCAATGAAAAATGGAATTTTAAAAATTCACTTTGGACTGGTTATTGGTAGTGTATGAAAACACAACTGGTTTCTTATGTTAATTTTGTGTCCTGTAACCTGTTGAACTTGTTTATGAGCATTTGGGGAATGTTGAAGGGAATGGATGATGAATTCTGACAAATCCTTTTTTGTGTTTATCAAGATGATCTTGATTTTCCTCTTTTATTTGTTAATTTGTACAAAAACATATGAATGTCTGTATAATATCTATATAACACACAATGTGTGTATATACATCTAAAAGATTTACATATATACATATATATTCATATACATTTTTCTATGTCTTTTAAGGCAATTTTATTAGATGTATACAAATTTGAATTTCCGTTTTTTTATTGCTATCTCTAGGGTTAATTTTCTTTCCATTTTCCCCCCTCTTAATTTGTTCTACTTTTTTTATTTTTTATTTTTTTAAAAGATTTTATTTGTTTATTTGACCGAGAGAGAGATCACAAGTAGACAGAGAAGCAGGCAGAGAGAGAAAGAGAGGGAGAAGCAGGCTTCCTGCTGAGCAGAGAGGCTGATTCAGGGCTCAATCCCAGGACCCTGAGATCATGACCTGAGCTGAAGGCAGAGGCTTAACCCACTGAGCCACCCAGGTGCCCCTGTTCTACTTAAAAAAAAAAAAATTCCCCAATGGTTATCCTAAAATTGATATTAAAATCTGATATAAATCCGTGGTTTTTCTTCTTAGTCAACGCAAGGACCTTCAAAGTTTAATTCAACTTATTCTCATCTCAATTTGATTGCTATAGTTTAGATATGCTTATCTGTAGGTATCTTTTCATAGTTCACATGATATTACTATTTTTGTTTCCTATAGGTGATTTTAATTTTGATTTATTTGCATATTTTACTTTTCATTGCAATTTCTTTCTTTCTGCATTTCTTAGCTTTAATATCCCTTAGAATTTCCTTCAGTCTATGATTAGAGCACTCAAATCTATCAGTTTTTTTCTGAAATGTCTTTTCTCATTTTTATTTTCAGAGGGTGTGTTTTGCTCTGTGGAATTATAGGTGAGCAGCTTTTTGTTTTTGTTTTTCTCCCCAGGGCACTGAGGGAGTCCTGACATTGTGGCCTTGTCTTCTGGCACCTGCTGGTTCTGTAACCGACTGGCAGTCCTGTTGGTGTTCTAAAGGTAATCTCTATTCTCTGGCTGAGTTTAAGGCTTTTTCTTGTCTTTTCAGTGGTTCTGGTGCGGTGTGTGCCTAGATGTGTTTTCCTTTGTATTTATCATGCTTTGCAATACTTCCTGGTTCTGTCATTTAAATTCTTTAAGCGATTTGAAAAATTCTTGGCCTTTCTCCTCAAACATTGCTTTCACACATTCTCCCTGTCTTTTCTCAGGGGTTCTAAATTCATGCATATTAGACCCTCCTCCATGCCCTCTTCTTCTCTTATACTTTTAAAAAATGTCGCCTCCTCTATCCAGGTATTTTCTCCCCACCTCCCGCAGCTCACTAATCCTCTTAGTGTCTCACTGCCTATTAAACCCATCTAGTTATTCCTTTTCATTCACTGCACATTTCAGTTCTAGAATTTCCATTTGATTCTTTTAAAATACATCCAAATCCTTTGGTGAAAGTGTCCATCTTATCATCCATTGTCTTGAATATGTTAATCACAGTTATTATAAATTTTGTCAAATCCAGTATCTAAACTGTCTATTGTTCTCTTTGTATTGTTTGTATTTTTCGGTTGGTTTGCTGTCAAATGATCTTGTCTTTTGATATGTCTGGTGATTTCTAATCAAATGCTGGACAGTGTGTTTTAAAAATTGATGTTTAATTTAAATTCTAGATGGTTCTAACTTTTTACAGATAGGTTTGCTTTCGTTGAGGCAAGCCTTTGAGTTTACTTCTGGTAGGTTTTCCTACTCCAGTCTGAATTGTTGACTGGGTGGGCTTTCTTCTTTGAAAGGCTGATCTATTTCTTTCTGGTGCACTCATACTTTTCAAGTGTCCTTGCTGATGCCCTGGGTTGCTTACCTCTCTCTGTCCTGCTGTCCTCTTCATGGGGATGGATAACAACTTTGGTCCCTCTGATCCTATTTAAATTACTGGATAGAATCTACTGCTTAGATTCTGTTTGGCTCTGTTTGGGTGTCCTGGGGGATGGAGGCATGGAAAACTGGGGACATCTTTCCGAACGTCCCTCTCTGGAATGTTGATTCCTAGCTCCTCGACGTTCAGGAATTCTCTTCAATTGCTTCACATCATTGATTTCTGGCATGTTGTCCAGATTTTCTAGTTATTTTCAGCAGAATGGTTAGTCTAAGAAAAATAGCCTGTCCTCCCTGGAAGTGGAAAATCAGTTCTTACTTGAATATAATTGAGCGTAGTAATCCTTTCCTTTGTGGTTTGTACTTTTCAGTTGTTTGGTTTTATCAGAAAAATCTTTGCTATACCTGCATTATAAAAGTATTCTCCAATTTGTTTCTCTAAAACGTTTCCAGAAACATTTATGGCTTTTCCTTTCATATTTGTCTTTAGCTCGTCTGAAATTGACTTCTAGTACGGTGTTGGGAGAGGACTGCCATGACTCAAAACATAAAGTTTCAGGAGGAGAGCGAGCTACAGTCTCTACTTTCTGCTGAGGTCCTTCCAGTCAGGCTGGGAGGATCCCGCTGTCCGGTAATTCTTTTGTTTTAAAAACGCTGATGGCCTCTGATGAAGTTGCACTCAGATGAAAACAAAAAACAAAAAACCAGAAACAGCACAAAGCTGACTCTCTCGGGCACATTCCTCTCTGGATTAAAGAAGGGGGTTTCCTCTTGGCTCAGGAGACAATCTGTAGAGCACTTGTCACTCCTGCTGAGACCTGTTTCATTGGAAGGTGTCTTTCGGTCCCTGGCTGGTTTGTCACACTGAACCCAGAGGCGCAGAGGAGTGAGTGGCTCCCCCTGCAGGCGTGCGGGGGAGGAGCCTAGTGCTCTGCCAGCACTGGCCCAAGAGGGGCCTGGGTAGAATAGGGTCAGCTATGGGGATGCAGGAGAGAAAGCTGTTTCCACCCAACCCCGATGCTGGGAACGAGAAGATTGTTTGCAGGCAGCCACAGGAACTGGACCCAGGCTCAGGGAAAGTGGGGGGGCTCGCTGAGCAGTGAGGACCCAGGGCCTGAGCACCCCAGAGCATTGTCCAGAAGGCTAGGGGTCTTTGCCATGCTGAGAAGGACCCTGAGGGCTTGGGAAGGGGCCTCCCGGCACCACATTCCTTCTCCTGTTACCAGTGTGGCCCTGCGGTTCCAGACCACAGCCTGGGACAGGCTGGGCAGAAGACTGAGCCATTCCAGGTCCTAGGACAGGGCTGCCCAGGCATACTTGCGGACCTTTTCTCTGGGTCGCTCCACAGTGCTGAGAGGCAGAGAGCATCAGCAACTAACCTAGAACTTTCTCATTAGCTTCCTGAGGGCTATTGGAATCTGACAACTGGACTTCCCACAGTAGGTCATCCCCTTTCCCCTGCATGGGTATGGGGTACGAGGCAGGCTGGCCTTCCTAGCTAACAGGTCCATGCTCGATGAAGGATATGACCCAAGTTTGTAGCCTGAATCAGGCTTCTGATTCTTTCTTACCCTTCCCCCACCCCCACTGGCCAAAATGGGAGCCCTGGTGTAGGCAAAGTGGGGTCTTGGAGAGCAGAGAGCCCAAGCCTGCTGCACAAAACCACCAGCATCAGAGCCATGGCTCACAGATCCTCCCCTGAAGGCCTGGAGCTTGGGGGCGTGAGAAGGAGGCCTCCCTCCTGAAGCCACACAGGTCCCTATTCCTTTGTCCTTTGCTATCCACGTCCCTGCTCTGCTCTTGGGGAGTGGATGAGGGCGTGTGGGGTGGGGCTGGCTGGGCAGGGGCGGGGTGGGAAGGGCAGAGGCTCACTTCCTGATGCTGCCATCCCTTCTTATAATGGGTTGAACAGTATCCCCTAAATGTGCATCTACCCAGAACTTCAGAATGTGACCTTATTTGGAAATGGGGTCTCAGCAGAGTTAATTAGTTCAGTTAGGAGGAGGCCATGGGGTGGGCCCTAATCTGACCACTGACATCTTTACAAGAGAAGACGGAGGCAGACACACACAGGGAGAGTGCTGTGGGAACACAGGGCGGAGATGGGGTGGTGCCCCGACAAGCCAAGGAACACCAGGGATTGTCAGTGGTCACCAGAAGCAGGAAGAGCCTGGAGGGCATTCTCCCTCACAGCTGCAGAGGGAACCAGGTCTGTGGACTCCTGGTCTTAGGCTTCCAGACCCTGAACTGTGCGAAACCCAAGTTTGGCTGCTCTAAGCCCCTCAGTGTGTGCTATTCTGTTACGGCTAACACTTACCTACACTGTGTGCCCCAGAAGAGGGTCAGGGCCATTGGCAGCTCACCAGGAACTCCCAAGGTCAGCGGGGGGAGAGTGGCCTTGGGCTGATTAAGGGTTGGTGAGACTGGGATGTTGTTTCAAAGGTGAGAGCCCGGGGCTAGATGCTCTCTGATGTGTGCAGTGAGGCCAGTGTGGTAAGGGCCAGGTCAGGGAGGGCCAGGTTGGGGAGGGTCAGGTCAGTGAGGTCAGGTCAGGAGGGTCAGGTCAGGGAGGGCCAGGCCAATGCAGACAGGGCTGACCACAGGCAGGGTTGCCACCTTCTCAGCAGAACACTGGCCGGTTCTCTGCAGAGGTGACTGCAAATGAGGTCATCCTCAGAAAACTCCAGAGGGAAGAATAGACATTGTTTTGAAATGCTGGGGTCCTTCGGCCTTTGGTGGAGAAGGGAGAGAGAGGATGGGAGCAAGACCTCATCCATGGTAACAGGTGACCCAAGGCCCTTCTGAGATCATTGAGCTGGGTCTTAACTGAGAGGTTGTAATGAAGGGTGCCCACAAACAAAAACTACCCAAATACAAGGTCGAAGACTCCATTAAAATGGTGGTGGTGCCACTGGGTTAGGCTTTGACTTTTCCTGTGACTTCTGGGTATTTTTTGTAATAATGATGTGTCTCTTTGAAAATGAGTAAGTCCATTTTCTTTCTTTCTTTTTAAGATTTTATTTATTTGACAGAGAGAGAGAAATCACAAGTAGGCAGAGAGGCAGGCAGAGAGAGAGAGGGGAGGAAGCAGGCTCCCTGCGGAGCAGAGAGCCCAACACGGGGCTCAATCCCAGAACCCTGGGATCATGACCTGAGCCGAAGGCAGAGGCTTTAACCCACTGAGCCACCCAGGCGCCCCTGACCATTTTCTTTTTGAAGGGGTCCTGACAAGAGGGGATGAAGACTGAAGGTTGTAGGTCACCGGTGCCCCGGTTACAGGGGAAGAGGGTATGCTGGTGGTGCTCATGGTGGGGGATGGTTCCACTCCCGTGGTGAGACATGCCTGAGCAGCCTGTGGGCAATATGCAGTTATCTGTTGGCTTGGAGGCCCGTGATTCTTGGTTTCAGGTCAGTAGTTCCCAGAACAGTGCTCAGCTGACTGCAGACCGCATCAGGGCCTTTCATGTGTGCAGATCTGTGCCATGTGCATGGCTTAGAAAGGACCATTGGGGGAATCATGTAAATATTTATTTGTTAATTTATAAAAAATGAACTGATAATGAACTCACCCCATGTCATCACAAATCATATACTTTTGATGAAAAATAATTATGTTTTCCAAAAAGAAAAAAAGAAAAGGAAAAACATAGCTTTAACTTTCTTCTGTTTTGCAGGTCTCGGTACTGCGTGGCTTTGCCCAGAGGACTTTCTGTGTCTGCTTCGGCATCCTGCTCTTGCCGCAGAGTGTCTGAATGGAGGCCTATGAAGATCTGGTCTCACACAGATGTGCGGTCTTCACGTGTTTGCGGGTGATGACTGCTCTCGCTCTGGATGTTGCTCCAATGGAATAGTGGAAGTCTCCCGCTGTGGCTCCTGGAGGTTCCCAGCTTCTACCTGTCAAGCAGGTGTCAGGTGGCCTGAGCCCGAAGACTGGCTGGTGAGGGAGCAGGAGCAGAAGGAAGGCAGCCCTGCTCTCCCCAACACCCCTTCCTTGCCTACCTGTGGACCCGTACCCTGCAGCTCCCAGGGCAGTCTCCGCAGAGCCTTGCATCTCCATAGGTCCCTGTCGAGCACAGCAGTGGTTTCTCAGCTTCACAACAGCCCTACTGGGGCTGTTACTAAACCTTGAGCTGTCGCCAATTCACAAATTCTCTTCTCCCTCAGTGAGGGGCCACCCCAGGCCAGGAGTGTGGGGACTGCACTGAGGGCAGAACAGGCCGACTGGGCTGGAAACTGCAAGGAGAGTGGACTGGGGTGCTGTCGGGAGCCCCCCTTGTGTGTGGATCTGTTTTCATCCCACTGAATTGTATCTCCTTTAGTCAGCTGGGCCAGCTTCTCCCCCTGCCTCTGGATTCAACCTCTCTCCTGCTGGGTTGCCTGATCCCAGGTTCCACCCTCACCTCGGCAGGGCCCACATCTGTTCTCCATCTGTGACGAGGGCAAGTGATTTAAGTGGTTCCTACCACTATGGTTTCTGCGAGGTGCCCTCACTTGGTTTACTGTTAGGGGGCACACTTTACCCCAAGTGTCTTGAGGGCAGGTGGGAGTGAGCACCCTAACCACCCATGCCAACCTCTGGGGAAGGCCTGGCTGCCTCCCTGTGGCTGGAGGGCCTGAGGACGAGCCAGGAGAGCCAGACCCACACACTCCGAGCATGCCACTTGATGGGAAGGAACCCAGTTTAGACTCTCACCCTGATGTCCTTCCACGACGAATTTTTTTGGCAGACACCAGGAGAACAAAACATGACTTCTGAAAGTGCTCCACGGCCTGAGAGAACCTGGTCAAATCTGTGTGTCTATGCTCTCAGCTGGTCTGTGGCCCACCCTTGTCACCCTGGACCACAGTTACCAAGAAGTAACTGGTCACTTCCAACTGCCTCAGGCTTATGACTTGAACCAGTAATGAATGGAAGTGCAGTAATTAGAACTACACCAGAGCAGGAGGTAAGGATATGCATGAAGTTTCAGAAAAGCAGGCCATTGTCTCCTCTAGGAGAACGAAGATTGGCCTTACCTGGAACTGGTCCATGAGATGCTGTGCTCTGATGGAACAAGGACGATGGAACCGGTCCATGAGATGCTGTACTCTGATGGAACAAGGACGATGGAACCAGCCCATGGGATTCCGCGGTCTAATGGAATGAGGACAATGGAACGGGTCCATGGGATGCTGCACTCTGATGGAAGGAGGGTGATGGAACCTGTCCATGGGATGCTGCACTCTGATGGAAGGAGGACAATGGAATCAGCCCATGGGATGCTGCAGTCTAATGGAACAAGGATGATGGAACGGGTCCATGGAATGCTGCGTTCTGATGGAACGAGGATGATGGAACAGGTCCATGGGATGCCGCAGTCTAATGGAACAAGGACGATGGAACCAGTTCATGGGATGCTGTGCTCTGATGGAATGAGGATGATGGAACTGGTCCATGGGGTGCTGTGCTCTGATGGAATGCGGATGATGGAAACTTTCCATG
The DNA here is from genome assembly GCF_030435805.1 of Mustela lutreola. NCBI lineage: Eukaryota > Metazoa > Chordata > Mammalia > Carnivora > Mustelidae > Mustela > Mustela lutreola. Next base: position 165,311,870 of record NC_081292.1, read on the forward strand.
GGATGCCGCAGTCTGATGAAATGAGGGCGATGGAACAAGCCCATGGGATGCCACAGTCTGATGGAACAAGGATGATGGAACCTATCCATGGGATGCTGCACTCTGATGGAACAAGGATGATGGAACCGGCCCATGGGAGGCCATAGTCTGATGGAACCTGTCCATGGGATGCCATGCTCTGATGGAACGAGGACAATGGAACCGGCCCAAGGGATGCTGTGGTCTGATGGAACAAAGATGATGGAACCGGCCCATGGGATGTTGCAGTCTGATGGAACGAGGATGATGGAACAGGTCCATGGGATGCCGCAGTCTGATGGAAGGAGGATAAATTGGGTCCATGGGAGGCTGCACTCTGGGCCCAGCCAGGGACCACATCAGTGCCCGCATGGGCACCAAGTGCCTCTTGACATATTCGGAGCCAGGACTCTAGGAAGGCTGGGGAGGGAGCTAAGGCCGGGCCAGGGCCTACCTCCCCAGGAAGGGTCCCCTTGCTGGCTCAGCTTGGGTTCTTATTTAATAAAAGTGGTGTAAGCACATGGAAGGAAAGGGAGATAGAAGGAAGGAAGGTTGGAAGGAGGGAAGGGGGTAAGGAAGGAAGGAAGGAAGGAAAGAGAGAAGGAAGGAAGGGACTAAAAGCAGGAACAATGCATGCGGACCCCCAGAGCGACCCCCTCAGCCCACGGCTTTAGTCTAGCCCTGCAGAGCCCATCGCTACCACCCGATCCATGTGTCTTTCAGAGAGATGTGGGTTTTCAGCAGGTACACTGCTGTGGTACTGTGCTGCTCTACGTCTAGACTTCTAGAGGTTTTCGAAATCTGTCGTATGGGGTTTCATTGTCTGTCTTACACACTCTGTGCCAGGCAGGTCTTGCACGCTCACACTCGCTGGTCTGAGATCTGCACGTAATAGGTCATCATTTATAGACCAGATCCTCTGGAGAACATTTCCAGGACAACATTGGCCTTAGAAAAACACTACTTAAATGCAGGAAATGCCAACCCCTCAGCTTTCTTCTGCCTGAGAGGCTTTGGTGGCCGTGTTTCTGGGGCAAAGGGCACATGCCCTGGCGATTTTGGGCGGCGGCCAAGCCGTTAGGATGTGGCCACACCCACAGACCCGTGCATGGCATGTGTGAGGGGCCGTTCTCAGGGCCTCCGGCTGGCATTGCCCAGCTGGCCCCAGTGCCAGGAGCGTCGAGTGGTGCATTGCCACCAGACTCAAGTATCTCTAATTCTGTGTGAAGCTGAACATTCTTTTTCATATTTACTGTCTCCGGGCTGAGTTTCAATTCTTGTTTTTTTTTTCCTGGGCTGAGAAAGCCTCCCTCTGGGGCAGGACAATTTCATCAAGTTAATTATAGTGCCCAGTGACACAGCTTTCTGGGGTGAAGGCCTGAGGGGCCCGTTTGTGGCAGGACCCCGAGTCTGTGGCAGGACCCCTGAGTCCCCCAGGTGCGCTCCTCATGAACTTCCTTGGGTGGAGCCTCAGCAGTTTATCTGGAATGAAAGTGCTCAGGGTCAAGGGCCAGCATCTGCGCCTTCTGCTTTGACCCCACAGCTGTGCCCCCTCCTCTGGGGAACAGAGTCCCTCCTTGGTGCCCCATGGGCCTTGCCTTATAGGCTCTACCTCACCCCAAGGGTGAGCAGGAGATGCTCCCAACATCTACAGGGTGTTGCGTGTGAAGGGTCAGGGTCCAGTCACTGAGACTGGGGGCCGCTCAGACCCTAGGAATACACAGTACTGGGTCACTGCAGCTCAGCTCCAGGAAGAGTGGGAGAGGGAGGAGGTCTCCCTCTGGCTTTCTCTGCCCCTCCCACCTACCTAGGTCCCACCTACCTGGATGGCTGGGTGAGACACCACCACCCCCCACCTCGCCGTTTGCTCAGTGTCCCTCTACCTGAGTGGGTGGTTCCCACCTCTGTCCCTGGCCCTGGCTTGTCCCTCTGTGCAGACTCAGACCACATGTGTCTTGCCCTTCTCTTGACCTCTTTGACCGCCTCTGCCTGCCCTGTCCTGTCAGCAGTTCCCGCTACCTGATGGGTATGAGTCACTGATGGTGTCCTCTGGAGATGGGCTGTGCAGGAGGTCTGTCTGTCTCCTGTCCTGTCCTCTGCAGCAACCTGGGGCACAGAGTGTGCCCAGCTTGGGCTGGGCCAGGGTGAGGCCCACAGGGCAGCAGAAGGACCAGAAGGATCTGCCACGTAGGGTCTACACTCTGGTTTGGGAGCAGCGGGATCGTGGCTGGATGGGAGGGTTGTTACCCAGGACCTCATGGGCACTGGGAGCTACCGAGGGGCATGGTCTGAACACTGAGAGTGTGTGACCCCGTTTAAAGGTGGCAAAGCCACCAGGAGGAAGGACACGGCAGTCTGGTCTATGGAGGAGGAAACTGGGGCCACAGAGGTGAAGTCCCAGGGAGCCCCCCCCTTCTGGCCCTGGGGAGTCCCCCACTTCCAGTCCCAAGGCATCACCCTCTTCCGACCCTGGGGAGTCCCCAGAGCCTGCAGGCCCATTTCAGCAAAAGCCAGGCGCTTTCCCTGTGGCCAAGGCAGCCTTTCTTTGGAATCATGGAGGGGGTTCTCTTAGGCTGGACCTCCCCCCGGAGGGAGGGATGAGGGTGGAGGGCAGGAGAGAGGCAGTCAGCTCCCCTGCTCAGTGTTGAGCCCCTGGGCTCTATCTTCCAGACTGGGCACAGGGATGGTTCTAGAAGGCCTGGGGATGGAGGGGGTGCCCTAGCAGGGGGCCCACGCCCAGACCTGTGGGGGGAACGTGGCCTCTATAGCAGCCTACACCCCCCCCCCCAACACGGGAACCGGCCCCCCTCCACTGGAGGGCAGCCCTGCCCCCATTCATGAATTTGCATCAGGAGCCTGCTCTTCCCAGCCCCTTCCTCTTGGGCTACCCCTCCCCAGGGACGGCACTTATCTCTGATGTTGAATAGGTTGCTATTGTGGGCAGGGCTGCAGAATTTTAATGACTTGCAAAATATAGTTAATTATGTAAAAAGACATCTTCTGCACATTTTCATGTAAATGAGACAAATTAATTGGCCTTGTAGTTGTGAGAAGGCCCTGGTCCCAGGAGGGGTGGAGCAGGGGTCCTTGATGTTTCTGAAGTGGGTGCTTGCCAGAGAGCAAGGTAAAGAGGAGAAGCAGAGAAGGGTAATTCTGACCCATCCAATTAATCCCACCCCAGGGCCACGCGGGCTGTAACCCAAACCGTGAGAACGGGCTGCCCGCGGGTTCTCGCAGCTGCCGCCATGCTCACTGAGAAGCCGGGGGACCTTAAGGGTACTGGAAACATGGCCTGGGGGGTCACCAGGGCCCCAGGGAGGGGATCAACTCTTCCCTCACCCCACTGGTCCTCAGCCAAATTCTAGAAAGTGGCCCTAAGGGTTGGAGATAGCCTCACCACTGTGGATATGGGCAGTGTCCACAACGGCTCTAGGTCGGTCAGAACTTTCTGAGATGGAAAAAATCTGCTACTTCGCAGGACTGGAATACATGCTTCTCCAGAAAAGAGACTCGAGTGACCCAGAGCACGTGAGACGTGCGTGACAAGACACGGCGTTGATGATCATCGGGGAAGTGCCAGCCTCATGCTTGAGAGGCTGGAATCAAGCAAACAGGCCAGCAGGGGCTGGCGGGCACGTCGGGGGCTATATGTGTCCTGTGGAAAAGCCTGTAGAAAGAAGTTCTGTAGCTCTCCAAAGGGAAAGTGTGGCCTTAGCGTGTGGCCCAGTGATTCTAGTAGGGGTATCTGTCCAAAAGAATCGAAAGCAGGTATTTGCCTGCCCAGACTCAGAGCAGCATTACTCACAACAGCCGGCGGGTGGAGGCTGCCTGGTGTCCATGGTGGGTGAAGGGATAAAGAAGACCTGGTCCATCCACATGGTGGGAGGCGTGGTCCGTCCACATGGTGGGAGGTGTGGTCTGTCTACATGGTGGGAGATGTGGTCCTTCCATGCAGTGGGAAACTTGGTCAGTCCACACAGTGGGAGATATGGCCTGTCCACCTCATGGAAGATGTGGTCTGTCCACGCAGTGGGAGACATGGTCTGTCCACATGGTGGAGTTGTGGTCCTTCCACATGGTGGGAGACGTGGTCCTTCCATGCAGTGGGAGACATGGTCAGTCCACACGGTGGGAGATGTGGCCTGTCCACCCAATGGGAGACACGGTCCGTCCACATGGCAGGAGATGGTTCATCCACACAGTGGGAGATGACCCAGACATAATGACTCAGGAAATTCTGTACCTGCCACAGCATGGATGGACTTGGAGGACGTCATAACCAGTGACTAAGCCAGACACAGAAGTACAGAGATTATGTGATTGCACTCATACGAGGTCCCTAGAGTGGCCAAATATGTAGACACAGAGAAAGATTAGAAAGTCCCAGGGACCAAAGGTGGGGAGCTGGAGTTGAATGGGCATATAGTTTCTGCTGGGGATGATGGGAAGGTTTGAGGTGTAGACAGTGGTGATGGTGGCATGGCAGGGAGAGGTATTTCATGCCACTGGTCTGAACACTCAGGACCGTGATCATGATTTTAAAAAATACCTGCCTCTTGGTCAGCACTGGTGGAGACTGCACATCCTGGCCTGTGCCCTTCCGTGCCTGTGAGGGGTGGACTCCTCGTCTGACGTCCCTGTGGAGGGTGTCTGGGTTTTCTCGGGGCCTCTGTCCAGGGCAGCTGGGCGTTAGCCATCAGGAGCAGCACTGACTGCAGGGGGGTCAAAGCCCTTCCTCCTGGCTCTGCTTCAGAAGCCACCAAGGGTCCTTTAACCGCATTCCCAGGCCTGAAACAAACCTGATCCACCCCTATTGGCTCATCTTTCTAAAGCCCCCGTGGCTCCCCCAGATGAGCTGGGGGAACCTGGGCCCCCGGACGCCTTGGCTCTCCCTGGGAAACGCCGTGGGAGAGCCGCCAACAATGGGCTTCTATCTCCCGGGAGAAACTCGACCCGAGGCTCCGCCATCTACCAGCGCCACATTCTTACAGGCCTGGCGGCCCAGCAGGCTGCACTTGGGAGGAAACCCGACCTTCCCTCGGCTGTTGCCCTGAGTCTCCCTGGCTTTGTAAATGAGAACAGGCCAACAACACCCACCCCCTCAATGCCTGACAGACAACAAGTCTCCCTGGATCTTTTCAGAGAGTGTCCGGAAGCTTCTGGGGGCTGGTGGTGGAGCCCTGAGGATCTGTGTGGTGGTTCGCCTAGGGCAAGCCACACCTGCTGCGGTCTCGGGTTTCCAGCCAGAGCTAAGGAGATGTGTTCCTGAGCAGCAGGCCTCGCTGCCACCCAAACTCACAGACCTGAGCCCTGGACAAAAGCCACAGCTGGCACCACGGCAACCAATGTGGATGGACGCAAAGAAACCCATCTCATTTCCCAGAGCCCCTGCCCCATGTACCCCACCCTGTGTGAAGGGCGCTTCCCTAGCTAAGATCCAGGCTGCTGGACACAGGGCCTTTCCCGAGGGGATGGCAGCTGCACCCCAGGACTGTCCTCTGTGCCCAGGTCCTGGCACCCAGCACCAGGCCCTGTGGCCAGGTCCCTGGAGGACCACATGGACCAGGACCCCCTGGGCATGGGCACCTGTGACTTGGCCTGTCCCAGCCCTTCTGGTGTCCTTGGCTGGGGCCCCTACTGCGCTGGGCAGCTCCTGGGGGTGCTGAGAGACAACTGCAGCCCCGCCCCCAGCCTCAGCTGACTGTGGGCCCTGCAACCCTGGAGACCCGTGCTGTCCGTCTGCTGGCACAGCCTATCCGAGAGCCTGATGGACAGACTGTGGGGAAGGGGCACCTGCAGCTCTCCCTTCCTTTTAAAGACCCCAGACCCATACCCAGACCAGCTGGGGGCCACCTGAGCTCTTCAGGCCAAAGGGCTGCCAGGGCCAGGGCCGGCCACCTGGACCGAGGATCCCCAGTGACAGGACTGCTCGGCCCACATGGAGGGGTTTGCAAATCTAGACAGTCAATGGCCGTAACCGCACCAGTTTTCCTTTTGGCTGATGCTCCCAGTTGTGAAGTCACCGGATCCACAAGTAGACTATAATAAAGGACTTTTACACATATAGAAGATGCTGGGAAGAAGTGCTGTTTCCGCAGCCCACGGCACGTGGAAACCCAAGGACATATCAGCTTGCTTAGTGAGGACAAGGACGGGGGGCACGCTGAGTCGCCAAGGCCCGTCTCTGCCTGAGATGCTCATTGGCCTCTCACCCTTTCTCATCTGTTGATGGTGGCCACAGGTCCAAGGGCATTTGAATGTTGACCAATGTACAAAATATCATTCCTTGCTAAAGGTTAGATTATTCCTGTTAAAGCAATTCTCACCAACACCGATTACCTTCTGTGCATTAATTAAAGGATTTCTTGAAGTAGTTTGGGTTTTGTCTCAAGCTTATAGAAGGTGGGCTTGCCACGGAGCTGGAGCCGTGGCCTCTGCACTCCTGCCCCACCCCCCCCCATCAAGGCCCTCTTGCCCCCTTAGTCCCTGTGGTCCTCCCTGGAGTCCCTTGACCTGGAGGGTGAGGTGGGACGGCTCCTCCTTAGACAGACCCATAGCTCGGGGGGAGGTCGCAGGTCTGTGTTCTGCACCCACCTGGGACCCTCCAGAACCTATGCTATGTCTGTCCATCTTGGTGTCACAACCTAGTGTCTGGGAGGCACCCCAAGAAAGTGGAGAGGACAGGGGAGAGATGACTGAGAAACACATCTGGATGGGTGTTGGGATGTCCTGCCTGCTCCCATTCAGGGGAGGAGTGGCCTCTGAAAAGTCCCTGTGCTGCTCAGGCTGGGCCCCCTCTTTGAGGAAGGCCCCTGGGTTGCCCTGGGCACTAGTTCCAGCCCTGGCCTCCCCTAGAGGATAGCGGTGGAGGCATGGGAATGCCGGGTCCAATGGGTCCCTGCAGAGCGGGCTCTCCCCCGCTACTGCACGGCTTGTTGGAATTGAGAAGGCCAGTGAGTGAGCAGCTGTGTTGATGGGGCCTGCTGACTCAAGGGGCGCTGCCTTCCCCGTGAGGCCCCTGTGAGAGCCCAAGTCTGCACCGGAGCGGGCCATGTTGTCTGGCAGGTGAGAGACTTTCCAGAGAGTGGCAAGGGCTCGCACGGGGATGAGCAAAACCAACTGAAATGAGGGGAAAGGAAAGTGGGGTGCAGACGTGGGGTGTGGACTTGTGTGGGGTTAAGGGGGAGTGTCTCCTGCCCTGAGCTCAGGACCCAGGATGACGATACAAGTCTTGGGGGAGGGTCAGCCCCTGAGCCCCCTACCAGCAGTCTTTGGCCTAAAGGGCCTGAGCTGCTCACCTACGCAGGGCCACAGTGGGGCCTATACACGGGGAGACAGTCCCATGAAATAGCGAGAGAGGGCGCACAGGAGGAGTGCACGGTTGCTTTGAGCCCCAGCTTCAGACACAGGCCCTATAGAGTGTGCATTCAGGAGGCTGTGGAAGGGCCTGGATGCTGCCCCAGGGGCTGGGATGGAGGAAGGGGGGTGATCCGCCATCCAGGTCAGAAGCAGAGGCTCAGAGCCAGGCCCCAGGGCGTGACCGCTGCTAAGAGAGACATGTGTGCACAGCAACGCCAGGGCCCTGCAGGAGGGCACGGATGAAATCTAAGGCGACCCCTGGGCTCCCTCTGGGGCCCTCTTGCCCCGCAGGGGCCCTCCTGCCCTGTGGAGGCTCCGTAAATGGCCGCTTCTTCGCTTCTTCTCTGTGGAGCATCTACACACATGTCGGGGCGTGATCTGAGTGTAACCTCGGTTTTCATCAGCTGCCCTACGATGCATTTATGTGGGTGCTCTCCATGCCACAGCATCATGGGGAATGGACTCACTCATTCGTGTTGGTCCCCACAGGGCCGTGGCACCCAGGTGCCCTGATGTCCTGCTATGGGTCCCTGTTCTTGGTCCGTTCCGGGAGCAGCCTTTGTTGTGAGCTCTGCCCAGCCACCAGCCCCGCGGGGTGTCTAGGCTGTGTCCCCCCACACGTCGTGTACACAGCTCACGGTGTGGCAGTGATGGGCTTGGCTGGAAGCTGCCGCTGGTGTGTCCTGGGCTGCAAACTCTGCTTGGGGGAGCCCATGAGCCCTGACCTTGGCCTGGGCTCTGGCCCAGACCATGACCCAGCACGGTTGCTCTAGCCGCTTCTCCTGGCGCCTGTGAAGTCTGGCCTCTTTCCGGATGTTTCTGCGCCTTGGCCTTTCTCCCCCTGTGAGCTGTAGCCTCATGGTCTTCACCACTTTCTTTTCAGCAATTTGTCTTTTTCTCCATGACTCGAGGGAGCTTGTGTCCTCCGGGGGCAGATCTTCTGCAATTGGCCTAGCTGCAATTCTCTCCACCTGCCGCTTGAGGAAATGTTCCCTTTTCCTTCGAAATACTTGCAGGGATTTCTCGGCCCCCGGAGCCTGCTCATCTTCACAGGGGAAGAGTGGGATGCCTCCTCCCAAGGTCACAGGCCATACTCCCCTCTGACCCCCCTTCACCTCACAGTCTAGAGAAGACAGGCCCCACCCCTTACCAGCTCGAGTCCATGGGGCTCTCCTCTGGTTCTGCACACACTGACCCCCCCTTAGCCGGCGTCATCCTCCCGGGCTGCCTGCTCCTTCTGGGATCCCTGGGACAGAGGGCTCTCAGCTCAGCCCACCCTGCGAGCCCACCCAGTGCTGGAGCTGCTTTCGGCCTCATCAGGATCGGAACGCAGGCCTCCCAGCTCCCTTGCAGGATGCTTGCCACCAAACTGCTCACAGAACTGAAATGAACTTTTCTGGAAGATTGAAAACACTGGAGGCCCATGCCAAGGTGATCCATCACCCAGACTAGGCCACGGGCCGGCAGAAAGAAGGGCGTTCAAGTACATGGCACGCCGCCATGGGCCAACCCACGTGTGACCCAGCTGTTAAGGGAGAGGCTGTGCAGATCCCGGCACTGGAAAGGGGCTTGGAGAAACGGCCACTGCAGTTCACGCTCCACACCCAGCCCACGGGGAGCTTGCCTGCGTTCCTGGACTCAGGAGCTGATTGGTCCTGCCCAGCTGGACCAGTGGCTGCGTCAGGGTCTGTTTGCCTCCACGGAAGAGTCCCCAGGGGGCTTGCTTGCCCCTCTGAAAATCCGTGGTCTGCTTTTGTTATCAAGGAATGACAGAGGATTCTAGAGTCGTCCATATGAAAGATGAATAGCTAGACGATCTCACGCCTGAGCAGGCCACGGGAGGGTCGCCACAGGTGGGCTAAGCAGCATCTCCCCACCCCCCACCCCGTCGTGCTGTTGCGGTGACCCTCCGTCCCTGCATCTCTCTTTTTCTTTTTTTTAGGTGATGACACTGCGATCTGCCGTCTCAGCAAGTCTCAAGTTCGCGTTTTGAGCCGTGGTCAGGCTACTGCGCGTTGGATCTCCTTCCCCGTGGGTGGCTGTGGCTCCAGGCCCCGTGGTCGGCAGCTCCCGCAGGCCCTCCTGTCCTCTGCCTGCGCAGTCTGAGTTTGGCAGTCTCAGATTCCGCACGCGGGTAAGTTCACACCGTGTGTGCCTTTCCTGTCTGGCTTCTGTCCCTCAGCACTGTGTTCTCCAGCTCCGCTCATGGCATCGAGAGGGCAGGATTTCCTTCCCTCACAGCTGGATTACACCACCCTGTTCCCACAGGCTCTGCCTTCTTTCCCCGTCCACGTGCCCCTGCACACCTCACAGCAGCTCTGCTCACAGGGACCAAGCCGCCCCAAAGGCTGCAGTGTCCCGGGGCCATGCAGACTCCTCTCCTGCGCCTTCCTCCAGACCCCATCCCTGTCTCCCTTTGACTTCCACTTCTTGGCGTGTGACCTCTCTCTCCCTAGGCATCAGAGTGCAGGGCGCCGGACATGGAGGGCTACTCTGGCAGTGGCCACTTCTGGATCAGGCCAGGCAGTGTGGGCTGGGCAGCGGCAGAATGGAGAGGCTGTGGCTGAGCCAGCCCCGGGCCCAGAGCTGGAGGTGGTAGGTGAGGGCTGGAATGTTCAAACGGATGTTCGGGACGTGGGTGAATTCCCCTTCCAATCCAGCAATGTCTGGCTCTTGTGTCAACCCGAGCGATGGGCTCTTTTCAGAACAAATACATCCCCAAAGTCGACGGGCAGGGGCCCTCTAGGGCTACCCAGAGATGCCCAGAAAGCTCCCCTTGCCAATGTTCTTGATTGCATTTGCTCAGACTGGATTCTCTCCGTCCCAGCAGCAAGGCAAGGGGGTTCCCTATCGCTGCACCCTAATCAAGGCCCAATCATATCTCACGGAGCTTTTCAATAATGACGCTGTCCGCTTGCCTGCCCGCCTCCATAAACGGGCCAGCAGGAGCCCCGAGGAGGAAACTCTTGCCCAAAGGCCTGGAGGCACAGACCTGGTGCAGGCTGCAGGGGCGCAGCAGGCTGGGCATGCTCCGTCCCCCCTACCCCAATCCTGTGACACACATATGCCCACATGCAAGCCGGAAGCCACATTCCGGGGTGTGAGGAAAAGGGGCCAAGAGTCATGTCTTTGCTGTGACTTTGCCGGCTGCCAGATCCTTCAGGAGCTCAGTTCAAGCTATTTCCTATCTCCCTTCCCTCCCCACGTGCACCTGCATTGCTCAACAGCTCCCCACCGCAGGTCCCCAGAGCCTCGAGGATGGGGCGCCCCAGGTCCCCGCCTCTGCGGGGGCAGCTCTGTCCTGAGGTTGAATGAAATGCAAGGGACACAGGGCTGCTCAGGCCATGGACAGATGCTGTTTTCTGGGTTTGCTGTTATAAATTCAAAGGTGAACCTACCCTCTTTCCAAAGGGGAATTCCGTAGAGTCTCGCCATGGTTTTAGTGTCAATCAGTTGTTTTGAAATTGCTGGTAGGCTTTTGACTACACTTTCCCGAAGCAGATCACACATGCGGAGGAGCTCACGAAATGCAAGCATTCAACACAGTTAAGTTGACGAGGTGGGCACGTCTGTGTGAGCAGCCCCCAAGCCAAGAAACAGAACATTTCCCGTCGTCTGGCAGGCTCCCTCCCACCTCCTGAAGGTAACCCCCTTCCCAGAGAGGAGTCCCACCTACTTTAAAACTTCTTACAAATGGAATAACACCTGTACCATTTTGGGTGGGACTTCCGTCACGCGAGACGAGAATCCTGCTCGGGTGTGGCTGGTGGTTGTGACTTTTCGTTGCTGAACAACCGAGCATGTAGGAGCAGACAGAGTCAGGCACGTGCTACCCACGCGCACGCGAACGCTGAACAGTTTTGGGCCACCGGGATTGGTGTTCCGGCGCCCCCAGGATTGGTGTTCCCGCGCCCCGGGCTGACCTGCCACTCGGCATACATACACACACACGTGTGTGGCGAACATCCATGTACGTGAGTGCCCAACCGCAGAGTCAGAACGTGCAAACATTCAGCTTAACATGGATGCTGCCGCACTGTTTTCTAAAGCAGCTGGAACAATACATAATATTATGTAATCTTATTAAATTATTAATATAAAAGATAGGTACATTTAAATATAAATATAGAAATAAGATAGAGGAGCCACGCATGGTTGACTCAGCAGTATCATCAAGGACTCTGGTTGTTTCTGTCCTATTTCTTGACTAGATTTACCATGTGGCATTTGTTCTCGTTGTTACAATCTAGTTGCTGTACCTCCAGGCATCACCTCTGAGTTCCAGGAAGGGAGAAGAGGAAGAAGAGGACAAAAGGGGTGTGTTGTTTTCTATTATCAGGAAAATAAAAGTTTCATCCAGAAGGGTTTCTGTTTATGTCTCATTAGTAGGAAACTGTCAAATGGCCACTCTTTCCCAGAAAGAGGTGCCCCTGGTCATCCAGGCCATGCCCACAAACGCTATCCTGTGGCTCACTCCAGCCCCATCTCCTAGAGCCGCCTATCTCTGAGCAGACAACCACTCTTGGTCCTACACCACCCGGATCTGAAGACTGAGCCATACGATCCCTCATTCAGTGTGGAGGCACGTGGGGCAGAAGCCCCAGGATATCACACCCCTTCCACAAACATCCTCTGTGTTTTCTTTTATTTCCTAAAATATTTCACTAAAGTTACAAACGGATCATTACATGGGCAGCCAAGTCACAGGGCTGCCCTCCTCTCTTCATGTGATCATTCATGGTAAGAAATATCACACTCCCGGAATCATTATCGCTTGTTCAGAGAGCATAATTCTCCCAACAAACCATTGAATTTCTATGGATGATTTTCATATGTCTTCATGGGAAAATTAGTCTTTGATTTTATTTTTTTTGTGTTCTGCTTCGTTTGGTATCACAATTACATTTGATTTGAAATCATAGACTTATCCGTAACTGAACAGAGAGTCACTGGGAATTTTTTTTTTTTTTAATGACTCAGTATTTTAAGAGAATCTGTCTTTATGGGTCTCTTACCTCTTCAGGATTTACCTGTGGTAAGTTACATATTTGAAAAAATCATTTAGTTTATGGAGATTTTAAGATTGTTTTCCACAGAGTAGCGCACAGCATTCTCTTACGATTAAAGACCAGTCTCTTCTGTATCTGTGGGTAAACCTGTTATTTTTCCTAACAGTATTAATCTATAATAGATATTAGATCAATAGATACTATAATAGATTAATAGGTAATAGATTAATCTATAATAAATTTCTGTTCTTTTCCATATATACCAGCCTTGCTGAGGTTTTATGTCTTCTGTTGTTTTTTTTTTTTAAATCTCTTGTTCTGTTTGTTTTTAAGGGGTCTACTTTTGAATTTGTGTGTCCATTCTACCCATGCCCCTTCAGTTTCTGTTTTATTAACACCTGCTCTTGTCTTTACTGAGAAGATTCTCCTACTCTCTCCTGATAAATTAGCTGTTCTCCTAAGCTGCCTACTTAGTCACTCAACTTCTTTCTTGCTAGCTCTTGGCCCATTTAAGGCATGGATTTTCTCCTGATGACAGGGTCAGCCTCATGTCGTAAGTTCTGGTGTGGGGCCCTGTGGCTGCCATGACTTCATTGGTCTCTTACAAGGCTTTATTTTCTCTTTCAGCACAGAGTTAAGAGTTTTTGGAAAGCTCCCAGCTGGTTTGATATTTTCCAGTGCTCCCCTTTTTGGGATCAATTTCTGATTTTATTGCACAGTGATCAGAGAGTCTGGCTCAAGCAATTGAAACATTTTAAAAATATGTGATTTCCAAGATGTCCTTTTTGGCCCAGGATCTGATTTAATGCCCCAACTCAACTATCCCAGGAAGATATAATTAAATGATTCACAGGGGGTTGAAGCACTCCATGTGATGTGTTTGGAGGAGTGGTATGAGCCGCAGAGCCAAGTGTGTTAGTCACACCGCTGAGCTAGAACATTTCCTTCATTGTTCTGTTGCTCCTGGTTTCTTCAAGGCTCAGGAGCTATTTTCTGCCGCTCCCCTCCACTGCTCCTGAGCTCCATCCCTTTGTCGTGGGGGACCTGTGCTCAGGGGCCCCGGTGGGACGGGCTCAGCCACCTGAGGCAAGGTGGGGATGCCACTGACTCAGTGTCCCCACGGCCAAATGGAAGAGCAATGGGAAAGAGTGGTCTGGAAGATGAACTCAGGTACCTCTGACCGAGATCACGTGTGACCACTTGCAGCACAGAACAGGTGCTGGCTGTTGGCTGAACTACGACTTTCATATGAAGAAGCCCTTTGGATGCACTTCTCCACTTTTCCAGGCGGTCTTGCGCTGTTTTCTGATGACCATACTCGCACCTGTGTTCTTCCTTTATTGTGCGTCTACCTGGCTCATTCATTCATTCACTCTGGGGGCTGGGGCGCTGCCCCCTCCGAGGCCCCCTGCTCACCGGCTTTTGGGCCCATCCTGTGGGCGTGCTTTCTTCTCTTCCCGCAACAACAGGGACTTAGACACCATCACCATTCGGTGGTGGGTTGCCCTAATAGAGTTTTGCTTTGTCTGCTTTTTACCTTTTATTATGATCCCTGGTGCCTAACATTTCTGTGCTTTACTATTATTGCTGTTATAGTTTTTGTTACATTGCTCAGGTTTTTCTTGCTTACTCTTCTTCTTTATTTGAAAATAAAACATTTTTCTTTGACCAGTGGCTACCTTAAGGTATCAATGCACATAGTTATGAAGATTTCTCAGCTAGCACTAATGCTACACCAGTAACTGTTTCACTCCCTGTAAAATAAGACATGTCAGCATACTTAATTTTCTCTTTTCTTGCCCTCACATTTTGCTTGAATAATGTGGATGTTTAGAGCTCTGTTTTGTGAATATATTTCACACATTCTTCATTCTTTGCAATACTGTTTTGGCCCCTGTACTCTCTTCTACAACCACATTAATTATCTAAACATTAATGTCTGACCTACTGGTCTTGATATCCACCACCATTCCTTATGTTCTGTATCTTCTCTTACCAGTAATCTTAATTTTCATCCATTTCCTGTTGATCTGACTTTTCAGCCTGAGCCATATTTTCCAGCATACTTTCTAAGTCCTGCTGTTCATGAACATACCTCTTTGTCGCTCACAGGTGAGCACTGGCTTGAGAGAAGAGAGAACTCGTGGGTCACCCATGCACTTTCCACTCCCTAAAAGTCCCAGCTGCTACCTGGCCAAATGGCTGTGTTTGGGGTCCTGAATGGGAACCGTAGTATTCACATTTTCCCCTCCATCATGAGTCACCAAGGTTTCTCCACTGATGTGGATACCTGCAGGACTTCTTCCTGATTCCTGAAATGGGATCTCCTTGAGGTTACCTCTGTGGACCTTGATCAGCCCAGCATCTATATGAGGCCAGTGGCCATCCATTCACTTTGCTGTGCCACTGAAGTCATGTATCCTCGAGCTGTGGGTCCTGTCTGTGTGCGTTTCTCTCACCCTTTCCTCCTCATGCCCATGATCCTTGGAAAGGGTCTTTGCTTCATGAAACTTTTTCCTTCTATTTCCCTACCCACCTTTTGGGAAGTACAGGGGGGGAGCAGCATAGCTTCTGAATATATCTTCTCTGTCTGCTTTCCCAAGTTGTTCTGTCTTGCTCAGGGCTTGTGAGCACAGGCTGAGGCCTAGGGTTAAGGTGATGGTTCTCCACTTGGCCAGAAACATGGCTCCCTTTTCTTATCCTGGCCCCCTCACCACAGACCTATCAAGGCCCCTTCATCCACTGCTGTGATCTAGATCCTATGCAGCCCTCAAGCCCATTAGAAACATCTCTGCAGCTTAGAACCTCAATTCTGGACATGGTTGACCTTATTTCTTGCAGTAGTTCCAGCCCCATAAATTAAAGTTTGTGGTGTGAGTCCTGTGAATGTCTGATGAAGCTGTCCACAATGTTCCAGCTCACAGATGACCTTGGGGGATGGTCTTGGGCGATGAGAGTCCAAGGGAGAATAGAAGGAGGTAAGGAAGAGGACTGCCAGGAAACTCAAGCAATATATGGTTCTTGGGAAGTGACTCTTGCCTGAGAAGTCTGTAGTCAGGACGTTCCACTCAATGTACTTAACAAAAAAGATAGAAATTCAGATAATGGCAAAACACCTAATTTTCCTTAAGACAACAATTATACTCTCTGAACAAATAAGCACACAAAACGACACTGTCTTTTAAGTGTTGGAGCACAACCTAAAACAGAAATTAAAGAAGAAGGAATGTTTGAGAGTGTCCTCGTTTGCATGGTACGGGCCAGATGTAACTCACACAGGAAGTGCAGTCTGCTTAGTGTCAAGTATCAGAGCTGGGGTTTGGAAATTGAGAAAGGAAGTCCAAGAAAGCTGGGAGCCCTGAAGGGAGAGGCCAAATCTGCATTTAAGTTTTCCTCCATCCTAGTGACACATGCAGGGGTTTTCTGGTAGTCAGAGCTGGTGGAGGTGAGTGGAGGATTCAGTTGCAGCTCACCTACCATAGGAGCCAGAACTTGGAGTGTCAATCCTGTCAAGTTATGGGGGGGGGGGTGTAAAAATAGCAGGTTTTCCATTGAAATTCCAGAAGGATCACAACTGAAGAGTTGTCCTAGGACTAAGGGTTTTCCCTAAATCTACAGAAACAGTCAAAATAGAGTACCCCAAAAGAGTTTAAATGAAGTCTCCACAAGTTTGAAGTCATTACCTAGTAAACTAACTGCTTTTTAGAATGAAAGTTAATGGTTTTCAGAGAAAAATAGTGGAACCCAGAGTCTGAACAATGTATGATCAATAGTATTCTGTAAATAAAGATTCCTAGATACATAAAGAAACAAGAAAATAAAAGCCAGAGACAAAAGAAAAAGCAATCAATATAAATATATCATGATTTGTACAAAGTGTTGGAATTAGGAGATGAAGTACTGCTATTAATATGTTCAAGGGATTATGGGAAAATTGGTCATAATGAGTGAATGGGTAGAAGAAATCTCAACAGAGAAAGGGAAACTATAAAAAGAACCAAATAGATATTTTAATACCAAAGTGTAAAGTATCTAAAATGAAAAGATGCACTGGCGGTTTAACAAAAGATTAGAGGTGGCAGAAGAAAACATCAGTAAAGCTGGAGACAGATTTAAAAAAAAAATGATCACATTTGAAAAATAAGAGAGAGAAATATTAAAGAACAAAACAAACAGTGCCTCAGTAACCAGTGGGTCCTCTGAGCTGCCTAACATACTTGTAACTAGAGTAACAGAAAGAAAGAAAATATAGAGTGGGATAGACAAAATATTTGGGGAGAAAAGAAAAGGCAGAAATTCCCCTAAATTTGTTGAAAAACACAGATTTATAGATGCAAGATCGATCAGCTCTAAACTGGATGAAGGTAATGAAAATCACCCATAACCACACCACAGTCAAAGTGCTGAAAAGTAAAGAGAAAGAAAATCTTGAATGCAGCCAGAGAATGAGCCTTGACCTCCAGGAGAAGATGGTATGAGTGACAGCTGACTTCTTCTTGCAACGATGGTGGACAGATGACGATGGAACCACATGTTCCAAAGAAAACATGTCAGCCCCCAATCTTCTAGGCACCAAATCAGGTGACACAAACAATTTCTTCAAAATATGACTTACCAACAGTGACACTAGAAGACATAGAAAGTCTGGGTAGCCGTATACATATTAAAGAAATCGAATTTGCTCTCAAAAACCTTTCCACAAAGAAAATCCCAGGCCCAGATGCTTTCATTGTTAAATTTCATCCAATATCTGAAAAA
The DNA here is from genome assembly GCF_030435805.1 of Mustela lutreola. Lineage (NCBI taxonomy): Eukaryota > Metazoa > Chordata > Mammalia > Carnivora > Mustelidae > Mustela > Mustela lutreola. Next base: position 165,329,014 of record NC_081292.1, read on the forward strand.
ATAATGATACCAACTTTACACAAACAGTTTCAGAATGTCCAGGTGGAAGGACACATTTAAATTCATTTTAGGAGAGCCAGGATGTCCCAAATGCCAAACCTGACAAGAAATAACAAATACAGACCAAATCCTTACAAACACAGATGCAGAAATAACTTTTTTTTTAAATTAGAAAATCAAATGCAGGAATATATACAAAGAATAATATATTAGGACTCAGTCAGGTTTATCCCAGGAATGTGAGATTAGTTTGTCAGAAACCAATCAATGTAATTCAGCACATTAAGAGAAAAAGGGGGGAAAATGTGTTCACCTGAATCATTGCAGAAGGAGCATTTACTTATGATAAAAATTCTCACAGACTGGGGTGCCTGGGTGGCTCAGGCGGTTAAACATCTGACTCCTGGTTTTAGCTCAGGTCATGATCTCAGGGTTGTGAGATGGAGCCCCATGTTGGACTCCATGTTGGGCATGGAGTCTGCTTGAGATCCTCTCTCTCTTTCTCCCTCTCAAAAAAAAAAAAAAAATCTCCTGGACTAACAACAGAAGGAGGTTTCCTTGAGCCAATAAAGGGCATTTCTGGAAGCTTACAGGTAGCTTCGCATGAACACCGCAACACTGAGTGGTCTGCTGCTAGTCTCAGCAGTCATGCAAGGATGTGTGTCTCTGCCTCTTCCATAAACGCCATGTTGTCGGTTCCAGCTGGTGTCACAAGGCAAAATCTAGAATGAAAGAAGTAAAACTGTCTCTATTCACCGTCATCATTACTGTTTATGTGGAAGATCCTTTAAAAATCAACAAGAAGAAACTAGCTATAATAAGTGAATTTAGGAAACACACAGGATACAAAGTTAACATAAATAATCAACAGTATTTCTAAATACAGCAGCAGATACTTGGAAAAATAAAATTTAGAACACTTACGACAATAGTGTAAAAAAATACACGTACTTAGGAATAAATTTAACCACACACATGAAAACCTCTCTGCTAAAAACCTAAAATATTGCTAAGAAATTAATGGAGAAGTAAATAAGTGAATAAGATACCGCTTGTTCCTGGATTATAAGACTCCATATTGTGAAAACGTTAATTCTCTCCAAATTGATTCCTTCCCCATCACAATCCTGAGTCATTTGATAGAAGTTCAGTCATAATTCTGAGAAGTTTGTGCAAATGTAAAGAATCCCAAATAGTCCAACAATCTATAGGCACGACAAAGTTGGATGGTTCACACTACCTGCTCTCCAGACTAAGTATAGGGATCGGGCAGGTAGGAAGTTAGTATAAATACAGACATTTACATTAATGGAGCAGAACAGAAGCCCAGCTACATGCACATGTGGCTGATTCATTTTTAAAATTGAGGTGAAATTCACATATCATAAAATTGATTGTTTTTCAAGTGCATTTAGCTTATCTATACTGCGGTGAATGATGTTTAACTGATTTTTTTTTTTAAACCAAGGTGAGGAGGTGATTCAATCAGAAAAGGAAATTTTTTTCCAACAAATAATTGGAACAGGCAGATAAACAGATGGAGATTAAAAAAAAAAAAAAAAAACTTCAGGTCTAAACTCATACCACGCAGAAAATGTTAGAGATGGATCATAGACAAAACTAAAAAAGCAAGGGAAAACAGGAGATGGTTTCCTTAGGAAGGGCACAAAAACAATACACATCAAAGGAAAAACAGAAAAATTCAGCTCCATTAAGATTACAAGCATCTGTTTGTGCAAAACATTTGTTCAGAAAATACAATGCAAACTACAGACTAGGAGGAAGGATTCAGTGCGTCTAACATGGGACCTTTATGCTAAATATATAAAGACCCTACTAATCACCAACAAAGATAAACACTCTTTGGCATCATCAGACATCATTAATCATCAGGGACATGGAGGAAAAGCCACAGGGAGATAGCATTTCTTTCCCCCTTGGTGGCTGGAATGAAAAGTCCCTGGCCACACCCAGTATTGGCAGGAACCAGGAGTGGGTGGGACTCTTGAACACGGCAGTGGGGCCATGAAGTTGCACAGCCACTTGGGAGAACTCTTCGACCACTTCTTATAAAGCTCAATATATATCTACCCTCCCACGCAGAAACACCTTTTTTTGATATTGACCCAAGAGAAATGAAAAATACTTGTCTGGGGAAAGACTTGTAAAAACATGTTCATAGCAGCTCTGTTGATAATCACTGAAAACCAAAAAGCGGCTCAAGTATTTTTCAACAGGTTTGGGTAAGGGAGTCAGTGCTGTCGGCACACGGTGGAACCGGCCCTGGCAGTGACAGGGGACGGGGATGTCATGGGAGAGCCTCGGATATTTAAGGGAAAGAAGCCAGACCCAAAATAAGACCTCCATATAATTAATTTCTGTGAAGTCCAAGAAGAGGCCAACCAAACAGACAGTGATAGACATCCAAGCAGAGGCTGCCTGCAGGTTGGGTTTTGGCTCGGGGGGGTGTGAAAGAACTTTGTGGAGCTCTGACATGCTCCATGTCGTGGCCCCGGGGGGTGGTGGGAGTACGCAGCTGGACAACTCATCCAAGTTGTGCCTGAATGCGTGTGCACCCCGCCCTTCCCCAACAGCACTGAGGTCACCTGTTCCATAGACTGTCCCGTAACTTGACCTGTTCCATTGACATCTTGAGATCGCTGCTCATGAACAGCCACAGCGCTAGGTTCATGGCTCCAGCTCGGGCATCTGGGGTTGCCATAGTTGGTGTCCCCAGCTCCAAGAAGGCTGAGGTGAGCAGGGCGGGCACAGGCCCTTCCTGATAGGTGCCTCACTTGCCTTCCAGGCTCACCTTTGCAGACCACCCAGTTGTGTTTGTGGAATGGAACTCCATCCTGCCCATGGCCCCTACTGATTTGCCAGAAGCTGCAGACCTGATAAGAGCTGAGGAGGAGGGGTCCAGAGACGAGCCCCATGTCAGGCTTTGCTCGGAGGAGCAGTGGGAAGCCCTGTCACAAAGCCCTCTGCTGGACCACCGTGGCCAGGAATGGCTGGTGCCATCTGCCGTGGGACCCGTGGGACCCGTGGGACCCGTGACCCCAGCATGGAACTTGGTGTGGGGGGGATTCAGTGGCACCATGTGGGCTCGGCCCCCGGGACAGGCCTGGGGATGCCACAGGCAGGGAAGTGGCAGCCGAGAGCCCTCAGACCAGCAATCTGAGACCTCAGTCCCCATAATCGAGGTCCTTTGGGGTCACAGGGCCTGGACGTGGCATGTGTCCCCAGCCTGCCTGGCCTGGCAGGAGCTGCCCTCTCCAGGCTGGCTATGGGGATAGCTAACCATGTCTTCTGGGGTGGGGTGCAGATGTCCCCTGGGCCCTGATGTGTGTGGCAGGCTTGAGCTGAGTTTGGGGGGCATGGCTACATTACAGGAGAGGACGCTGTCCACCCTCATGTCTGGCACCACTGCCCTGCATCCGGCTCAGCCCTGACTCCTCCAAGTGCATGCATCATGGTCCTTGCTACCCCGGCCCGAGTGTGGGTGGGCAGGGCCGTTCTCCCTGGCGGCAAGGGTGGAGTGGGCAGGGGGCTTGGGTTCACAGTCCCTGAGACCTTGACTACAGGCCCTCTGAACACTGGGGTACAGTGGGGGTCTTGGGTGACCCTGCCTGGAGAGGTCAGCCCTACCTGGAGCTGGAGAGGACCCTCCACAGAAAGCAGTGGGTGATGCTGCCTGCAGAGTGAGGGTCACGTGGGGGCTCGTGGGGGCCTCTCTGGGGTGGCGGGTGGGGGCGTCACGGCTATGTGTGTGGCGCTGACTCACACAGACAGGGCCCGGCTGCCTGAAGACCTTCAGGGGCCTCATCAGGGCACTTCCCCCACCCTGTCTGCAGCTGGGCCTGGGGGGTGGGGGGGGCACAGAGCCCCAGGGCACAAAGCTGCCTCTGTGGCAGCGCCCGCCTGTGGGCAGCAGAGATAAGCCCCAGCGGCTGCTTCTGTTGTGTTGTCACACAGCAAAAATAGACTGCGTCTCGTTTCCCAGAAGGGCCCTGGTGTGGGTCTGGGCCAGGCTGCTGTCTGCCCTTGGCCTTGAGAGAAACAAGGCTGGCTGGGCAGTCAGGAGCAGGAGTGGGGTCCTCCTTCCTGCTGTCGCTGCCTCACACACGTCCCATCAGGGAGAGCCACCCCTTCTGTCCTCCCTTGGGGTTTCAGGATATGAGGGCTGGGGGAGCCCCTACCCCATAGCCACCTCCACGGAGTCTCTCGGAGGGGGGTCTCCGCCAATGCTGAGCTGCAGGGCCCCTGAACCTGGAATGGGGTAGTAAGTGCTGTGGGAACAGGCCCCAGGCTAACCTGGCACTCAGGTCAGGCCCTCGAGGTGACCCTGGGCACAGACTGGGGGCAACATGGCACACATGGCTGCTGGAACACGGCCAGTGTCCCGTCATAGGAATGGTCTACAGTTGCTGCGGCTTTGGCCTTGGTGCTGTCCTTCCTTGCCTGAACACCACCATCCACTGTCTCCCTACAGCTGGCCTTCCCATCCTGTCCACGCTGCTTCACACACATGCTGCGGGCTTGTGCCCCCACCAGGCTCAAGATGCATGACCCTGCATGTCCACCAGCTCCCGCCCCAGGCCTGCCCTAGCCTTAGCCCCCAGAATGCAAGGTGTGGGCCAGGAGGCGAGACCAGACAGGCCTGCGTCTCAGACATGGCAGCTCCCCTCACAGGGCTCTTACCCTGCTTGCCCAGACCAGGAGCTCTGGGAGGTTTTCCTGGGCAGTGGGCACAACCGGCATGCTTGTGGCTGGACCTCGGAACCGTTGATGGAAGAGACTGCCTGCTGCTGGCTGGTGAGGCCTCGGGGCCCCCAGCAGAGCACACACTGCTCTGTCCGGGCCACAGGCCATCACCAGACCATCAAGGATCACCCCAAGTGGTTCTGGAATTCCAAATCCTGAAGTAGAGGAGTAGGTGGTGGGCTGCCATGCCTGGGAGCAGGTGTGACTACAGGGCAGGGGGACATGTGATGGGGACAGGCCTGGCTGCTTTGTCTGCACAGCAGCTCCCTGAAGCCTCCAGTGGGGAGGGGGCTGTCAGCCTGGTATTCTCCAAGAACAGCCCGCCTGCAGTGTGGGAGTTGTCCTCCCGAAGGCCCTGACACGCTGTTTCACCAAGCGCCAACGGCGTCCCTGCTGTGTGTGCAGACTTGCTGAGGAACAGGGGCAGACAGCTTGCCCTCAGAGCTGGGACACGAGGTGTCCCCACCCCAGGTAGCAAGGCTGCCTCTGGGGCATGGGGGCTGGGCTTGGTGAGGCAGTGGGGAGTGCGGGTCTAGGAGGACAAGCTTGGGTGCTTTCCAAGAACTTAAGAGGTGAGCTGGGAGCTTCGGGGCCAAGCCGACCCCAGGAAGCCTGCTGTGTGTCCATGTGTGCGCTTGTGTTTGTGTGTTTGTGGTGGTGGGGGGGACAGAGAGGTTCTAGGTGGGCACGAGCAGTCCTAATTCCAGAGGGTGACAGTACTGTGCTGTGGAGTTATCCTGGAGGGCTTCCTGGAAGAGGCATCCTGGGGAGGAAGGAAGGAGTCTAGGAGGGGATTTGACCACAGCTAGAAGTACACAAGGCAAACTGTGCAGCAAGACCCCAAGACTCAGGACCCTAGCGGAGTCTAGGGCTTGGAGCACTGTGGTGGGCCTTTTCCAGCAGGCCAGGCCAAGGTAGACTCCTTGCCCAGCAGGAAACTGAGGCAGCAGCAAGATGGACTGAGCCATGGGACAGGGATGGGCCCAGGGGGTTGGGTCATCTCCAGGACTCCAGAAAATAAGCAAAGTGGGTGCTCCAGGTCTCCACCCCACTCCCAGGGTGTGGGCGACCCTGATGTGCTGTTCCTCAGCCCTGCAGCTGAGCCTGAAGGGAAAGCCAGCCTGCAGGCAGCCACCCTGAAGGAGCAGGTCTGAGGTGAGCACCACTGGGGTGCCGGAGAACATGGGGCCCGCTACTTTCCCTGCTACACCTGAGTCCCATTTAGGCCCCATAGATGGGATGAAGGGTTGGGACTGCACCCTGTGGTGCGGGGGGACCCTAGCGAGACTTGCAGCTGGAGGACAAGGTCACAGACCATCTCCCCCTTGGGGGCCACCACTCTGCTATCATCAAGTCCTTGAGACAGAGCTGCCTTGGGCCCCTCCCCAAGCGGCTTCAACAGCTTTGGTGGGGAGTTCTGGGAGCCACCAAGTGTCAGGGCAGCTTCCCCCAGGAATTCTGGAATTCCCCTGACAGAGGCTTCTGACTGCTGGGCAGCGAGTAGGGCTGGGGCTGGGCCAGGTTGGGGGCTCACACCTGGCAGGATCCCAGACAGGGAGGGGGGACCCAGGCCCGGTTGGAGAGCCGAGGTAGACACTGAGTTTGCCACGGTGGTCCTCCCGACACAAGACTCCTCTGGGCTTCAGGGTGAGCCAGGCAAGCCGGGCTGAGCACTGGGCAGGAATGCACAGATGCCGGGCTCCACCCCCTCGCGGGCACTGTCTCCGCCTACAGCCCCGCCCTGGTCTGCGACCCAAGGCCCTAGAGGAAATCCACGGAGAGAGAGGGAGGTGGGTGGGAGGCCTGACAGAGCCATGGGGTACGACCCCAGAGTCCTGCTCCTTCCCTGGGGGGAACAGAGGCCCTTGACTAACCAGACCCCACCCCGGGACTGCAGGTCCCACCGCCCCACCCCCGCCCCTGTCTGTTTATGTCCCACTTACCTCCCGCAGCGCATTTTGGAGGTGGATGTAAAGAAAATTCTGATCTTTTTAAAATAGATTTCACAGAGGAGGTGGAGGAAGAGAAAGGAAGAGATGAATTCATCGAGCGTTTCCTTTTAAAATAGGCCAGCCTGAGCCCGGGGTGTCTCTGGGTGGCCGGTGGTTTCGCCACACCTTCCGTCCCAGACCCTGGGGTGGTCATTTCTCCTAAGCCTACGCACTATTTCTAGGCTTTTGGGCCACTTTCTGGAATAATATTTGTGGCTGGGTGTGTGTGGTCGGGAGGTGGTGAGCTAGAGGGAACTTGTGACAGTAGAGCTCTGCCTGCAGTGTCCTCACGGGGAGTGATTGGGAGAGGGGCAGGCCTGCAGGTACTGAGTGGGTGTGGCTGGAGATGGCCAGGGAGGGGCTGGCCAGCCTCTGTGAGTTGGGGGGGGGGATGTCTCAGTGCTTGTCAGGAGACCCATGACAGCCGCTGTGGTCCACGCTGTCCCTCCCACACATTAGGCCCTCCCTGGGCCCCGGAACCTCCGGAGGAACGTGCCCCATGAAAGCTGTGACCTGTTTGCAGACCCCATACGTACAGATCCTACTTTACAAGGGTACTGATTCCTGGACTCAGTCAGGCTGGGGTTCAAGTGGGGGCTTCTTCTGGAGAATCCATTTTGGCAGGTGGTTTTCCTCCCTGGGGACGCCCAACCGCCATGGTCTCCAAGCCATGACAGCTCCCTGTAGCAGAGGGAGCCCACTATGGACATCGCAGAGCATGACGCAGCCCTGCCAAGGACCAGGCCCGTGGCAGAGGGAGCTTCTGGCAGCCCTGGGGAGTAGCTCCTTCCACCATGCTTCTGTGTCAGTGGGAGGTCAGCCAGCTAGCTGCTCCACTCCAGTCTAGTCTCTGCAGGAAGGCATTGTTTAGTGGTCTGGCGTATTTTGTGGGCCAGTGACAGACACCTTTCTCAAAACTTGCTCAAAGAAATAGGATGATCGATTGGATTCTAGGATTGGAAACTGTCAGGGGCTTCAGGCATAGCTGGATCCAGGAGGTTAGACAAGGTTATCAGAGCCACTTTCTCTCCCTTTCTCGCAGGTTGACTTTCCCTGCGTAGTTTTATTCTCAGGTAGACTGTCTCTCCAGTTCATAAAAAGCTCCAGACATAGAGCAACGCTCTCTTTTCACCACACTTCTAAATCTCCCACAGGACTCATTGGCCAGTCTTGGTCACGTGCCTGTCCCTGGACTGGTCCAGGATTCAGCAGCTGGGCAGTGCTGATTGGCTGCCCTGGGTCACGAGCCCACGGCCACATTTACAGTCCCTCCAGGATCACTGGACTGGGAAGAGGGTCATTTTCAGAGGGAACTCTGGGGTGGAGGATGGGCATGCAGACACCACCCACACACACTCCATGTGGCTGGGGGTGGCCAGCAAGCATCCATGGAGGAGAGTCTACACGGGTAAAGGCCCAATTAGGAAACCCTGGGGCCCCACCTGCCAGCCTCTGCCTTTGGAACCAAACGCTGTGGCCGCCAGGACCTGCACCTCGGCAAGTCCCAGCCAGCTTCAAAGGGGCCTGTCCCCCTTGCCAGCTTTGATCACAGAAGGGGACTTGCTAAGAGTCACGATCCAAAGGAACGTGTAGGACTCCAGGTATGTGCAGATGCCGTCTCAGGGTGCGAATCAAGTTTCTCCCACCTCAGACGGCCAGAGTCACCATCTGAAGAGACTTGCGTGTACTTGAAAGCATTTTTCTTTTTAACATATTAGAAAGGCAGCAGCAAGAAGTCCTCCTGTGTCTTCTCTGGAAGCCATGGGGGATGAGAAAGCAGGACGTTGCCATGGATGCCAGCCGGGGTTTGCAGACACGAGGGTCAGAACAGTGTTGATCCGGGCGGATTAGGAAGGACTTCGGTGGCTGAGTTCCTGCACAGCCAAGGTGCTCTGTGTCTCTGGGCCCCCTTATGTGTCTCTTATCCCTTCTTAGTCCACACGCTGTGTGTTTGGGGGCAGGTGACCCCTGCAGGTCCCTCCAGCCTGAGATTTCAAGGTTCTAAGCTCTGGCACAAGAGGGCCTGTTGAGACCTTTGGATCAAATAGAATACACACTTTATAGTCATCTCTAAAAGCCAGCTTTCCAAATTCTGGAGTCTAGTCTGGGAGCAGAGAACAGCAAGTGTTTCTTAAGCATGTATAACACAGGCATGTTTCCTAGGGAGGATGGCGAGGCCTGGCCACCCTTCTCGAGTGGCCTCAACAAGTGGTCAGCAGGGAGGGAAGGAGCGGTTCCTTTACGGATCTTGACTGTGGGGCCCACAGTTCATGGGAGGCAGGGCCCAGGGAGGATGTGGAGAAAGGGGACACCTGGGGCACCTCATGCCAAGGCAGAGGTTCTTGGAAGTCAGGCATGGGGCTGTGACTGGGGTCAGGGATTTTGGCCCTGGAGGGCATGATGAACCCCTTCTCTGCTGCCTGGGGGATGCAGGGCAGTTGCAGCTGGGTCTTGATTTCACGGTGGTGTGGAAGTCAAGTTTGCAGCTACAGAGGGGAGGGGAGAAGGATGTCTGAGCCCTGTCAGGGGCTCAGGCCTGGGGGGACCGTGGGTCTATAGGTTTAGGTAACACCTAAGACATGTCCACAGTAGGCACTGTGGGGGACACTAGGGCAAGGAAGAGCTGCCATCATAGGGCCTGTGTCTCAGAGGGGGCAGGCCTGGTACTGGGCACACGGTGACTGCCTAATGGGATTTGAGACTGAGGACCAGCAAGGGGACCCTGGGGCTGGGGGTCTTCTTGACGCAGGCTCCCTCTCAAGCATGGATGCATACTCATTTCTGGGTGCTCCCAAAACACACCTCTGATTCCAAGGCCTCCTCAAAGTAAAGTTGACTTCTCAGGGTCATGAGACTAGCGAACAGCTAAGATTCCACCCCAGAATGTCTTAGCCCGTGGATTTGAAATTGTGTCCTTCTCCAAAAACAGGGCTGACTTGCTCCTGGGGAAAGGCCCGAGTTAGGGACATTCTGTGTCCTGCCTCCTAGGTGGCGGGGAAATCGTTCACATGCCTGTTTCAGAATTTGCTTTGAAAAACTCTGGTTTTGAGACTCTGAGTTCAGAATATTTACTGAAGAATGTGAGAAGACAGAAGGTTGGAATAAAAGAAGAAATGAGGTTTTGGAGGTTAAACTCAGTAATCAGCGGGAGACAAAAAGAGAAGCTGACCTCGTCAGGAGCAGACAGTGTGGGGCAGAGATTGAGATCAGATACGATTCTCAGGGCCCTCAGGAAATAGGGCTCATTCTACTGTCCTTTCATCAGGGGGAGAGAGCACTCAAAGGGCTTTAAATTAAAATCAATTCCTGTTAAGTCTTTGGCTAATTTGGCCTGCAGTCCCTTTCACCTCGTTTGGAGGTACCATAGACAGGGAGCATTTTGGTTGGAGATCTGGAAGGACCCTTGGAAGTGACCTTGTCCTGCCTCCCTCCAAGGGTTGGGGGGGGACACCCTTACCTTGCCCAGTGATGGACATGGTGGCTCTGCCCAGGGCATTTCCCGGGATGCTTTGGCCACATGGGCAACATCTGTTCCCATCCAGCAGGTCCCAACTCGGGCTTGTTCTGCCTCCTGGGACCCCAGCCCTCAGTGACCCACCGGCATCTACATGCAGGGGGTTCCTGTTGTGAACGGCACCATGTCTGGCATGACACTCACTTGGTCTGTCCCCTGCCCTCCGAATTAAGCTCAGGGATGAGTGAGGAGAGGCTCAGAGAGGAGCAGTGGTGGGCGGCCAGTCACCACTTACGGCTGCTTGGTGGGTTAGAGTGTCCCCACCCTCAGATGACAGGATCCCCTCACAGTCCCTGCTGACTGTGCGTGTGGCTTTACTTGGTATTTGCAGACTTAACTGAGGGTCTCAAGGTCTGATAATTGTGGGTTAGGGTAGGCTCCCAATCCAAGGACAAGTGTCCTTAGAAGAGAAGTGGAGGGAGATCTGAGACCCAGACATACACAGTGAGAGGCTGAGGTGACACTGTCACAGCCAAGGGAACAGGGCCCCAGAAGCCAGAGGAGGCAGGAGTACCAACCCCCAGAGCCCTGGGAAGGAGCATGGCCCTGCCAGCTCCTCGGTTCTGACTTCGGGCCTCCAGACCTGGTGTTTAGTCCACCAAGCCCGTGGTTGATTGTTGGAGCAGCCCCGGGACACTAACACGGGCCACTGCTAGGCTCGGAGTCTCCGGGGCACGTGGCTGTTGTGAAGACAGCCATGCCATAGGGCTTTGAAGGTTCCAGACAGGCATTTCCAATAATAGAACTTAACCCGCATCTTTGATGACAGAGGCGGGATCAGGCCTGGGCCTAAGGGGTTGACAGTGCTGTGCTGTTTCCCGACAGATGTCCCTGATCCTGCAGCTGGGACTGTGGTTGGGTCCCTGAACCCCAGGGCTGACCCTGCCTGGTGTACCCCTGTTTGCAGGGGTCCCTCCTGGATTTGAGCTGTGAGCACCAGATTCTCTCCAACCTAGAGCAGGTCCCAGACCCCAGACCCAGACAGGCACTCCACCTGGGCATGGACTCCGGGCAAGGTTGACTCCGATGGGGTGTCCAGGCCCTTCTAGCCACGACAGAGCAGAGCCTGAGGGGTGGAGGAAGTTGGCTGGATATCGCACCTCTGCCCGTGCTTGCTTCATCAGACTGGGTGATCCTCGGGTGCCTGGAGCTGCCCCGGCCCCAGCCACCGCTCACGGCCAGGCCCCCTGAGTCCTCGGGCCCCATGACTCAGGCCAAGCATCCACCGTGTGCTGGAACTGGTGGAGGCTGGAACCCAGGGCGAAGGCCCTGAGCTCACAGAGCCAGAGATGCAACAGCGGGGAGCAAAAATGCAGTGGCCCCAGGCATCAGCAAGCACTAAGAGGAAAGGCAAGTCGGGCAAGGGCCCTGGGGTCTCTGCCAGGAGACACATGCCATTCCAGGCCAGAGGCTTGCTGCCAGGAGCAGCTGTGACAGGGGCCCTCACGTTCTTTGGGACAGGGGCCCTCATGTTCTTTGGATCCTCAGGCACCCCAGGGTCGGGTGGGGACTCCCAGACCAGGCTAACGGTTCTGGTGTCCCTCTGCCCACTTCCTGTCAGCCTCCTGGGGGCCGTCGTGGTGCTGAGAAGGCACCCTGGGCCTGGAACACAAAGCCACAGTTCATCCCGTGAGTACGGGCCCCATGACAGGGAGGTCCCTGCCATGCAGAGAGCAGGAGCCCCTGCCCGAGGCATGCTGCCAGTGGGGCCCCAGAGCAGATGACACCCAGCGCTCAGCCCCACCCACACCCCGATCTGCAGCCTGGGGCTGTTCCCCACCTCTTCACTCCGTCGGCCTGTGGAGCCGCCAGCGTATTCCCATGGCCCTCGGCTCTGGGCCACACGGCCGCCCACCCCCATCTGCCTCTCAGGTGTTTGTGCAGAGCTCTGAGGTCAGGGGCCACCTCTCACTCATTTCCGGAGGTCTTAGTCTGGGAACACGGGGTGCCACAGGGCACGCTCCAGGCACGGTGGGGCGCCTCCTGCTGCTCCCTGGGCGGGTCAGGCCACTTGGAAACAGGGCATCTCATCCAAGGTTTTAAGGATATTCCCGTAGTGTCAGCGGCACATCCGGGCCCAGACCCTCCTGAGCGAGGCCCAGTGGCCACACGAGTGGCTTTCTGGGAGGCCAGCTCTAGGTGATAATTTCTGCCTCATGTTGGGGCCGGATTGGGGGTTACAAAGACCCCCTTGCTGGCCTTGCCTCAGCAGTGCCTCTGACCCCCAGTTTTGCCGGGTTCTAATCTCTCAGGTTTTCCGAACAGGGCAGTGTGAGTGGTACCCATTCTGGTCATTGACTCATCTAAGTGTTGTCAGCTGCTAATTACAATTAAATCTTTGATGAGCTGTTTCTTATCTTCCTAATTAAATAATTATGATTAATGGAGTGGAGGGCACCTAACTCTAAAATGCATCCTGGAAAGTTCTGTGCAGCTCAGGCTCCACTCAGGGTTGGGTGGTGGGGAGGCAGCCAATGGAGAGGCCAGCCTGCCACCCTGGGGGATGGTGTGGGGGTGGAAGGAGAGAGGACAGAGCCACTGCCTTTTCCCAGAGTCGGCTCCAGCTGCTCAGCGTAAGCCTGGTCCTTGAACCAGACAGGAAGTGTGTGAGTGGGAGGCAGCCCTGGGGCACGCACCCTCCCATCCCCGAGCCTGGGGACCTGCTCCCAGCCCCCTGAGTGTCACCAACCACAGGGCCTCCCAGCTCCTGGGTGCTCTCCCTGCAGGCCCGGGGGTGGAGGGGCTCATTCATGGGGCAGTGAGTCAGCCCACCCACTCTGCCCTCAACCCACATGTACTCGGTAGGGAGGTGCAGGGACAGGGGGTGCCAGAATCGGCCACAGCGAGGACTAGCGGGGACCCGCGGGGCCTTGGTTGCCTTCTGTGTATGGTGAGGGGCAGTGAGGAGACCTCTGAGGCTGCTCTGAGAGGGACAATGAAAGCAAAGGTCTCCGAGGGAGTGTGACCAGCCAGAGCCTGTGCTCAGATATTCGTGTGACCCCAGGGACAGCTGTGCGTGAGTCATGGTCTCCGGCTGGCTGACCCTCTCTGCTGCTGAGGGTCACGTCCTGCCTCTTCCCAGGCCTACCCCCTGCCTAGTGTCCCCCACTCCTGGAAGCTGAGTGCCGTCAGGACCTTCCTCATGCCAAATCTTCTTCCGTCCACGGCTCCTTGCTTCCCCGGAAATCTCCTTTGTGCAGAGACGGAGGAGGTCCGGGCTGTTCTGTCCTTACAAGTTCCCGAGTTGGAGGGAGGCCTGCCTGCTCTTTTGCCCAGCATCTCCGTCAGCATTTCACCCCCAAACTGGGATGACTCCCCCACTAGTCCTGCTCAGAGGAGGGGGTCCCAGGGAAGTGGGGTGGGGAGGGGGCCTCGTCTGGCTGGCCAGCCCTGTGGGAGGCAGGGAGGCCAGTGGTGTGACTGACAGGTAGGCACAGTGGCTCCCACAGCAGCGGGGGCAGGTCCCCTGAAGTTGCTCTGCCAGGAGTGTCAGCTTCCTTTCACTGTCGAGGGGCCCCCCTTCCCACCCCAGAGGTCAGTCTGTGGCGCCAGGGCTGTAGGCTGCTGTGCTAGAATGTTCCTGGATCCCCCGATGCCTGGGTCTGGAACAGCCCCTGGAGAAAACCCGCTCCAAGCCCGGGTCTGCAGCCGGTGTGGGAGGCCCGGGGAGGGGAAGCGGGGCAGCTGGTGAGGGGCTGAGCGGAAACAAGAGCCCTCTTCTCCTCCCGGGCTGGGCCCTGCTTGGCTCTGTCTCAACTCACAGACCAAATGTGAGACAGTCAACGCATTCAGTGGAGGACAAATGGCCCCAGCCACCACCCCCTGCTCAGAGATTGGCAGGGTGGGGGGGCGTTGGGGGTCGGGGATGGGGGTGTCCTGAGAGGGCACACAGGTGGAGCCAGTGGGAGGGACCCTCTGGGCCAGGTCCACTGAGCTGGGCAGGGAGGGGGTCCTCCTAGGGGGAGGGCCCAGCATGTGAAGGAGAGTGGGGCGCAGTGTAGCCCTGAGGGGGGGTGGGGCTCATCTGCGGGAGGGTCCTCCTGGCAGACCTAATTACTGTGCTCCAAAAAGGGGCTGTGATCCTAAAACAGGCCAAGAGTACAGTTCGGGGGGGCAGGGGTTCTGGAAAAGGACCCCATCCTGGAGCTGCAGGCGGACCCTCAGTTGGCCCGGACCCCACGAGCCTGGACCATCCCTTCCCCTGTAGCGGTCCAGCCTCTGAGCCTTGCAAGAGAACGTGCGGGGGTGGTGGACATGACCCTCTGTGGTCTGAGAGGATGGGAGCCAGACCTGGAGGGGGAAGTGGCGGCGCCGGAAATATCATGGGGCAGGGAGCCGTGGTGGCCTCTGGGCCCCGGATGCTGCAGGCCACAGCCAGCAGATATCCCGGGCTCTCTGTCCTACGGACATGCCGGGAAATGAACTCGGCTGCCTAGAAGCCACTCTCCAGGTGACTGCCACCAGCCGACGCCTGGGACGTTGCCTGTGGGGCTCTGTCATCTCCGAAGCGGGTAAGACCATGCCTGGATGGTGGCCTGTGGATACCATGAGGTGGTCAGCAGGTATCACAGGAAGCCGCTAAGGTTGTGACCTTGTTATGTAACACAGACACGAATACATGTGGGCCCCAGATGGAGACACGCAAGAGCTGGTCTCTGCATTCGCTGGCCCACCACCCAGGCCACACGTCCGTCTGTGGGCCCCTCTGCTGCTATTGGCTGGAAGTGGCCGCTGGGTGTGACCAAGGTTGGGGATGCCCCAGGGAAGGCCCAGGCAGCCCAGCACCACGCTGGCTGTGTAGGGAGAGGGGTCCTGGGTCCTTCCCTTCACTCC
This sequence comes from Mustela lutreola, assembly GCF_030435805.1. Taxonomy (NCBI): domain Eukaryota; kingdom Metazoa; phylum Chordata; class Mammalia; order Carnivora; family Mustelidae; genus Mustela; species Mustela lutreola. Next base: position 165,344,116 of record NC_081292.1, read on the forward strand.
TGCACTGCTGAGGAAGCCGGGCCCGCCGCCTCTCGACCCCGGGGGAGCTGGGCCCTGCAAAGCATGAGGCAGGCCCGTGGGGTGTGAGCCTGGTGTCCCAGGCAGGATGGTGGCTGGGGTGGGAAGACACCTTCCGGTGGCCGTGGCAGGCTACACACCTGTCCCAGCCTTCTTTGAGATGTGCTTCTGACACTGCCTTAAGGTCTCACCCCATGCCTGTCTGACCGGCTGGGGACAGACAGGGAGACAGGAACAGCCCTATGGGGACAAATGGCAGGCTGCCCCAAACCCGGACGAGCCCAGGGACCGAGTCCAGTTGGGACACAGCCCCACTTGCTCCAGGGAGGTGGGCGGAACATCCAGGAGAGGGCTTGCTGTTTAGGCCTATGGGGCAGCTAGGGCCAGAAGCTGTCTGGCGGCCCCCAGGAGACACAGGGGGGGTGCGGGGGTCTGTGGGGAGAATGGAGGGCCTGCGGGGAATGGGCAAAGCCCTGGCCTGGGGTGCTACTCACAGTGGCTCCTCCTTGTAGCTCCTGGATCCTTGCTGCTGGATGATGGGGCCCACCCTCCTGGGGAGGAGCAGGGATGGAGGCAGGAGGCAAGGCCCTTAAGAAGCTCTGGGTCTTTCCTCCTGCTTGTCCTGAAGCTGTGGTTGTGGTGGCCTGTTTCCAGGTGGCAAGAGACAGGAGCCCCGGGTGGCTACCTGCATGACCCCCACTCTAGCGGAGATCCTGAGGAGGACTGATGGGAGGCTGGGCCTGCCCTCAGGGCACCAAGCCCAGTATCGCCCTTGGGGGATTGTCCAGCTTCTAAAAGCTCAAAGAGGCATACCTCGGGGAGGCATGCCAAAAGCCAGCGTCTTCATACTTCTGAAGGGACAGAGGGTCTGGAGAGGGTGGCCCAGGGTCAGCCCCGGAGCCTCCAGGAGGAGCAGTCCCCGGCCCAGGGGGAACTACTATGGCCTGCCGCTGGCCACCAGCTCAGCCTTGTCCAAGCAGAACTGGGCACTCCTGGCTGCCACTGTTTAGATGGCCAGAGGAGGGGACCAGGCTGGATGCTAACCCCCGGGGCGGCTCCATGCTCTTCTTGCCACCATTGCTTGCCTTGGCTCCTGGAGCTCCCCTTGAACCCCATTTGTAGTCTCTCCAAGACAGTGGCTATGCTCCCCCAGGTAGGGTCCTCATTGACATGCTCCAGGGTAGATTTCTTCTGGAATCTGTAAAGATTCTGCCTTCGGTGCCAACAAGTAAGTGAAACCACACGGGATGGTTTGAAGCTTCTAGAAGCTTCTTCACCATAATAAAAACAGATGAGCTAAGCCCCCGGAGAGCAGCAGGCACAGCGCTGGGACTAATTAGCCCCCAGCAGGAAGACATGGGGAGCCACAGTGGGGTCAAGGGATGAGGACAAGGGGCTAGGATCTGGGGAATAGGCCCTCAGAGGGAAGATCACAGAGAGCCAGAAATACTCTATTCTCAGCAGCCAGCTGTCATTCTAGCCCATTCCCCAAGCCCAGCTTCTAGGCCACCCCCAGGCAGCTCACCAGGGCTCTAGCTGCCCTGGCAGCCTCCCACTGCAGGCAGGCTTGTGTGCCATGGGACACGCTCATGTGGGTCTCCCCATGGGAGAAGGGCACCCAGGTGCCTCCCATAGCCACTGGCCAATTCCAGCCCCATCAATCCTTCCCTCCTGCCTGTGCTACGTACAGTGCCTCCTGAGGGCCATGGTCCCACAGTCAAAGTGGGGTGACACAGACACCCCACTGTCTCACAGTGCCGGTCCTGACACAGTGGGAGCTGGGCAGGTCAGTAGACACTAGATTCATTCTCAAGACCACACTCTGCCTCTCGAAGAATGCAGTAGCCACCCCACACCGGTCACTACCCAAGCGGGTGGCACAACTGGGCTTGGGTCTGGCCTCTGGGCCACTGACAACCCTTTGCCCTCTGACTTAGAGAAATGGCCATGTTGTGAAGTGGACAGGTCACATGGCCCATTGGTGGGTCTAAGTTGTCCTGCCCTGCAGTGAGGGGACAGCAGGGAGAGTTCCTCCTAGATTTGGGGTCTGGCTTTTTCCTGAACCCTTCCAAGGGGGCCCCACTGTGAAGGGGCCTCACATTCTGCTCTTGCACGAAGAGGATGAGGGAGGTCTGCTCATGCCAGGAGGGACTCTGTCCAACTAACTCTTCAGCTGCCTCCCTCCTCCCCCTTCTCACCTGTGCTTGCAAGAGAAGAAGTGACTCATATGTCTAGGACCCCAGAAGGGCTGGGCTGAGGTCAGTCAGGACTCCTGGGCCCAGAGGGATCAAACCCTACCTCTTTCCCACTCCCTCCCTCCCTCCCTGTCCCCTCCCCTTCATTCTCCCTCCTGCCTTCCCCACTTCCTTCCCTTCCCCCCTCCCCCACTTCTCTCTTCTTCTTCCTCTCCCCCCTTCACTCTTGCTCCCCCCCTCTCCCTCTCTCCTCCTCTCTAGCTGGGTCAGTGGCCTGTGCAGTGAGCTGTCCTCTCCGCCCTGTACCCACCCTGGCTTCCTCTACATGAGGGTAGCTTCTGCTCCTGGGCAGACAATCTGGCCATGGCCTGGTTCTTGCTGCTGGCCAAGGATGGTGGGGAGAGAAGTGCAAGAGCCATAGCAGCCTGGACCCCGCTCCCCTCTTGGTCTCTGTCAAGCTCTGCAAAGAAGAGAGCTATAGTTCACACAACAAGTGTCCAGTGGCATAGTCGCCATTCAGGGCCCTAAGGAAGCAGACATAAGGTGCATGGTCCTTGGCCTGGAGGTGTGGGCAAAAGGGTTTGAAGCTCTGCACAATGCCCCTCATATTAGGCAGGAGCTTGGGGCCACTTTCCATTGAGGGGCATAGACAGAAGTGATCCGTGTCTGAAGCAAGTAGGCAGGGCCTGGCCTTTGTCTGTCTCTGCAGCAGCCATGGGCCATATGTTGAGGTGGTGGAGCCTTCATGAGCCTGGGTTCCAGCGTGGAGCAAAGACCCCCACAGAACCTACCCCCACTAGGATTGTAACCTGTGCAAAAAATATACCTTTTTCTATTCCCAGGATGCAAAGGTGATTCAAAAGTTGCATAATAACAATGTGATATGTCACAACAGTAAGAGAAAGGATAAAAACCATATGATCATTTAAGTATGTAGACAAAGCATTTGACAAAGCACAACATCCATTCCTGGTAAACCCTCAATAATTAGAGGGAACACACCACAACATAGTAGAGGCCACATGTGAAAGACCATGTATATGAAAACCTGAGTATGCAAACAGCATATTCAGCAGGGAAAACTTTTCCCCTAAGTCTAGGAACAAGATGAGGATGTCCTCCCTCAACATTTCTATTCAATATAGTACTGGAAGTCCTAGCCACAGCAATCAGACAAGAAAAAGAAATAAAGGGCATCTAAATTGGTGAGGAAGAAGTAAAACTTATTCTTTGCAGATGACAAGACACTGTATACAGAAAACCCAAATTATATATATATATATATATATATATATATATATATATATATATAACCCTAAAGTTCCATAAAAACTTACTAGAACTGATCAATGAATTCATTAAAGTTGCAGGATATAAAATCAATGTACATAAGTCTGTGGCATTCCTATACACGAAAAATGAAGCAGCCAAACATGAAATTAAGGAACTATGATTACATCAAAAACAATAAAATATCTATGAATAAACTTAACCAAAGAAGTGAAAGACCTGTACTCTGAACACTCTAAGACACCGATGAAAGAAATTTAAAGATGACACCAAGAAATGGAAAGACATCCCATGCTCATGGATCGGAAGAGCAAATATTGTTAAAATGTCTATACTACCCAAAGTAATCTACAGTTCAACACAGTCCCTATCAAAATAGCAACCAATATTTTACATTACTAGAACAAACAATCTAAAATTTTCCCAGAGCCATAAAAGACCTCGAAAAGCCAAAGTGATCTTGAAAAAGAAAAACAAAACTGGAGTCATCACAATTCCAGACTTCAAGTTGTATTACAAAGCTGTAGTCATCAAAACAGTATGGTACTGACACAAAAACAGAAAAAACAGACACACAGAGCAAAGGAACAGAATAGAGAGCCTAGAAATAAACCCATGATTATATTATCAATTAATCTATACCAAAGGAGGCAACAATATCCAATGGGGGGAAAACAGTCTCTTCAGCTGCCGCTGCTGGGAAAACTGACAGCAACATGCAAAAGAATGAAACCAGAATACTTTCTTTACCATACACAAAAATAAACTCAAAATGGATTAAAGACCTGAATGTGAGACCTAAAACCATAAAAATCCTCGAAGAGAAGAGATAGTAACCTTTTTGACATCGACCATAGGAATATTTTTCTAGATACAACTCCAGAGGCAAGACAAGTAGAAGCAAAAATGAGCAAAAATGAACTAATGGAACTACATGAAAATACAGAGCTCCTGCACAGGGAAGGAAACAATCTAAAAACAAAACTAAAAGATAACCTAAGGGATGGGAGAGGATATTTGTCAACGAGCTAGCCCATAAAGGGTTAGTATCCAAAGTATATAAAGAACTGATACAACTCAACACCAAACTAACAAATAATCTAGTTAAAAAATGAGCAGAAGTTGGGGCACCTGGGTGGCTCAGTCAGTTAAGCATTTGACTTTGGCTCAAGTCATGATCTCGGGTGCTGGGATGGAGTCCTGTATGAGACTCTGTGCTCAGTGGGGAGTTTGCTTGTCTGTCTCCGTCCGCCCTGCTCATGCTCGCTTACTCTCTCTTCTCTCTCACTCTTTCGAATAAATAAAATCTTTTAAAAAATGGGTAGAAGATGTGAACAGACATTTTTCCAAAGAAGACATCCAGATGGCCAACAGATACATGAAAAGATGCTCAACATCCCTCATCATCAGGGAAATGCAAATGGAAACCACATGAAATACAACCTCACACCTGTCAGAATGGCTAGTATCAACACAAGAAGCAATGGGTGTTGGTGATGATGTGGAGAAAGGGGAACCCTTCATGGACTGTTGGTGGGAATGCAGACTGGTGCAGCCACTGTGGAAAAGAGTGTAGGGATTCCTCACAAACAAAAATAGAGTTACTCTAGGACCCAGCATCACAATACTAGGTATTTACCCCCAAAATACAAAAATACTAATTTGAAGGGGCACACGCACTCCTCTGTTTATAGCAGCATTACCAACAATAGCAAAGGTGTGGAAGCAGGCGAGGATGGATGGATAAGGAAGATATGGTGCATACGCACATGATGGGCTATTCTCAGCCATCAAAAGAGTGCAATCTTACCATTTGCAATGACATGGATGGGTCTAGAGGGTATGAAGCTGGGCGAAATAAGTCAGTCAGAGAAAGACAAATACCATGTAATTTCCTAAGTGTAACTTAAGGAATGAAACAGATGAACATGGGGTAATAAAAAAGAGAGAGGCAAACCTCAGAACAGACTCTTAACTACAGAGAACAAACTGATGGTTACCAGAGGGGAGGGAGAAGGGGGGATGGCTGGAGTGGGGGATGGAGATTAAGAGCATGCTTATCATGATAAAGAAAGTAGAGACAGAGGGAGAGAAGAGAAAGAAAGAAAGAAAGAAAAGGGAAGGGAGAAAGGAAAGAAGGAAGGAAGGAAGGAAAGAAAGAAATCCATCTTTGGTGGGCAAAGTGGCTGGGATCTCATGAGATAATCTGTTCCTGCAGCGTGACCCAGGGAAGCCTGACTAACCCTCAGAGTCTCCCTGCAGCTGGGGGAGATTGTCAGAAATCACAAAGTGAGTAACCCCACATGCTGGGATGGGAAGATGGGGGAGTGTCAAGTTTGGTGTGGGGATTCTGGTAGATTCCGCTCCTGGTATTGGCCCCTGAACGGGCAGATCTTGGGAAGAGATGTCCATGTGATTCACACCCTGTCTGTGCAGGGAGAAAGGCCCCAAGTGTCATGTGTGTGTGCGTGGAATTGCATCGGGACCCTACTGTCCTTGGCTTGGGGAGCAGCCAAGTGGATGCCGAGGTCCCCAACCCAGATGTGGGGAGAAAGCGGTGTTTGGAGAGATTGAGATAGGACGGAAAATGTGACTCCTGTCCTCCATGGCCTGTGTAGTGTGTGTGTGTGTGTTGGTGAAAGGGCTCACAATTACCCAGAGGCCCCATCCAATCCAACTGCAGCACTAGCCAGAGGTCAGTCTCCAGTCCCCAGGACAGCAGTGTGGCCCGCCTCCCCACTGCCCTGCTTGTCGGCCGCCGCAGCCTAAAGTGGTGAGGAGAGGGGCCCACTCAGGAAGCTAGTTGACCAGCTCACACACGCCACCTGAGCGGCCGGTTCCCAAGCAGTGCTCCACATGCATGTGTCCCTGCGGTCCCCCCTACTTGGGACCTGCAGCCCTCCCTGCACACACCCTGTCTAGCAGCTTGGGGCAGGGGGCGTCTTCCTGGAGCACCTGCCCCTGGTGTGTGGTTCCCCGAGAGTGATACCGCAGAGCCAGGCCCCAGGAGAGCCCGCGGACATGGTTGTGTGGCCGCAGAGCTGATGTTTGCAACAACACCTCAAGGGAGAGGTTGCCCTGGACAACATGGGCTAGAAGGAGGTTCGGGTCAGTGGCTTGTACCTGTGCAGCTGGATGCTCCCTCAAAGCACTGAGAATGGGCTCCAGGTTCAAGAAAGAACCTAGTCCAGCTCCACCTTCTTAGGCCATGAAGCCACAGCTCTGAGAACATGGGGAATGTCCAGTCTAACCCCAATTCATAAAAAACCCATCACACCAAAAAACAAAGGTAAGAATGTTAGGAAACACACTGATATTTTCACAATGCTGTCTGTGATGGGCAGTGTGCTGGGTTATTCTCTCCACGATTCTGCAGCTTCCAAGGTGTATAAGCAGTAGGACTTCTATAATTAAAAAAAAAAAGAGAGAGAGAAGTTACTTATTTTATTTATTTTTAATTATTTTATTTTTTAGAGAAAGAGAAGTGGGGGAGGCATATGGGGAGAGGGAGAGAGAGAATCTCAAGCAGACTCCATGCCCAGCACAGAGCCCAATGCAGGACTTACTCTCACAACCCTGAGATCATGACCTGAGCCAAATTAGGAGTTGGATGCTCAACCCACTGAGCCACACAGGTGCCCCTGAATGTTACTTATTCTAAATGAGTTTATCAAGTTGTCCTAGTTTAATTGCCTTGTCATTTTACAGGACATGTTTGGCCCGGTAATAATGACATTGATTATAGTCACAAGATATTAAAAACAACCCAAATTTTCAATAACACAGGACTGAATATATGGCAAATCCAGCCACTAGAATAATATGGAGCCTCTTGAAATGACTGAAACTGGTCCAGCAATGTAAGAGAGAATCTCATTTTCATACAAAAACCTTCATACAAAACCTTCTAAGGTGACATGCTCTGAAGTATCTCTCGATGGCGGATCAATAGTGACTTTCATCTTCTTTGTGTTGTTCAAAACATCCAAGTTTTCTATGAAAAAGCATATATTCCTTTCAGAATCAGGGGAGAGAAAAGCCCACTTCAGAAAAACAAAGAGATGTTTCTACAAGCATGCTGGGACCACTGGATGTCCACCTGGGAGAGAGGGAAGCTTCCCCACATCAGGCAGAAAATTTAAGTCAAAATGAACCCCACCACCTAATGCAAGAACTAAAGTCCCAGAACTCTTGGACAAAGAGATATGAGTAGACCTCCATGCCCTTGAATCGGGAATAATTCCTTAGATAAGACACCAAAAGCATGAGTGGCAAAAAGAAAAAAAAATAGATACATTGGATTTATCAAAATGTAAAACTTTTGTTCTGCCAACACCCCCATCGAGAAAATGAAAAGACAACCCATAGAATGGAGGAAATGATTTTCGAATCTTGTATCTGAGAAAGGACTTGTGCCCAGGATACATAAGTAACTCTCACAACTCAACAGTAAAAAGATGAATAACTCAATTAAAAACTGGGCAAAGAATCAGAATAGACATTTTGCCAAAGAAGATGAACCTATGAGTAATAACTGCATGAAGAGGTGCTGAACGTCACCAGCCATTAAAGAAATGCAAATCAAAACCACAGTGGGATGCCACTTCTTAGCCAACAGCATGCTGCAAAAATGACAGACAGTAACAAGTGTTGACAGGGATGTGACCGAATGGACCTGGAAGATATTGCTCATAGGAAGGTAAAATGTTGTAGTTGCTTTGGAAAATTTGCAAGTTCTTCCACATCCTAAACATAGGGTAATCATATGACCCAGAGTGTCTACTCCTAGGGATACACCCCCAAAAGTGAAAACATGTATCTCCCCGTAGACTTCCCCAGAATGTTTGTAGAAGCATTATTCATAATATCCAAAAAAGAGGAAACAACCCAGTTGTCCACCCACAAATGAATGAGTAAATAGAATGTGTATCAAATGTGTAAATAGAATGTGTATCAAACAACAAGTATTATTTGGTAAGAAAACAAGGATGATGTATGGACATATCTTCAACATGAACGAACCTTGAACATGTACAAAAGAAAGAAGACAGTCACAGATTGCACGACTTCATTGGTAGGTAACGTCCAAAATAAGCAAATCTATGGAGACAGAGGGTGTATTTGTAGGTGCAGTGTGTAGTATGTTGATGATATGTACAAATCAAGGCATAAAAGAGCAAAGAGACAAAGGGAGGGAAGGGAGGTGACACCCTCATGAGTCACTACTATGCTCCACATACAAGCCAGGGCTCCTGTTCGTCCTGGCTTCTTTAGGCCTTGGCACCCCTCTGAGGGTGCACATGACCACCTCATCTCATTCTCGTCTCAGTATCCAGAGAAGTAGGATCTCAAAATCCCAAATGGCTGAGCCTATGAAGCCCAGATTGGTCTGACCTGTCACCCCACTCGGCTTTTGTCCACTATTTCCACAGCTGTCCTGGTATCAGGATGAGGGAGGTGATGTCAGGGCCCATGCTTAGTACACAACATGGGTTCCTCCTGCCAGAATCACTGTAAGGAACATCTCAGGGCTCCAGACAGAGCAGGCTGGGATTCAGGCTCCAGAAAGCCTGACTATGGCAGACCTAAGACCCTGGGGTCCCATATATCACCTTGCAGTTTCCAAGGCACCACTACAGCCCTTCAAAGCTCCCGGAGCCCCTTGATGCTCCCTTGTGCTATGGCATATGGCCTTGTTACTCTCATGGGCACTCATTACTGACCGCCTCTCTGGGCTGGGACAGAGACATTCAGAGACAGCTTTAGCCCTCACAAATCTTATGTCCAAGTAGGTTGGGGACAATGCTAAACATCTTTCATAGGCTATAATGGTGAGGTGTTCCTAGTGCTCTGGGAGCACAGAGGAAGGGTGACTAGCTGCTTGGGAAGTCAGAGCAGGCTCCATCTACCAATCTGTTTACCTTTCTGTGCACTCATTCACTCATATGTCCATCCATCCATCCATTGTCCATCCATCCATCCATCCATCCATCTACCAATCCATTGTACATTCTACCAATCTATCCATCCATCCATCTATCCATCCATCCATCCATCTTTCCATCCATCCATCCATCTATCCATCCATCTATCCATTGTCCATCCATCCATCCATCCATCCATCACTCCAACTATATGTGCACATGTCCTTCATCCAAAACTGTTTATAGACTTCCTTTCACCCCTACTGCTCTTTATGCTGAGGATTCATCACAGAATAAGGCAAATTAAGTCAATTCTCTTCTAGATCTACCTTCTAGTGCATATAACATAAAGCAAACATGTAAAACAATTCTACATGCACAAAATCACCATGAGGAAAATAAAACAGAATAACAAATGGGAAAATCTGGCAGCCAGGGATGGTTTCTCTGGGGAAGTGGTGTCTGAGCTGAGGTTCAGGTGAGGAGGAGCCATCCGTAGGAAAGTCTGAGGCAGCGGAGTTTCCAGGCGGAAGAGCTGACATATTCAGGGGCCAAAAGCGGGAATGGACTTGGCTTGTTTGTGGGACAGGACAAAGGTCAATGTGCCTGGCGCTTAGTGATTTTGAACAAAGGGGATGTTTTTGCTGAGTCTCAAAGAACAAGAGCTTGCCAGGCAGAGAAGCCATGGGGACAGCATACGTGGAAACCAGGAGACATGAAGGGAACTGGGGTTTGTCCAGTAAGACCAGGCATTTCTAAACATTTTTCTTTCACAAAAGGGAATACATAGCTGGGAAATCCCTGGGAAAGAAGATGGAGGTGTGGGGTAGTTAACCAGATATAATACATGTTATAAAGCTTCTGGGATTAAACAGTGTGGTATTAGCTCATTTATATACAAATAGACCAGGGAATAGAGTAGAAAACCCAGAAATGGGTCCACCATATGTGAAATGTGGTCAGGGTGACTTCTCAAGTGAGTGGGAAGAAGAGTTTTTGGATCAATGGCTTTGGGACACCTGGAGAGGCCCACTGGACCTACTCCTCACAACAGATCCTAACAGATTGGAGAGGAGACCATGCAAGTGTTGGAAAAAACCGTGACTCCTTTTATAACTGAAATCGGAGAAAAGCTTTTATAACTGTGACTCCAAACCCAACAGCAATCAAATGAATATGAATACATTTGCCTACATATAATTAAATGTCTATATGTCCAAATACACCCTAAGCAAGGTCAAAAGACACGAAATATTTGCGACTAATACTACAGATGCAGGACCCCAATCGCTGACTCTCAAAGTTCCCACCAACAACGACAAAGCCCAGTGACCTGTCGGAAAATGGGCGAAAGTTATTAGCAGTTTGTGGAGATGAACAAGCACCTAGGTCTTTTATTTTTTTTTAAAGTATAACTTATTTCTTTCAGAGGGAGAGTGAGAGCTTGGGCAGGAAGAGGGGCAGAGGGAGATGGAGAAGCAGACTTCCTGCCAAGCAGGGAACCCAATGCCAGACCCAAAGCCAGGACCCTGGGATGGTGACCTGAGCAGAAGACAGACGCATCACTGACTGACACACCTGGGTGCCAGGGCCGCTGATCACATTCTAGCCACCTCCACGGGGTTAGGGTGCAGCCATGTGGGGGGGCACAGGGACAGCATGGGGGCCCTTGTATAATGGCATTCAATCAAAGTGGGGTGCTGGATGGTACAGAGAGGGTCTGTGGCATGCATGGGCTTCTCGTGTCTTCTAAGGGAACCGGTGCTTCAATAAAGCCCCAAGGAATGGAAATGGCTGCGGGGGGGGGGGTGGGCAGGGAGGGAGTGTGGAGGAGGAACCCCTGCATGCAGCCCCTCTCACTCCAGAGCCCTGGGAATGCTTGGCTAAATAAGACCACAAAGAAGGTGTCCCTGGAAATGAACCTGGCTCCTAATCAGACAGGAGGCAAGAAATCTTCGTGTCACAGTAAAATAGCAGTATTAAGAGTATGGAATTATAGTGAACTATATTCTAAGGCAAAAAAACCCCAAAAAACAAAAAACAAAAAAACACCACCACAACCCCCCCAAACCAAAAACAAACAAACAAACAAAAAACCTTAAATTGTTCTTCTAAGAAAAAAGAATAACAGAAGGAGAAAAATAAGGAAATACTATCTCACCTGATGGGAAACAGGAAGACCATCACAAGACCTGATTCTCTCCAAGGCCGGGTGCAGAGAAGGTAAGAGCTGGCTTGGTCCGAGGGGTCACCCTGGCAACTGAGAAGCCGGCCAGGGGAATACAGTGGCCTCTGCTCGCCAGGCATCCAGCTGGAGGTGCTCTGCTGACTCTGCCATCCTTCCTCCTTCCCGGGGGCTTTGGGCCTCTGGGAGGAGGTGAACCAGGTGGCCAGACACTCAAGAGGGTGCAGGACCAATGGAAAAGACCCCACAGTGCTTCTTCGCTCAGGGTCCTCGTGGAGGCTGGAGCCTTAGGCTAGTCCTCCCTGCCTGCCCCAGAACCCAGACTGGTCTAGACAATAGGGGAACACCTCTGGGGCCCCTGCAAGGGGCAGGGGAGGCTGGGGGTGGGCGGGGAGGAGGAAGAAAGCAAAACAGCTGATGCTTTCAGTAGGTCTGTGTTGAGACCTGCCTGACAACCACATACGCCCATTTTCCAGATGTGGAAACAGAGGACTGGGGTGACTCGGCCAAGGCTGCGACATTAGTGAGCTCATGGTAGGGGCACCTGGTCCACAGCATTCCCCGGGGAATGGGGGGCTGAGAGTGTGTAGACCCATGTTCACAACCTGCCCCCTCAGACCTGGGCGTCAGGGGCTCCCCAGCTTAGGGTCAGCTCCAGGCATGATCTGGGGGAGTGGGACATTAGGAACTATTATATCCCTGGCAGCCCCGCCTGTGCTGCAGGCCAGCCCCTCCCAAACTCACAGACGCTTCCCGAAGCTCAGCACGGGAGGGCGGAAATGATGACAGGTGCCACCGCCTCCGGGCTGCCTGTCACTGACCAGCTGCCTCCCGTCAGCATCCCCGCCCAGAACTCCTGTTCTAGCCCAGGCCCTCCCAGCAGGCCCCCTTCCCTGGGGGTGGGGCTCCCAACTCCAGCTGGAGTGGGGCTGACCCCAGGGGTCCGGGATGGACAAGAGCCCACTGGGAGCTGGGGGAAAAGGCTCAGGAATGAGATGAATTAGCTCTGGAAAAAGCAAGTGTTGTCGGGGCCAGCAAGGCCAGGGGGCGGAAGATCGCTCCTGGTGGAGGATCCAGGATCTTCCAGGGCTTCCTGGAGGACACTGTCTGGGGATGGGCAGGGTCTGCTTGGAGGGACCAGAGGTACAGACAGGAGGATAATGGGAGTGTCAAGCCAGCAAAAGCCTAGCTGGCTGGAGGCCAAGGAGAGGCTGGACTTGAAGCTGGATGGTGGACCCGCGGCAGGTCATTCCTGGAGACCTTCTTGGGAGGCCAAGGAGCTGGGGCTGCACCAGCCCTGGTGCGGGGAGGGGGCCCTGAAGGTTCTGGTCTGGGAATGGCCAGATCGGACCTGGGGTGAGGACCATAGTGAGCTCAAGAAAAGGGAGGGGGCCTGGAGCAGGGGAAGGTTGAGGTGGGGACTATCCCCGGGACGTGCCTGGGCCTGTGAACATGGATGGGAAGAGAGGACATCCTCCCGTCACTGACCTCTGACTGATGGGGGCTTCCGTCTCTTATGAGTGAGGTCCCAGGAGGACTGATAAGACCATCGAATCTCCCTGTCACACAGCCGTGGCCTGAATCCTGGGGGATCCAGCCCCGACAAAGCCCTGTGATAACTCCTCCCACCGGCTGGTGTGCTAACAGAGAGGCACACAGATCACCACAGTGTGAATTTAGCGTTTGAATATTTGGTAACAACTTCAGTGCCAAGTGTTTCCTTTGCGATCCTTGCATCTTATGATGTGTGCAGAACACCCTTCTTCTGGGAAGAGCTGTCAATCTCCCCGGCTGCCCTGGGGCCCTGGCATGTGGAGGGTCAGGAACGCTGTAAGAGGACACTCCCTGGGGACAGAAGGAGAGTCACCAGGAAGAGCTGAGCGCCCGAGTTGGAGGCCATGCCCTCGCCCATACCCAGCGCTGGCCTCCCTGGCTGGCGGGCACCCAGCAACTGGAGCCACTTTTAGCCCCGTTCAAGGCTGGGCACGGCTGGGGCCGGGCAGGCGTGGTGACCTCGTCAGGGGTCACCCCACGCTCACAGGGGTCCAAATGCAAGGAATGGGCTTGAACTTGGCCAGGGCTGGTGGGGTTACAGGGACAGGGATGGCGGTCTGACCCTGGGGGTGACATGTCCTCAGCTCTTGTCCTCTGCTGCTGTCCCAGGCCTGGTCCCCAGGAAGCAACCTTGAGGGGGTGCATGGGGGGCCTCGTGGTGACAGTTCCACTCTCACCATAGACTGGGGGGCCGGAGTAGGGAGGGAGAGGTTGCTGTGGGGTGTCTGCCTCCTCCCTGTCGCTGGTGGCACCCACCACCCCGCGTCTCCACTTGCTCTTCGGTCTTGTCTGTTCCGAGGCTGATGGGGACCCCCTGGGACCTCAAGGCTCATAGAGACCACAAACTCTAAGGCATCGTGGGAGAAACAAAGCTCAGCTGTGAAGGTCTTGGCGGTGTGGGGCCACCCAGAATTCCCTGTGCTTTAGAGAACTCCCAAGCATTTTGTATTCAGGGCTGACACCTGGCGTGACTCCTTTTGGCTGAAGGATTTGGCTTCCGTTTCCGGGGCATGGGGGGAGATGCTGGGACAATGGTCAATGGCCTGCCCATTCAGTGGCCTGGGTCCTGTGGATGAGCACTTAAGAGTGGGCACTTAAGAATGATGCAGTCCTCCCTGTTTGCCAAGTGTTTACCCCTCCGGTCTCTCCAGCCACACAGCTGCCCTAAGGGCTCGGCACTGCAGGGCGGGTCAGTGTGGTCGCCTGGTAAAGGGAGCAAGCTGGAGCCACAGAGGCCCCTCTTTCTTGGAGGTTGATACAGTAGCCGCTGACTCAGCCTCTCACAGGCTCTCAGGGTAGTGGAGAGGGGTGGCGTGCGTGCACAGGCGTGGGTGTGTGACACTTCCTGGATAGCTCTGCCTCTGCTGGGCTGTGTGACTAGGGCAGGACATTTCACCCCCTGGGGCTGTGCATCCTCTCTGGGACCCATGACTGCCTCCTGGGCCCCACCGGGCAGATGCTAAGTGAGAGCACTGAACAAATCGTGGGCACAAAGCCTGCACACAGAGAATGCCTGCCTTGGGAGACAGCCCAGGTGCAGGCACACATCGGAGAAACCTGCATCCATGTCTCACACCTTCCACAGGTCATGGAACCAAAGGTTTTCTTCCCACTTCAGGCCTCCTCCAGGCCTGCAGCGACTCCACTGCCTGGGCGACCCAGGCCAGCTGCAGGGTGGAGCCCTTCCCTGTGACTGTGGGCGATATCGCACCCCAACCCAGGCCTGCGCTGTCCACACCAACCCCGCAGCCATGGGGTCGGGGGCCGGCAGCCTGCAAGCTCCCAGAGGCCACCACGGGGTCCCCAGGGTCCCGGGCTGGACCTGAGCTTTATTTTAGACCACCATCCTTCCGAGGCATGAGGGCGCTTTCTTGGGCTTGAGCGCCCCCTGCTGTTGGTGCCGGCAGAGAAGCTGATCCCAGGCTCCAGCCTCCCTCGGGCCCCTCTGTCCCTGGGCTTCCACCCCCAGGAAGAATATCAAGAACAGGGGTGGAGGGAAGACCCTGCAGTCCTGGGATCTGAAATGGAGGGGTACCGGCCGCTGCCGGACCCCTGCGGCGTGGGATGGAGGCCAGACCGAGACCCTGAGCCTTCCTGCCCCGCTCGGCTCCTTCCGGGAGTCTGCATTTGGCTTTCGCTACAAACTGCTCAGGGTGGTGGGAGGCTATCCCCAGGGATGGGTGGGTGTGGCCCGGTTGGTGTCAGATGTGCCCCTGCTTTTGACACCAGAGCCTATGCGTGTGCTGCCTAAACGGGCCCACCCCAAAAATAGAAGTCGCTGGAAAGAAAGCTCCAGCCTCTTGGAGCGCGGGGAGGCGCACGACCTCCCTGGGAGATCTGTAGCACAGACGGGCCTTGGCACACGTCCCCACCATCAACAGGTGGGTCTAAGTGTGACATCAGTTCGCACCTGAATTGGGAAGGACCCGGCTGAGGACAACATGCCAGCGTCTTATCAGATGGGGCCACCTCGGGACCACTGTTAGCCAGAAGCATGAGCTCTGCAGTGGCAGGGAAATGCACCCCGGTCTGCTGGGACTGGGGCTCATGCTTCGAATAAGGGACCTATGCCCTAGGGCGGCAGAGTGAGCAGTGGGGACACCCAGGGCCTTTCTCCACTCCTGCCCTCTCCTGTCCCTCCTTACCAGCCCACTATGCAAGGACTGCCTCCCTCAAGGGCCATCTCTGTCTGTCCCTCCTTTGTGCAGCTGCTACCACATGACCCCCAGGCAGGGGGCGCCCAGGCTGGTGACCTGCCCCAAGGGTCTCTGGTTCCCGGGGTGATGGGTGAACTTCCTCAGGGGTGCTTTGTTTCTCCCAGCGATGTGCCTGCTGGGGACTGTCTGTGACACCCAGGAGGTGCCTTGTCAGACCTGACTCATGCTGGAGGAATGGCCGGCTCACGAGTCTGCCAAGCCAGGTCTCCATCCCAATCCCTCGGCTCCCATCATTGCTCCATCTGAGCACTCACCGTCCCCAGGAAGGGGGCCACGGGTGGCAGAGGAGATGCAGGAACCCCTCTGAGCGCCCCGCCCTCGTTGGCTCCCAGAGGGCTTGGATGTGGCAGGAAGACTGAGCACATGGCTCTCCCAGACCATCCTCTTCCTGTCCTGAGTGCCAAGGGTGTCCTGTCCTCCCTGAGAGGCTGCCTAGCTGGGACAAGAGGCAGAGTGGCCACGGCGTGTTTGGGAGCATGGGGCTTTTCCAACAGAGACCGGCCCTGACCCTAGGGACTCCCAGGACGTGCCCTTGTGGCCCCGTTGGCAGCCGTGGCACCGTGCCCATCCCACTGTCCCTGTTAGCCAGTCCTACGCCTGAGCAGAGTGAGACCTGCTCAGTTACCACCCCTGATTCCCCAGATGCCACGGGGACAGTTTCCATGGAGAACATACCGCCTTCATTCTGATCCATCCACCACCCCTGCTGGAAGAGAAGCCCCTCTCCCACAGCCTGCAGTTTCAGAACCGGAGGGGGCTGGCTTGCTCCTGAGGCCCCTGCTCACCCGCAGTTCCCCACCTTGAGTGAATGAAGCCAGCAGATCCTTGTGGCTCCTGCCATCTGGCCGAGTCGCACCCCCTCCAGTCGGCCACCTTCCAGGTCTGCTTATCACGGCCTCCCTGGGGCACCTGCTTCTAGTCCCCCTCTGCATCCTACTTCCTCCTGCTGCCCTGAGGGGCCATCACGCTTCTGAGAATTTTTGGCCCCCAGCCTCTCGGGGCCTGACCCCTGACCTCTGGCAACTGCACTCTGTTCTGCTCTCCCTCCCTAGACCCTGCTGCACCTGGGGGTGCCCATCATGGACGGGCCACTCTGCCTGGGAAACTAGACTGTTACGGCTCACTGGCAGCTTCCTGTCCATGGCCTCCTCCCCAGGCACCCCAGGCACTTCTGCTCAGCCAAGCTTTATGTCTCTTTCCTTGGGTCCACTGGAAAAAATCATTCCAACCATTTGCCTTGAAAAAATACCCACTAACTGTTGTGGTGGCTTCCCCCATCATCCCTGCTGCTGGCAGCCCAGGTCACCCTGGAGCCAGTGGCCTCCGGGCCACCCCCTGAGGACCCAGAAATCCCTCTTCTGTAGGTTATCACAGACTCTGAGCCCCCCACCCCCCCGCTGCAGCCACTGCCCACTACGTCCACTTCACCATCTAATACGTGGGCAGGTGGGCTTTGGGGGAATCTAGACCCTCTAGAACCTTCCCTGCAAGGAGTTTAGGACAGAGGAAGATAGGTTAATGTTTGGCCATAGGAAGGAGACAGATGTCTACTTAGTAAGGAAGAGAAGAGTACGGGTCCGAGGTGAGTTGTTACCACACGACTGCGAAAACATCTCTCTGCTTGTTTCTCTGTGCCCACGAGTGAAACTCTAGGCCTAGGAGTGAAAATGCTGGCCTCATTTTCCCACACTCTCACTGCCGTCTTGTGGACCCTGGAAATGAGCTCTGCTTGGGGGTGTCTGGAAGCTGGACTAGCAAGTCTTCATGCACTGGCCCAGAGAGGTAGTGGACGTGGTCCCAGCACTGGGACCCCTGGTGGAAAACCAGATCCTGGGCCCATCCCATGAGCATTTTAGGGAATATACATTTATGCCACATGGAATTCAAAGCTACTACTTAATGAGTCCGGGGCCAGTCCTGGGTGTCCAGCATGAACAGAGGCAGAGCCATGGGCCTGAGGCAGCTCTCAGGCCTGGCCCTGGGGCTTCCCACAGCACATAGCCTGTGGGCCTTCTGAATGTGAGCTCAGGCAGTGAGCCTTTACCCAGAAGAGGCGGGTTAGTGCCCCTAAGAACTGCACCTACTGAAACAACCTGAAAGGAAAGATAACATTTGAAATGAATAAATGAAGAGTGGATAAACTGAAATCCTAAATAAAGAACAAAACTTTAGGAGGGAGGAAAACAAACATCTAGAAAGGACTATGTAGGTATTTGGCATTTAAACCTCAAGTGACACTTAAAAAGCAAAATAGATTAAAGTGAAGAGAGAATTCACGAAATGGAAGATAGAGTTGCCCCCCCAACCACCCCCGCCAATTCCTGTTGAAATTTTAACTCCCAGAACTCCAGAAGGCAGCTGTATTTTTACACAGGGTCTTTAAAGGGTCAGTAGGTGAAAATGAGGTCCTTCGTGGGGGTCTTACTCATGTAGGACTGGTGTCCTTATTGGGAGAGGGGATCAGGACACAGCCACACAGAGAGGGACACCCCCATGAGGCCACAGGGACAGGATGGCCGCCCACAAGCCCAGGAGAAAGGTCTCAGGCAGAGCCAGCCCTGCTGATTCCCTGGCCTGGTGCCTCCTGCACCCGAGCCTCCAGGGATGGA
The DNA here is from genome assembly GCF_030435805.1 of Mustela lutreola. NCBI lineage: Eukaryota > Metazoa > Chordata > Mammalia > Carnivora > Mustelidae > Mustela > Mustela lutreola. The sequence continues at coordinate 165,362,608 of NC_081292.1, forward strand.
GCCCATTCATGTCTGCTCTTTCAGCTGCTGGGACTGTGGTACTTGACCATGGCAGGCCTGGCAGATGGCCATGACAGAAGGCAAGGGACAAAGAGGACAAGCTGGAAGAAAGGAATACGGTTACAGGGCTAGAGAAACAGAGTCTGCAAGGCCCAGAGGGAGGTGCTGACAGCCAAGAGAAGGGAGGTGTGTGCTGAGGTGGTGCCCACAGGTCTCCAGGAACGGAAAATCAGGAATCCTCAGATTCGAAAGGCACATAGGGCCCAGAGCAGAGCCGGTAATCCCGAGTCCCCCCAGGCTTACCCTGTGTGGGCACCGTGAACTGCCCGGAGCAGCCACGCCCTCACCTCTCAGCCTTTCTCTGCCTTCCTCGTCCACACGCGGGCGCATGGAAGGGAGCACAGAGAGGCGCTGTGCGTCCGGGTGCAGGACGTTGGGAATCGGGCCTGTGGGCTGCACGGCCTCCTAGGAGAGCCCTGTGCTGTGGCTAATATGGCTCCCGGTAAGCACACGCTGACCGTCTGGGTCCACGACTTGGTCCTTGCTCTGCCTGTCTGTGGGCGGGTTTTCTCATTTCATCTCCAGATGAATAAACGCAGCAGGCGATTTCCACCCCGACCCACTATGGGCCCCCTCGGGCCTGCAGCTTCTCCTTCCCGGGCCTGCCGTGGGCTCCCCTCACCTGCTCTTCCCCCCTCCCCAGCTGCCGGAGCAGGGAGCTCATGTCCCAATGAGAAGGGGACCAGCCTTGCGTCTGTTACTGCTGTTGGGGTGTTGACAACTCCTGGGCACATAGGCCCATCCTTGGCCGCCCTCCTGAGCCCTGGCCACTCTGAGGGGCACCCTGCTCAAACATGGGTTCTCTACTGTGTCCTGTGCCCCCAGACAGAGCAACAACATCCTAGACCCTCCCCTTCCAGGAGCTGGGTCTGCTTGCCAGCTCTCCCTCGGACATTACCCTCCCCAGGACCCCATGGAACTCAATGGAACTTTCAAAGTCTCCATTCCTTGGTTCCCCAAAAGCAGACCCTGTGAAGGACCCCCTTCTCTGAAAGGCAGACCCCTCCAAGGCTAGCGACCTGAACTTCCCAGACACTGAGTTCTGGCTGGAAAGTCAGACATTGATACGTGGGGTGGGAGGGTGGGGGCAGCTAGGTTTGCTGTCACAGCCCCCCAGCCCCTGAGGGCAGTGGTGTGGAGCCTTCGGAGTACCGTGGGGCCCGGCGCAAATGCTTGGGGAAGGACAGCCCTGTGGAGGGCAGGGGTTTTAACTGTTTCAGTTTTGTAAGAAAAAAAATAAGTGTATATACATTACTGTGAGGAAATAGAACAAAATGAGAAAATTATCAGTAGGATGTGGGTTTATGGTTAATAGTTATTTTCTTTTAAAAATGTTTGTTTTATTTATTTATTCAATAATAAATATACATGGTTTTCACAAGGGACGAAAACAATTTTCCCCCAAGGCATCTGTTTGTAGACGAGGTGACTTCCCTGCTCAGTTCAATAGAGACGTGGGGGAAGGTGTGGGGCGAGCCAGGTGTCTTCCTGCCCCCGGCCCCACACCCACTGCAGCACTTCTCCCTGACAAGCCTCCTTGACAGGTGTCAGCTCTTCTGGAGAAGTCAGCCACAGCCGGAACCATCTGTTGCGGGGCGGTTGGGGGGGGGGTGCCACCACGTGGGCCTCCCCGGCCCCTGCTGCCCGGGCTCTCAGCCCTCACCCCCTCAGCAGCCGCCGCCTAGCCTGCCTCTAGGGTTCCGGAAGTTCCAAGGGGTGGAGGGGAGCTCTGGCCCATGTTTGCCGCCGCCTTTCGGAGCACTTGGAGGTCCCTGTCTGGAGACCCAGCTTAGGACCTGGGTCAGGACCAGCTCCTCTGGCTGGAGGCCTCTGCACCCAGCCCACACTCAGTTAGGTCCCCATGACACGTGCTTATGATGTGGGGCCTTGGGCTAATCCTGAACCCTGAGGCCTCCCTCAGAAAGCTAAACGGAGCTGCCTTGGAGGGCACGGCTAGCCTCGGGGATGTGACTTTGTGCGGACCCGTGGCTCTCCAGGCCGTACATCCAGGGATGTCTCAGGCCGCAGGACTCTGCAGAACAATTTCTTCATCTTGCTTCTGTGATTTCATCCCGCTAGAAGGGGCACGTGCACAGTGCTTAGACAAGGGAGGGCTGCACAGGTCTAACTCCAGGCTGAGACTCTGGAAACGTTCCTGCTGTGCTCGCTGCACCTTCCTGTGGGTCCTTCCCCATTCCCACCTTTCCTGGACATCGCCGTCTGTGGTGTCTTGTAGGGGCTGTGAAACTTGACTCACTTGACCTCAGACCTGCGGTCTGTCCCTCACAAAGGGACTTCAGCCCTGTGATGAAACGAAGCCCATCGACCTCGGCCCCAACCCTGCCTTCAACCCCATCAGAGCAGGTCCTGTGATGCTTCCCTCCCCCATCTGAGCAGATTCTGTGATGCCCTGACCCCCCTATTCTGAGCAGATTCTGTGATGCCCTCCCCATATCTGAGCAGACCCTCAGATGCTCCCCCCATCTGAGCAGGTCCTGCCCGTGCCCATGGCCCCCCTCTACCATCTGCACACGTCAGGTGATGCAGCCAGCCCTCCCGTCATGCTGCCCGCTGTGCTCTGGCCCGAGGCTCAGTCCGGCAGCATCTGTTTGGCTGGGGATGTGAGGTTTCAGGGAGGAGCAAGGCTGGTCATCTGCCCTGCATTCTCTCCCCTCCCCAGCCGCCCGGTGAGCTGCCCCTGCCAGCTCAGCACATTGCCAGCTGAGGGCCTGCCCGCAGGCCGTCAGGATCCCAGTGCTGCTCGGGGCCCCAGCCGAGGGCTCAGAGGCTGCTTCTTCCACCACGCTGTCCACTTGGTGGCCCACCCTTGTGCTGGCGTGTGAGGTGTGCACCCTGGCCCCATCCCCTGTGTGGGGATCTCGGGACCGGAAGTGTCCACTCAGGGTCTGGCCTGCCATCTGGCCACACAGTCCCAGGCTCGGTGGTGCTGGGACAGCCTGCTTCTATGTGCTGATAGCCTCCCTGAAGTGTGTGCAGACACAGGCCTCTGTGTGTCCCGCATCCTAACACACAACATTCCTGTCCTGTGGAGGCCAGCCTCACTCCACCCCAGGTCAACATCGGTCCATGTAGGAAGCAGGAAGCTTCCCCAGAGGCCTGCCCCTGCCATCTGCCTCTCTGGACCTCTACCTTTGGGGTGGGCGGCTGGTAGGCGTTGTGTAGTAGCTGGGAGCCAGAGACGGCGTGGTCTTCCCTGGCCTCCGCAGTCAGGCTGCTGGGGAGAACCAACCAGCTCTCTACCAGCCCAATCCAGCCCTAGAGGGTCAAGGCGGCCTGGACAAGAAGTCCAGGGCTGGTCTTCAGGTCATTTCAGGTGGTTACTACCACAGGCCTCTTCCTAGGGCTGTGCTCAGCCTCCAGTCAAAGCAGGATCCTTCACAGCCCTGCAGAGAGAAACTCCCAATCTCCCCAGTCACTGTTCACATGGCCCTCATCTCCAGGGACCCCTGTGGCCACCGGCACGCGCTGTTGAGAAGGGATACAGCAAGCCCAGCACTGGCTGCTAGCCATTGCTCCCCACTGCCGGCCGCCACCAGACACCACCAGCCACTGCCAGCCACTGGGATTGCATGATGAAGCACGTCTTGACTTGCACGCCTGGGAAAAATGCTTGCAGAGATCCAGAGGGAACAGCCAGGAGCAGGGTGCATTGTGGACTTAGAGAACCCTCTCCCTTCTAGGAGGGGAGTGTCCAGGTGAGCCCCAGTGGCCTCCCTGCTCTCCTCGACACTGCCCTACAGCAGCCAGGACAGGTGGATCTTGGTGCTGACAGCAAGGCTGTCCCCCTGAGCACCGATGTGGGGGTGCTGGCGGGACTCAGCACTGGTTGGATGCCCACACCCCCCACACTCCTGCTTCAGCAAGCCCAGCACGTGCCTGTCATTTCAACTTGTAACTCGTCCTAGGAATCTCAATGGCGAAGCGGATGGCCATGTCTTGAGCAGAACAGAACTCTGGGTTGTCGGAAAGGGATTTGCAGTCACAATTTGATGCTTATTCATGAGCTCCCCGAGTGGTGGGAGAGGGACAGGCTGCGGCTCACAGCAAGTAAATGTCATTCTTTCTATTCTGGAGTCCGAATTTCCCATTCCTTATTTTTATGTGTTGCAGGGAGGGCTTGCTAAGGGCAGTAGAAAGGTCTCCAGATTTTGAAAGGCAATAATCTCTCACATAGAGAGAATTCTAACATTTTAAAAGTGCTTTTATAGTGAAGTGCCACCCCTGTGTTCAGAATGATTCCATTTTGATAAAAAGCAAAACCCATCCAGGGGAATGGGGGTGCATACATTTTATGAACACAGAAAAAGTGAGCAAGGATAAGCAATAAGAAATGAACTTTGAGGGGCGCCTGGGTGGCTCAGTGGGTTAAGCCGCTGCCTTCGGCTCAGGTCATGATCTCAGGGTCCTGGGATCGAGCCCCGCATCGGGCTCTCTGCTCAGCGGGGAGCCTGCTTCCTTCTCTCTCTCTGCCTGCCTCTCAGTGTACTTGTAATTTCTCTCTGTCAAATAAATAAATAAAATATTAAAAAAAAAAAGAAAGAAATGAACTTTGGAAATCTCTGAGGAGAAGCGTGGGAGGTGAGGCAAGGAGGTTGCTAACTTTTACCTTATATACTTCTGTATTGTTTCAGCTTGTGGGATTTTAAAGATTCCATAAAATAAGAAACAAAGAAGGAAAGAAGGAAAGAAAAAGGAAGAAGAAAGAAAGAGAGAGAGAAAAGGAAGGAAGAAAGAAAAGGAAGGAGGGAGGGAAGTAGGGAGGAAGGAAAGGAGTGAGAAAGAAAGAAGGAAAGAAAGGAAGAACAATAAAATCCCATTTTTACGGCATGTTCTCTTTGGAGGGGTACAATTATTTGCCCGGTGTTGCAGGGAGAGGCAAAGCAGGTCATCTTCCTGTTCCCTGCTCACGGCACTTATCGAGGTCCTACCGTGTGTGCATCACAAGGCAAGGCAGCAGGGACACCCCCTGCTCTCAGCAACAGAGATGTCCCGAGGGCCAGGGCTTTGCGCCAGGCTGTGCTGTCCCTGAGACTCCCGTCAGGGCTCTCCCTCCTCCCAAATCACCGCACGATACCCTGCACACAGCAAGAATCAGTCCCCATTTTACAGATTCACCTATTTATTCACTTCTGTATTTATTATGTTAGCAGACATTGAGCACCTGCTGCATACAGTGCTCTGTCTACAGGACAAACAGCTGAGAGCCCGCACATCCCGAGACGGGTGGCAGCACCGCATGCTGAGGGGTCCCTGGGGGGGCCTTCTAAGAAGTCTGGTCGGGGGTCTCAGAAGTCTGGTTTCATTCAAGCTGAGTTTTAGAGCCAGAAGTGACCTGCCAGATGAAGAGGAAAGAGCAGCACAGGCAGAGAGAACAGAAGGCACGGAGGCTCAGAGGCCTGGGTGACTGTGCTGAGCATCCGTGAAGAACTGCGAGGTATGGCACCAGAGAGGTTGCTAAAGACCACATCACCGAGGAAGGTGGGAGTGGGGGACTTTGCCTTGGCTGCAAGGCAAGACATAAGGAGATTAGGCATCAGCAGCTCTGCTCTGAGAACAGAGGCGTCCAAGTAGAAATGTCAGGAGGACAAGTGGACTTCCTTCCCTTTGCTGCCTCGGGAAGCCCAGTGAGGCGACAGCCGGGAGATTCTCAAGAGTCATAATCCCACACCCACGAGGAACGTAGGAGACAGACCCCAGTGACACTCCCAAAGCAGGAGGTCGTCCCTGAGAAAGGGGAGGCTGGAACATCAGGGAGCGAGTCCAGGAAGCTTCCAGATGCCCTGCACCATGGGGGGAAAAGATATTGCCTTGAAACATAACACCCGGCAAAGCAGGGACCCCTGAGGCTTGTGATGGCCGCCCTTCCTGGTCCTTCTCCCTGAGAGGGTCCCAGGCTTGTTGCTGGCCGTCGCCTCAACAGAGGCCAAGTCCGTCCCTGCCGCTGGAGCTCCGGCCACCTTGCTGCAGGTTCCTGCTTGAGACCAGGGGACAATGGCACCGCTGGGGGCACCCATCTCTGCAAAGTACCCCAAAGTACCCCAACCCCGGCCACCGCAGTCCAGGGACCACTAGCTGTGGGAAGAGGAGGGAGGGGGTCTTTCGGCAACTTGGCCACAGCTCTGGGCAGGTGTCCCGGGCCCCTCCTCCACGGCCTTGTCCAGCGCAGCTGCGGGGGCCTCTCTTCCCTGGTCACTTCCAGCTCAAGGATCACACACAGCGCCTGCAGCATTTCCCGTGTTCTCAAAATCTAGTCGAATCTTCAGACGGTGCTAATCCCCGTGGAAGCTGACTCCCTTCCTGGGTCCTGAAGGGCCAAGGCCAAGAGTGGACAGCCCCTTGCTGCTTCTGCGAGTTGGGCTCAGCCTCCCTCCTGCAGGGGCCTCATTAGCTCAGGCTCGTGACCGGAGGAGCAAACCCTTGATGGGCTGCGGCGGCCTTCCAGACAGAGTCAGGCTGCACAGACGTCCTGGCTGTTCCCCACCTGCTGTTCTGGGCCATCCCCGCCTGTCCTTCAGAGCGAGTCACTCAGGGTAACTGCCAGAGCCCTGGGCCAAGGAGAGGTGGGGTCCTGGTGAGAGCAGCCGGTCCCAGTCACCCGTCCAGCCCACCGGGAGGAGGAGCCATCCGGCCTCTGCAGCGGCCATGCTGCCACCCAGCTGGAGAGATGAGTGACCGGTGCTGCAGACTGAATGGACACTGCCACCCCCCACCCCACATTCATTACTGAATTCCTCACCTCAAAGTGGTGGTGTTAGGACTAGGGGCTTTGGGAGGTATTTGGGGTTCCCAGGAGACCATGAGGTTGGGGCCCCAGGGTAGGACTTGTACCCCCATAAGAAGAAGAGAGGCCAGAGTACTCCTTCCCTCCCTCCCCACCATAAGAAGATGCAGAGAGTTCTCATCAGGGACAGAATCTTCCAGCATCTTGACCTTCGACTCCCAGCCTCCAGACCAGGAAACAGTTGTTTGCGCTGTTCGGTGCGGCAGCCCTGGGCCAGCAGGTGAGAAGAACCCGGGGCGGGGGGTTCTCTGCCAGGGTTTGGAGAGTGATGAGGCCCTGAGGACCCGAGGAACCTCCTCTGGGGAGAGCTGCTTGTTTCCCTTGCTGCAGGCCCTGCCCTGGGGACACCAGGGCCAGCACCAGCCTGTCTGGTGGGAAAGCTGCTCGCTGTGACGCTGCAGCCAGTGGCTGGCCGTAGGTGGTGTCTGCACGGGGCTTTCCCTTCCATCTGGCCTGAAAGAGGTGTGGGCACTGCTGCAAGCCCAGCTCCCAGGACGCCCACCTGCTCCCAGCCTGTGTTCAGAGCCTCACCAGCCAGTCTCTGCACACAGGGCTCTGGGCCTCCTCAGGGCGGCCTCGGCAGGGCTCCCTGCCCTGGTCTTGTTGGCATCCGTGCCCACGGGTGCGGCCTGCTGCTCGGCCTCTAACAAGTTCTAGAGCCTCCACCTGTGCAGTACCCAGGGCCTGGCACCCGTGCTTGGCCAGACGCCCCATCCCACAAACACGTCCCCAACCTGCCAAACCCGACCAGCCATGCACGGCACTGCCCTGGGGAATGGCGGAGGCACGATGACTCTGGGGGATCCAAACCAGCAGGACAGCAGCCTCCTGACAACCGTGGGCTGGCACAACAGACACCTTGTCTTTCACGGGAGGGGACTGAAGGCCCAGACCATGACGTGTCACGTCCCCCATGATGACACCCCCACCACTGCTCACCAGGCTCCTTGGGTGGATACACGGTGCTGGGGCCTGAGGTGAGTGGTGTGAAGGGAAGGAGGCCAGCACTGGGCCGGGGGCAGGGCAGGAGGTCAGAGCTGGAGGAAGAGTCAGCACTGCAAATCCCAGCCCATGGCCGTCGTTGCTTGCTCAACCTGCTGTGGGCTCCACACCTGTGGCCAGACAGGGAGCCAAGGCCAGGGGCTGGCCAGCCTCTCTGAGGACAGCAGCCCTGCAGGCCTCTACTGGGCCCGGGGGCTAAGCACTGAGGGTGGAGGTGGGACACCGGTAGAGAGACAGGCCTGGCCGTTGGGGCAGAGCTGGGCTGGACTGGCCCGCAGACCAGGAGCCATGGGAGCTGGATGCCCGACATTCTAGTAAAGACCGACAGCCCTCCACACATAGGGAACCTGTTCCCAGGGCACGCCAGGTCAGCACCAGGGCAGTACGGGGTTGCCATGACACCCTGCAGAAGGCCATGAGGGAAACGCGCCTGTCCATACCAGTGAGCCCTTGCATTCACCTTGACCATGACCAGACTGTGTTCTCTGTTATCCCGACTTCTCAGTGGGGTTTGGGGTGATCAGGGAGAACCAGACCCAGGATGATGCAGGGAGCCCTGGTCACCCCTAATGCTGGGCCTATGCAGGCAGCAGGGAGTAGGGAGCACTTAGCTCCATAGGCTGGGGTGCTGAGGGGACCCCAGGGGACTGGAGGCTCAGAGCCGTGACAGGCCCGGCTCAAGGGCACCTGCAGTGACCTCATGGCTGCCCTCTACGTGCCCGCAGCATCCTCATGATCTCTGTTAGGGGAGATCTGGTGTTTGGATTCGGACCCTGTCCCGCTCCTCCGCAGACCCGAGGCTTCTGTCAGGATCCTGCCAGCAACTCGCAGCCGTCAGCGCTGGTGTGGGATGCTGGTCACGTACAGCCTCCTCCCGGGATTGCAGCCCAGTGCTCTCTCCTGCAGCTGTTCCGTGAGTTTCAGAGTAAGGCCTGAAGGTCCAAGGACGAGAGCTCCTCTACGTCAGAGCCCGGGGCTGGCCCCCACAGACCTCGGCCTGCAGCGGGGTGCTTGGACACAGAGTGGGGAGCTGCTTCCCTCTCCTGGTCAAGCAGGACCCCAGGGCGGGACTCCGGGGCAAGACCTCCAGATGAGACCCTGGGATAGGATCCCTATAGAGCAGGAACCCAGTACAATGGGGACAAGCTGCTGGTTACTAGTTCCTCAACATGAGAGCGAGAGGGCAGAGCAGAACCTTCTAGGACAAAGCTGGAGAGGGCTGGGACATGTTATTCTGGCCTTGGGGATGGGTGGAGGGGAGGGTCATTCATTGAGACACTGAGACCCAGTGGCCAAGCTCCAGGTGGCCCTGGGGGTCTCCGGGTGTCTCACAAACCCGACAGTTCCTTCTGGGCACACCCCTCTATGCCCCCACAGCACCCACGCCAGCCCTTCCTCTTCTCCAGAACCCGGAATGCACAGAGAGGTATAAGCAGGCCCTGCAGGAGTCGCCTCCCCCTGACCCCAGCCGGTCCCATGCAGGGCCACGGGCACAGGCATGCCCGGCTCTCACCTGTCTCCCAGAGCAGGAAGGATGGGAATGCCCCCTCCCTTGTGGAGCTGAGCCCTCACCTGTCCTGTCTGAGCTGGGTCACGGGAAATGCCGCGAAAGAGACAGAAGCACAGGCCCACCTGTCACTCACAGAGGCGGAGAGCATCCCCAGGGCACCGCTGTCTGCCTGCCAGGAATGCTTCATGCAGAGGTCACCCTGCGAGGACAGACCCTACAGGGCGGGGCTGTGGGGCGTCCCTGTGGAGCTGCAGTGGGTAGCCAGGCAGCTGGAGGGGGACAGGCCTCGTCCAGGATCTAGGTGCTCTCCTACCCTGCTTCCTGGTCCCCCTTCTGGGGGGCACCAAGGACTCCCGTGCCTTCTCCCCACACACACGCTTCTGCATTAGAGGGAGAGAGACCAGGCAGAAAGTGGCCCTGCATGGGGAGTGTTGAGTGGCACCACTGGTCCCTGCACCTTGGGACCTCGTGGTCTGACTCAGCTTCCCCTTAGGATCCCATCCCAATCCGAGAGCGGTGCCTTGCAGAGGGGCCTGAGCACTGCACCCCTCCCTCCCCATCCCCGGCAGGAGAATGGGAACCCCCATCACTGCCCCGCCATCCCCACACCCCAGATACCTGCTTCCTCCTGCAGCCCCATATCCCTCTCTGGAGCCTGTTCCCCTGAGGGGAGCCTCTCTGGAGGAGAGCTGGTCTTGGCTAGCGCTTGACGGGTGTCCCCAGGTCACCCAGTGGTCTCAGGCACGGGGTCCCTTCCTCCTGTCCCCTGCACCTGCCCACTCACGGCACACGCCAGGGAGACCTTCTGCGTCCCAGGCTCATGGACTGGAGGGGACACAGGAAGCAGCAGGCAGCACCCTGTGGCTGGGGATGATAGCCCACGACAGGCACACAGAGTGTGAGGGAAATACGCCTTCCTGGAGGCAGTGGATGGCAGGCGGGTGGGCTTGAGGAACCAATGGGCTGGGCTGTCTGGGGGTGCAGTGGTCCTGGAACACAAGCTCCCTCAGCAGCCGTTTTCGGCATCCGCATAGGAGGCGCCCGTGGACCTTACTGCCAGGCCTCGGCTGGGAGGCTGAATTTTCAGAGAAAGCTCCCACTTTGCCACACAGCTAAGCCATTTTCACTCCTGCGACCTCTGACCTCGGCAGACTGTTCTCTCAGGGACACTGCTGTGGGATGCTGAGCACCCCCATAGGGGGCAGATGTCCAAGTACAGGGGTGCTGGGGAGGGGTGGCTGAGCAGGGATGTACAGTCAGGCTGAGCGTGGAACCCGCTGTCGGGCTCGCCCAGGGTGCTTCACCAAGCAGTGAGTGGCAAGGGAGTGGGGTCTGTGCAGAGCCTCGACCCCCACGGCAGAGCCATACAGACCTGGGGGCTGTGCAGGCGCAGGAGGAACCCAACCGATCAAGGAGAGCTGCTGGAGCGTCCTGGCAGGGGCTTTGTGAGTAGGTCTGGGCTTCCATTTGTCCTGGCACCGCAGGCTTGTGTCCTCCGACCCACATGGGTTTCTGCTAAGGGACCTACTGAGCCCAGCCTTTCCCTGTGGCTATCAGATGGGGTGTGGGCCATGAAGCACCTGCTCACCTCATAGGCCTGTGGGCACTGCCTGGTGTGGGCAGGAGGCCGCGGAGCAAGGACACTTCCACTTCCTTTGGGCTTTGTGCATGGATCAGACTAGTGGCCGGGGCTGAGCCCAGGGGACAGGCCTGCATCAGTGCTGGGACACCAGGCCCCCGAGGGCACATGGCCTGGGCAGCAATCCCGCTCGGGTGCCTCCCACGGGCCTGCCGCTCCCAATGCCCCTGAAGGCCACACAGGCAAGTTCTCTGGTGAGGAGGAACAGCACTGCCACTGCTGCTCAGAGGAGCCTATGTCAGAATGGCGTAAAACAGAAATAGAAAACGGAGATCACTGTAGTTGGACTGACCTGAAACAGAAGCCTGGTACACACAGTTTACGGCACAAAGTCCTGTATCCCTGTATCCCGGTTGCTTGCTTGTGATTAAGAGAGCCCGCCTGGGGCTGGGAGGCTGCCGACTGCGGCAGGACAGACCACGGAGGGCGAACATCTCCCTGTTCCTAGAGGCTTGTCAGGAAGCAATTCAGATGGAAAGCAACAATATTCAAGTGTGTCTCCTCTGACCTCTGGAGGACATGGGCCACTGATGGATTTCAGGCTTCTGTGTGCATATTAATGATGAAGATCTCATGTGCTGTTCTACAAACCAGGCTATGCGCAGGGTCTGCTTGCCTTTGGTGGTGACTCCTGGCCTCACCTGGCTGGTGCTCACCCCCTTCCCGCCTCTCGGGGCTGCCTCCTCTCCCCTTGGCCCTGCTCAGGGCCACTACTCTGCCAGGCAGGGCCCCATCCTGCTCACTTTAGCCTTCGGCTTGGAGTTGAGGCGGAGGATGGTGGGGGCCTTTGGGAGCGCTGGTGTCTCTGGACCAAGGGGGCTGTGGACTGCCCCCAGCCTGCCTGCCAAGGAAATGCCCTGTGGAAACAGGTGGGGGCAGCCGTGATTTGGGAGCCCCAGTGGGAGCCAGGCACTGTGGGAGGCCCCGAAAAGCCTTCTGAGCTGGATTCAGAGGGCTGAGGTGGCAGCCACGGCACCTACGCAGGTGTGCGGCTGAGCGGGAGGTGGGGGGAGGGGGCTGCTGCAAGTGCGGGGGCCAGGCAGGAGCAGCTTCCCAGAGACACCTGCAGATACCTTCCCAGCCAGGAACTCAGCAGCAGACACACAATGCTCAAGGTAACACATGCGGAAGGTGACGCCGCGGAGTAGCCATGGGGCACTTTCCTAGGAGGTACCCCGTATGCCCAGAGGGGTGGCGTCCCTGTCACAGGCCTCCTGTTTCTCTACATGCCAGACCCGCGGGACTGTCTGGACTCCCCGCTTAGGCCCTGTTCTAGAATTCTCTACAACATAGAAGGTCGCCAGCAGCCTCCACACTGTCCAGGAGCAAGACCCTGTCTCCAGGCTGGTGACATGCCAGGGGACGTTCCCTGGAGGGCGGCCGATGGTCACCCAGGGCTATGATACATTTAGCACCAATGAACAGCCGGGGGGTAGGCCCCCTGAGGTAACTGTCTTCAAGTCCTCAGCTGGGTGGGGCAGTTCTGTGGGTGCACGAAGCCTGGAGGAGCCTCGCTGACACACAGGGACGCCGACCCAGGTAGAAGCGGGATCTGAGGGGCCCCACGAGCACCTTGCAACACATAGATAAACTTCCTCCTTCTCTGAGCGCATGAGGACATGGGCCAGGCCTCAGGTGGCCCCAGGGATGGGTGTGGGCTTCCCTGGTCCCCGGGGCGGGTAAGGGTTGGGGAAGCAACATCCTGGGGGGCCTAGAAGCAGGGGCCTGGGTGGTGCTCTGCAGCAGCACCCAGTTCCACTTCCAGGGGGCGCCCTGAAAGGCAGCCCGGCCGACAGGTACAGAGCCCACAGGATGGGCCTTTCAGACAAGACCAGAGACACCTCCCTGCCTCAACCTCCAAAGCCATGACCAGCTCAGAGCTTAGGAGCTTAACCCACAGCACTCAGGGGGTGGGGGTGGGGCAGGAGGGCAGGGGAAAAGGCAGAGGGCAGAGGCTGGGCTGGGCGTCCCACAGTCCTTTTGTCCTTTGGTGAGAGCAGTAACTACTTTTTTTCCTAATCCCAGGCTGTGGAGGCTTGGAGCATAGCAGGGATAGACCCATATATTTATATATAAATTGTGCATGGACATCGCATCTTGTGTTCTATATCAATAGGTGGTGAATTATATATACACAATTTATATATAAATTATGGATCTTATTTATCTATAAATACATAAAGTGTTTTTCCGTATACTAATATACTGCTTTTCTGCTTTCTCTTTTCACTGAATAATTCATGTCTCCATTCTCTCCCTACAGGACAAACAGATTCATCTAATTCTTTTGGACGGGCTTGTATAGCAGGCCGTGGCGAGGATGCCTGTGATTTATTTTATTTTTTTTTTTAAGATTTTATTTATTTATTTGACAGAGATCACAGGTAGGCAGAGAGGCAGGCAGAGAGAGAGGGGGAAGCAGGCTCTTTGCTAAGCAGAGAGCCCGATGCGGGGCTCAATCCCATGACCCCGGGACCATGACCTGAGCCAAAGGCAGAGGCTTAACCCACTGAGCCACCCAGGCATCCCGATGCCTGTGATTTATTGATCCAACCCACTTTTGATGGGTGTTTGGTTCCTGCCCAACTTCTCGGTGTCGAACACAGAGCTGCAGTGCACACGTGCTTTCTGTCTTTACCTTTTAATATGTAAAATTAATAGATTTCTCAGAGTAGAAGCATCCTTGCTTTCTGAGTGAACGATGCAGGGGCCCATGTTTCCCAGCATGCTAATGAACCCTGTCTGCCCCCTGACGTTCTCCTTACGGTGTTTCTAGCAAACGTCTGCTGCTTCCCATTTCTGTAACACTCTTGGTGGCCCTCAGTTACGGTAATGCGGGCCGCAAAAGTTGAAACATGGCTTGTCTATTTTACTAATTTTTTCATAGGATTAGCCCTGAGATATCATGAGCGGTTCTCACATGTGTTCCTTAATTTGTCACTTCCTGGTTTTGTCCCTTCAGTTCATTTCTTTTTGGTTCTCTTGGTTTATTTTGCTGCTAGGTTTCCAAATTTTTGAGTCAGAATTTCCAATTTGTCTGTTATTCTTTTTATTCACGGATACGTCTGTAACAGTGACTCTGGCCGTGGCACCCCCTGGGGAGGGTTCTGGGGTGGGTTTGCAATCCGGGTCTGGGGGCCCTTCTGTACTTTGCTGCTCTATTGACCCCGTGTTGGTCTGAGAAAACATGTTTAAACTTCTAAGTGCTTCTCCTGATTTTGACGTTGCTTTTGTTGACTGGTTCTAATTTTGTGAGCAATTTCTTGTGTGTCCTTGTTTCTTCTTTGTGATGTTGGTGTGTGATCTCTGTGGTTTCTGGCTTGGGGGGGTCTGATGAGGGCCTGTCTGTGACATTGACCCCTTCCAGGGAGGCTCGTGTGTCCCGGCAGGTGCCTGTGTCCTTCCAGAGGGTGGAGAGACAGCTTTCCTGCTTACTGCTGTCACAGACTTGCGCGTGTCTGCTCCTGTGTGTGTCCTATGACGGGCAGTACGCACGATACTGTTCTATCCCACACATGATTTATAAATCAGTGAAGAGGCACCCGGCTATGGGGGCACTTGATGGACAAGGTCATAGCATGCCGTACGCAGTGGGAGGTGCAAGGCGTGGCCAATTCCGGGGAAGGTTTCCTGAGAACTTCAAGGGCTGCATAGGATACACACACGAATAATCTCATTCTCTTATCAATTTTATTATGCTCGGATTCTAAATTCCTAACCATTTTTGAATCTACTTGATCTGCTCAGGACTGAGAGATGCCTCCCCTTCCCATTAGATTTTCTACAGTTTCCAACTATTTCTATAGCATAATTGGACCCATTTTATGAATAATCACTTTGAAGTAGATTATAACCTTGGTCTTATACAGTGGCCTTTTTATCCCATTGAATGCTTATCTTCCTTCGGTGCAGATTAGCCTGGAATGACCACCTGGCCCTGCCCTTTCTCCTGCAGTGGTTTGCTGGGCCTGCTGTTTGTGGACATCAATCCACCTAATCCCTCTGAGTGGCTTTGTTTTTAAAAATACCCGATCAGAGTATTCGGTTTTCTGTTGCAGTATGGACAGTCCGTATTTGGGATGGTAAATTGATCCCTAGAAAGGGTGCACATTTTATTTTAAGGCCTGCCAGCGGAGTCCCCCGGGGGGATGGTCTTTGGCCAGAGCTATGCCTGGAGGCACGGGTCCCCTCGGTGGCACTGGGTGAGAGGAGGGCTGGCTCCCGCTGCCCAGTGTTCCCTCCCCCACCATGCCCCTGTCACGTGCCCAGGGCCATGCACAGAAGGGTGAGTGCAAGCCAACAGACATGGAGCCCCCCCCCCCCCCGCGCCATCTCTAACCCTGCCTGTGGGGCTGCTCACAGCAGGTGCTCCAGGAGGGCCCTGGTGGGCACCCGGGAGGCCACAGGTGATTCTCACCACTTGTGTTCCAGCCTGGGGTGTTCCTTTGGGTTTTCAGAACCAGAGAGGCTGGCTTCTGTTTTGTTCACATGAAGGAGAAGGATGACACTGGTCAAGCCCTCCCCCACACACAGGTGTTCAGGGGGCCGTGATGTGGATGGGGTCGACCCCTCCCTCCCCCTTCCTCCTTCCCCCTGCTCTCTCTGCGGTGAGGCAGCCTGGGCCGCAGCAGCCCCGGAGAGGGGACTGGCCCCGTGCACCCCTCACACCAACACCGCTGAGTAGGAAAGCCCCATCCCTCTGGCGCAGGAGGCCCGGCCAGCTTTGGTCTTGGATGGCCTCAGAGGGCAGCATCTACCACACGGTGTGGAGGGAGCTCCTGTGTCTACCAAGAGTAGAGGCTGGCTGGCTAGTGGCCCTCAGCCCCGCCCCCGCCCCCCGCTGCCCCTCCCACCCCACACCTGCCAAGGGAGGGCACCTTTGGGGTAGGCTGGTAGCCAGTAAGCTGGCCAGCTGGGCTTCCAGAAGAAAGGGCAAGAAGAACACACCTTGCTAAGGGGCTCTTGTCCTGTCCCGATGTCTTGGATAGCGCAGAGCAGGATGGGTGAACGACTGTGTTTCCGTGTAAAGAGAGGAGAGGGAGTGAAGGTAGCTGTGGGTGAGAGCAGACATGGGTCAGGCCTGGCCAGAGGCATGGGTCCAGGGACGTCCGTCTGGGAGCCTTGAACCCCCTGGCATTCCAGGCCAAGAGGCCGAGGACTGGAGGGTCACTGACGGGTACCAAGGTCAGGGAGCTGGGGTCTGGTGGCCCCATCTGCCTGAGTGAGGCCTGGGAAGGGAGCTCTGTCTGTCTGGGAACAGTCTGCAGGGAGCCAATCCCACCTGAACGTACTGGGGCCTCATGGGGCCTTGGCTCAGAAGGAGAGAGGGGACCTGTCACCATTCAGGTGAGCCTGCTGGGGGCGGGGGGTGTGGTGAGAGTGGAGGGTGGGGCACCAAGGGCTGTTTCCAGTCGGCGTCCCCACAGGGAGAGTCCCCAGATGTCCACCCAGACCTGAGGTCTCCAATCCTGAGTCCTGGGCATTAGAGAGGGCTGACCACACCCGAACCCAGGACAGTGAGACCAGCAGGAATCCTCTGGCCTGGGTTCCAGCTGCCACTTCCTTATTCAAGGCCAGTCCCATCACAGCTAATCAAGTGACCTCCTTCAGAGGGAAGAGGAGCTGGCTGGTAGGACAGGAGATAACAGCAGAGCGGAAGGTTCCTGTGGGAGGTTCTGGCCTGTGGTGCAGAGAAATTCCCAGAGTCCTACGCAGCCCAGAGTGTAAGTCAGTTCCTGGACCCAGGCTGGCCATGTGGCTGACCGGCTGAGGTGACAGGAACGCCCCTGTCCTCGGTGCCCTCCTAGCCAAAGGCGGGTTTCTGTCCCATTAGCACATGACCCCGAGCTGGTGTCTGGTGTTTGGGCTGGACGTGGAACAGGTGGGCTTCTGACCTCGCTTTTTTGGACGAGTGGTCCTGGGGCTCAAGGAGACACAGGCAGGGCCACCGAGCTGGGCCAGAAAGGATGGAGGACAGGAGAATCCTAGGGACCCTGGCTGGGAATGGTCAGGGGTGCCAAATGCATGCTTTCTGCTTGAGTGACTGCCAATTTAATTTTAATGTAATTAGTATTAGTGCACGGTGTGATTAATAAGGTTCCCTGACATGTCGCTCCTGGCTCTCGCCTCCTCCCGCCGCCCCTCCCTCCAATCTCCTTGGATGGCTGTCCTCACACCCTCCAGGACCCGTGCTGTCCAGGGGAGATCCAGAGCTGGCCTGACCCTCGGCACCCTGCTGACCCTGGCCAGGCCTGGGTGGCACTCCATGCTCCCCGCTTCTTCTGGGCTCAGGGAGGCTATCTGTCAGTGGTGCAGCCCATACAGGTCAGCCGGGGCATGGGGCGTCTGGCTCTCCTCTACCCTCAGCGCACATGCTGTAGGAGCAGGGGGTGTTCAGTACCTCCATCTCCCCATGGCTCCCGATGGTCACATCCACCCCCGCACTTGAAGATTCTGGCATTCTGCACTGGCCTTGCACAGAGTGGGGGTTCACACATGGATGTGTCACACATAGATGGGGAGCAGAAGGCCTCCAGCAGTGGTCAGGGTGACCTCTGCCCAGATTCCACCTACCTGCCCGCTCTGGCTTTTCCTCAGTCACCGTCTTCCCCAGAAAGCTTGCCGGTTCCTAGCACCGGCCCACAGCCCTTTGGTAGCCTCACTGAACCCTGGGGAACGGTCCTGTCTCTCCTCTTCTCCCCTCTGGTGTCATGGTCACCTGGGTGTTCTGGCTTCTGTCCTTCATGGTGCTGGCTCCTGGGAAATGGTCATAGAAAGCAGAGGTCCAGCTTTTCCTCAGAGGCCTCAGTGAGGGCAGACAAAATCACAGGACTGCATATGGACGGGGGACCGTTGACAGATGTGGGACTATAGAGAGATAGAGGACCATAGACAGATGTGGGATCGTGGACACACAGGGGACCATGGACAGACAGGAGACCATGGACAGACAGGGGACCATGGACAGACAGGGGATCGTGGACAGACTTGGGACCGTGGACAGATGTGGGACCGTGGACAGATGTGGGGCTGTGGACAGATGTGGGACTGTGGACAGACATGGAACTGTGGACAGACGTGGCCTGGTGTGGGCTTGATGAAAAGAAATAGTACCAGTGAACACTGGTGGCTTCACCCACAGCCTTCTGTTCATAGACGCCCAGGGGTACAGCCGCGGCCTCAGGGTCCCTCTGGAAAGGTGGGGGGCCCAGTACAGGTTGACGGAAGACACCATTCTGGATGGTGTTTCTCCCGCTGCTGGGACGCAACTTCTCCCTGAGGAGAAAAAGCTCCTTCCTCAGGGTCCGTCATGTTTATTGTCCCAGCTATTTACAATGGAGCGGGTCCTGTGAGAAACAGCTGTACTGCTTTCATTTATAAAATAAATGTCTGATCACTGCCATTGTTACAAAGTCACACATTCGGAGACTGTAAGAAAAAGGTAGAAAAGAGTCCGTGGAAATCTCACCAGGGCTTGCTGTCTTTTCAGTCTTTGCGCCAAATGCACAGAAATATAATTGTTTAAAGCCCGGGATTCTAGTGTTAACACTGTTCTATTCATTAGCATTTGCACTTGTCCGTAGAAGTTACCTTGCATTATTTCCCACATTGATAAATATAGATACAGCTCATACATAGATTTGTACGATAGATAAAACATATATAATTTCTACACCATATAAATATATATGTTTGCACACACGACACACCTCATATATATATGCAAAAAGACGCACATATATTTCCATCTGCTTTAAGGGCCACATTAAATTATGGATGTACGCTGGTTTATTTAACCAACTCCATTTGGATAGACACTTGGCCTGGTTTTATTTATTTAGAATAAAAACTAATGCCACAATGAGCATCTTTGTATGCTCGTGTGAGAGCTCTGTAGACAGATTTCTGGAGGTGCCATTACTGGGTCAAAACTATGCATAAATTAAGGTTTGATGGACAGTGTGGGGCTGGGTTTCCATCAGTAATGCAGGAGCATGGGGGGGGCTCTGCTCTGTGGGCGTCTGTGGACACCCATCATTGTCATACAGCCGCTCAAGGAGGCAGCAGATGCCCGCTTGTGACCTCGGATTCAGTTTTAAAATTATTAGTAAGATGAAAATCTTTTCAGATGCTGATTGACTGTATTTTATGCTTAAAAGAAGTGAAGTTTTGCTACCTTGCAAAAATTAATTTCAAAGAGATTAAGAGATTTACATGTTTTAAAAACACATAAAAACAATGTTATGTGATGTAAGGGTAGGGAGGGAAAGTCTTTCCTTAGCAGAACAAGGCCAGAAAGCTATTTTAAAACACAAATTTGGATGCATTTTTAAAATTCAGTGAGATGACAGACCTAAAGACGTTGAAAGAGAGACAATGAACTAGAGAATTTGTTCTAAAACACAAACCAATATAACATGACATGTCTAGAAGGAAAATGTCAGAAATGCACTAGAATATGTGGGTGAGAAGGCTCAGCGTGCCTCCCGTGAAGGAAACCGCGCCCGGTCCGCTCCTCGTTCCTCAGGCCACTCTGGGATGGCCGGCACCGGGGGGTCCACGGGGAGCGCAACAGGTGCTAAGGGCAGGCCCGGGGATGTTGCCAGGAGGCGGAGAACACCCTGCACTCCGGCCACCCAGGTTGGCTGCCCAGCAGGGGCAGGACAGATGGCTCCAGGAAGAAGGAAACAGCGCGTCTCCCTGTGCATCCCTTCCTCCGGGGCAGAAGGCCGGTCAGCTCCGGGGGAGCACTTGTGAACCAGGAAAGTGAGACAATGGAGCCAGACCCGTGCCAGAGAAGCATCAGGGGGCCCGGGGCATTTGCATCATGACAACATGGACCACGAGGGTGGGGTTCATTCCCTGGGTGAGGCACACCAGGCAGGCACCGTGTGAGAGGGAGGGCGCCCTCAGCTCTAAGCAGAAAGGCCGCTGGGAATGGACAAGGAAGTGCCAGCCTAGCTCAGGGCTGGCAGGGAGACTGAGGCAGGGATGCTGGGAACCTTCATCAGCCCCACTGCCTGGGCCCTTCCCTTTCCCCGCATGCACGTAGGCCTCTCGGGGCTGGTGGGGTGGCCGAGGGACAGATGTGGCCGTGAGGCATGGCTGCCAGACACGGTGTGGCTCACATGACCATGGATGACTAGGAGGGAGGCAGGCAAGGTGGAAGCGGGCCCTTAGGTGCCTAAGTGCACCCTTGATGACAGATCTACCCGTCCAGGACCTATGAGGAGACATTTTATTACACTGAAGGCATAAAGGGAAAAAAAAGTGATATTTCTAACAGATGTCCAGAAGACATTTGAGGCTATTTGATAATTGTATTAATAACCAACAGCAGTGTGACAAACTGCCTCCCAAATTTAGCATCTGGAAACTACGACTGCATTAGCTTGCCGTCTCTGTGGCCAGGAGTCTGGGCGTGGCTGGGTGGGTGCCTCTGCCACCTGGCTCTCGGGGCACCCTCCCACATGAAGGCCAGGGGGAGGGTCCATGTCCCAGCTCACTCATGTGTTCTTTGTGGCCTCAAGGGCTGTTGGTCTGATGCTCTCCGCTCCCCGTCTCCACCATGTGGGCCTTTCCCTGGGTCCCGCATGGCAGCCAGCTTCTCTCAGGACGAGGGCTCTGGAGACAGGGTGCCCAGGAGTGCAGCTGCTGTCTCCGACCTGGTAGGGTCCCCATCACCTCCACTGCCTTCCCTGAGCTAACCCAGGGGCTGGAGGGGCTTCAGAGGGAGTGTGGGCATGCAGGCGAGCCCTCCAGCATGCTTGAGGAGGCAAAACTTCTGTGAGAGGCAGGAAATGAAGACACCTTCCCCAGGAGAGTACGGACCCCAAATCCAGCAGCAAGCCCGTACCAATTGGCAGGGCCCAGAATGGATTATGACAGGAGTGAAGACCAGGTTTGGGGAAACAGATGGAACTTACTGGAATGAGTTATCATCATGTAAGCTCACTGCTGAGACAGACAGGGTGGGGAGGGCCTCCCCATAGGGCGACCACCCCACCCTGGGGGCACCTGGCCTCTCCTGGGGTCCCCTGCTGTCCAGGTCAGGGTCTTCTAGTTACACTAGCATAAAGCCAGAGCCTACCATGGCTCTCAGAGCCGCAAGCATCCCTGGAACATGGGCCAGGGCTGGCCACAGACTTTGACCAGGAAAACCCACGTGGCCTGGGACAGGGATTTGGCCTCCGGGATGGGGAGTGCGTGTGCTCTGGCCCTTCTTGCTTACACAGTAGCAAGAGCGCTGGGGGCTGTTATCCTGGGGAGGGACCACTCTGCATCCACCTTCATGGTCACTGTGGCCTGTGTGGGGCTTGCTTCAGTGGAGGGGGCGTGGCCTGAAGACTGCATGGGCACATGGCTGGGCACTCCCGGCTCCGCATATGCTCCAGTAAGTGCATGGGGAAGTGGGAGCTTCCCTCTTCCACCGGATATTTTTAAAGCAGAAAATCAGGGGGGATGTGAACAACCTCCAAAATTTAACAAATTAATACCCACACGAATGTCTAGCCCACAGAGAAATTCACTTCACAACCCCTAAATTGTAACTGTCACACTCAGTGAGTTTCCAGAGGCGAGACGCTGAGTGAGAACCCTGTTTCCTGCAGTAGCAATTCCGTCTTAACTCAGTCTGCGCCACACTGAGTCCCTCCAACTACAACTCTCCGGCAGAAAGAATTGTGACAAATGCATTCTCCCTTCTTATTTTATTTATTTATTTATTTATTTATTTAAAAGATTTTATTTATTTATTTGACAGACAGAAATCACAAGTAGGCAGAGAGGCAGGCAGAGAGAGAGAGGAGGAATCAGGATCCCCACTCAGCAAAGAGCCTGATGCCAGACTCAATCCTAGGACCCTGGGATCACGACCCGAGCCGAAGGCAGAGGCCTAGCCCTCTGAGCCACCCAGGCGCCCCTCCCTTCTTATTTTAATCAGAGTTCATGATTTTCAAGGGCCCATGCTGCTGGAAGGGTTGTTTGCTCAGGCAGAGGCAGAAGGAGATGAGGTGCTCCAAGCCCTCCCGGAATTTCAGTAAAGAAGGGTCAGGCTGTTGCTAATAAGACGGAACCATTCTTCAGCGTAAAACATTAATAAGAAGTCCAAGCCTCGGAGGAGAGATCTGCCATGCATTTATTAGCAGAGAACATATAAAGAGCAAGTCAGCAGCAAATAGCCAGACAACCCAGTGGGGAAATTGGCAAAAATCCTTGCGTAAATGTTTCACATCATGACCAATGACGGGAGCATCACAAGAGTGTGCCCTGTCCCTTGATACCACAGTAGGTGCTGCCGGCTGGGCTCGGGTCTCCTTCATCGATTCTGGCTGCTGTCCACAGCTGCCCCTTCCCCAGAGATCTTCCCTAGGCCAAACAGAAGCCCCCTGGTCCCTGAGGGCCAAACGAGGTCAGTGACTAGTGGAGCTCTAGCAGGTCAGCCCTGCCTCCGGCCAGCACCAGCTCTGGGTCAATGGAGCCACTGGGACTCGGGAGCTCCTGTGGGACGGGGGCTGACTAGCTCAGTCCAGGTCTCCCCCTGCCTGCTGATTCCCTCCCTCCCCGCCTCCTGAGAACCCCAAGAACCCACCTGGAGCTCTGCTCCCAGAACACCTGCCCTGGCAGAAATGAGGTTTCTTGGTGTAACGGGTTCGGTCTCTCGCTGCATTGGGTCCCGCTGACCTCACTCAATGGCACTGCTGCCAAGCTGAAGGCTGCATCATTACAACATGCTGTAATGTCTGCCTGGACTGGCCACTCCTTATGACACTTCCTTTTCCAAATGTGTCTTGGGTGGCTGGGGGACTCAGTCTGTGAAGCTTCTGCCTTCAGCTCAGGTCAGGATCTCAGGGTCCTGGGATCGAACCCCATGTCGGGTTTCCTGCTCAGTGGGGAGCCTGCTTCTCCCTCTGCCTCTGCCCCTCCCTCCTGTTTGTGCATATGCACGTGCCCTCTCTCTCAAACAAATAAATAAGTAAAGTTTTTAACAATGAATGTAACTACTGCTTTACAACATTAATTATACACGAGCCTGGTTATGCTTTTCAACATTGCTTTGAAGTCCATCTGAAAGTTCGCAGGGACTATAGGAGAATTTTGTTTAAAATCAGTTAATTTAGGAAAGGACTGATCTTTGAATTCACTTTGTTGTTCCTGCCTGGAGCGGAATGAGTCCCTCCATATTTCTAAGACTTCATTAGTATCCCCACGTCGTCTGTCCTTTTTCATGACATGCCACTATTTCTCCAAATGGTGATTCCTAGGACCCCCATGGCCTGAGATACACAAACGTAGGTCAATCCAGCACTTGCCTGTGGCAGTCCAGCCAGGGAATGAGAAGGTTCCCAGCCACCAAGTCATATGACCATTCTGCAGAGGGCAGCGGGTGGGGCTGGGGGGCTGAGAGCTGGCCAGGGACCCTATCCAAATGGTGTTCCAGGTCCCTCTGGGAGGGGCACTCCTTGGAGGGTAGACAGGAGGGCTGACAAAGACTGAGACCCTTCCCACAGCCTCATCTACCCCCAGCAGAGGCTGCCTCTCACTCTAACCCCTGCAATCCCCACCCGGCTTCTTTCCAGCCTTGGTTGGGGGGGACCCCCAGAGCCCAATGGGCCAGGCCATCAGGCCACAACCTGTGTTGTGTGACTACACCCATGCCCTCTCCTTCTCCCTCACCCCACCCCACTACCCTCGCCCCACACATTCCCACTCCACCATGCATGGCATTCGACCCAAGGTTTCTCTGGTCTTCGGGATGTATAGGAATGACAGCTGGGCTGGGGCCAGGTTAGGTTTTATTCTGGTCCGTGCTCACACAGCCGGTCAGCAGGTCGGAGGGTCCCAGGGGATATGGATGCAAGGGGGACAGCGCCCATGGCTACCCGAGTGTCAATGGGGTTGATGGGCAGCGGGCTGTGTGGGCTGGGAACAGGGTGCTGGGTGCCTTCTGGCCCAGCTGAGTCAGCAGGCACCCCCTCAGGAACCCTGCCATCCAGGACAGGGTCTTGGAGTCCTTGCTGTGAGCCTGACTCTCCCCTGCCTGCCATAGGCCAGGTGCCTGGACACGGCCGCCATGCCCACACCTCATATAGGTCCCGGCTCCCTAGTCATACCACAGGGGCTATGGCTGCCTTCCCACCCTCTCAACTCTAGTCCTCCCAGAAACAGACCCCAGACCCAGGGATGACTCTGAGCTAGAGGCCAATCAGTCTGGGCCTGTAGCTGGGGCGGGGGGACTGGGTGGGGAAGGATGAGAAGCTGAGCAAGGGCATGACTCTGGGTGAACCCCACCCGGCCTGGTCCCTGGGTTATATCCCCGGTTGCCATCACACCTAGACTCCTGCCCCAGGCTGTCGTCCCTGGGGTGTGAACCCTGCACTAGGGCCTCCAGGGCCTTCTGTGAGGCAGAGACACAGCCCGGGCTGCTAGAGGCCAAAGGATCCAGAGCTGGGGGAGGGGCATGCAGGTCAGGGGCTGGGGTGTGGGGGTTGGGGTCCTTGGCACCCTGCCCCATCCTGGGAGCTGGGGGAGGGGCACACAAGCCCAGGTTTGGGGAGTTTGGGGGTCCCTGGCATCCTGCCCCATCCCAGGAGCTGGAGGAGGGGCACACAGGCCCAGGTTCAGGCGGGTGGGGCTCCCTGGCACTCTGCCCCATCTTGGGAGCCGGGGAGGGGCACAGAGACCAAGGTTTCGGGGGGGCTGGGGCTCCCTGGCACCCTGCCCCATCCTGGAAGCTGGGAGAGGGGCACACAGGCCCAGGTTCCAAGAGGGGGGGTGGGGCTGCCTGGCACCCTGCCCCATCCTGGGAGCTGGGGGAGGGGCACACAGGCCCAAGTTCAGGGGGGTTGGGGCTCCCTGGCATTCTGCCTCATCCCAGAAGCTGGGGGAGGGCTGCACAGGCCCAGGTTCGGGGGGGTGGGGCTCCCTGGCACCCTGCCCCATCCTGGGAGCTGGGGGAGGGGCACACAGGCCCAGGTTCCAGGCGGGGGCGGGGGTTGCTCCCTGGCTCGAAGTCACAAAATCTACTTGTCTACTCAACATCAATTGCCCCCAAAATGAGCAGCTAAAACAATAATCTCTTAGTGTCTGTGTCTCTGTGGGTCAGGAGTCTGGGCTCCAGCTCGAGGTCTGGCCTGAAGGCTTGAGAGGGAGAGCACCCCTCCACGCTCAGTCATGCAGTCCTTGGGTCCTTGGCAGGACTCGGTTCCTGGTCACTTTGGTCGGAGCCCCTCCACAGGTGGCTCACAGCACAACAGGCACTTTCAGGGGAGCTAAAAAGGGTGAGTGAGACAGCAGCTGGGGTCCTGCACACTTAACCCCAGAAGGGCATCCCACTGGTGTGTTGTCTTCTGCTTAAGAAGCAGCTCTGACCCTCATCGCTCATGGGGAGGGGTCCCCCAGGCTGTGAAGGTAGGAGTCACTGGGCCGTCCTTAAACTGCCATTGGAGCAGTGGTGCCCCCCACTCAGTGGAATGGACCTCAGGGCCCTGGGTGCCCATGAGGGGCCGAGGGAGCCAGATAGATGATCAAGGCCCTGCACTCGTCAGCACTGAGGCTCTCACCAAGGAGCGCCCCTCCCATCTGTCACCATGGTCACCTGCTGCCAGGGAAAGGCAGTTGGACTGGACCAGAGGCTTTGGAGAAATTCTAACCAAGAGATTTGCAGGACTAACACTCCTCATTACAGCGGGGCAGAGGTGTGAAGATTTTCAATTTTCTTTTTAATCAGTTCAGCGCCTACTGGGGAAACCCTGCTGGGTCATCTTGAAGAGCACTTGACAAGTCCAAGGTCCTGGAGAGATGTAATTAAACCTGTAAAAACACAGCGGGGACACACAGATGACAGGGAACACCGCCGCCAGCCACCAGCCCACGTGTAGCTCACTCCCCACTCAGACATGATCTGACAGGAGTCCTGAGCCTCTGCACTCTACTCCCGCGGCTCCTGTGGTGGGCCCAACGCCCATTCCCTCCTGTCGGCCCCCTCCCTCCCCAACCCCCTGTCCCAGCTAATCAGATGTCCCTCCATTCGAGGTCCAAGACCCATACCCGCGGCCTGCTCGTGCCTCTGCTTCCCTTCGGCAGACTCTTGGTTTAGAAACTGTGTCCACCCAATCTGATCTCTTCGGCAGCCCCAGCGCCCAGCGCCTGGGGCTGGCACTTGCCAACTGAGGCAGAGTTTGGGTTTGGGATGTACCAGAACGCAGGGGGAGGGAGATGCGTCCAGTTGCCCAGGGCAGAAGCAGCCCATAGTGAGCAGAATCCAGCAGCGAGGGACAGTGGAGGTCAGGTGCCCAGCTGCCAGATGTGGCCAGGAAGCACACTGGAAAGGTTGGCCTGGCAGGAGGGTGCGGGGTCGGGGCCAGGTCATGGTGGAGGAGGACTGGGACACAGGGAATGACAGAAGGACAGGATGGAGTAGCTGTGGGTCCTCAGGTGTGTGATATCCCTGAGGAATGAGGAACAGAAATGGATCACTCCTTCCAGCATTTTCTGAGAGCCTGTGGCCTCCCAGCCGGCAGCAGTGGCCTGAGACTTGGCAGGGTAGGACGGTGGGCCGGGCGGGTCACATTCCAGGAGGCGGTGCCCTTGGCCAGCCACGAGTGGGAGAAATGCGTTTGCTCCCCTGCCATAGCCTATCGGGCCTCGTGTTCCTGATCGGCCTCCTCGGGGCCTTGGGCCAGCCACCCAGAGTCACCACAAACCAGAGGTCCCAAGTGTGTGCTGGAACTGTAGACCCAACTGCTTGTCTACACCACACCTAAAAATCTGTTTAAATTAGCCCACTGTTAAAAACACAGTTTCCAGGGAATTCCCAGAAACTGGAAAAAACAGTCTCAACTTCATAGGGTACGACTCCTGCTCCTGAGGTCACTCAGGTGAGACTGTGCCCAGAGTTGGCCCAGATCTGGCACTCCTTCCGGAAATGCCCCAGCAGACCCTTCTCTCCCGGTGTCCTCCTCTGCCAGAGCCTCCCCCAAGGAGGACTTGAGACTCACTCTCACATGGTGAGAGCACCTCAGGGCTTGGATGGGGACCCACTTACAGTAGAGCCCAGGGTGCTGTGTGGTAGCAGAAATGCCCAGTGTACACGTGTGTGTGCGTGTGCACATGCACTTTCCACGAGACCTCCTGAGCATTTCAATGTGAGTCTCCCAAACTCTTTGGCATCGAGAAGAGCTACTGGATGGGCCAGGAAACTGAGACTCAGGGAGGCAGGATGGTGCTAGGTACGCAGAGCTACCCTGAGGAGCCAGTGAGGTTGGGGGAGCCACCACATACTTCCCTTGTGCTTCGCAGCATCCCCCTGAGGAGCTCTGTGGGGAACAGAGAAGACAAAGGCCAAGCCCTGCCTGCCCCCAGGAGTGACCATCCCTGTGTGGCGGTCCATTCTGCTCAGGCTCAGGTGGACCCATGGCTCTCCTCAACGCACATGGCCGCCCAGACTCCCTCCCACAGGCGGCTTCCTCGGGGAAAGTGGCTCTCTGCCACAGCCACCTCTCTCCCCTCAAGGGTCCTCCAGAGGAAAGGGGACATCTCTGTGGATATTTACTCAGCATGACCTCAGGGGCTGAAAACACTCCTGAGAGCAGGGCCACTTGTGAACATCAGCAGGATGAGGAAGACCAGCCCAGACCGGGACTGGCCCCTGCCTTTTCTCACAGTTGTGTGTTGGGGAGAGCAGGGGATGTTGGTGCCTGTGGTGTCCAGCCTCCATGGGTGACTCTGGGTGAACTCTGGAAGGCCACGGATTCATGCCTCTTTATGTGACTGGGGGGGGGTCAGTCATGGGGCTGAAGGGGCCCAGGGGTCACCTCTCTGGGACCAGTGGGGAGCGTGTGCTTTGCTGGGTGTGAACATCTAAGAAAAGGGCTAGAGTGGGTCCCTCCATCCCTAGACATCCCTTCCTCCCATGGGCAGTGGCCCCCTCCCTCATCCTCCATGACCAGCCTATGAGCTCCTGTGGGCCCTCCTGGCGACTTGTCCAGATGTCCCAGACACAGATAGCTCATGGGGAAGGGCATTGAGCACAGGCTTCACAGAAGGATATGGGAACCATGTTGAGGGGTGAGGGAGGAGGGAGAGGCGGAGAGTGGGTGAGAATCACTGAGCCCCGCAGGACACAGGACAGGAGACGGGCTGTCAGTGGTGTCCTATAGAAGCCCATTCCCCTGGAATGTCTCTCCCCCTGAGTGGTAGGAGGAGGACTGGGCTTCAGAGACAGATGCTGGTGGGGGAACGGTGCTGGGGGGAATGCTGGGCCAGGTCATGAGGGGAAGGTTTGGGCCTCCCCCTGCACAAGAGCCCGCCATTTGGGGACATGGGATCTGGGGACACTACAGAAAGGTGGAGACCAAACATGTGACCTCAGAGTCAAGAGAGGCTGGGGACATGGGCATGCTGAACACTGCTGGTGGAAGCAGAGTGGCATGGCTTTCTGGAAGAAACAGACACCAGGCCACAAGCAAATGTATGATCCTGTTCAATGCAGCATTGTTGTAAATAGGGGGAAAGTGAACGTGTCCAGTAGGCGTTTAATACTGCCCACTCTCAATATGAAAAAACCAGTAGAAAAAACCTGTAAGGACACAGCAGACGTGAACATCGCTAGCAGACAACTGGACCCAACATTCGGGGAACATGCCACCCAGAACAGCAGAATAGGCACTTCTTCAAGGGTACTTTTGAACCCAGACAGGCCATATTATGGACCGTAAAATGAGACTCAATAAACTTAAAAAGATTCGGGGAATCCAGAGCACATTCCCTAGCAAAAATGGATTTCTTGACATAGAAATCAAGAGCAGAAGGACATGGGGGAAAACTCATGCATATTTGGGAAGTAAGTGCCACACTTTCTCAATGACCCACGTTTCAGAGGGGCAGGCAACAGGAAGACAAGAAGACAAGAAATACAACGACCCAGGCCACAGGAAGACAAGAAAATAACTGAACTAAATGAAAATGGAAATAGAGCCCGTGAAGACTGCTAGGACCACCAGAGCCACGCTTCCCAGCGCCCACGCCTGTGTCAGAGAAAACCGATGGCCGCACACCAATGACCTTGGCTTCCACCTGGGACAACGCGAGCAAGAAGAGTGAACGAATTCAGTGTGAATGGAGAACGGGATGAGCCGAGATGGGAGTGAAAGCCAGAAGCATGGAAAACAGAAAAAAGCAGAGACAGCCTGTGAAACCAAAAGCTAGTTCTTACTAAAAGTGACACGTCTCTGGTCAGACAGGTCAGGAAAGGAGAGACGAGACACACAAGACTAGTATCAGGAATGAGGAGGTGACAGGACAGACTCTGCAGATAAAAAAGGATTTTAAGGGAATATTATGAACAACTTTATGCTAGTAAATCTGACACTTCAGATGAATAAATTTTTTTTGAAATGACCAAAGCTCACTCAAACAGAAATGTGTACCTTAATAACCATATATCCATCTAACAAATTGAATTTGTGGTTGAAAGCCTTTCCACCGACAAAACTCCAGGCCCAAATGGCTTCACTGATGTGAAAGGAAGAAATAATATTCCCTACACAAACTCCTCCAGAAACTTGGAGAGGAAACACTTCCCTGCTTGTCGGTGAAGCCATTATCTTGCCTCCAACAGGAAAGACATTACAAGAAGACTACAGACCAGTACCTCCCATGAATGAAGCCATCACTACCCTTCACTGAATTTCAGCCAATTTATAAAATGTGTGTGTGTGTGTGTGTGTGTGTGTGTCTGTGTAGGTATTAGCCATGGCTCAGTGTGGCTGACCCCAGGCATCTGTGAAAAACCCACTGCTAACATTTCTTGATAGTGAAAACCAGAAATCTTGGCCTGTAGGATCAGAAACAAGGCAAGGACACCTACTCTTACCCCTTCTAGTCAACATGCTACTGGAAGGTCTGGTCAGTAAAATAAATCACAGAAGAGAAAGTAAAGGGATCTAGACTGGAAAGGGAGTTAAACTGTCTTTAGATAGCCTGATCACCTCTGTAGAAAAACCCAACAAGAGTCCACAAAAATCTCACTAGAGCTAATACCAGAGTCTGGCAAAGTTGCAGGGTATAAGATCAATGTGTCAAAACAAATGCTATCTTTCTATCCTGGAAACACACAATTGCAAGTTGAAATTTAAAGAACACTTTTTTTTTTTTTTTTTTAAATATGGAACGCTTCACGAATTTGCGTGTCATCCTTGCGCAGGGGCCATGCTAATCTTCTCTGTATCGTTCCAATTTTAGTATATGTGCTGCCGAAGCGAGCACTAAAGAACACTTTTTATAGTAGTATCAAACATATGAAATATTTAGGACAGATTTGACCATGTGCAAAACCCACAAAACATCACCAAGAAAAAGTAAGAAACTAAAAATTGGATTGATGTTCCAAGTTCATGGCCCGAATCAGTGTGGTGAAGGTCTCAACATCCCTCATTTTAATGTATGTTGTAAATGTAATCGCAATCAGAAATCCCAGAGTATCTTTTGCAGCAAACAGGACACGTTGATTCTGAAAATCCTTTTGGAAATGTAAGGGAAGTAGAAGAGCCAAAACAACTTTAAAAAGAAGAGGCACCTGGGTAACTCAGTAGGTTGAGCACGTGACTCTTGATCTGGGCTCAGTCATGGGATCAAGCCCCAGGAGGTGTTCCTTACTCAGTGAGGAGTCTGCTTGAGATTCTCTCTCTCGCTCTGCCCCTTTTCCCACCTGCTCACTCATGTTCTCTCTCTCTCTCTCAAATAAATAAAATCTTAAGGAATTGCTTAACCAAAAAAAAAAAAAAAAAAAAAAAAAAAAGAGAGAGAGAGAGAAAGAGAGAGTCAGAGGATTAACACTATGTGGTTTCAAGACTTACTATAAAGCTACAGTAACCAAGACAGTACATGATCAGTGGGGAGATAGAGCTAGATCATCGAAACAGAACAGAATCCAGAGAGAACCCCCCACACAGGAAGCCAACTTTCTACAAAATGCAAAGGTAATTCATTGGTGAAAGCAAAGTTTTCAAAAATGATCCTGGAACAACTGGATATCCATTTGGGGAAAAAACCCAAACCATTCTATACTAGGCTGGGAGGGTTGGGAGGGAAGGGATACAGAGTCATGAGGGGCACAAGGAAGGTTTCTGGTGATGGATATGTTCATATTTGATTATGGTGATGATGTTATCAATTACACATGTGTCAAAAGTTACCAAGCTATACTCTCTAAATATGTGCAGCTTATCATAGGTAAAGGTAAAAAATTGCCTATAAGACCCTATGTGCTCTATCCTCCATTCACCCTATGACCTTAATTCTGAAAACTCTGTCCCTTGCTAAGTCCACCTCAAGCACGGAGGACTCTTTACTGCTTATTGGCCAAGCCCTCACTGCCCCTCACCTTTGCAAATGCTGTTCCCAGGCCCAGAATGCTTTTCCCCAGGGTCTGTCTGGCTTTCTCACTCACCAGCACAGGCTCCTTAGGTCTCAGCTCACATGTTAACAATTCAGAGGCTTTCCTTAACCACCAACTTAAAATCAAAGCTTTCCACCCCTCCCCCAGCATACGTACACACACACACACACACACACACACACACACACACTCACACTCACATGACTCCTGGCCCACTTTGCTCCTTCATTCCTGCCCATGGCACCTTCTAGGGTTATATTCATCATCTGTGGCCATCCTCCCACACACTCTTACATGTCACCTCCACAAGGGCAAGTGCTGTTGTCCCGCTTGTTCCCTGCTGCATTCCCAAATCCTGGACTCACCACTTTTTAGACATTCGATACACATGCTGTAAATGTTCCTCAGTCAAGATCTCTAATGATATATCCTTACATAGCATATATTGTGCTACTATTGCTCTGTTAGAAAAGGACGAGTTATATTTAATGTACCTTGCCCTCCCTGCAGCATGTATGAGGCTCAGGGATCCCTCCTGCTGCAGCAAGCCAGATGGTGCTGTCTCAGAGTACTCAGGACATCCTGCCAACACATCGGGATTGTCTCTACCTTGAGCTGTGCCCTAAGCTCAAGGTGTGGGGCCTCTTCCGGAAGGAGACCCTGCCCTTCATCCCATTCTCCCTCTGCCCTCCTGAGGAACTGATAGCTCAGAAATGGTGGAGGTGGGTGGCAAGTGGGAAGGGGATGATTTATCAATATTGCTGGCTCCACTGATTAAAAAAAAACAGGCAGAGAAGTGTAACGAATCAGAAAATTCTTCTGGCTTACTTTTGATTCATTTTGATTCAAACCATGTGCTCTCTCTCTCTGAACCTTAGGAAAAGCAAATAAAATCTGAAGAAGAAATTCCACAGGCAGGTAAAAAATCCACTTCCCTAATTTTAACTTGAACTTCGAGTTCAGTTAAGGCCAAAATAGAACCCAAACATGTATGTCTCTGCATAAGGAAAGATGTTCAAGATGGTAGTTAAGTAAGTTAAACAAGTTACAGAATGAATGAATGAATGAATGAATGAAGAGACGATTTCTGGTACATAGACAAAAGAACATATTAAATTATAAATTATACATAGACAAAAGAACATATTAAAAATTGTTCATTATAGTTAACCTTACAAATAAAGTTGCCAGTTACTTTACCAGTTATTCGAGAATAGCACAGAATTGCAACTCAGGTAAAGAAACCTACAGAAAAACCATAGGACAGAGCCCAGGAGGTTCACTTATAGTGGAAAAGAGGGTTGGGGCTGTTTGTCAACAGTCAACTGGGAACTGGAAGTATGGTGGCTTCTCAGTGGCTGAGCCTGATTGCCACGCATTGGCTGGACTGTCACTACTTCTCATTGGTTGAGCTGTGACAGTCTCTCATTGGCTGGGCTGTTGTCAGGGCAGAAGAAAACTCTGCTTTCTCCTGCTGGGATAATTAAGTAGTATCTCTGTGCAAGGTGGTCTGTCCCTGTGGGGTCTGCCCTTGTCACCCAGTGAGCATCCTGCTGGCCGCTGTAGGCTGTTCTCAGTGAGGTTTCCCTTCATTAACTTCCACACAGTTAACTAGACGAGGGTGGG
Source organism: Mustela lutreola (assembly GCF_030435805.1). NCBI lineage: Eukaryota > Metazoa > Chordata > Mammalia > Carnivora > Mustelidae > Mustela > Mustela lutreola. The sequence continues at coordinate 165,395,645 of NC_081292.1, forward strand.
ACTGCAGAGGACTTGTACTGTTTTATGTTGTAGACTTCTGTAAAGTCTGAATGTTTTTTGTCAAGGACATATTTATCATCACTGACTAATAACTGTATTTTGGGGGTGAGTGGGACACAAATGAAATGAAGGAAGGAAATAATTGCAGTTATTCCAGACCTTCTAAATATTCCAATTAGGTAACTATAAGAATAAATGAAGAACTAGAAGAGTCTGGGTTTTGTTTCTAAATCCTCTTTGTGATTTGAAGAATGCTTGGAACATAAGTATTGAAATCATCTCAATTTCCTCTAAAGCTCCCTTTTGGTATGCTCTCTCATCTTCTTGGTAAGTGTTAGTTTGCATTTGCCAGCCAGTGGACACACATGTGTGTTGAGGATAAGCTTGGGACCAGGAAAAACATTTCTTCCCTTTCCATTGGGAGTCCAGGAGAAAAGAATAACAGTGACAGGGACTCATCCAAGGGCAGCTCTCTGCTGCTGGAATGTTTTGTTTCATGGCAGTTGGGGAGCAGAGAGCAGAGGGCAGTAGACCACGGTGAGATGGGGAATTCCTGGAAGCCCTAAGCACTTCCATGGTGGGGATGATTGACATCTGACCATGGAAGCCTCACTTGTGTAAACATCCCAGAAGGGCTAGCCCGTTCCCCTGCCAGAGTCAGATTAGCTCATTTCCCTAAGGCTTGGGTGACCTTTTGTCACCAAGTCGTTTGAAGTGTGGGTACCGCTCCACATGACTCCTGCAAGAATGTGGCCAGTTCTGGACAATGGTGGGATGACCTGGGCCACGTTGGGCCAGCAGGACTCCATGGGCATGAGTGGGGGTGCGGACAGATGTGAACTCACACTTTTGAGATTCTGTAACTTTAGGAACATCGTGTTTCTGGCCCAATCCCATCGTCTGCCTATCTTTATATACGTGCTCAAAAAGAAAAAAGTTCAAAAACAATGATTGGCTCCTGCTGTTTTTAAAATGAAGTCAAAATTCTTCAACCCAGCACAGTCAAGTTTTTAGCCTTACCATTGCCCAGCAATATTCTGGCCCTCTCTGTGTCCTCCTGGCTGGTGTCAGAGCCCACCTGTCCCTTCCTGGCTGGAAATACCCCTTTACTCAAACTGCCTCCCTTACCGTGTGTCTCACACCTCAAGTGACCCCCAGTGAGTGACACTGTTGCATTGATCCCCACTCCTTGAGTGTGGCTGACAATGTGACTTGCTTCTACCAGTACGGGATGGCAAATATGGCTGGACGGTCACTTCTGTGACCGTGTGCTGGAAAACTCAGGTCCTGGCAGACTGGAGGGAGACATTCTCTTCCCGGCCTTGGAGAGGCGGCACCGTGAATTCTCCGGCCACAGGAAAAGAATCCTGCCAACAACCTGTATGAGTTGGAAAAACGGCCTTCCCTTCTGCGGGTAGGAACATAGCCCAGCTGACACCGGGGTCACAATCTGGTGAAACCCTGAACAGACAGCCCCGCTGAGCTGTGCCTGCACTGTGACCTACAGAAACAGGAAGATACCAAACCGGGCGGTTTTGAGCTGCTGTGTTTGTGGGAATTTGCTGGGTAGCTAGAAACTGACACCAGCCGCTGTCCACTCATCAGGCTGTTCGTGTTCAACCACCCAGAGGAGCGGGTGCTCTCTCACCAATATTGCCAGCACTTGGCATCCCGGGAACCCCCGCGATGCCATGAGCAATGCCAGATGACGTAAAGCAGTCTCTCTTATGGGAGGACTTATCGAAGGAAGGCTGTAATAGCTATTATTTAAGATGCAAAAAGAATGCCTAGGATCCAACATGGTGAGTGCTCACAAAATAGAAGAATGGCCTTGCTTCTCCTTTAATGGAAGCTTTCCATCAGAAAGGGCCTTGAGGAGTACCTGGGGGGCTCAGTCGGTTAAGCAGCTGCTCAGATCATGATCTCAGGGTCCTGGGATCAAGTCCCGCATCGGGCTCCCTGCTCAGTGGGGAGCCTGCTTCTCCCTTTCCCTCTGCTGCTCTCCCTGCTTGTGCTCTCTCTCTTTGACAAATAAACAAAATTTTTAAAAAAGAAAAGAGGCCTTGAATCTGAGTCAATGGCAATTGGACCCCTGCATGCCCGCCCAGGGCTCCATCAAGTCAACGCGGAGGGAAGGATTTGTGGAGGACACCTGTAGTGTCCTGTCTTGCTGGATAAAAAAGGGCCTCTGACCTCATGCGCTATAACTGAGAGCACTGTTTTCTTCTAATAATCCAAAGGAGGACAAATATTCGATCTGACATGGCATAATTAAAGGAACCACCACCAGACACCCAAGAGGCAACCAAAATGTAATATGATCAGAGTTCAGTCTTTAATCTTTCAGCCAAAACTCAGTGAATGAAAATACGTGAGAAACCGATTTGCCTTTTTCATGACTAAGCTCATTATATAAACAAACTTCCACATCGGCCCTGAAAACTAAATTCTCACTTCACTCGATAATGTTGACGGAATAAAGCAGCAAATTAAATCTCAACATAACAGTCAACCCTATAATCACATTTTTAACTTGCCACTTGAGACTGAAGGAAACTCAGTATTTGGTCTCTTCAGAAATTTTCTGTCAAAGTCCCCACATTTGTGCTCAAAGCCGAGAAGCCACCAGCCGAGCATGTACCCCGGACCCCATCAGAGGCGCTGCCCTAGGAGCGAAAGGAAGGGTCATGTGTCAGCCGCTGCCGGCTAGGACAGTCAGGTGTTTCGGTTTTGAGGCTCAGAGTCATGAACTGAGAAAAGTAAGAAATTATTCATTTTGGTGGAACTGGTTTTAAAAGCACCAACTCAAGAGGTTCTTGGGTGTCTCTGCCTTTTCAGCCCAGATCATGATCTCAGGATCATGGGATTGAGCCCTGCTTCGGGCTCCATGCTCAGCGTGGAGCCTGCTTGAGATTCTCTTCCTCTCCCTCTAGTGCTCCTCTCCCTCTTTCCCAAATAAATCAATAAATTTTAAAATAATTTTTTTAAAAAAGCACCTGCTCCAGGCACCACAGTTCTCCCTTTTGGCTCCCCCCAGTTGCAGCCGTCTGAAGTGACAGACGCCCGTGAAGCACCCCCAAGGCCATTAACAGGGATCCATCCCTTCCACAGATCCCCTGCCTCATGGATTTATGGGCATCTTCTGCCCACGGCGCTAGGGCAAGGAGACCAATGTCACCAAGATGACATTTGTCGACACTCAGGGCAGCTTGGAGATGGCTCTGTTCTCTGGGTTCTGCCTGTTAGTTGACCAGAGCCATAGGGGATGAGCTTCTGAACTAGAGCTCAGTGCAGAGACCATGCAGAAGGCCCCAGAATGGTGGAGCAGGAAGGGGTCAGCCCAGGGCTGCCTCTGGCCACACAGTTAGGACACAGCCCTCAGGAACTCAGCCCCTGATTTAGGGTTCAGGTCCGGGTTCACTTTTTCTGTAGCTATGGAGAAAACACTGTGTTTCCCCACCAGCCCTGGGCGCCTTTCACCCTGGCTCTGTGTGTCAGCACGTTTGCACACACCATCTCACGTCCCCCTTCCCTGTGCCTGCTGGGTGCCCTGCCTGGGGCCCTGCAGGAGCCGTGGGCTTGGAGGAAGGGGTTGGGTGAGGGGCGAGCCCCACATCCTCCCACATGTCACACTCAGCTGTCACATCTCCCGAGTCTTCTTCCACCTGGAGGAGTTCCTCCTCTGTCCTTGGCTTTGAAGACCCACTGTCCAGGCCCCGAGGCCAGTCACTTCAGAGCCCACCCTCCATGAGGGCTCACCTGATGTCCCCTCCAGGGTGCTGGATCCAGGCCCCACGAGGGGCAGATGGCTCCCAGGAGGGATCTGGCCTTCCTGCTGGAGCGCACATGTGGTTTTGCTCATTGTGGATGGTTTTCACGTGGATTGCTTGATTGAGTTGCTGTCACCAGGCTTCCAAGATGTAAAGATACTGTGTTACTATGTTACCATGTAACTGTTCAAATGTTTCGTGTAATTAGTACTTATTTTATGGAAGATTTTTCAAAACAGCGTGCATGTCCCCCTTCTCGTCAGGCCTGCCATGAACTCACTTATCTATGTTGGTGTAGACTTGGTGTTTCCTGCCTCACTCAAGAAGCCCTGACCCAGCGTGGCTCATTTTAATGTTAAGTGGCTGCAGATCTGGGGAGGGGGAAGCTAGGGGGGCTTCATGGAGGAGAAAGCTGAGTGGACTGTCAGAGGAGGCGCGGTCTTCCTGTCAGTGGAGGCGTGGAGGAGTGCGATGTGGTCACGGATCCCAGGGAGTGGCATGGTGCCAAGGAAGACCATGGCCACCCTGGGGTCTGCAGGGGTCCCAAGTGGCTAGAATTTAGGAGGCACGTGGGGGAGGTAGGAGAGGCAGGGGAAGAGCTGCAGGATGAGAATGTCTGGACATGATGAGCTCCTGAGAGTCAGGGAGGCAGGGAGCATCCCAGGAGAATGTGGATGCAGGAACCTCGTCACCAGCGCTCCCAGAGAGGAAGAGGCAGTGGAGTCTGGCAGCAGGGTGGAGCAGGGCGCCTTGGGCCAGGTTCCTCCACACGTCCTTGTGGGGGTTGCTCTGTTACTACAGAAAATGCCTGAGTCCAGAGCCCAAAATGCCTGAGCTCCGAGCCCCAGCAGGCACCTTGAGAATGCGGCCCATGTCAGGGAAGAATGTAGGCAGAAAAGTGCTCCAGAGAGAGCTACCTGCGGTGCACACATAGGAAGTCTCCAAGTGTGTGCTCAGGGAAGGGACTCAGCCCCTCGGTCAGTGGTGTCCGGGATCAGGACTGACTTACGGAGAAGCCCCCGGGGTCCCCACCATTAGCATCTGGCAGGAGCGAGGCCATCGCTCACACCCAGCCTGGCCCTGCCCTGGCCCCCAGCCCAGAGCCCCCATCACAGCTGCTCCTAATGTGGACCCCGATGCTAAAACAACACTCACCCCTTCCCACCCGAGCCCAGCTATCCCGCAGCCCGCACTGTCTCCCGGTGGTCTGTGCATTGAACCCACATCAACACCCACCCCCTCCTTCATTCCAGGCCCCTTCCAGAGCGGAGCCCTCCACACAGGGAAGCCTGGCGAGCGCTCTGCCCAGCCCACCACTGCTCACCTCTGAAAACTGCTCCCAGAGCTGTGGGGCTCCCCCTAGCATGCCCCTCAGGGTAGCCTCACCTCTCCTCCCCCTAGCTCTCTTGGGATCTTCCCCCAGCTGGCCCTGCTCTTCTCATCTTCCCCACCCTTCCCTACAGGCTGGCATGGCCCCACCCCCACACACCGGACTGCCCTGAGCTGACCCAGCACCTCCCCAGCCCAGGCAGCAGCCCTCCTCCCTGTGCCCCTGCCACCAAGGGTCAGGAGGACCTCAGCGCCTCCACTGTGCCCCATGGAGGCCAGCTGGGCCGTCCCATGATCACCTGCCTGGAGCAGATCTCAGGAGCAGGGGGCCTGCCTCTGTCTGCCTGCCTGTCTGCAGGGAGGGCACGAGACCCAGGCTGGGACCCCTGCAGGGGTGGGAACTTGGAAGAGCAGGCACCCTGAGCCACCCAGGGACAGCATCAACCCCAGGGAGGAACCTGCTTGGGAGACCTTTCTGTGGAAGAGCTACTGAGGATGCCTACGGCTCGTGAGCACCCCTGGGGCGGGAGGGGTGGGAAGGCAGCAGCCCAGCAGAGGGCTGACTCCCCAGCAGCGGTGGGTGCTCCCCTGTCGTCCTCTGGCAGGAAGAGCCAGCACCAGCTCTGGTGCCTCAGGCATCCTCCTCTCCAGATGGGTCCTGGATGTCCCTGAGACTGGGCTGTGCTGAGGCCATGGAATCCCAGCTATCAGGAGACCTCTTGCTGCCTCTGCATCTGAATTGGGCCTGGGCAGCAGCCGCCATGTAGCCAGGACGGGCCGTCAGTGGGCAGAACCTCTGCTCTTGACCCCCAGAACCCGAGACTGTGGGCTTACTTGCAAAGGCGACTTTGCAGATGGGATTAAGTTTCTGTGCATGAGAATGGAGGTTATCCCAGGTCATCTGGGAGGGTTGAAGGTCCTCACAAGGGTTTTGAACGTGGAAGGGGGCAGGCAGGCATAAGAGCCCACTGACTCAGCCACTCGTGTCGGCAGCCTGGCAGACACACCACAAAAAACATTTATGGGTCCCCCGGGCATCCTCTGATGGTCAGGCTGGCCAGAAAGCTAAGAGGAGCCCTGGCCCACAGCAGAGGATGGCTTGCATCTTCAGTGAGAAGGGCATCTGCCACCTCAGATGACTCTCCAGAGTCTCTCTGGCTTTCTGCCTGTCAAACCTTGCCTCTCTGCCTCTGCTCTCTCCCACTTTTGGTACCAGGCACCGGGAGATGCCGTCCTGTGACATAGCCGACTGCCCCTTTCGGTCACTGTCCCAGCTGAGCCAGCACAATGGTGGGAAGACTATCCCTTCTAACTCGTCCCCATCCTAGGACAACAACAAGGGCAGTTTATCTCTGCGTGGACGTGATCACAGACCCTCACTGACGACCCCCCCACACGGTCCCCAAGTGCCCACGGCCTGCCCACCGCACAGCCACAGGCAGCAGAGCCAAGGCAATGGGCTTAACTTGTTGGTGGTGAAATATCACGGTTTATTTTGTTTTGTGCAAAATTCAACAGAACCGCGTGACTATATGAGCACAGCCCCAAAGCCCCCAGAATTCTGAAGAGGTCGAGGGGTCGGCCTTTCAGGGAAGCTGCTGGGGAGCCAATCATACAAATTGAAGCCGTGGGCGCACAGTGTGGCTGACATGTCCGGCTTCCCCGCATAGAGCACTGGGTCCTGGACACAGCCTGGCTGTTCATCAACATGACTGTAGGACACATGGCTTTGGGGGTCCCACAGAGGACAAGTCTCACTGCCCATGAGTTTTCCCCCGGGGACGTGGGACAATATCTGGGACATTTTGGGTTGCTCAGGGGATGGAGGCCAGAGTGGGTCCCCACCCCTGGCGGTGCACAGGACGGCCCCACCTGGAGAGTGAGTGCACCGCACGTCCACGGCACCCAGACTGGGGAGCTCCATGCCCCAGGATGCTCAGCTGCTGGGGAGAAAGTGTGACTCTAACATGCAGAGACCCACAGATGCCTGGATGCCGCTGTGTGTGAACCTGTGTGGTCGGAGTCTGTCTCTGTAACACAGCAGACATTAACAGCGCCCAGCTGCGGGGCAGGGACTCTTACACCAGGCCGTTAACACGCAACATTCGCTTGGGGAAAGGAAATGGAGGGTAGGGGGTGGGGTGTCGTCTTTGTTCCTTTTTCTCACTTTAAAAATATTTCTTTATTCGCAACGTGTACCCATTATTCGGCTTGCTTGTGCAGTGAGAGGCGGACATCCGCCTGGAGGCAAAGCAGGAGGGGAGGCCCTGTTTTCAAGGTCACGGCCATCCAAGGAGACAGGTTTAGCGTGTGTTTCAAAGGCATCTCCAGCCCTTTAATTCCGAGATGCTTGTTCTTGCTCTTGCCCGGCAGGAGCCCCCCAGCTCCCCACATCCCAGCCTCACAATACCTGCTTCTGGGATGAGTCAACGAATCTAGGACAACGAGCTAGAAGTGAAACAGGGACCTGCTCTTTTATCAACCTATTTCCACCAACATCAGGGACCAGAGAACCAAAAAGACAGAGGGAGGAGGCCAGGTGGGCGGCCCGCCAGGGGGAGCAGGATGGCCGCTGCCCAGCTCCCAGCAGAGCCCCTCAAAGGCGAGAGAGCCTGAGGAGCCCCCGATGGCGGCGGGATGGGGCCACGCTGCCCAGACGCCTCAGCCAGGCTGAGAAACACGCTGAGCCCCGGTTCCCATAAATCCGGCTTTTATGTGGCAATGAATAGGGGTAAACAATGGATCTATTTCAGGCCGCAGGGAAACCAGCTCAGCCTGGGTCCCTCTCCTGCAATTAGGAGCCTCAACATGGCGGGTCTCTGGATCCCCTGCCGACCCGTGAGCCTCACAAAGACAACCCCCTGCCTGGGTTTGGGGGAGGAGATCCCGCCATCCCTGGGGCCTGTTGCTGCCAGGACCTCCCCCGCCAGCTACGGGAGAACATGCACTGGGCAGCCCCAGAGGCCAGCAGGACCCGGCTGGTGGTCACTGCCCCATCACCCCATCTTGGGGAGCACAGAGTCAGCCCTTGGCCTTGGGGGGGCTCTCCCTACTTCTCCCAGAACGGGAGCCCCTCCACTTGCCCCTTCACCCATGGTGGCCAGCGTCTGCTCGAGTTCTCCTGCTGAAGCAAAACCCCAGGAGGATAGCTTGGAAGTCACATCCACGTTCATCAGTCACTATCACTGCATAACTCTGCCTGTGGACACCGGGCACACACCCACCCCCAAGGGTGGACATCGTACATGTGCTGGAGGCAGCCAGACCAAGCGAGTCAGCCACTCGTACACAATCGTCCCCATGCCACGGTCTGAGGTGGCATGGGATCCACCCCCACCCCCTGTCCTTTGTCCCCCAGATGAGTGTCCCTGTAAAGTGCATATTCTCCAGACTCTCATTTTCCCGCCCCCTGCCCGGCCCAGGAGAGGGCTTCGGAGGGGACCCTAGATTCACACTGTCCTTCCTCAGCAACAGGCCAGACGGGCTCCCTCACATCATGCCCCGGGCCCCACCTGTGGAGAGAAATGCTGCCGGTCTCTCCCTCCCCTGCTCCTAGCCTTACCACTTGGGAGCGGTCGTGTTCACCTCTACTAGCTGTTCTGCTCTTCACCCTACACACTTCTAAAGAATCTGTTTATACCTCGTGATGATTAATTCTGTGTGTCACCTGGGCCAGCCCACGGTACTCAGTTGTTGGCTCAAATACAAGCCTAGATGTTACCGTGAAGGAATTTTTTAAATGAAAGCAGAGGCCTTCCAGAATGTGGGTGGGCCTCACCCAATCAGCTGAAGGACTGAGGACAAACAACTGAGAGAGACGAAATCTTGCCTCCTTATGGCCTTTGGATGCAAGCGGACCCATCACCTCTCCCCAGGCTCTCCAGCCTGCCCTTCAGATCTCAGACTTGCAATTGCCTTAACCACCTCCTTAAAATAAACCTTTCTCCCTTTCTCTCTGTAATCACATCCTGTTGATTCTGTTTGTCTAGTACACAGCCTTGCTGTGGGCAGCCTCTGAAATGGTTCCCAGTGATGCCCAAGTCTTGGTGGACATGTCCTTGAGACGTTCCCTCCCCTTAAATGTGGGAGGGACCCAGTGATGGATTCTAATAGAGACAGTATGGCAGACGTAATGGGGTGCCCTTCCAAGATTGGGTTACAGAAAGACCTCTCTGTTTGCTCGCCCTCTCTTGGGCTCTTTCTGGAGTCAGAGCCTTTCCTCTGAGGGAATGCAGCTGTTGCAGTGTGAGCTACTGTATGGAGAGGCTCCTGTGACAAGGACCAGAGGGAAGCCTCTAGCCAACAGCCATTAGTGTATGAGTCCTGGCAACAGTTTGGTGAGGGAGGTGGGTCCTTCCCCGTGAGGCCTTCACGAGACCGCAGCCTCAGCGGACGCCCTGGGAGAGACCTGTAGTCAGAAGACACACTGTCCTGATTCCTAACCCACTCAGACGATGGGCTATTAAATATATTTCAGTTGAGGAGTTGTTGTTTTGGGCCATACACTTCGGGGTGACTCACTTCACTGGGATAGGAGACTAATCTGCCCTGTTCCTTTACATTTATTTAGACCTTCTCTGCCGAATATGCCGCCCCCACTGTTTTCCCTTCCTATTCTTCCAACGCGGCCATACAAAGTCTGAGTGAAATCAATGCCCAGGCCTCACAAGTTTACAGCTGTATAAAGCACATTTACTTCTGAGCTAAAGAGTGCAACCTGATGACATTACTATGTTCTCCATCCATTTTTCCCAGAGTTGGTCACTGCCTTGCTTTTATTTATTCACTTTTTTAAAGTTTAGTTTTCCATGTACTGATTTATAATTCAAATCTCAAATAGAATTTTTAAATGCCATCAATACGTTTCCAAATGTTCAAAAGTGTCAGATAATCTACTGTTTTCATTCTCCTTACCTTCTGACATCTCTCCCTGGGACCCTTGAGCTGTCCTCTGGAATCCTGGCTCCTAGACCTGCAGCCATCGCTCTAGGGCTTCCATTCACCCCTCCCTGGAGTGGTGCAACCTATGTTCCATATTTTGTGGTTTCTCTGTGCACCATGCCACCGAAACAGAGGCCTACCTGCTCCCCAAGAAAGAGAACATATTCCAGTCCTAATAGGTCTGAAAACCCATGTAATCTCCCGATAGATAGTTGGTTGATAGAGTTTTTAGGTGCAGTGTCCTGGTTCCCCTCCAGATGTGGTGGCGGGGGCTGGGGGGGCTTGCCATGTCTCCCAGCCATCCAGAGGTCAGATACCATTGGAATTCTCCTTCCTTTCATATGGTTTGCCTTTGCAGTTTGAAAACTCGTAGGCTTTCCTTTTGTCTCCAGTGTCCTGAAGTTTCCAAAGTTGTGCCTTCTTGTGGATCTTTCTCATCCACAGGACAGGGTGGGGAGGGAACTCTGTCTTCCTGGACGCTCCCTCTTCACTGCTGGAACTTTCCTTGGGTTATGGTTCTGTTGTTCATGTAGGACATTCTGAACTCACCTGCTAATGTTCTGCCTTCCCTCTGCTACTCTCCATGCTTTTGTCTTTATACTTCATTTTATCAGAGGTTTTCTCTACTCTATCCTCCTTCCTTTCTGCTGATTTTAAAATTTAGATGATTATATTCTGAATTGCCAGTAATATTGCTTGTTTTCAGAATGCTACTTTTGTTGTGATGCCCTCTTGTGTTTCAGAGACGCACTATCTTACCCAAGCCTGATAACATTCATGCATTAAGCCCCCTCCCCACTAAATTCAGGCCCACACCTTTAATTGTATTCATATCAATAATATTATTGATATCAATAATACCTAATGCCAGGGGCGTCCTAGATGTTATCCATCACTTAGCCCATTTCTCAGATGAGAAGAGGCATAGAGAAAGTGTGTGCCCTGCTTCGTCTCATAATCTGTCAGAAATTAGGCTAGACTCATAGGTAGTAGGATCCCTTCTGAGCCTGGATTCTGACAGCCAGAGACACTGAGCCCTTCACTCCTGCATATCCAGCTGGCAGGATGGATGGAGCTTCGTGGTTCTCCTGGCCACATTCCCTCTGAGCTGGTTCCCCTCTCGCTACCCACTCTCTACCTCTCCAGAACGTGGGTCCTTCTCGCCAGCCCAGAGGAATGCAGGGGCTGGCCTGCGGGCGCATGCATAGTCGGAAGTGGTAGTGACCCTTGTGTGGAGCACCCCCGAGTTGAGAAGGAGCCTCTGTGCCTCACTGCGCTGTCCATGCCTGGTGTTATCTGTCACTGGGGGAGAGGATGAGAGTTCAACAATGTGGCTCAGATGACAGGGAAACTAGTGTTTGTTGAGAGCATTCCATGGGCCAGGACCTGTGCCTTCGTTCCCCTTCCTGACCCAAGGACATCAGTGCCCGAGTGCTCATTTTTCCAGATGAGAATACTGAGGCCTGCGGACACCAAGTAACTTGTCCAGAGCCTCACAGCTATCAGCCAAGATGCTCCCCTTAAACACGTGTGATCTGAAACCAGCTCTGTCTCCTGGCTCCAGAGCTGGGAAGGAGCTGACTGGGGTTGGGTCAGGGGGTGCATGGCTGTGCCTTTGGGGAAGGTCCCAACCAAGGATCTCTTGGCTCTTCTTGGGTCTTAGAGAAACCCAAGAGCTTTTGAGGATGCAGGCCTGGGTGTCAGCTGCTGGGAGGAGCCTGCCTTTCATCAGTTGCCTGCTGGACCCAGGAGCTAGCCTGAGATTCCGCCGGGGATCCAGGCCTAGCCCAAGATCCTGAACTGGAAAAAAGCCGATGAGTGTCTTGCTGGGGGCCCATGATTGTCCTTGTGGAGCATCAGGAGAGCTGGGTTTGATGTCTTGGGTCTAAGTGGGCCATCCCTCCAAGAGTGGCAGAGGGATAGTGAGGCTCAGGACAGAGTTCTCACCCTCTGGGGCTTCTCTCTAGTTTCTGTTTCCTGGTTATGAAACAAGACCAGTGTGTGAGGGCCCTTAGAGCCTCATGGTAGGCCTGGGTGACATAGGACACCTGCCTCCCTCTGAGTTCCTGGATTCTGGGAGGCACGGACCCCAGCAGGCCCAGTGCATGCGCCCCTGACCTCACCTGCCAGTCCCTCCTTCCCCCTGGGGGAGTCCAGGGACCGTTGGATCAGGTTGCCATCAGCCCGGGGCTGAGAGGCCAGAAGATGCTGAGTCCCCCCCTGGGTTGCAGACACACAGACCCACCTGACTCAAGAAGGGTCTGTCCTCTGGGGTGTGTTTTCTTGATCAAAAGCAGAGGCACTAAAGCAGGGGAGACTCTGAGCACTAGGACTGTCCCATCCTGCCACCGAGGCGGAGTCACTCAGTGAGCTGCATGTCAGAAATGGGTGTGCCTTCCTCTATCACACCTGCAACCCCACATACTATCAGTCCTACTGTGATCCTGCTGTCACCCTGGCAGGAGTCACACCTTCCCCCCTGTCCAGCCTGGAGGTCAGAGCTCACGCTCCTCCTCCAGCCCCCCTGGGCCCCTTTCCTCCCCTGGACAATCCCCCAATCTGCCACCAGACCTCCACAGCCAACATGGCCATCAAGCTCCTGACAGCCCCCACAACCCCCCTCAGACCCCTACCGTTCCCACATCCTCCCAGGGTCCCACAGCCCGCATAGTCTCTGCTCAGACCCCCACACCCCCCACAGCCCCCCAGGGTCCTATAGCACCCCACAGTCCTCCCTAGACCCCCACAGTCTCCATATCCCCCTACGGTCTCCCACAGTCCCCACAGCCCCCCATAGTCCATATCCCCCCATGGTCCCCACAACACTCATAGCCCCCTACAGTCCCCCCTCATACCCCCCACAGTCCCCACATCCCCCCACAGCCCCCACAGTTCCCCCCAGTTCCCACAGGCACAACAGTCCTCACAGTGCCCCTCAGACCCCACGGCTCCCCACAGTCCCCCAGGACTAGAACAAATTCAGGCCCACTCCCACCAGGCCAAGAACCCAATTGCTATCCACCGTAAGCCCTTTCCTGTTGTACTTCTGGGGACACGAGGGAGGTGTTTGGGGTTCAAGGAAGTGGGTTTTACCTGCATCAAAATTAATTAGATTCTCAGTGAGAATTTCAGACTCAAATGGGCATTTGGGGTCCCCTAAAGGAGAGGTGCCCACGACGGAACCCACCCACATGTGCAAGGTGGTCTCCTCCCTGCCTTTACTCACTGCTCATGGAATGAGGTTCGGGACAGACGGGCTGGCGTCAGGCCCAGAACTGGAATCACACCGTTGGCATTCTCCCCCAAGTTTTCCACCCACTGGACTTCCACCCCCTGCCTGTGCCCTGCCCATGTCTGGACGGTGGCCCCGCATGCCCACTTGGCTCTGGCAGCCTCTGGCCATGAGAACCCAGGACGAGAGCTGGACCAACATTCCGGCAAGCCGCTGTCCTGCCCCCACAGCCAGTATCGAGTCCCTGGGTTGTTTCCCAAGGGCCATGAGGTCAAAGGCCCTTGGGGCTTCCTGGTGAGCAGACCCCTGGCCAGCATGCCCTTGAGCCCTGGCCGGGTGTCTGCCATAGCTCCCAGGAGTGTGTGCTGCCCAAGACGGCCAGACGGTTCTATGGGGGCAGCCCTGGGAAGACCCCCACCTATCTGGGGGTGAATTAGCAGTGCGAAGCTCATGCAGACCAGGCCTTCTGAACAAGACTCTGCAAAGGGCATGCACATGGGCTCACGGCTCACGGTGTGTGATGAAGGGAGGGAGGGGTCCACCCCTCCATGCGGGGGCCTGTCCCTGGGCCTCCACCGTCTGCTGTTGACTCCAGCAGGCCCCTAGCTTGGAAAGCCTCCGTTCCCTCCCCCATAAGGCGGACAGGATAGAACAGCTGGGAACTCAGCAGGAGCGAGGATTTTGGTGGGCGGTCCCTGGAGGGGCCTGGCGCAGAGCCTCCTCTCGGAAATGTATGCTGTGAAGACACCAGGCCTTTAGCAAGTGATGTGGGTCCATGGGTGGGGAGAGCACCCCCAGAGGTAGGAGTGAGTAGGCGTCTCCGTGTTTCATCACACCTCCCCGGCTCATTGGGTTCCCGCACACACACAGACAGCTGCTCTCAGGCTTCCTCACAGGTGCAGATCCCAGTGCAGCTCTGTGCCCTTTGGGGACACCTGTGATGGGAGGACTGGAGAGCTTATGGTCCTGGGGCAGCTCCAAGCCCCCTCCCTGCCCCACAGAGGCAACATCAGCCATGGGACAAGCTCCCAGGCCTCAGCTGTTCTGCAGAGCCCACCTCCTACACCCTCTATGCTTCTCAGAGACCCCAGGGCTGGACACCTGCCAGCCCAGCAGGCGCCACCCCCTGCAGTGGGAGGAGTTCACCCCCATGGACCACCCCCAGCCAACGAGACACAAAGCAATGGATAAACATTTCTTCTTCTGGTCTGAGGTCTCAGAAGAGCCCCGGGTGGGCACTGCCTGCCCATAACCGTGCCAGGGCAACCTGTCCCTGTTCCGACTTGCCCTTCTGCTCACAGCCCCACTCAGTCCTCCATCCTGGCTCCCGGGAACCGCTTCCACTCACGCACACACTAAGATGGCCCTGACGAAGTCTTGGGGTGTTGGGGTGTGACCCTTGCAAGCTCTCGGTACCCTGGAAGGAGGAGGATGAATGGGCAGCCCCTACACTCTGCATCTCCTGCTGTTTTCCTGGGTGGGACCATGAGCCTCTCTCTCCAGGTCTCTCATCTCCCATCCAGCCAGGACCATACCCATGACCTCGAGCAGGATTCTCACACCTCCTTGATGCTGAGGCCCTGGGCTGCCCTCTCAGGGAGTATTTCAGGGAGAAGGGCCCTAGTGCTAGGATCTTTGGGAGCCTAGGGGCACAGAGCATCTAGCGTGGGCATGCTGTGGGGTCCAGACAGCTATGACCGCTCATGTCTAATGCCCGTGTCTCTCTGCTCCAAGTCATAGGTCTTCGGGGCACGGGCCCCCATGTCCCCAACCCTGGCCCCAAGCCTGAGAGCTGGGGCCTCTGCCAGCAGTGGTCCGCCCCCATGTCTCTGGCAACCCCATCGCAGAGACTCTGGGTGTGCTGAGCCTGGAGCCCTACTGACTGGGGGAGTTCAGGGCTGCAGCCCACTGCCCGTCCGTGTCATGGCCAGAATCCTGCAGCTCCAGGAGGAAGCATCTTAGAAAAGACATGCTCCACCTCCAGGGCTGGGGTCCCTTCTAGCTGCCCCACCTCCACCCGCCCCAACGCCCAGAGCCAGATAGGGATGCACAGGCTCGCCAGACTTGGCCAATAAAAATACAGGTCACCCCATGAAATGAGAATGTCAACTAGTCAATGAATACTTTTTTAGTATGGGGTCACCCGCCCTAGAATAGGGGCTCCCACTACCCAGCTTCACACCGCCTCAGGGCCAGGGTTTCCTGGGCTCAGGAGAAGCCCTCTCACGGACCAAACTGGGGCCTGGTCAGGAGTTCTCACGAATCAGCTAAAGGAAAAGGTAAGTTTTTAAAAGAATCGAAGGATTTTAGCTTTCAGTTCTACAGGGAACTGTAGGACCTTGTGGGACCATCTATCCATCCTTCCTCCAAGGCGCCTTCAGGCAGACGAGGGCATTCCAGCGAGGATGGCGCCCCCTGGAGCCAGCTGCTGGACCTGCCGGCTGGGATTCCAGGTCTGGGTTTCCCCTGAGGCGGGATCTGAAGGCACATCCCTGGGGATCCTTAGGACATTGGTTCCAATCTCAGCCTTGTCCCGGCCACATCTCACTGACACTAATTTCCATGGACATTTCCAAAGCAACTTCGTTTTCATCTGAAAAACTCTCTTCATGTTCATTAGATTTTATCATGTTTGAATCCTTTGCTTAAAATGACAAGAAGAGTCAGAAACTAGATTTGGGAACGGAACTCGTGAGTGTGAGATGCGTCCCCTTACCTTGCAGGTGCAGAGGGGGGCAGGGGCTTCTTGAGGGGATGTGGATCGGGCAGTGGCTGGGAGAACAGCGCACACAGTCCCGCAATGGCCCAGATGCCCAGGGACAGCTGAGAGAGTGGCTCGGATGTGAAGTGGGTGACAGAGGCAGGCCGCTGACTCTCCATCTGTTCAGCCCATCAGCTCAATCACCAAACCCTACCCCTGGGGCACCGGGAGTGCTCCAGGCCCCAGACACTCGGGCATGCTCAAGGGGCCACAGACTGGGGTGCATATAGCTAAGCCAAGGCAATGGGACAGAGTGACTGACGGTGCACTGGGGACGCAGAGGTTCCAGAGGGGCCAAGTTCCTGGGCTCGGTCGGGGAGGGGCAGAGAGGGAGGCCCCAGAGCTGAAGCTGTGCACACATTCCAGGGGAACAAAGGTGGGCTGGCCAGAGGGGAGCTAGTGGGCAAGCCTGCAGCCAGGGCTGAGGTTCCCAGGCTGGACCGCCTAGCTGTGTGGACACCTCCAGAAACAAACGGAAACCACAGATGGGAGCTGAGCTGATAGCAGCTGCGGGGAGTGTCAGGGAAGAGGAGCATCCGGGAGGCACAGGCAGGGGAGCCCCAGGGTGCGAGGACTTCTGGCGTTAGGACTTTGTAATGAACAGGGTTCTGGTTGGTGTCGGGATAGCTGTTACCCAACGCATCCTGCTCATCCTTCCAGGAGATCTGCGGTGGGCTGCGGGCTTGCCTTTGGGGGCCCACGCCTGAGTGTCTGCGGCCTTGTGAGACCTCCAGGACAGGCCACGCTTGGTGTTCCTGAGTCAGACGGCAGAGGGCGCCCAAGGCCCCCTAACAGGAACCTCTGGCGCGCACACCCTGGGCTCCCCTGGCTTGCTCCTCCCCCACACAACCCCCTGGTTCGGGGGAGCTCAGAGGACAGAGGGCTCCCAAGCCAGCCACCTTGCTTGCTCCCCCGCCTCTCAAACACTGTCCGCAGAGGCCGACGCCAACCCTCTCTCTGCCTGGAGGCTGAGCTTTGTCCACTGTGTCCACCAAGGCCCATGTTGTGCAAGCAGAACTTCTCATTACAGGCAGGTGGGACCTTTGGAGGCCTCTGATGCATCCATGGGAAGAACCCAGTGCAGGGCAGGGGCAGGGGCTGGGGGATCGGGAGACGGGGGCATCCTACCTCTGGAGACTGGGGGCTGCAATCCCAGCTACTGACCAGCTCTGCGGGTGGTTCCGAGGCGCAGTCAGGGTTAAGAACCTCTGCTTTATTATACAGTGGCTCCCACAGCCTGGCCCTGAACCTGCCTAGCACCCTTGGAGACATACCAGCTATGCAGAGTCCCAGGCCCATCCCCTCACTCTGAGGCAGGACTCGGAGAGGTGGAGCCCAGCCATCTACATACTAACGGGTACCCATCAGGCGATTCCCACACTGCCCAGGCAGAGAACCTGCCCATGCCTCGAGAGGACTGGCAGGACGGGCATCTCTCAGGAGTTTGTTGGGAATGCAGATTCCCAGGCTCTCCCCCAGACTGTTGAATCAGAACCTGCATCTAACAGGATCCCTGGGCAAGCTGTATGTCATGTGAGGACCGCTGCTCTAGGGATCCCATGGAACCACAGGAATACTAGCTGGCTGTGCGGAGCCCTAGCAGGGCTGGTGGGGGAGGGGGGAAGGCGCCTTCATGCAGGGGACAGAGGAGTTGGATCAAAGTGGGATTCTGCAGGTGGGGCCCTCCAGGTGGGTCTCTCCAAGTTGGTCCAGGGAAGGTCTGTGTACAGGCTAGCAAAGGAGAGTGGCTCGAAGGACTTAGGGAGGGAGAAAAGTTGTGGGGGTGGACATGGGGGTGGCCACATGGTTGTGGAAGTCCTGAGTGGTTGACCCAGGACAGCAGGTCAGAACTATTAGTGGTGGTTTTCAAAGTTTCCCCCCTTACATGAGAGTAATACATTAAGGAAAATCCATATATCCAGAAAGAAGAAAAAAAACACACTCATAGTTCTACCATTATTGCTCATTACTTGTAGATTTTTTCTAGGTAGTTTTTTTCCCCCTAGATTTTATTTATTTATTTGAGAGAGAGGGAGCACAGAGGGAGCAGAAAAGAGCACAGAGGGAGAGGAACAGAACACAGAAGGAGAGGGAGAAGCAGACTCCTCGCTGAGCAGAGAGCCCCACACGTGATCCCAGGACCCTGGCACCACGACCTGAGCTGAAGGCAGATGCTTAGTCTAGATAGGTTGTTTTTGGTTTTGGTTTTTTTTTTTTTTTTTTTTTTTTTTAATTAAGAAAATGGTTGCAAAGATACAGTACATGTGATTTAATTTCCTTTTTCCTAACATCATAGGAATGATTGATTGCATATTGTCTTGAGACATGGACTGCCGGTCATGGACAGTGGGCCACTGCCCTCTGGGGTGGTGATGAACAGCAGCACATCTACCCAGAGGGCCCTCACTGCCCTCCACACGCTGTCCAGCTCTGTGAGGCTGCCGCCAAATATGGAGGTCTCAGCCCTCAAGACACTTGGGCCACGTGGTTCTCACTCGCCCGCCGACCTTCACGTCTTTAGCCCTCCCACACTGCATCAATTCTGGCTCTACAATAAGCCCCGTGTCCCCAGCACCCCCAGGGGCCGTGTTGAGCAGAATGCGGGAGCCAGGAGAGAGCCCAGGGGCTGACTTTCAGGATGGAATCGGGAATTGGTCCTTAGGCCTGCCAAGGTGCCGTCTGCCGTGTGGGCTGTGGAGCCAAGGGGCTGCTGGAGGCCAGGTTCCTGGTGACCAGGTAGCTGATGTCACAGACTACTTAGTGAGAATAAACAGTTAGGGATGTGGGGTTGGTTGGTCGTTCCTCAGTGTCCCGGTGAATGTGGGAAAAGAAAATGATGAGTGCAGAGCTTAAAATTCCCAGCTCAGGCGGCAGATAAAGAACCAAACCTTCTATATTGTGCAGAAGAAGGTCAACCAGCGGGCCCCATTGCCCTCCTGGGGGGCCCTTGGCAGGAGTTCCTGGCAGAGTTCCCAGAACCCTTGTGCATGAGAGGACCCCGCTGCCCCCACAGCTCTGTGCAGCGTGGTTCATGCTAAGCACCTGTTTCCTCCTGGGTACCCTGAATCGGCAGCAGGTGGGGGTGCCCCTGTGCCCCCAATAAAAAACCCCGGGTGCTGCGTCTCTCACAGGCTCCCCTGAAGACAGCACCTCACAGGTCATCACACCTGTTGGTGGCCTGTGTGACTCCAGGGGGAAGGGCCCCGGAAGCTCACCCCTGGTCCCCCGACTTCTCCCTTCCTGTGCATTGCACCATTTCTCTGTTGTGAATTCCAGCTGGGAGCACAGCCTCTGCTGAGTCTGGAGGGCCCTAGTGAGTCACTCTCTGGGTGATTCTGGGGACGCTGACCCTAAAAGAATTCATTATCTCTTGCAGGTGCAGAGTCCAGATTTCTGAAAATAAAACCCAAGGGCTAATTGGGTGAGTGGTTGCATCAGAAGGCACGTTGAATTTCTGGTATCTTGAGCCATTTGTTGTGAAGGGTAAGGTATTGTTGGGCAAGAAGGGGTTTCATCCCTCAGATGGGGACATATGGGGAGATTCTGAAGGTGGGGACCTGAGACCCTAAATTCTGGTGAGCATCTTTTGCCTGGGGAATCGCCCTTCCTCTCCACTCTGATGGGATGGTCCCCCTTCCTGGAGAACCTGTAGTTGCCCCCAAAGTAGTCGTCTCAGGGGCTGCCGATTCTCCTCTGGACCCGTCCCAACCCGTGACTCTGTTTCCAGGTCTGTGACCAGACCCTGAGGCTCATAAGTGACTTGGAAGTTGAGGCAGGCAGCGTGTCCCCAGGAGGCTCCACCTGTGACCGCAGGTGTCACCCGAAGCCCAGGAAGCATATTGGGGTGGCTCAGGTGGAGATGATAGGATGTGCTGGCCTGGGGCCCCTCAGCAGAGCCTCTGGATTCACAGGGTGATGAGAAGTGGCTCTAACCATCTGTGTTTGTGCAAAACGTGCCCACGCACGATGCTGAGATGCCAGCCCTTTCGGTCCTGGTCCGGGCAGGTGCCCCAAAATTTGGGGAGATGTGTGTGTTGTTTGGGTTTGTCACATAAGACCTGCTCTCCACCACCCGGCCCACCAGCCAGACGACATGCCGCACACTACAGCGGTGTGGATTCCATGGGTAGGGCCACGTGGCATGGCTGCTGTCTTTAGGCTTAATCAGAGCTGACACACAGCCCCTAAGTGTCACCCACAGCATCCCTGCAGCTGGGACAGCTGCCTTCCTGACGACAGGCTTAATCACTGCACACAAGTAGGGATGCTCTGGTCTGCAGGTATGCCGTGGGGTTGGACACCCACACTTCCTGCGTGGCCTCTGCCTGATTGTGTCCTGTCAGCAGGGGTGCTGATCTGTGGCTGCTCATGGCTCCCCAAGCCCCTCCATCCCCACCCCAGACAGCTCTGCTACTACCTTATTCCTGTAAGGGGGCATCTCAGTCCCAATGTCAGACTTAAAACGTCCCACTGGAGAGGAAATTGCATTTATTTCCAGCCCCGGTGTTGAGCGCGGTCCTAAAAATCCCAGTCGTGGCCTGTGCAGAGGTGTTTTCCTCCCAGTTTGCTCCCTGGATCAGATTCCTGCGACTGGATGCTCAGGATCCTGCCGCCAGCAAGGCCACAGAAGCCCTCAGTCCTCTGCCCGGGGGATGAAATATTCAGTTTGGCGGCTCAGGAAGGTGACGTCTGCCTCCTTGCCCCCCGGCCTTTTATAAAGAGGAGCCTGCGGGGCCGGGAGCAGAGGCCCGTCCCAGCGACAGCTGAGCACCCAGAGTGCGCGGCAGCCTCCCCAGGGGCAGACGAGGGGTCCCTGCCTCCCATCCCACAGGTGAAACTGGGACCGCTATGGAAACTCTGGGAACTTATCTGTTTGCCAGAGCCATTTTCCAGGGAGTTCCCCGGGCTGAGGGTGGCAGGAAGAAGCTGGGACCCTGATAGGCTTTTGGTCCCACCCTCTGGGTCCTTCCTGCTACAGGTGGACAGGAGCTTCCTCGGCTGGTGGAGGGCTGTGCCTGGGGGAGATGAAACCCTGCTGGGTGCCAGGGGTGGCCCTCTGCCTCCTGCTGGGACCTCTGGTGGGTGAGTGGCGGTTTTGTCCCTCCTGCTGTCTCCCTGGCTGCTTAGGCAGCTGGGGTGTGGGGGTGAGCAGGGGTCCTGTCCTGGGGGGTCCTCCGGATTGACAGCCCTCGTCTTCCTCTGTAGGGGCCAAGCCAGTGCAGGAGGAAGGAGGTATTGTATCACCCCCTTGTTCTTTTCTTGTGTGTGTTTGGGTGGGATGGGGTCGGAAGAGGGAGCCGGGAGGGAGCTGGCTTATCCTGAGCAAACGGAGCAGGAGCTCTGGGTCAGCTCAAGGACAAGCTGGGCAAACAGAGGGACCCGAGGCTCTTCCCTGGGCCCTGCCCCCCAGCCACCTGGGAACGCACACGCTTGGAGCCCCTGAGGCTTGGCAATGTCATCCTCTACCTGGGACTCACCCCATGGCTCTTCCCCGGAGTTGGACCACAGTGCAGTAGCATCTGAACTCTGGGGCTGAGGGCTGTGGTCTCCTCTGCAGTCCCACCAGGATGTCCCCACACCCTCACCACTGTGTTCCTTCCCTGCCCAGCATCTCCAGGACAGGGGCCAGATACGCCCCCTCCCCTCCTCCTCTCTCTTCTTCTCCTCTCCCTGAGCTATCCCCCCAGACCAGGAGTGGCAAGAGGCAGACGCAGGTCATTATCCAGATGACAAGGTTTTGGGATACTTCCATGGAGGATCCAGGGGTGGCCCAGCTCCCAGCTCCCAGCGGGGGGTCCCTTCACTGCCATGGCACTACTGGGCACCAACCATCTGCCCTAAGGTATCCCGGAAGGGCAGCCTCAGGGCAGGCCAGGTGGGGACAGTCCCTGAGGCACGTGGTGGTGTTTTTCAGACCCCTATGCTGAGCTGCCCGCCATGCCCTACTGGCCTTTCTCCACCTCTGACTTCTGGAACTACGTGCAATACTTCCAGACGCTGGGGGCCTACCCCCAGCTGGAGGATATGGCCCGCACCTTCTTCGCTCACTTCCCCCTGGGGACCACGCTGGGCTTCCATGTCCCCTACCAGCAGGACTGAGTTGCAGCCTGGATCCCTAGCCTCATGGTAATAAATTCCTGACTTGAGACACTCAAATGCTTCTGGTTTTCTTTCAAGAAATGGCCTCAGTCAGGCCATGTTTCTTTTCCTATTTGACAAATGAATCACAGCTCTCACTCAGGACTCTGCTGTACGTGTCACCCTCTTACCTGAGCTCACAGCCCCTCAGAGGGGGTGCTGCAGGGCCTCTGGAGTTGCTGCAGGGCCCCTGGAGTGCAGGGGGGAAGCTGAGGCAAACAGACACCAGGACACTGCCTGACTTATTGATAGGGACCCAGATCCAGACAGCCACACCCCAAAGCCCCTGCCCTTGATCGCGGAGACCAACAGCAGCCAGACCCCCACGGCCACGCCTGGGTTGGGGGCTCCTGCCTAGCAGGAGCCTAGCCTTTGAGGAAGGGCCAGGGCCTGGGTGCTCTCGGTCTGTAAGCGGAAGGCCCTCGAAACCTGGATGCAGTGCAGCAGGTCAGGGGCTGCGGGAGGAATGGGACTACCTGCCCTGGGTGCTCTGGAGGGAGGGAAGGACCGGCAGGACATTTGCACGGTGTCTCTGGGACCATCCTCTGCACTGGGCCCACTGCTCTGCAGGTGGAGCCCCTCGGGCAGGCATACAAGCGCACAAGCCACGGACCCTGCCGGTCGCCTCCTATGAGGTGAAAAGAAATTGCTCTAATGAGCTACAACCAGCTTTTCTTTTGCAATTAAATAATGAGAAACCCTGTATATTTAAATGTAGGTGGGGAGGCAACTCTCCTGGGACAGAGCACAGCCACCCAGACGGATGCAGAGGGTGCTGAAAGGTGGGAGGTGCCCAGGGCAGCCTTCCAGGGGCTGTCCCTCTCACTCCAGCCATGCCTCCTGCCCCAGGTGACATTCTGCAGGGGAGGCCTAGCCAATAGCTTTAGGAAAAGCCAATACCTTCTTCATCTCTTTCCCCAGCTTGAGCTGGTGTGAATTTGGTTTCTGTAAATTAAGAGATAGCCAGGTGAGAGGATGAGTCTCTCAGTTCTCACTGGGAACAACTGGACTCGACCGAACATACCAGACAAAAGACATGCCTTACGGGATTTCTGCGTTGTTTGTTAACATGTTCGCGTGTGTGCACGGTCCTCTTCCCCTTGGATGGTCACACAGCCAGTTAGCGCATGCATTAAGGAGCCACAACCCAAGCCCCTTTCCGCAGTGGCTCCGGAGAAGCCAAATCCAGGCTCCCTCCAGGGAAGACCACATGGTGCCCAGCCGGACCCTCTCCTCAGTCTCCGGCCTCAGCAGCCCCTAGCTGCCTCCGGACGCCCATTTGCATTTACGTTCCTAAGAGACCTCACTTTTGTCCTCTTCTCAGAGGAAGGAGCCCCACCTGGAGCCGTCCTCAGCTGGGTCCCCACCTGTTGAGCTCCCAGCCCTGCGGTCAGGATTCCGATCTGGCGGGCCCTCCCTGCCCTGCTCAGCTCAGCATCCAACAGGCTCAGTTCTCCTCCATGCGCCTCCTCCCGACCCTCTCCCCATTGCAGGCAGACCTCGTGGGGGACCCTCCACTTCCTGCCTGGTGCCCTCAGCCCCTCACCCCCAACGTCGCAGCACTGAGTTCCTCACCAGAAGCAAGCATCACCCATGGCCACTGTCTTTTCATTCCTGCCTCGGTGGCTGGGAATGCCCCTCCCCCATTTTGAAACCACTCAGAAGAGAAGCCTGTTGGTAGCCAAGGGGTCATGGCTTCGCCGGTGGGACTTGCTCTCCAGACTTTAAGGTGATTTGTGTCACCGTGACACCTGAGGCTCAGCCACACTCCAGCCTCTCCTCCCCTCTCCCTGAGCCCTGCACTGCCCACATGGGCCATTGTCCGCCGCCAGTCTGGGCTCATTCCCTATCTCCCTGCCCTGTGCTCCCATCCCTGCTTCACTCGTAGCCAAGCCCCCAGGCCTACCTACTTCCAAAAGTCTAGCTCAAGTATCTCACACTTTGCTTTCCTCACTCCCTCTCCTTTCTTCCCCCTCCCTCCTATCCTCTTCTCTCATCCACATACTTTTAAAAAAATTATAATAAAATACATATAACATAAAATTTACCACTGTAACTGTTTCTAGGTGGCACTAACCACATTCACCCTGTCATGCACCCATCACCACCACCCGCCTCTAGAACCTTCCATCTTTCCCAACTGAATCTCTGTCTCCATGAAACACTGACTCCCCATCCTTCCCCAGTCCCCGGTGCCCACCCTTCTGCTGTCTGTCTCTGTGACTCTGACAACTGTAGGTACCTGGTGTCAGTGGAGTCATGCAAGATTTGTGTGACAGCTCATTTCCCTCAGCATAATGTTCTCACGCCTCATTCACGTCGTAGCACCTGCCCTTTCATGGCTGGATAGTATTCCATTTTATGTACCTACAGTACACAGCTCGCTCATCTGTTCAGCTGTCAAAGAACACAGGGTGCCTCCACCCTTTAGGTCTTGGGGATAGCGGTGCTCTGAACATGGGGTCCAATGCTTCAGGAAGACCCCGTTTCCACTTCCTCTGGGTGTGCATTGTGGGATCATAGGGTAGCTCTGTGTTTAATTTTTGAGGCACCCCCATGCTGTTCTCCACATTCCCACCAGCAGCGTGCAAGTGTCTCTATTTCCCCTCATCCTTTCCAGCACTTGTTATCCTCGGGGTTTTTAAAATAGCACCTGTTCTAGGGAGTGTGAAGTGGTTTTGACTGCATTTCCCTAACACTTAGTGGCGCTGAGCACGTTTTCATGGGCTTCTTGGTCATTCGTCTATCTACTCTAAAAAAAGGTGTATATAAGTTACTTGCCTTGGACTGGGATTTGTTGTGGTTGAGGTTAGGAGTTCTCTCTATATTCTGGAGAGTAACCCTTTACGGAGTGTGTATATACATGTACCCATGTGTGTAATTTGCAAATATTTCTGGCGACTGCGCGGGTTGCCTTTTTACTCCGCGACCATTCACATTCTCTTCTGTGAAGCAGAGCTGACCTACAATATCGTATCAGTTTCCGGTGTGCAACACGGCGGTTTGACAATTGCACACCATCTGTCCCCGTGCAAAGCTATTGCAATGTCATCGGCTGTAGTCCCCAGGCTGTACTTTTCACCCCCAGACTATTTTATTTTATTTTAATATTTTTTTCGGAGACTTTCACTTTATGGCTGGAAGTCTGTACCTCCTGATCCCCCTCTCCTGTGTGGCCTGCCCCCCCCCCGCCCCGCTGCTGCGGCAACCACCGGGCTCTTTCCGACTCCCCATATTCTGTAAAAGGCATCTCTTGCGCTGCTCCGCGTGCCAGGCCGTTCGGGCCGAGCTGTCTGGGGCCGCGGGTCACGCCCGAGTCCCTGCGTAGCCTCCCCCGCCCGCCGTCAGGAGAACCGGAGCCGCCCGGCCCTGCGTGCCAGGGGAACCATAGAGTTGGTCCTCTTCGGGCGTCTAGAGGCGCCACGGCCGGGCGTGCACCGGAAGGGGCGTCAGGCTGGCCGGAAGTGAGCCGGGGATGCGGGAGGCGCGGCGGACGAGATGAAGCCGGCGGTGGACGAGATGTTCCCCGAGGGCGCCGGGCCCTATGTGGACCTGGACGAGGTGAGGAGGCCCGGGGCGGCGGCTGGCAGGCCTGTGCTCGGCGGCGCGAGGGTGGACCCTGCGGCGGCGGCGGGCTGCGAGCGCTGGCGTGGTCCCCGGCCGGGTCCCGGCAGACGCGGTCTGCGGACTGGAGCCCGAGAGCCGGCTTGGGGCGGTGCGCTCGCACGGGGACCCGGGCTTTGGCGCTGGTGCCGGGTAGGCAGGTGTCTCCCTGCTTCGTGGCCGCGGGGTGATGCGGCCGACGCTGGTGTTCTGTGAGCTGGTGACCCCAGCCCCGGGTGTCGGGTCAGCTGCCCGCCGCAGGGCCTCGTTTCTCTCTCGGGAAGCTCAGGGGGCCGACCTTGTCTCTGCGCCGGGAGATTTCCGTACGGCGGCGAGAGGCGGGTGGCGGTACCGAGTGCGCAGAAAGCCGAGGTGTGGGACAGGAGCGCGCCCTCCCGGCTTGGGGCGGCCCAGCGCAGGCTGCCCACTAGGCGATGGTGCAGGGCCTGCTGGTGTTGGCGGACGGGGCAGGCTGCAGGAGGAAGGCCTGGAAGGAGTCAGTCCTGAAGGCAGGGCCGGCCCCGGCCCCCATCTTAACACCGGCCGCGAGGTGCCCGAGCCTGGGGGGAGACGGCTGCTGGAAGAGGTGGCTTGGGGGAGCATGAAGCGGCCCGTAGCTGTGCCGGGACAGGCGGGCTCTGCACCCCACTGATGAAGCAGGAGACCCCGGTTTCTCCCTGGGTCCTGCGACGGCTTCGTGCGGAATCGCCGGAGGGCACAGGGGGGTGAAAGGCTTCCGGGCAGGTCGCCCTGGAGACTTTAGGATTGGGTTTGGAGGCAAGAGAGTGGAAGACTCCTCACAGGAGCCTTGAGGAGGGTCCGAATGAAGGCAGCACCTACCGG
Source organism: Mustela lutreola (assembly GCF_030435805.1). Lineage (NCBI taxonomy): Eukaryota > Metazoa > Chordata > Mammalia > Carnivora > Mustelidae > Mustela > Mustela lutreola. The sequence continues at coordinate 165,422,262 of NC_081292.1, forward strand.
CGGAAGTAGGCACGGACTGGACCTGGTAGCGAGTGGTGGTCTTAGCGCGGCTGGCTTGCTATGGTAACAGGAAGGGAGGCAGGTTGAGACGAGAAGAGAGGAGTCCGAGAATCCTGGGCTTTTCTCTTGGGTTTGGGTTACTGCGAGCGGCCATGAAAAGGAACATGGGAGACGCCAGCTACTCCAGAGCCAGGAAAGGTCAGAGCAGGCAGCCTTGGAATGTTGGGGTCAAGGCAGCAGCAGGGACCTCTGTTCTGACCATCCCTGTGTGACTCTTACAGACACCCCAAATCTGGAATGGGTCAGATTGCCCAGCTTTGCTTGTCACATGGTTTTACTGCCACCGTAAGCTGTGGCAGTGGGGGTACTGTGATGGCACTCCCCAACCAGAACCCCAGGTCAGGAGGTCAGTTTCCCATGGAAATGCTGTAGTTCTCCGAAGAAGCAGAGGGCCATCCAGGGGAGAGAAATCCTCAGCCCAGTTTTGCACACGGTTGGGGCCACTGTGGCAGCGTCTTCTAGGGAACTAGAATGTCTGCTCAAGGTTTACAGAGAAGTGGTGTTCAGGACAACAGGATTCTGTTTAAAAAGCAGGAGGAATCGGGGAAGGTGAGACCCAAGGAGACCTTCAAAATAATTTATTGGAATGCCACCTCTCCTACCTGCTTCCTTTGCCTGAAACTAAGTTTTGAGTCCAGCCTGGGAGTCCTCCCAACCTTTCCATTCCTCGCCTTCCTCTGCCACAGAGTGGGGTGCGCCCTGTAAGGCACTATCCCCATTCTCCTGGAAAACAGCACTGACACCATGTTACCTTTCCCTTCCCAGGCAGGAGGCAGCACGGGGCTTCTGATGGACTTGGCAGCCAATGAGAAGGCAGTTCATGCAGACTTCTTCAATGGTAAGGATGCTGGGATTGAGGATTCCAGTTTTAATCTGAATGTTTCTTTTGTGTTATAACAGTGGAATGCTTTGTGACGTGACTGGGGTCCTGGAACAGGAAAGCCCAGATGTGGGCCATTTTCGGAGCTCAGTGCAGTTTATATAAAATGACAACACGGGCTGCCAGCGCTGGCAGCCAGCCCTTTTTCAGGAGACAGTCATGTAAAATGGCTCCCCGTCTGCACTCCAGTAGTCGAACTTGAGCTATAGCCACACCATTGTCCCCCTGAACCTGTCACAGAGGCCCATCTGTTGCTTGTTACCCGGGACACAGGTGTATGAACCAACCCCTCTGGGCTTTCTCACCTCTGCTTTCAGGGGATGGCTGGCTTTTCTTCCTCCTGTGTGCGGCTGGGTTCTGGTCTCTGGGCTGCCTTCGCAGTGACAGCCAGCTTTCCCCATCCTTTTCTCTCAAAGCAGGGCTTGGTTGTACTGAAGAGCTTTTGTGCTGCTTCCCAAGAGCATGGATGGTAAGCAGCGGCAAACCGAGTTGTGCGTCCTTGTCCCACAGGCTGAGGGCTATTTCTCTTGCTGTCTTCTGATTTCCTGAGGCCTTATTCCTACAGATTATACTCTTACTAAGGGTTCACATCATGAGCGGGAGCACAAGACAAGTCTTCTTAGGAGACTGTCATCCTTCTTTTGTCCGAGGTGCCTGCCACTACAGAGAACTGTCACCAGTTGGCAACTGGGATACTACCAGGCCACATTGGTTTGATGTGCCAAATCTCCCCTGGAGCCTGAGTCTGTGTTATTTTATCTGGTATCTTTTCAGCAAGTTGTTGCCTAAAAAGAGAAGCTGGGCTGTGCAATTAGGTGCTTTCTTCCCAGGGAGCCTGGCCGCCCACTGAGGTGACATCAGGCTGCCAGTAGCCTTGAGGACGGGGACAGCCTTTCTCTAAGGTCTCCAGAGCCACCATGTGAAAGCTGTCATTTACATGGGGTGACCTTGGGGGGCCCTTACTGTTGAAAGATTGGGTGATGTCTAATACCTCCGGACCCTCTCCCACATAATGATGATCTCCTCAAGGTCCCATGCATCCTCTGGATTTGCAGACTGTTGGCTGTGTTCTAGTGTTCGAGCTCATGTGGTTTCTGAAAATAGCCATCTAATTCTGCCAAAGGGTATCTGAGAGGGACCTGGGCTGCCCTGCTTAGGGAGCATGAGCAACATGAGCACAGTGGGGACTTCCTCCTTCTGGGTCAGGCCTGGAAAGGGAAAGAACACAGAAGAACTTCGCACCGCATTGGTCTGCCCACCAAGCTCATGAGGTGTGTGCTGCCCCATCAGGTTGTGACAGCCCCCTGAGTTCAGGAAGCCACTTGCTATGAGAAAGCCATGAGCACTTTGGATAGAGTTTCTCCAGAGTGCTTGCTCCTAGAGCAGAGCTTCTGACCTCTAGTCCTCTGGGCACTGTGGTTCAGACCACAAACAAGGCTTGCTCTCTTAACTCACTGTGTATGATAAAGTAGGGGAGCCTCAGACATGGCAGCCTGCAGGGACATCCATGATGAGAGCGCTGGCAGAGGTGGGCCTTGTTTCTAGGAGCACATCAGAGGGCAGTGTCTTGGGGGGTGGGAGGCAGTGGGAGCAGTTAGCTGGGGCTGCGGGCTGAGGAGCTCCTACAAAGCTGTAGGACCACAGGCCAGCGCTGCTGTGGTGGGACCACCCACATCAGTGCTGAGCAGAGGGTGTTGGGACAGCGCCTTTCCTGAAGACCTGTGACATCTGGCATATGGAGACGCCACCAGGGCCTTCCACTCACCCTCCTTCCACCTCACTATTTATCCTGCATAGCTTGAACTTGTGGGACTATGAGGAGACCCTCAGTTTTTCTCTCCCCATTGTGAGATCAGGGCATGCTTATGGTAGATGGTTCGGGAAACCCATAGACAAATAAATAGAAGGGCACAGTGACCCTGAGTGCCACCCATCCCAGTAATTAGCATGCTATGAGTGTGTTGCCCTTCTTCCTGTGGGAAGGGCTTGGGCCGTGTCTCAAGTGTGACCATCAGCTGCACTCCCTTAAAGACAGCTGTTCCCGCCTGGCCCAGTTCTTCTAGCACCTTCCTCCCAGCTGCCCTCTGCATTTTCATGCTTGCTTGGGATCCCGTGCCTGCCAGCCTTCCAGCTACCTCACCTCCATCTCATCCCCACCTCCATGCATTTTCTTAAGATGTCGCCTAAATAGAAGATTTGCTTCCTACGCCACTCTGTTGGATGGGATGACCTCTGCTGGATAAAATCTAGTCTGTCATGGGAAAAGTCCTTTATTTAGGTTGTTTACTGCTTTTTCTCTATTTTGAGAATGAATGACTGTGTAATTCATTTTGGAGTTATTTTCTCAATTATTAACCTTGTGTGCCCCATTAATATGTGGTTTTGTTTGTTCACATAGATTTCGAAGATCTGTTTGATGATGATGATATCCAGTGAGATGTCGTCCGGCGGTGCATGTGGTTGTGTGTCTTCCGAGCTGGTGTGGCGGCGCTCCTCAGAGGACAATTTCAGATGGTCCTAAAGAACTCATGGACATTACTTAAAATTAGGAAATGGTTAACCAAGAAAGAGAAGGATGGTTTTAACTATCTGCACGAGGCCCGCTAGTCTCTGAATGTGACCGGCTTCTGTCCTTCAATTAAAAGGTGATGCCATCATTTTCAGGGTAATTTTAATTCTTGGATTTTTTAGCAGATATTACAATCCCTAAAAGCCTCTGTGCATACGTGTGGGTACCTGTGTGTGTTGACATAGTGAAAAAAACACATTGGTCAGCTTACAGATACACTGTGTGCTTTTTTCCCTGAACATGGGAGTGACTTACTCTGAGGCTCACAGCCTGCGAAGCAGTGTTCATGTTAGATCAATAAGCAGTGCAGGGCGTGCAGGGCCTCCCTCATGCCAGTCTGTTAAGACCTTATTCTGGGGGGAAGGTGTGTTTGGCCCTTCACCGACCACAGTCGGGCCTGGTGTCCCCTGCCTCAGCCTCGAGCATCTGCATCCTGAGACCAGAGGGACGACTAGACAGTGACCCTGACAGGGGCTGGGCCATTCCAAAGGGAATGTAACATGGAGGGGAGAGAATTTGTCTCTCTTCTTGGCCCAGCTCAGCAGCAGATAATAGCTGTAAAAATTAAGGTTCCTAGTTCATGTCGATCTCACAGCAAAGAGTTTCTCTGGCCTGGAAACACCCATGCCATACGGTCCCAGGCTCTAGAATTCGGCTGGGCACCTGCCGATTCTCTGCCTGGGAGATCACTCCAAACAGCATCACCCTGATGGCCTGAAGACGTATGAAGTCCGAAGCTGGGGGAGACCTCAGCTCTGCTGTGTTCTCATGGGGGGGGGGGGGGGCTGCCCTGAGGCCATGACAGCCATGCCAGAGCGAGGGCAGGGTCATGGCCTAGTGTCAACAGATGTGCTCTGTGGTGTCAGGACCTCCTCCCCCTGAGGCTGGGCCTGGCCTGGGACTTGGGGCTGCCTCTGTGTCCGAGGCTCAGAGGGTCGGTGCCGCTTCCAGTCGGTGATGGGAGAAGAATTAGGCACAAACAAGTTAGCTGCAAGAGATTGGGAGCAGGGGACAACAGTCAAAAAGGACTGCTGCCACGAGCAACTCCACAGTCTCACTTTTATTGGATAGAAACACTAACCAACAGAAGGACTGATGAAGGTCAAATGTTAATCCCGTCTTGCAGACAATCAAAGAGGAGGATAAAGTTTATAGTTAAACAGGCACATTCAAAGGACTCATCTAACTAACAATGGGTGTTTCTGGGAAGAGAAAGAAGCTATCACGGAAAAGGGAAGCAGGCGGTTTTTGGTTTTCCTTCCACCCTGAGCTGACTGGGCATTCCTGGGTGTTCTGCTTCCCTGAAGCAGGCTGCGATTCGCCCTCGGAGGGCGGGGCATTCCCGGCTGCCCGGCTTCTGTGAAGGGGTGGCATTCCGTCCTGAGCGAGCTGGGCATCCCCAGCTGCCCAGCTTCACGGTCATATATCGTCCTTCTCCCCAAAGACCTGTTGCCAGTATATGTATTTCTTAAGGCCATATCTAAATGTGCTTGGCAACTAGTAAAATCCTCCAGGGTTTACAGTTTAAATAACAAATTGTTCCGGGAGGGGCAGCAGCAGGGCGGGCTTCCCCGCAGGTGAACTGCACACTGTCTGCGTTCTGAGAGCAGCTTCCTCGGGTTTAGCTTAATTCATGAGCAGTTTTTACCGTTTCCTAGGTGGGGTCCTCAGAACAGGCCCCAGGGGGTCCGTGGGGCTCACCACCAGGTATTGGGGTAAATTCTTTGGTGGTTACCCTGTGGTCCTGACTGTTGAGGTTTACAATAGTCCTGCGAGGCTTGTGCTGCACTGTGTCAGGGCTGACCCTGGCTCAGCTCTGCAGTGACCCCTGTGTTACATGTCTGCAAGCTTTGGACCCTGCCCAAACACCTTGCTTATTGGGCCTCTGTTCCTCGTCAACAAACAAGGCCCTCGGTCCCTGAGGTGACCCCTGGTTCTTGGATCTGTGCTCTTTAGCAGGAGAGAGTGACCAAGGTGAAGGAAGAATCATGCACAGGAACTCGATGGCACAGTGGGCCCCAGTGAAGAGCTGGCATGAGGACCCCAGGGAGCTCTGTGTAGGCCTTAGAATTCTAGACTGGTCTAGTCCAGGCAGCTCTGGGAATGGCAATCCCATGTGTGTTGCATGTGGTGAGACCTGGTTAAGCATTTGAGCAGTAGACCTCCCTTTGCCTTCACAGAATCTGCAGCTTCCTTGGGACTGTGAGGCTCAGAGACAGAATTTGTGCCCTCCCCTTGCCCCCCTTGCTGCACCTCAGCTAGCCCCATGAGGGAACGTCGAGAATGTCTGGGGTCACAGCAGCTTCCGCTTATTTTTGTGCCTGTGCCGACTCCTTTGGCAAAAGTCTTGCCATCGTTGGTAATATATTTTTATTGATAGTGAAAATAACACATTCTCTTACTTCTCACACCTAATTGCCTTGATCTCGGGGGACACGTGCCCATCTGCCACATTTAGAAATGTTGTGGAAATTACACCACAGTTGACCCCAGGCCTGGCTGCCAGCCAGGCCTCTAGCTTGGCCATGAGATGGTGAGGCGCAGCTGGGCTGGAGTGGCTGTTGGCTCCGTGGAGAAATGGCTGAGGGCAAGGAAGACCTCTGGGAGTCAGGAGAGGACTCTTCAGTGAGGATGGGAGGGCCTTCTGCACCCCTGCCCTTGAGAGTGGGAGCAGGGACTTGTTGGAAGGCTGGAAGGGCCAGTGAGTGGCGGACAGTGGCCCCAGCCGCCGCCCAGCTTCCTCTGCCATGGGCTTCTCTGGCCAGGGGGAATCAGGGTTCTGATGGTGCTGGCTGTTCCTGTCCCGGTGTCCCCACTCCTGGGAGTTGTGTCCCCAAGAAGACCTCCAGTTGGCACACCCTTGGTCCTGCCCCCTGGGACCACTTAAACCCCTGCAGTTAGGGAAGCACATTTCTGCCAAGGGGAAAGCATCCAAGGGATGGCACCACTCCATGGCTGTGGGGGGGTCCTTGGAGAATAGCCTGCTGATGTTAACTATTTGGGAATCCTTGGGATCCGAAGCTCCTGGTTCTTGGATGTGAGGACGCTAACAAGTGGGAGCCCTTTCTGGACCTTGTGACCAGCCACGTCGGGGTGGGGCTTCAGAAGCAACTGGAGAGTAGGATTGGGTCCTACTGTCGCAGGACTGCAGTCAGGGCCTCTGAAGGGATGGTCTCCTGGGCTGGGTCAGCGTTTGCCCCACGCAAGCCTTGGCCCTTGGCCTTGTTTGGAGCAGACATGCCTGTGGCCTTTGCGAGGACTCCAGATACTGCCAGGGAGGTGGGCAGGCCTCTGAGCGCTCACACAGACGCCAGACAGCTGGGCTAAGTGCGCTTCCAAAACAAGTCACAGTTTTTAAAAAGCAACATCAGTGATTTTAGAAATCTTAACTGCTGTGAATTCTGCCTGGAGCCAGAAAGGGAAAGTGCTGAGGAGAGGTGCTCAGATAAAAAGGCCCCTTGTTTCTCAAGAGGCTGAAGACAGACACTGAGGGGCAGTCACAGAAGCGAGGCCTTGGCCAAGGGCTAAGGCGACTGAACACCCCCGCGTCCCCACTCTACCTGCTCCCTCCCAGGGCACAGGCTCAAGGGGAACGAGCAGCTTGCCCACAAGCACCTTGAGGCATGTCCTTGCTTCTGGCATCCAGCTCAGGTTGGCACAGAGGTCAGCTGCACAGTGAGGTCTGCAGGCACCCATTGTATTGTGGGAATCATTGTTACACCTGACTGGTCAGAAAATGAGCTACTTGTGGGTATGACTGTAATGGCTTTCATCACATGTCATTTTGGGGAGGGCATGTGATTCCCTGGGAATGGCAAGTGCCCTGCAGTCCAAGATGATCATCCCTTGGGGAGGGGCGGTGACAGGGAAGTCCAGGCTGTCCCGACCTGTGCACTAGATGACTGTGCACTAGAGGGACAAATTATAACCAAGCAGTGGCTACCACATACTAGATACTCAGTAAATGTGTGTCAAACATAAATCAGTGGTATTTGATCTCGGTGGCTGCACTAGTTTTCATGCCCGCCGGCAGCATATGAGGGTTCCTTGTCCTTTGTGTCCTCGCCAGCACCTATAGTTTCTTGTGCTGTTGATTCTAGCCATCCTGAGAGGCATGGGATGGCCTCGTCATGGTTTTGATCTGCATTTCCCTGACAGTGATGCGGGGCACTCCACGTGTTTGCTGGCCATCTGGACATCCTGGGAGAAACATCTGTTCGGGTCCTCTGCGCATCCTTTAATCAGATGATTTGGGTTTGTTGTTGTTGTTGTTGAGTCGTATGAATTCTTTATATATTTTGAACACTGACCCTTTATCAGTTATGTCATGTGTAAATATCTTCTCCCATTTGGGAGGCTGCCCTTTTCATTTTGTTAACAGTTTCTTCCACTGTGCAAAAGCTTCTCATTTTGATGAAGTCCCAATAGTTTATTTTTCCTTTTATTTCTCTTGCTTCAGGAGACACATCTAGAAAGAAGTTGCTATGTCCTGTGTTGCAGAAATCACTGCTTGTCGTCTCCAGTAGGAGTTTATGGTTTCTTGCCTCACACTTGGGCCTTCATCCATTTTGAATTTGTTTTCGCATGTGGTGGGAGAAGGTGGCGCAGTGTCAATTCTTCTGCACGTGGCTCTCCAGTTCTCCCAGCACCATTTGTTAAAGAGACTGTCTTTTCCCCATTGTGTATTCTTTTCTGTTTTGTCCCAGATTAGTTGGCCAAATAAGCAAGGGTTTATTTCTGGGCTCTTTTCAGTTCTATTGATTGGTGTGTGTTTTGGTGCCAGTACTGTACTGTTTTGATGACTACAGCTTTTTGTTTTTGTTCAGTCTTATTTATTTATTTGAGAAACAGAGCGCAGCAGGAGGAGCAGCAGAGGAAGAGGGAGAAGCAGACTCCCCGCTGGGCAGGGAGCTCCATGCGGCACTTGATCTCAAGACCCTGGGATCATGACCTGAGCCAAAGGCAGATGCTTCACCAACTGAGCCACCCAGGCGCCCCATGACTACTGCTTTATAGCAGTGTTGAAATTTGGGATTGTGATGCTTCTAGCTTTGTTCTTCTTTCTCAAGAAAGAACAGCTTTGACTGTTCAGCGTCTTTTGTGGTTCCATACAAATTTTAGTAATATTTGTTTTATTTCTGTGAGAAATTACCCAATAATTCCACTATTGGGTGTTTACTCAAAGAAAATAAAAACACTAATTTAGAAAGATATATGCACCCCATGTTTATTGCAGTAGTATTTACAATAACCAAGACGTGGAAGCAGCCCACGTGTCCATCGGCAGATGAATGGATAAGGAAGCTGTGTGTGCGTGTGTGCGGTGGCGTATCACTCAGCCAGAACAAAGGATGAGATCTTGCCATTTACTACAATGTGGGTGGACCCAGAGGGTTTTACGTTAAGTGAAATAAGTCAGAGAAAGATGAATACCATATGATTTCACTCGTATGTGGAATCTAAAGCAAAGTAAATGAACAAACAAAAAGACACAGACTTGTAAACACAGAGGACACACTGTGGCTGCCAGAGGGGAGGGGTGGGGAAGGGCAATGGGTGAGGGGGAGCAGGAGGTGCTGCTTGCCATTCCAGAGGGGATGAAAAGCCCAGCACAGGGATTTTCAGTGATCCTGTGGCAGTGTGTGGTGACATGGTAGCCTGACACCAGTGTGACATTGTGCATCAAGTACGCTGAAAGAAAATAATCTAATTAAAAGTGTATTTGATATGTAAGGGACTTTGACAGTAGGCAGCCCAGAAAGGTTCTGTGCCGGCCCAGTGTCCTCCCTGCGGCACCTTGGGCCTCTAGTGCGAGGCAGGGCAGAGGCATGGCCGCACGCACAGCCAGACACGGGCCGGGCTCCACATCACGCCTGGCTAGAGAGGGGCTGCCCTGGCAGATCCCTGGCCTGAAGTCCCTAGAGGTGGGCCAGACCAGAACTCATGTGGGCCAAACAGGCCCAGCCAGATAAAACTGCTCTCCCCTTACCTCCAGAAATGTGCAGGCTGTGCCCATGCTGCCTTGAGACAGGCCAGAGGCTTCCAGGGGCCTGAGCAGGATGCTAGACCCTGGATTCCTGGTGCCAGGGTGCACATCTGTGCTTTGCAGAGAGCTCCCCTTTCCTGCTCTGGGGTCAATAGGCCTCATGGCAGCCTTCCTGCTGCCCATCCCCACCCAGTTCATTAGATCATTAGACAGGGGACGGATTGTGGCCCAGAGGCTGCCCAGAGAGAAGACTGAGCCCAGTGGCTGGCCAGATGGGCCTCAGAGCTGAGCTGCAAGGCTGTGCACTTGGATGTTGGAGGGGCCAGTCCAAACGTGTAAGACACGTCACAGAGGAAAGCAGGCCTCAAGCAGGAAGGAGGAGGGACAGAGTGGCCATGGCTCTTTCAGTCCCGAGGATTTCCAGCCCTGCGGGTCCTCACATCAGCCCAGGGGACCTTCTAGACTTGGGGTCCTGGGGCCTCTTGGGACTATTGCATGGTGCAAACACATCCCAGTGCAGGGGCTGCCTGCCATACGGCCCATAGGGGACAGGGGACCCAAGCATGTGCTCCACGTGCTGCCTGGTTAAGAGACAGAGGCAGATGGAGCACACAAGGTGATGTCACCAGGCTTCCTGGAGCTGCTCTGTGCCCTGGGTGGTCCTGGGACAACTGAAGTCTCTCTGGGTCTGAGCCTGTGAAGTGGGGGTGCTGAGCATGAGTGACCCCGAGTTACACCCAGAACAGCCCCCTGCGCACATGGCAATGCAGGCTGCTAGTGCTGTGAGCACAGTTGTGGGCCACAGGGGCACCATGGCCTCTGTTCTCAGCTTTCCCCTCTTCCCTGAGTCACCTGCTCGTGCACACAGGGATTCGCCCCAGGTCCCACAGCTATCAGGAGGCACCAGACCCAGTTCTCAGGCTCCAGCTGCATTCTGTCTCCTCAGAGATCACAGACAAAGCCAGGAGCCAGATGGTGAATTTGGAAGGAGCCGTACATCGCAGTACATTGTACATTGTACACCATACATCGCAGACAAAGGGCTGAAGTACTGGTATTTACCAGTGTAGGGCATTTGTGCAAAATGGTGGATGAAGCCACGCATCAGACAATGATGGGCACAGGGGAGCCAGAGGACAAGTCCTAGAACCAATGGCCAGTGCAGTAAATAGTTAAAGATACTCAAAATCTCCCGAAGCTGGTAAAATGTCAATTACGGCATCAAGACATGACTTGGCTCACTCAAGGAGCAAACATTTAAAAAAACTTTTTTAATTTTTACTTGAAGTATAGTTCACGTAGGATTTGACATGGTGACCAGACAGTTCTATCCATGACTTGGTGCTCACCACGTGAGTGTGGTCCCCATCTGTCCTCACACAATGTGTTGCTAGTGTCCTTGGCCATGTTCCTGGGGCTGCATCTTCCATTCCTGTGACTTCCTATTTCATAACTAGAAGTTTGCGCCTCTTCACCCTTTATTCTGCCCACCCCCACCTGCCCCTCTGGAAACCACCAGTTTGTTCTCTGTGTTTATAGGTCTGGTGCTGCTTTTTGTTTGTTCATTTATTTTTTATTTTTTCATTTTTTTTGGATTTCACATAAGTGAGTGAAAACATATGGTCATTGTCTTTCTCTGGTTTGTTTCACTTAGTATAATGCCCTCTAGCTTCATCCAGGTCGCTGCAAATAGCAAGATCTCATTCTTTTGTATGGGTGAGTGATATTCCTTTGTGAGTGTGTGGGTGGGAAAGGTGAGGTACAGAGAGTAGGTGCTGTTATTTGACACATTTATACCTGCTTATCTAATATGTGGAATTTACCTTTTGTGTAGGTACAGACATACATCTGGAGGAGAGTATATATGTGGTATGTGTCTGTGCATATACAGTTCAGCCGACCTCCTCCTGGGCACCCCCTCAGCCCGTGGCTGTGATGATCCACCTGGAACATGCTCATATATGTGTCTGTGTGCGTGTATCACAGAAGGTGGAACTCACAGCCCTGTGGGGCAGGACGGTAAATGAAGAGCCTGTGAAAACTGTGAGGGCAGGTGGCAGGACAGGTGTAGGCCCCACTCCTGAGGAAGTCCTTGAGGTGAGCCCTGGATGGCGAGTAGGAGAGGGAGCATTGGGAGAGGAGAGTGGCCCAGGTGTGTGCAGGGTCTGGAGGCAGGAGGGCAGGTGGCCAGTGGGGTGGCCACGGGAATGGGAAGGGGGTCCCAGCATCACGGGGGGTGTTGGGGTGGAGGGCAGCACTCAGATGGCTTTTTTCCTGTCTCCTAGACCTGCCCAAAGCTGGGGTCCCACTGCACCTTCTTTGGCTCCATGGCTCCCAGCTGAAGCAGAGAGGGAAGTTCTAGCATTCAAGGTCCAGCACCATTAAGTGATTTCATGGCTGAGCCACCAGAGCTTGGAGAAGTTGTCAGCATCAGGGCCTGGCTGAGACCTGCAGATGGGTGGGGGTTGCATGAAGAAGAGGGTGTACTGGGCTCTTCCAGGCATGGCTTCTGTCTCTTCATCTGGAGTCTGCCCTGCACAGCAGTGTTTTCGGCCCAGCGGGGACTTTGTCTCTGCTGTGGCAGGACGGAGATGAATTTGCACAATTGGAAAGTCACTTGTGGGTCGATAAATCGAGGCTTCCCATCAGAAGGGACTTGTGTGGGACTCAGGATGATCTGTCCTAGCTGGTGGTCTTTGGATGGTGTTATTGGCTTTGTTCTGTTTGGTTTTTCTTTTTGCTCTTTCAACTTTAAATTTTGTTTTGCTGAGACCTAATTTATCCTGTCACTAGGAGGGCAGAATTCTGTCCCCAACTGTGCCCACTGCAGTTAAGTAAATGTTGAAAGAACCTGTGGGAATTTTTGCTGAGACAGGAAAACCACCAAACCTGCTGTGAAAACAACATTTGGGAAAGTTAGCTGTGTGTTTTTTTTTTTTGTTTGTTTGTTTGTTTGTTTTTTTTTTTTTTCTCAGCATCTCGCTGATGATCTTAACAATCCAGCAGGATGGCATTCATTGAAAACCAACTTGGAGCACTGCACTTTCTGTCATTATGTACCCAGGATGTTCCAGAGAGGCAGGTCATGTGCCATTTGCATGGATAAATGGAGGCTCAGCAAGGTGACATGACTCACCCAGACAGACCCTCTGAGGACAGGAAGAGCAGGGCTTTGTCCAGGGCTGTCCTAAACCACCAAGCTTGGGACCCTCACTTGCACGTCTCTGTTCTCCCCTCTGAGATGTGTGACCTGGGGAGAAACTTCCCTGCCTGTTTCCCATCTATACAAATGAAGGTTTGAGAGATACATAGTTCAAGACAAAATTAATAATTTCTACTTGACAAAAAATGCCATTGAAGAATAATCAAGCAGACTGAAGAATATTATAGTACATTAACTGACAAAGAACTCATACTCAAAATATATAAAGAGCTTCTACAAATCAATAATAAAAACACGAACATCCTAATGAAACATGGGAAGAGACCATTTATAAAAGGAGGTATGCAAATGACCAGTGGCCACCCAGAAAGATGTTCAGCATCATCAATCAGGGTGATGGTGACAGGATGTGACCTCACCCTCACTTGAATGGCCACAGTCTAAAATAACAACTGCAGATGTCAGGGGTCTCAAGATAAGTAGGCAATGGAGCATCAGAAGAGGGAGAGGAGAGTGGTCCAGGTGTGTTCAGGGTCTGCAGGTAGGACCCTGCTGGTGGGCATGTTCAGTCTGCCTCTTTGGACAGTGGCTTGGCAGTGTCTTAGAAAGCTAAGCCTTCATCTCCCCTATAGACCACCTGTCCGCAAGCTGCACCTTCTGGCATTTGCCTAAGAGAGATGAGTACATGTGTGCACCAAATGAAGAAGGAGACTTTTTCAAGAGTATTCAGCAGTCTTATTTCCATGGCCCCAAACTGGACCCTGACCCAAGTGTGCTCCACAGTAAGAACAGCCACATGGTACCAAGAGAAGGCAGCCAGACACAGAGTCCATGGTTAGGACTCTGTTCATATGAAGTCCTGATGCAGACAAAGCTCATTCAGGGGGATGCAGGTTAGATGTTGGAGGAGGTAGGGTGGGATTGACTGAGAATGAAGGGGACATTTCAGTGGGGATGGAATTTTCTTTCTTTTCTGCAGCGGGTAGTTACCTGGTTGCCTTTAATTGTCGGTACCCATCAAACTGAGCACTTAGGTCTGTGCAATTGATTATATGTCAGTTGCCCCTCAATAATCTTTTCAAGGGCAGTGTACTAGTTTGCTTGGTGGCCATGGCAGAGCACCACACGCTGGGCAGCTTCAACAACAGAAACATATTTTCTCAGTCTGGAGATGGGACGTCCAAGATCAGAGTGTTGCCAGTGCTGGCTTCTGCAGAGACTGCTGTCCTTGGCATGCAGATGGCTGTGTCCTTGTGTCCTCATGTGGCCTCATCCCCATGAGTGCCTGGTGTCTCCTCCTCCTTCTGTAAGGACACTAGGCCTATGGGACTGGGGACCCACTCTTTGACCTCATTTAACTTCAGCTGTATCCTCACAGGCCTTGTCTCCAGATACAGTCACATGGGTGGGGGGAGGTGTTGGGCTTCAACCTGTGAATTTGGGAGAGAGAGTTTTTAAAAGCGGAAAAACACCTACCTTGTGGAGTGGTTTTAAGGATTGCACAAAGGAAGTCAGACCTGAGCATGGAGCCCCACCAGCACTAAATAAGAGGGAGCTGTCATCATCACAGTTTGCTTTGGAAGGCCATGCTGGTTTGAGTCCATTCTTAGGGACTGCTAACCAGGAACACATGTGGGTCCTAGCTTGTCTGGCATAAAATCACCGTGGCAGGAAGGAGCACTTTATCAATTAAGGAATTCGCCTCTGCCACACTCTGTTCCAAGAGCTGCTTGCTGACCAAGGGCATTGCCCTCAATGACAGCTCAGGGGAAAGATGGTCATCCAGCCAGATCTGGGTCTGGTCACTTTTGCCTGTCACCCCTAGAAGCAAAGTGCAAGGAACTTGTTGAGTATGGAGAGAGGTGGACATTTAAGGAAAAAGAAAACAAATGGATTTATAGTTTATAATTTTGCCCTGCTCCAGATGTCTGTATTCAGAGCCAAAATAAGAAAAGCCGCCCTTGTTCTAGTCATCAGGCAGAAAACAAGAGTTTTCAAGAGGTTATTTCTTTGTAAGCAACTTTGTTCACATGCAATTCATTGCACCCATTTTAAGAGTCTAGGTGATGACTCTTTTTGGCGAATTTGTATGTCCATCACATTCAAGATACAGGGCATTCCTTTATCCACAAACCCAAAACATCCCTCCTGCTCCTCTGTAGTCAAACCCCTCCACCTGCAACATCTGACCTGCTTTCTGTAGATATAGCAAAATTGTGCAATTTTAGCATCTCATGCAAATACACTAATACACTCTTGCATCCAGTATATTTCGCTGAGATGATATTTTCAGGACTCATCCATGCTGATATGTGTATCAGCAGTTCATTCCTTATTGATGAATACTGTACCATTGTATGGATATACTGTAACTTTTCAGCCACTGGTCTACAACAGTGTGTGTATTGTTTCCAGTTTTTGGAGACTGTGAATAAAGGCATATTGGCATTATGTACAAGTCTTTTCACAGAGTTCCATTTCTCTTGGTTAAATATTTAGGAGTAGAACTGCAGGGTCACATTGGAAATGTATCTTTGGCTTTACAAGAATCTGATAAATGCTTTTCCAAGGCAGTTGTATAAGTGTACATCTCCAGTGGTGATATAAAGTTCCAGTGATTCCAGACTCACCAGCATCTAACAGTCAGAATTTTACATAGAGCCACGCAAGTGAATGTGTAAAAGTAACTATCACACTGTGGTCTTGATTTCTGTTTCCCTTATGATTTATAATGTTGAGTATCTTACTCGCTTATTGGCCATTAGTGTATCTTCTTTGGTGTAGTATCTAGTAAAATGTTTGGCCCCCTGTTTTTGGAGAGTGATTGTAATCTTATAATTGAATCTTGAGAGTTTTTTTTTTTAAGATTTTATTTATTTGACAGAGCAAGCGCACAGGTGGGGGAGTGGCAGGCAAAAGGAGAGGGAGAAGCAGGCTCCCTGCTGCGAAGTGAGCCCTATGCAGTGCTTGATCCCAGGACTCTGGGATCATGACCTGAGCCAAAGGCAGACGCTTAACTCACTGAGCCACCTGGCACCCCAGTTTTGAGTTCTTTATATAGTTTGCATACAAGTCTACAAGTCCTTTGCCATGTATATATGATAAAAATATCTTTCCCCCCTCTGTGGCTTCCCCTTCTTACCAGTGTCTTTGTTTTCTTTCAACAGAAATTTTTAGTTTTCCTCATATAGATTTTGTACATGTTTTGTTAATGTATACGAGTATTTCACTTCTGGGGGTGATAAGCAGTGATAACGTAAACAGTATTGTGTTTTCAATTTCAAATTCCACTTGTTTATTGCTGGCCTATAGGAAAGAGATTTTTGTTTAAATATTAACCTTATTATATCCTGCAACCTTGCTGCACTAGTGCCTTGCTTACTAGTGCCAAGAATTTTTTTATTATTGATTCTCTTGGATTTTGTAGAGATGGTCGTGTCATTTGTGAACAAAGTTTTATTTCTTCCTTCCCAATCAGGATGTCTTTTGTTACCTTTTTTCTCCCCACCTTATTGAATTTGTTAGGACTTTCAGCCTGATTTTGAAAAGGAGTGGTGAGAGGAGATATCCTTGTCTTGCTCCCGATCCAAGTAGGAAAGCTTCATGTTTCACACTATTAAGTATGATGTTAGATGTAGGTTTCTTTTAGACGTTCCCTATCAGGTTGATGGAAGTTCCTTTAGTTCCTAATTTACTGATAGTTTTTATCATAAATGGATGTTGGATTATGAAAGATATTTTTCTTCATCTATTGATGTGATCACATGATTTTCCTTCTTTAGCCTGTTGATTTGATGGATTTTATTATTTGGCCTAAAATGTTTAATTAACCTTGCATACCTGGGATAAATTCCAGTTGGTCATGGTGTGTAATTATTTTTTACATTGTTGAATCAATTTGCTAATATTTTGCTGAGTATTTTTGTATCTTTGTTCATGAGAGATGAGATATTGGTCTGTACTTTTTTTGTGATGTCTTCATTTGGTTTTGGTACTGGGGTAATTCTGGTCTTATACAATGATTTGGAAAGTATCCCTCTGAGAGAGATTGTAGAGAATTGGTACAGTTTATTCTTTAAATATTTGGTAGAATTCATCAGCATCTGGATTCAGTGCTTTATGTTTTGGAAGTTTATCAATTATTGCTTTCAGTTTCATTAAGAGAAACAGGCTTGTCCAGATTGCCAATTTCTTCATGTGTGAATTTTGGCAAATTGTATTTTTCAGGAATTTGGTTCATTTCATTTAGGTTACCAAGTTATTGGATATCCGGTCGTTTTAGTATTCTCTTATTATCCTTTTGTAGTCTATGGATCTGTAGTGATGTCCTCTTGGTCATTTCTGATGTTAATAATTTTTGTCCTCTCTGTTTTTCTTAGTCTGGTTAGAGGCTTATCAATTTTGTTGATCTTTTTAAGGTGACAGTATTTAGTTTCATTGTTTTCCTCTATTGTTTTTCTGTTCTTAATTAATTTCTGTTCCATTTTTTATTATTTTTTCCCTATGACCCTGCAATTGCGCTACTGGGTATTTACTCCAAAGATACCCCAAAGATACAGATGTAGTGAAAAGAAGGGCCACCTCTACCCCAATGTTTATAGCAGCAATGGCCACGGTCGCCAAACTGTGGAAAGAACCAAGATGCCCTTCAATGGACAAATGGATAAGGAAGATGTAGTCCATATACACTATGGAGTATTATGCCTCCATCAGAAAGGACGAATACCCAACTTTTGTAGCAACATAGATGGAACTGGAAGAGATTATGCTGAGTGAAATAAGTCAAGCAGAGAGAGTCAATTATATATATATATATATATATATATATATATATATATATATATACATTAAAGATTGTTTTATTTTCTTAGGGAACTGACCCCTTTATCATCTTTAATGTCTCTCTCTATCCTTGATAACTCTTCTTGCTGTGAAGTCAACTCTATCTGAAATAAAAGTAGGTATTAGTGCTTTCTTTTGATTAGTGTTAGCATGGATTCTCCTCCATTTATTTAGTTTTAATCTATATTTTAAGTGGGATTTTTATAGACAACATATAATTGAGTTTGGGGGGTTTTTTTTGTAACCCTGACAATCTGTATAATTTACTTGGCGCATTTAAACCATTGACATTCGGAGTGATTATTGATATGGTTGGGCTAATATCTACCATATTTGTTACTGTTTTCTATTGTTTCCCTTCTTTGTTCCTATTTTTGTCTTCTTTTTCTGCCTTTCTTTTTTTTTAAGTTCAATTAGCCAACATATAGTACATCATTAGTTTTTGATGTAGTGTGCAGTGACTCATCAGTTGCATGTAACACCTAGTGCTGATCACATCACATGCCCTCCTTAATACCCATCACCCATTATCCCCATCCCCCTCCATCTCCCTATCCGCAACCCTCAGTTTGTTTCCTATAGCTTATATATGGTTTTACTTATTTGAAACCATATAACCTAGTGCTCCATGCAATCCGTGCCCTCTATAATACCCACCACCTGGTACCCCGACCTCCCACTCCCTGTCCCTTCAAAACCCTCAGATTGTTTTTCAGAGTCCCTAGTCTCTCATGGTTCATCTCCCCTTCCAATTTCCCCCAACTCCCTTCTCCTCTCTATCTCCCCATGTCCTCCATGCTATTTGTTATGCTTCACAAATAAGAATCCATATGAAAATCCTTGAGGAGAACACAGGCAGCAACCTCTTTGACCTCAGCCGCAGCAACTTCTTCCTAGGAACATTGCCAAAGGCAAGGGAAGCAGGACAAAAATGAACTATTGGGACTTCATCAAGATCCAAACCTTTTGCACAGCAAAGGAAACAGTAAACAAAACCAAAAGACAACTGACAGAATGGGAGAAGATATTTGCAAATGACATATTAGATAAAGGGCTAGTATCCAAAATCTATAAAGAACTTACCAACTCAACACCCAAAGAACAAATAATCCAATCAAGAAATGGGCAGAGGACATGAACAGACATATCTGCAAAGAAAACATCCAGACGGCCAGTAGACACATGAAAAAGTGCTCCACATAACTCAGCATCAGGGAAATACAAATCAAAACCACAATGAGATACCACCTTACACCAGTCAGAAAGGCTAAAATTAACAAGTCAGGAAATGACAGATGCTGGTGAGGATGAGGAGAAAGGGGAACCCTCCTACACTGTGGTGGGAATGCAAGCTGGTGCAACCACTCTGGAAAACAGCATGGAGGTTCCTCAAAAAATTGAAAATAGAGCTACCCTACAACTCAGCAATTGCACTACTGGGTATTTACCCTAAAGATACAAATGTAGTGACCCAAAGGGGCACAATGCACCTGAATGTTTATAGCAGCAATGTCCACAATAGCCAAACTATGGAAAAGAACCTAGATGTCTATCAACAGATGAATGGATAAAGAAGATGTGGTGTGTGTGTGTGCACGCACACACACACACATGCACGCACGCACAATGGAATACTATGCAGCCATCAAAAGAAATGAAATCTTGCCATTTGTGATGATGTGGATGGAACTAGAGGGTATTATGCTTAGCAAAATAATGGAGATGCAATGTGGGGGGTTTGAGGGTAGGAAAAGAATAAATGAAATAAGATGGGATTTGGAAGGAGACAAACCATAAAGACTCTTAATCTCATAAAACAAACTGAGTGCTGCCACGGGGAGGAGGGTAGGGAAAGGGCAGTGGGGTTACAGACATTGGGGAAGGTATGTGCTATGGTGAGTGCTGTGAAGTGTGTGAACCTGGTGATTCACAGACCTGTACCCCTGGGGCTAATAATACATTATATGTTAATTTAATGAAAAATGTCTTTGCTGCTCAGAGCAATCTATACTTTCAACACCATCCTGATCAAAATACTAATGGAATAAAACAAAATTAAAATTAAATAAACTATGATATGAAAAAAATACCAATGGCATTTTCCAAAGTGCTAGAACAAACAATCCTAAAATGTTTTGGGGGCCAGAGAAGACCCCAAATCTCCAGAGGAATGTTGAAAAAGAAAAACAAACACAGGGCATCATGTTGCCTGATTTCAAGCTGTATTACAAAGCTGTGATAACCAAGACAGCATGGTAGTGGCACAAAACAAGACACATAGACTAATAGAATAGAATAGAATAGAGAGCCCCAATATGGACCTTCAACTCTGTGGTCAACTAATCTTCAACAGAGTAGGAAAAAGTGTCCAATGGAAAAATGAAAGTCTTTTCAATAAATGGTGCTGGGAAAATTGGACAGCTATATACAGAAGAATGAAACTAGACCATTCTCTTCTGTTTATTTTGTTAGATTTATATTGAAGCATTCCATTTCCATGATGCTGTTGTAAATGGTACTTTTAAAATTTCAAATTCCAACTGTGCATTGCTGATCTATAGAAATATTATTGATTTTGTATTCTGACTTTTTACCCTGAGACTTTGCTAAACTTATTTATTGTTCTAGGGGGATATAGAAGCCCTTTCTAGGGGCTCAGATAAACTGCATGGTCAGAGACTGGAGCAGCATTGATTTGCAGAGAAGCTATGGTTGGCAGTGGGAGCAGGAAACAGGCCAAGGGGCTGAGAGCCAGAAATGTCAGGGCTTCTGCCTAGGGTCCATTCATCATTCAACCTCTTGTACTCTTGATTGTGGGAGAGTTCTAGGTAACAAAGGCACATTCCTTCTAATTTTGTTCGAAGTTTTGTCCTAATTTTTCATGTCTCTTTGGTTATTCTTATAGCTTTGTTTTAATTTGTTTTAATTTTTCATGTCAAGTTGGTTATTCTTTTTTTTTTTATATAAACATATATTTTTATCCCCAGGGGTACAGGTCTGTGAATCACCAGGTTTACACACTTCACAGCACTCACCAAAGCACATACCCTCCCCAATGTCCATAATCCCACCCCCTTCTCCCAACCCCCCCCCCCCAGCAACCCTCAGTTTGTTTTGTGAGATTAAGAGTCACTTATGGTTTGTCTCCCTCCCAATCCCATCTTGTTTCATTTATTCTTCTCGTACCCACTTAAGCCCCCATGTTGCATCACCACTTCCTCATATCAGGGAGATCATATGATAGTTGTCTTTCTCTGGTTATTCTTTTTTTTAATTTATTTTTTATTTTCAGCATAACAGTATTCATTATTTTTGCGCCACACCCAGTGCTCCATGCAATCCGTGCCCTCTATAATACCCACCACCTGGTACCCCGACTTCCCACCCCCCACCCCTTCAAAACCCTCAGATTGTTTTTCAGAGTCCATAGTCTCTCATGGTTCACCTCCCCTTCCAATTTCCCCCAACTCCCTTCTCCTCTCTAACTCCCCATGTCCTCCATGCTATTTGTTATGCTCCACAAATAAGTGAAACTATATGATAATTGACTCTCTCTGCTTGACTTATTTCACTCAGCATAATCTCTTCCAGTTCCATCCATGTTGCTACAAAAGTTGGGTACTCATCCTTTCTGATGGAGGCATAATACTCCATCGTGTATATGGACCACATCTTCCTTATCCATTTGTCCACTGAAGGGCATCTTGGTTCTTTCCACAGCCATCAGGGAGATTCAAATTAAAACTACATTGAGATATTACCTTACACCAGTTAGAATGGCCAAAATTAGCAAGACAGGAAACAACATGTGTTGGAGAGTATGTGGAGAAAGGGGAACCCTCTTCCACTGTTGGTGGGAATGAAAGTTGGTGCATCCTCTTTGGAGAACAGTGTGGCAATTCCTCAAGAAATTAAAAATAGAACTTCCTTATGACCCTGCCATTGCACTTCTGGGTATTTACCCCAAATATACAGAGGTAGTGAAAAGAAGGGCCATCTGTACCCCAATGTTTATAGCAGCAATGGCCACAGTCTCCAAGTTGGTTATTCTTATAGCTGGTTTCTACATAGGAATTTTAGAATCATTTGTCCAGTAATATCTTTTAAAAATTCATGTTAAGAGCAAGACAGCATTGGATGGAGCACCTTGGCTTAGTCAGTTAAGTGTCTGACTCTTGGTTTTACCTCAGGTCATGATCTCAGGGTCATGAGATCAAGCCCTGTGTCAAGCTCTATGCTCCGCAGGGAGTCCTCCCTCTCCCTTTTGCCCCTCCCGCTGCTCTTACTCTCTCTCTCTCTCACTAGCTCACTTTAAAATAAATAAATAAGTAAAATATACAAAAAAGGAATAAGAGAGCATTGAGTATAATTACTGTGTTGCACAATAGGAATCTTTTTGTTAAAACTTCTCATCCATGAACATGGTATAGCTCTCCATTTACTTAGTTCTTTTATATATTTGAATAGCATCAAAAGTCATATTTCTAAATATATTGCACATCACTTGTTATATTTATTCATATATACTGAAGAGTTTATACTATTATATTTTATTTTTTTTCATTATGTTAGTCATCATACAGTACATCATTGGTTTTGATGTAGTGCTCCATGATTCATTGTTTTCATATAATACCCAGTGATTTTACTTTTTAAGCATTCAATAATATGTTATAAAATAGCACAAGAATAGACAAATAGTCCAATGGGACAGAATAAGACTGAGGCACACCAACATATATAGGGACACTTGGTTTATGACAAAGGTGACACTACATAGCAGTGGGGAAAAACATATGTTATTTTAAAAGCCAGTAGGATAACCATATGGGGAAAAAATGAAACAACCCCTATATCACAAAAACCACAAAAAAGTTAGTTCCATGTGAATTATAGATACTAATATAAAAGACTGAGGAAGAAAAGTTCTACTAGGTAACATAGAGAAATATATTTTTGTTCCATGTATGAGTGAAACGATATGATAATTGTTTTTCTCTGCTTGACTTATTTCACTCAGCATAATCTCCTCCAGTCCCATCCATGTTGATGCAAAAGTTGGGTATTCATCCTTTCTGATGGCTGAGTAATAGTAATATTCCATTGTATATATGGACCACATCTTCTTTATCCATTTGTCTGTTGAAGGGCAACTTGGGTCCTTCCAGTTTGGCTATTGTGGACATTGCTTCTATGAACATTGGGGTGCCTGTGGCGCTTCTTTTCACTACATCTATATGTTTAGGGTAAATACCCAGCAGTGCAATTTCTGGGTCATAAGGTAGCTCTATTTTTAACTTCTGGAGGAACATCCATACTGTATTCCAGAGTGACTGTACCAGCTTGCATTCCCACAAACAGTGCAAGAGGGTTCCCCTTTCTCCACACCCATGCTGACATTTATTTGTCTTGTTAATTTAAGACATTCTGACTGGTATTAGGTGGTAATCTCAATGTGGTTTTGAATTTGTGACTATGTCATAAAAAATTTGTGATGTACTGTATGGTGGCTAACTTAAAATAATTTTAAAAATCTTTTTGAATTTAATGTGAACAGTGGTTCTTTAAACATGCTGCAGAATGAAGTAACCATGAAGGAAATGACTGATAAACTAACTTTACTAAGTAAATTTAATAACTTCTGTCAGTAAGAAAAAGTTTTAAAAATCAATACAAGTGGTACCTGGGTGGCTCAGTGGGTAAGCCTCTGCCTTCAGCTCAGGTCATGATCTCAGGGTCCTGGGATGGAGCCCTGCATTGGGCTCTCTGTTCAGCAGGGATCCTGCTCCCCCCCCCACCCTGACCTGCCTATTTGTGCTCTCCCCCGCTGTCAAATAAATAAATAAAATCTTTTAAAAAAATCAATACAAGTCAAATGTGAATCCAGAAAGAAGGAGAAGATATTTGCAAATCATATAACTGGTGAAAGACTGATATCCAGAATATAGACAAAATTTCTACAGTCAGTATGAAAAAGAAAAACAATACAATAGAAAAACTGAGAAAAGCATATATACATCCCCAAGAGGACATCCAAATTGCTGCCAAATATATGAAAATCTGGTCCCATTGGCCATTGGAGAAATGAAAATAAAAACCACAATGATATGTGGCTCTATGCCCACAAGAAAGACTAAAATTGATGAGACAGACAATATGGCTTGTTTGTGATGATGTGTAGCAGCAGGAACTCTTGGACACTATTTTTGGAAACAAAGATTGCTGTAACATTTTTGAAAAACTTGAATTATCCAAAAAGGTGAGCAATTACACTCCTAAGAATGCCCAAAGGAATCAATTCACAGCAAAAAATTTTAAAATTTAAAATTTAAAAAACCTGTAAAAGTATTTCATAATAGCATTATTTTAAAAAGATTGGAAACAGGGTGCCTGGGTGGCTCAGTGGGTTAAAGCCTCTGCCTTCGGCTCAGGTCATGATCTCAGGATCCTGGGATCAAGCCCCACTTCGGGCTCTCTGCTCAGTGGGGAGACTGCTTCCTCCTCTCTCTATCTTTCTCTCTGTCTGCGTCTCTGCTTACTTGTGATCTCTGTCAAGTAAATAAATAAATAATCTTTAAAATAAAAAGAAGTCTATGGACTCTGACAAACAACCTGAGGGTTTTGAAGGGGCAGTGGGTTTGGAGGTTGGGGGAGCCAGGTGGTGGGTATTATGGAGGGCATGCATTGCATGGAGCCCTGGGTGTGGTGCAAAAACAATGAATTCTGTTACGCTGAAAAGAATTAAAAAAAAATGACTGGAAACTGTTCACCAACAGTAAGATGGACAAATTTTGGTATCTTCATTTAAGGAAATTTATATAGCAATGAAAATTAAAGAACTACTACTACACATAATCACAAGGATTAATTTCACAAAAAGAATATTACCCCAAAAAAGTACAAAAGAAGAAAAATTGTGTTCTTCTATTCATAGGAAGTTCACAGCAGACAAAACTAATCTGTGTTTTAGAGGGAGGATAGGTGTTAACCTTGCAGGGCGATGACTATAAGGAGGCAGGGGTATTGTGGAAACTGAGTAGGTTTCTTTCTACCTGGCTAATGGTGATCTCTCTCAGTGGATATGGTTTGATATTTTTTCTGTAGATGCATAAAAGCTGTATCTTTTTATACTTCATGTGTACCATTCTGTGACTAGGAAGGTGGATGTCACAGCTGGAGCTCTGGGTCATCTTTTCTAAAGTGTCTTCCATGCCCTTGGTGTCATGAAGCAGAGCCCAAGGGAGCTCCTTCCCCTGAATGAAACCAATGCATTTGCCTCAAACCAACAACCTGGCTCTTCTGTGAGAGAGGCCCTATTGTTAGACCTGAACCACTCCAGCCAAGCCTACTCCACCATGGAGAATGCCTTGGCCATGCATTAAATTATTATTTTAAACAGATCTCTCTGGAAGTGGTATTTTAAGGATGACAGCCCATTTATGAGAGGCAAATGCTCATGTCTGGCCAACAGGAGACACAGCAAGACCCTGCATCTAGAGTACAAGAAGGTAGAGGTACAGTGTTTAAAACATTATTTTCTTACAAGTTAGATCAAGATTAACAAATATCTGACCTCTTTCCCACTAAATCTGGATGGCCCAGGGAACCATGATAAATAATAGGCAGAAGACCCACCCCTGCTTTGATGCCCAGTGATTGCTCTGCCCAGTCTTCATGTGATTCAAGTCATTCTTCTTTCTCTGAGCATTTATTGGGTGAAGAACATCCTTATTTTTCTATGCATTTCCCACTTAATAAACATCTTTTCCATTAAATGATTTTAAGCAACATTGATTGAAAGAGTAAATGAATGAGTTTCTTAATATATCCAATTCCATCTGGAAGTGGAAGTGGTTTTAGGGGGTCCTCATAGTTCAGTGTCTCTCTGAGACCTCCATCCAGCCTGCAGGGCACAGTCTTTCCCTCCAGTACATTCTTCACATGGCTGTGTGTTTCTGGTGCAGCCTCCACAGGGCCTCCTTCACATCCTTATTTCGCAGACTGTAGATTAGGGGATTGAGCATTGGGATGACCAGTGTGTAGAAGACAGAGACCACCTTGCCCTGCTCCATGGACTCAATTGCTCCTGGCTGGGCATACATGACAAAGACAGTCCCAACAAAGAGTGTCACTGCAGCCATGTGGGAGCCACAGGTGGAGAAGACCTTGCGTCTCCCAGCTCCTGAGCGCATCCGCAGGATGGTCACCGTGATGTAGCCATAAGAGACGAGGACCACAGATGTCACACCCACAATTATGAGCCCACATATGCCAAACAAGATAAGTTCATTAATGGCTGTGTTGCCACAGGCGAGCTGGAGCAGTGGGGGAACATCACAGAAGAAGTGGTTGATGCGGTTGGAGCTGCAGAATGGGAGGCGGAATGTGAAGCTGGTCTGCACAACAGAGTTGAGGCAGCCTCCACAGTAGGTGCCCAGAACTAGGCGAGTGCAGGCAGAGTGGCACATGGTGATAGGGTAGCGCAAGGGGCTGCAGATGGCCATGAAGCGGTCATAGGCCATGACACCCAGGAGGAAACCTTCAGTGGTGACCAGTAAGGAGAAAAAGAATAACTGGGTGGCACAGCCTGCAAAGGTGATGACCTTAGATGGGGAGAAGAAGTTGACCAGGGCATTGGGGGCAATAACAGATGAGTAGCACAAATCCAGGAAGGAGAGGTTCTTGAGGAAGAAGTACATTGGGGAGTGCAGGTGGGCATCCAGGGTGATAACCATGATCATGGTGAGGTTCCCCAGCATAGTCACCATGTACAGGGCCAGAAACACAGCAAAGAGCAGGGCCTGGGTCTCCAGGCCTCCCTTGAATCCCTCCAGCACAAAATCTTGAAAGTAAACCATGGAGAGGGTTCCATTTCTGGGGAGTGGCATGAACCTCAGCCTCACCAGGGGAATTACAGTTCCAGTATTGGCAGACAAAGTAGGTCAAGCTAAACTTCCTGCTGAAGACTTTTAAGAAAAGATAACTGACAACAAAAAATCTGATTGAAGGTATAAGAGAGTTAATGGTTTAGTAAAGAATTACGAAACAAAATCCAAGATAAACACAGAGGTTTAGGGATTTCATTACTGAAACTTCTTTTTCTCTTGAGACATAAGGCAGTTTTGAAAATAAAGTCTGAGAGGCCAGGTATCTAAGCAGGGAGGTTTTTCCTGTCTTGAAGAGTTAATGCTGACAGTGGTTGATTACGAGGGACCACCCAGGTTGCACCATAGGAGTGAGTTAAATAAGGAGTAGGTAGGCAGCTCAGCTTCTGACTTTTTCAATCACTGAAATTGTATCAAGTATTATATGGTCTCACTTACTTGTGGAGCATAAGGAATAGCACGGAGGACATTGGGAAATGGAGAGGAGAAGTGAGTTGGGGGGAAACTGGAGGGGGAGACAAACCGTGAGAGACTGTGGACTCTGAGAAACAAACTGAGGGTTTTGGAGGGGAGGGAAGTGGGGGATTGGGTGAGCCTGGTGATGGGTATTATGGAGGGCACATATTGCATGGAGCACTTGGTGTGATGCATAAACAATGAATGCTGGAACACTGAAAAGAAATAAAATAAAATGGAAAAAAAAAGAGGTGATCTGAATGCTGGTGTCTCTGACACCTTGCAAAAATAAACACATCTCAAGAAGACACATTATCCTCGCCCTCAGTGTTATCCATAGAAGTTTTGTGTATATACTGCCAAACACACAATTCAAAAATTGAGGAGTTCCTGCAATATGAATTAAAATATCAGAAACAATAGAAAACCCCAAAGAGGTTTAAGATTTTGGAGTTAACATACACACAACCAATGAATCATTGAACATTATATCAAAAACCAGTAATGTGGTGTATGTTGACTATTTGATTTTAAATTAAAAAATGAAAGTTATTATGTTTAAAGACTAAGAATTTTAACAGGATTGTGGGAGTAATAAAGAGAATAGTGGGTAACTTTTTTAAAAGTACAATTACTAAAATTAGGAGCTCAATGAATGGATTTTTCAGATTAGAAATTGCTAAGGAGAAAATTTGTAAACTAGAATATAGATCAGTAGAAAATATTCAGAATGAAGCATTAAGAGTAAAGGGGTTGAGAGCTACCCTATAACCTGGCAATTGCACTACTGGATATTTACCCCAAAGATACAGATGTAGCGAAAAGAAAGGCCATATGCACCCCAGTATTCATAGCAGCAATGTCCACCATAGCCAGACTGTGGAAAGAGCAGAGATGCCCTTCAACAGATGAATGGATAAAGAAGATGTGGTCCATATATACAACGGACTATTACTCAGCTATCAGAAATGATGAATACCCAACATTTGCATCAACATGGATGGGACTGGAGGAGATTATGCTGAGTGAAATAAGTCAAGCAAAGAAAGCCAGTTATCATATGGTTTCACTCAAAAGTGGAACATAAGGAATAGGAGAAGGAAGGGAAAAATGAAGGGGTGGAAATCAGAGGGGGAGATGAACCATGAGAGACCATGGACTCCAAGAAACAAACTGAGGGTTTTAGAGGGGATGGGGTTAGAGGGATGGGCTAGTCCAGTGATGAGTATTAAGGAGGGCATGTATTGCATGGAGCACTGGGTTTTATATGTAAACAATGAATCTTGGAACACTACATAAAAAACTAATGAGGTACTGTATGGTGGCTAACATTACAAATAATAATAAAAATAGGAAAAGAATTGAAAAATCAGAAACAAAGGTTAGAGACTAAAGATATAGAGACATACATAGTATGAGTTCCTAAAAAGGAGGGAAAGAGAGAAATAGGCTGAATCAGAACTTGAAGAGATAATGGACAAGTATTATCTCAAACCAATGATTCATTAACCCTACAAAATCAAAGCAGGATTTATACAAAGAACACCACACTTAGACATATCATACTAAAAGTATTTAGAACCAAAATAAAGAAAAAAATGTTAAAAGCAGCCTGATAAGGAAGACATAGTCACTCCAGGGGCACCTGGGTGGCACAGTTGGTCAGGCCTCTGACTCTTTTATTTTTTTTTATTTTTTAAAGATTTTTATTCATTTATTTGATAGACAGAGAGAGATTACAAGTAGGCAGAGAGAGAGGGGGAAGCAGGCTCCCCGCCGAGCAGAGAGCCCGATGTGGGGCTCGATCCCAGGACCCTGAGATCATGACCCGAGCTGAAGGCAGAGGCTTAAACCACTGAGCCACCCAGGTGCCCCCAGGCCTCTGACTCTTGGTTTTGGCTCAGGTCATTATCTCAGGGTTGTGAGATTGGACCCCATGGGACTATGCACTCAGTGTGGGGTATGCTTGAGACTCTCCCTCTCCATCTCCCACTGCCCCTTCCCCTAAAATAAATAAATCAATCTTTTTTTTTTTTAAGGAGACATAGTCACTTCAAAGTATTAACTTTAAAATTAAGACTGACAGTTGGCTTACAGATTAAAAATAATGAATTGATGGGTGGGTGGGAGGTTGGGGTACCAGGTGGTATTATAGAGGGCACGGATTGCATGGAGCCCTGGGTGTGGTGAAAAAATAAAGAATACTGTTATGCCGAAAAAAAAAAATTCCATTGGGGGGGGAAAAATCAACATAAAAAAATAAAAAAATAATGGAAGCCAAAGTAAAAGGATTATATTTTCCTTTGTTCAAAGAAAACAATTACCACTGGAATTCTCTATCTACCCAAAATATCCTTCAAGACTCAAAATGAATTTAGCAATAATGGTTTATAACTTCAATACTCCATTTTCAATAATAAATAGAACAGCAAAACTAAATATCAGCAAGGAAATAATGGATTTGGACAACATTAAAAGCCAAATAGACTTCACAAGCATATGTAGAACACACTATATCCAACAAGAGCAGAATACATTCTTCTCTGGTGCACATGGCACATTGCCCTGGATAGACCATATGTTAGTTCACAAAGCAAGTCTCAATAAATTTTAAAAGATTTAAATTATACTATGCTCTCCAAACAAAATAAAATGAAATCACAAATCAATAACATAAAGCAATTTGGAAAACTTACAAATATATGAAAGCTAAACAACACATCTTTAAATCACCAGTGGGTAAAAGAAGGAATCACAATGGAAATTATAAAGTATTTTGAGATTAATGAAAATGGGATACAACATACCAAAACTTAGGAAATGTAATGAAAGAAGGACACAGAAATTTATAGCTATAAACACCAACATTGAAAAAATATTTCAAATCAATAATTTAACTTTCCATCTTGGAAAAGAAAGGAAAAGAACACAAAACTAATGTCAAAGCAAATAGAAGGAATGAAATAATAAAGATTAGAGAACAGTAAAATAATGCAGAAAATCAATGACACTAAAAGTTGGTTCTTTGAAGAGTTTAACAAACTTGACAAACCTTTAGCTAAATTGACAAAAAAAAAAAAGTCAGAAGACTTGAATTTCTAAAATCAGGAAAGAAAGCAGAGAATGACTTCTGACCTTACAGAAATAAAAAGTATTATAAGAACATATTAGAACAATTGTATGCCAACACATCAGCTAACCTAGGAAAAATGAACAAATTCCTGGAAACACACAAACTAATATAGCTGACTCAAGGAGAAACAGAAAATCTGAGCAGATGTGTAATAAACAGATTGAGTCAGTAGTCAAAAAACTTTTCCAGCAAAGAAAAGCTCAGGACCAAATGGTTTCACTCGTGGCTTTTAACAAATTTTTCAAAAATAAACACTGGGTGTGGTACATAAACAATGAGTCTTGGAACACTGAAAATATAAAATAAAATATAAAAATTAACACCAGTACATCTCAAACTCTAAAAAAATAGGAGAAAACTCTTCCTAATTCATTTCTTAAGGTCTGTACTGTTTTAACACTAAATTGAGATAAAGATATTGCAAGAAAATGAAGCTACCGATCAGTATCTCTTATAAATATTGATACATAAATCCTTAACAAAATATTAGCAAGCTAAATCCAGAAGACCTTTAAATAGATTATAAAGCATAACCAAGTGAGAATTATCCCACGAATGCAAGAGTGGTTCAATATACAGAAATCATTCAATATAATACACCATACAAATGGAATTAAGGGAACAAAAACACACAATAGTCTCAGTAATACAGAAAAACTATGAAACGCTGCTGAAATAAATGAAAGAAGACCCACATAAATGTAAAGTTATCCCATTTTCATAGACTGAATGACTTAATATTGTCAAGATGCAGTACTCCCCAAATTTATATACAGATTCAATGCAATCCTATAAAATTTCTAATTGCCTTTCTTTTGGGCAAAAAAAAAAAAAAATTAAAGAAATTAAGTAGCATGGTACTGGCATAAAAACAGACATATAGACCAGTGGAACAGAGTAGAGAGCCCAGATATGGACCCTCAACTCTATGGTCAAATAATCTTTGACAAAACAGGAAAAAATATACAGTGGAAAAAAGACAGTCTCTTCAATAAATGGTGCTGGGAAAACTGGGCAGCTATATGTATAAGAATGAAACTCAACCATTCTCTTACACCGTACACAAAGATAAACTCAAAATATATAAAAGACCTCAACATGAGACAGGAATCCATCAGAATCCTAGAGGAGAACATAGGCAGTAATCTCTTCAGTATTAGCCACAGCAACTTCTTTCAAGATATGTCTCCAAAGGCAATGGAAACAAAAGCAAAAATGAACTTTTAGGACTTCATCAAAATCAAAAGCTTTGCACAGCAAAGGAAACAGTCAAGAAAACAAAGAGGCAACCCACAGAATGGGAGAAGATATTTGCAAATGACAGTACAGACAAAAGGTTGATATCCAGGATCTATAAAGAACTCCTCAAACTCAATACACACAAAACAGACAATCATATCAAAAAATGGGCAGAAGATATGAACAGACACTTCTCCAATGAAGACATACAAATGGCTATCAGACACATGAAAAAATGCTCATCATCACTAGCCATCAGGGAGATTCAAATTAAAACCACATTGAGATACCACCTTACACCAGTTAGAATGGCCAAAATTAGCAAGACAGGAAACAACATGTGTTGGAGGGGATGTGGAGAAAGGGGAACCCTCTTCCACTGTTGGTGGGAATGCAAGTTGGTGCATCCTCTTTGGAGAACAGTGTGGAGATTCCTCAAGCTCTAAAAATAGAGCTTCCCTATGACGCTGCAATTGCACTACTGGGTATTTATCCCAAAGATACAGATGTAGTGAAAAGAAGGGCCACCTGTACCCCAATGTTTATAGCAGCAATGGCCACAGTCGCCAAACTGTGGAAAGAACCAAGATGCCCTTCAATTGGCGAATGGGTAAGGAAGATGTAGTCCATATACACTATGGAGTATTATGCCTCCATCAGAAAAGATGAATACCCATCTTTTGTATCAACATAGATGGGACTGGAAGAGATTATGCTGAGTGAAATAAGTCAAGCAGAGAGAGTCAATTATCATATGGTTTCACTTATTTGTGGAGCATAACAAATAGCATGGAGGACAAGGGGAGTTAGAGAGGAGAAGGGAGTTGAGGGAAATTGGAAGAAGAGATGAACCATGAGAGACTAGGGACTCTGAAAAAACAATCTGAGGGGTTTGAAGGGGCGGAGGGTGGGAGGTTGGGGAAACCAGGTGGTGGGTATTAGAGAGGGCATGGATTGCATGGAGCTCTGGGTGTGGTGCAAAAACAATGAATACTGTTACGCCGAAAATAAATTTTAAAAAATGAAAAAAAAAAAAAGAAATTAGGAGGACTAACACTTCCTGACTTCAAAACTTACTAAGAAGCAGAACAGTGTTGTGCTAGTGCAAGAACAGACATAGACCAATGGAATAGAACCAAGAATCTAGAATAAAATCACACATCTGCAGTTTTCTACAAGGCAACCAAGGACACCATTCAATAATAAAAAAAAAAGTCTTCAATGATCAGAAAACTGAATATCCATATGCATGCAAAAGATTACATTAAGAACTTTTACACCACAAACAAAAATTAACTCAAAATGGACAAAGACCTAAATGCAAGTGCAAAAACTATAGAAGTATTAGAGTAGAAAGAGCTATCAGTGTAAATTATTGTGACTTGGGATTAGTCAGCAGTTTCTTATATGATATCAAAGAAGAAACAACAAAGTAGAAAAATAAAAAATAAAATAAATAGACAAATTGAACTTTATTCTAATTAAAATCTTCTGCATCAAAGGACACTACCATAAAGATGAAAACAAGCCCCATATTATGGGAGAAAATATTGACAAATTTTATATCTAATAAGGATCTATTATCCATGAAATATACAGAACACTTTCAACTCAGCAAGAAAAAGACAAACAGTCAAATTTTCAAATGGGCAAAGGACTTGCATGGACATTTTCTCTAAAGAAAATATATAACTGGCCAATAAGTATAAGGGAAGGTGTTCAATGTCATTAGCCGTTAGGAAAATGTGGATCAAAACCACTATGAGATGCCACTTTACTCTTTTGAATGGCTACATTTTTTAAAGATAGAGAATAATAAATGTTGGTGAGAATTTGGGAAAATTATAACTCACATACATTGCTGTTATAAATAAACAAGTGGTGTAGCCTCTGTAGAAAGTAGCCTTGCCATTCCTCAAAAAGTTAAATGTAGAATTCCCATATGACCCACCATAAGCTACATAAAGTTATGTGCCCAAGACAACTGACAATACATGTTCACATATAAGCCTGTACACAAGTGTTCATAAGAGCAATATTCATGATAATCAAAAGGTGAATGCAAGCCAAATGTCCGTCACATGATGAATAGAGAAATAAAATGTGAAATATTCATACAGTGGAACAATATTCAGCCATGAAATGAAGTTTTGTTTTGTTTTGTTTTTTGAGAGAGAGAGAAAGAGAAAAAGCAAGAGAGTGAGCACACAAGAAAGCAAGGGGAAGGGCAGAGGGAGAGAAAGGGAGAGGGAGAATCTTAAGCAGGCTCCATGCCCAGCATGGAGTCCAACATGGGGCTTGATCTCACAACCCTGAGATCATGACCTGAGCCCAAATCAAGAGTCAGATGCTTAACTGATTGAGCCATCCAGGCAACCTGAAAGAAATAGAATTCTAAAACAAGATACTACATGGATGAGCCTTGAAAACAATACGCTGAGTAAATGAAGCTTGACACAAAAGACTGCATATTCTATAATTCCAGTTATATAAAGTGTGCAGAGCACGGACAGAAGTATATTTTTATTTGCCAAAATATGGTTGGGGGAGAGGGAAGGAGAGTTCTGATGGGTACAGGGTTTCTCTCTGTGTTGAAACTATTCTGGAACCAGAGAGGGGTTATGGTTGAACAACACTGTGGATATAATATAAAATGAAACACCACACTTGTTTGTACAGTTTGAACTGGTAAAATTGTGACTTTTATGTTATGTGAGAATTGTTCCTCAATTTAAAATGTTAAAAATAATTAAAAAATAATGAGAGTGAAATAAGAGCTTTCACCAGCATTTTAAAATGAGAGAATTTAATTGAAGGACTTCGAATATGTTAAAAGCACACACATTCATGAGAGTAAAAAAAAACAAAAAACAAAAAAAAACTCCTTCATTGGCTATCTTTAGAGGATGATGCTGAGGGAATCCACACAGTGGCCCTCACAATAATGAAATAATTGTTTAGAGAGATTTTCCCTTTATAGAATATTGCAACTAATAAATGAAGAATTAATTGCAGAATTTGAATATTATCATGTTATAAATGATGAAATAACAAGTTTAGGTAAGATTACTAATGGCCACTAATATTACAAAACAAGAGATTCAGACAGGTGGGCTTCTCAGTGAAAATACACACAACACTTATGAAATATTCCTGTCAAAAAATCAATCATGAGTCAGACTGAGACTCTAGACCTAATGGTTTACAGGAAATATAAGAAGCAAAAGAATATGCTAATTAACACTACAGGGATGTGATTAGCAACATGAGAAACTTTGTGTGATAAAATGACCTATTTTTTTTTAATAAATAAGTTGAAGTAATAATTTTTTTTAAAGATTTTATTTATTTATTTCACAGACAGAGATCACAAGTAGGCAGAGAGGCAGGGAGAGAGGGGGAGGAAGCAGGCTCCCTGCTGAGTAGAGAGCCAGATGCAGGACTTGATGCCAGGACTCTGGGATCATGATCTGAGCCGAAGGCAGAGGCTTTAACCTACTGAGCCACCCAGGCGCCCCGAAATAATAATTTTGAAATGAAAATAGAGGGACATCACATTGAAATACCACCTTACACCAGTTAGAATGGCCAAAATTAGCAAGATAGGAAATAACGTGTGCTGGAGAGGATATGGAGAAAGGGGAATCCTCTTACACTGTTGGTGGGAATACAAGTTGGTGCAGCCACTTTGGAAAGCAGTGTGGAGATTCCTCAAGCTCTAAAAATAGAGCTTCCCTATGACGCTGCGATTGCATTACTGGGTATTTACCCCAAAGATACAGATGTAGTGAAAAGAAGGGCCATCTGTACCCCAATGTTCATAGCAGCAATGGCCACAGTCGCCAAACTGTGGAAAGAACCAAGATGCCCTTCAATGGACTAATGGATAAGGAAGATGTGGTCCGTATACACTATGGAGTATTATGCCTCCATCAGAAAGGATGAATGCCCAGTTTTTGTATCAATATGGATGGGACTGGAGGAGATTATCCTGAGAGAAATAAATCAAGAAGAGAGTCAATTATCATATGGTCTCACTTGTGGAGCATAAGAAATAACATGGAGGACATTAAGAGAAGGAAAGGAAAAGTGAATTGGGGGAAATCAGAGGGAGAGATGAACCATGAGAGACTGTGGACTCTGAGAAACAAACTGAGGTTTTTGGACCGGAGGGGTACAGATAGGAGGTTAGGTGAGCCTGGTGGTGGGTATTAAGGAGGGCACATATTGCATGGAGCACTGGGTGTGGTGCATAAACAATGACTCTTGGAACACTGGGAAAATTAAATTAAAAAAAAAAAAGAAGGGCCATATGCACCCCAATGTTTATAGCAGCAATGTCCACAATAGCCAAACTGTAGAAAGAGCTAGGATACCCTTCAATAAACAAATGGATAAAGAAGATGTGGTCCATACAGCCATCAGAAAGGATGAATACCTACCATTTGTATCAACATGGATGGAGCCAGAAGGGATTATGCTAAGTGAAATAAGTCAAACAGAGAAAGTCAATTATCATATGGTTTCACTTATTGTGGAACATAAGGAATTGCATGGAGGACATTAGGGGAAGGAAGGGAAAAATGAAGGGGGAATAATTGGAGTGGGAGATGAACCATGAAAGACTATAGACTCCAGGAAACAAACTAAGGATTTTAGAGGGGAGGCAGTGGGGAATGGGTGAGTCTGGTGATGGATATTAAGGAGTGTATAGATTGCATGGAGCACTGGGTGTATGCAAACAATGAATCATGGAACACCACATCAAAAACTAATGTACTGTATGGTGACTCACATAACAAAAAAAAAAAAAAAAAAGGAAGAAAGAATAAAAAACTGTCATTGATAACAGATGGTGTGATTGTGGACATGAAAGATCCATTTAATGGATTTCTGTTATCAATAAATTATGAACATCAATATGTGAATTTAGAAGACTTGCTAAGTATAGCATCATATATAGAATTAATATTTCCATGGGCCAATAGAAAACAGCTAGAAAATGACCATTCAAAAGTGATATCATGTCAGTAACCTGCAACTATCCATTACCAAATATGTGTAAAGTTTTTTTGCAAAAAACTTGAGAGAAACCAAAGTAGACTTAAGTAACATGGCAGGCTGTGCAAGATTCCCAAACTGGCACACTCAATATTGCATAAATGCCAATTCTCCCCACACTGAGCTGAGTCAGCGCGATCCCAGTGATTTTTATTTGTGGAATCTTAAAAGCTGATCCTAAAATGTG
This sequence comes from Mustela lutreola, assembly GCF_030435805.1. Classification (NCBI taxonomy): domain Eukaryota; kingdom Metazoa; phylum Chordata; class Mammalia; order Carnivora; family Mustelidae; genus Mustela; species Mustela lutreola. The sequence goes on from NC_081292.1 coordinate 165,458,723, forward strand.
TATTGAAATGTGCAAAATCAAATGTGTCCAAGACATTCTGGAAAAGAGAAACAGTGTGGGGGGATTTGTGCTACCAGATAGCGACTCATAAGTAGCAGTAATGAAACAGTTTTGGTGGCAGAGGATAGACTGTGTGCTGATGGAACAGAACAGAGAGCCTGGAAATCAATCCTGTGCTTATCTCGACATCCAATTCACCAAACAGTAGGAAAGTGGGAAAATCTGGGACAGTTGACAGTCATCTGGTAAATAGTGAGATTTAACTCTTACTTCATACTATCCACAAAAAGCAATCACAGGCTAAATGCAGAAAGGGTGATGGTCGTTAAGGAGGGCATGTGATGTGGTGAGCACTGGGAGTTAGACACAACTGATGAATTATTGAACACTACATCTGAAACTAATGAGGTACTATATGTTGGGTAATTGAATTTGAATAAAAAAATAAATTTGAAAGCAAAATAGCAAAGACAATACAGAAGACCTTCATGGCCCTAGTGCAGGAAATTATCTCCCCAGTTGCCTAAGCAAGGAACAAAAAGTACTAAGCATAAAGGAAATACCCTGTGGATGGAACTACATGAAAATCGAGACAGTCTTCAGAGTGTGTAAAGGCAAACCACAGCTTGGGAAGACATACTTGTGGAATATGAAGGGAAAAATGACTTGTCTGCACAATACAGAAATAATCCTTAGACACACAAGAAAAAGAACTCCGTAAATACAGGCAAGAGACTGATAGAAGTGACACACAAAGAGAGGAGCCAAATGTGCACAACCCTGCATCAGGAAAAAGTTCACATGTTAGTGAGGTGCTCGTGCACACCCACTACGTCTACAGTGAAGCTGACTGGCAGTAACCAGCGTGTTGAGGACAGGAGCAACTTGAAGGGAGTGTAAATTAGGACAAGAAGTTTGGCATTTTCTACTGACCTTGAAAACACATGGCCTTACCTGTGATTTCACTTTCCCTCTGGAAGGTATTCACCCAGCAGAAGTGCACACATGTGCACAAGGAGACCAGGATGAGACTGTTTTCCACAGTGTCACCATAGCTGCAAAGGGGAAACCACACAAGTGGACTGTGGTATATCTGTCTGGTGGAGCAGTAGACAGAGGTAGATAGGGACAGAATACCAGTTTGTGGAGCAACACTGAGCAAGATGATGCTAGTCTGTGGACCACATTTTGAGAACACCTGCTAATTCCAAAACCGACTCAGTCTCTTCCTCTCAGAGTTTCCAAATGGCAGTGGATGATCCCATTAGAACCCAAGTCATCCTGTTCAAAACTGCTTGTTCACATCCAGGTGGAGGATATCAGCAGCACAACCCACCTCAGAGCCTGCCCATCCTCTCCCCTGCCCATTCTGAGCTCTATCCTGCCTATCTCCATTCCTGCTTTGGCACCTCCTGTCAACTCCTGGCCCTTTTCACCTCTTGACTGAATGGCTGCCATGGTTTGCTAATTATCTCCAGCCTGTCTGTTCCCTGCTTGGTTTCCCACACAGAGCTCCCTGTGTGGAGGCACCAAAGCCTCCGTTCAAGTCATTTTGCTCCCTACTGCAAATGAGTGATGGATTCCCCATCAGCTGAGTGGGCCTGGAGTGGACCCCCAGAAGGGTCTTTCTTCAGGCCTGCCAGGTGAACTTGGCTTCAGCCGGGAGCATTGTGCTTGGTGATTTTCTGGTTCTCTCATTCTTCCCAGAATGGTTGGGAAACAAACACATAGCAGGTGTTTGTTTTCATGTCTGCATTCATGGAGAGCCACGAGATCCCTAGAACTGGACTTGGCCTACTCTATTTCTGCATTCCCCACGCAGTGGGCATATCCCTTAGAAGCATGTGCTCAGTAGTCTCGTGGTACTGATCTGAGCCTGAGAAATGCATTTAAGGTCATGAAGGAGCCTGGTGCTGTGATTCTCTGAGTCTAATGAAAATTTGTCCCTTTAGTTGAAATAACCCTGAAGCTCAAGACAGGGCTGGCCAGGGCAGGAGTGTGGTCACCAGCTGCTGAGGCAAGCCCTGAGTGCATATGGCATGCCATAGCTCCATGTCTCCCTTACACACATGGTGTCCTTCAACCCCTCCCAGCCTGGAGCAGTGGCCATCTTGACCTCACCTCTTCCAGGTGAGGGCCATGACTCATTCAAGATCACCCAGCCAGCACCTGCTCTCCCATGGTCTCCTGAGCTCCTGACCTATGTCTGTGCTGAGGTTAATGAGGTGGGCACTGAGGACTCTCACCTCCCCTCATTCTGCTCTGGCTTCCCATGCAGTGAAGAAAAAGTGGGGAGGGGACAAGGAAGAGAGTATGCCTGGGTGCCCCATGTTCAGGCTTCAAGTAGCTCCTGGGTCTTTGTGGAAGCAAGGAACAGAATGGTCTCAGCTCACCTTAGCTTCCATATCTTGATGCATTAGCTGGGCAGAAAGAGTCACCTGCATGGTGGGGTCACTCTGGGAAGATCTCTCCACCAGCACAGCTGGGGCTTGGCATCTTGAATGGCCAATTAGGTGAGCTTGTTTGTGTTCTGGCCTCTGCAGTGCACTGGGACTCTTGATTCTCCTGGGTCCCCTGTCACCAACCTTTGTCTGATCCTCCCCTGCCCACCTACAGGGCCAGGAACCAAAGCCCAGAAGTCCCTTAGGGCCCTAGAGAGGTGAGCAGAAGAGGAGCATAGAATCTAAGAGCAGACCCTGTGACCCTCAGTGGACCATCCTCCCAGGGGTGGCAGGTATGAACTCCTGGGCCCAGAGCTATTCCATCAACCCCTTCCCACCACTACCTTAGCTGTGAGTTGAAATGATCTATCAGGAAAAACAATCCTCTCTGGGTCCCTCTGTGCTTACTGTTGTTCCTTCCTGGAGCACAGCCTGACCCATGAATGGGAGAAGACCACCTGAATACACTTCTTGGAGGGGGATCAAGCAGAGATGGCTTTTCAAAATTATGAAACAAAATGTGTTTAAAAATTTCAGCAATTAGAAAGTGTTTGGCGCACAGCAAGGATGCCCCTCTGCTTATCCCAATCGCTGTCCCAACTCTGTTGGAGGTCTGGTGTTTCTACATCCACACCTGTCGGGGGAGGAGGTGGCTCAGGGGTGCCTGTGTATTTTATTTAATTTGTTCTTTTTCTTTTACAAAAATATAATTGCACCCCACACCATGTCTGCATTTTTTATCTTTTCACCAAATACTGTGTAATCGTCACCCTTCTAAGCCAGTGACATTCTATCTCAGTATCTCCAGTGTTCTGTTGTATGGGGACCAGGACTTACTCATTTAACTATGTGAATGGCTATTTAGGATTGGACATTTAAAAAAAATTTTATTTTGAAAAGAACACTCAACATAAGATTTTCTGATTAACCAATCTTTAAGGGCACAATATCTTATTGTTGTTTGTAAGTGCAGAGTACAGCACATCTCCAAACTTATTCCTCTTGTTGGACTAAGATTCATGCCTGCTAGTTAGCAACTCCACCACCCACCCCACCCCTGGCAACTGCCATGCCACAGTTTGATTCTGTGGCCTTGACTATTTCAGATAACTCATCCACATGGAAGGGTACAATTTTTTCTTTTTGTGATTGGCTTATTTTGCTTAGCATAATGTTCTCAAGGTCCCTCCATGTCTTCATGCGTTACAAAATTTCCTTTTTTAATTTTAATTTTTATTTTATTTATTTTTAAATTTTTTTACTTATTCAAAATTTACTTCTTCTTAAAGGCCGAACATAAGTATTTCACTGTGTGTATAAACCAGTGTGTTTATCCTCTCATGAGTCCATAGCCAACAGTGTCTCTTCCACATCTTGGCTATTGTGAGCAGTGCTACATGGAGCCTGGGAGAGCAGACACCTCTTCCTGATCCTGGTTCGAGTTCTTTCCATACTTACCCAGAAATGGAATTCCTGGTTCCTACAGCAGTTCCATTTTTAATTTGTTGAAAAACTCCTATACTTTTTTCCGCACCAGCTGCAGTCCCACCAACTGCCTGTGTTCCAATTTCCCCACATCCTTGCCCGTGTTTGTTTTCTTTTTCTTTTTTTTTCCATGTGTGTTTTCTTTTCTTTTTTTTTTTTTTTTTTAGATATTTTATTTATTTATTTGTCAGAGACAGAGACAGCACATGAGCAAGGGGAGGGGCAGGCAGGAGGAGAGGGACAAGCAGACTCCTTGCTGAATGGGGAGCCTGACATGGGGTCAATCCCAGGATTGATCATGACCTGAGCTGAAGTCAGATGTGTAACTGACTGAACCACCCAGGCATCCCTGTTTTCTTTTTATAGCAGCCACCCTGAAGTGGCCCCTCTTTGTGGTTTTGATTCGCATCTGCCTGATGCTGAGTGATGCTGAGCATTTCTGTTATATGCCTCTTGGTCATTTGTATATCTTCTTCAAAGAAATGTCTGTTCAAGTACCTACTCCACTTTTAAAAAATATTTATTTTATTTTTTCAGTGTTCCAAGAGTCATTGTTTATGCACCACACCAAGTACTCCATGCAATACATGCCTTCCTTAATACCCATCACCAGGCTCACCTAACGCCCCCACCCTCTCCCCTCCAAAACCCCCAGTTTGTTTCTCAGAGTCCACAGTCTCTCACAGTTTGCTCCCCCTCCAATTTCCCACAAATCACTTTTCCTTTCCTTCTCCTAATGTCCTCCATGTTATTCCTTGTGCTCCACAAATAAGTGAAACCATATGATAATTGAATCTCTCTTCTTGACCTATTTCACTCAGCATAATCTCTTTTAATTGGGTCCTTAGGTTTTATTCTTTAAATTTGAAGTTGTAGGAATTGCTTACATGTGGAGATTAATCCCTCTTCAGATATATGATTTGCAAATATTTTCTCTTTTTTCCGTAGGTTGCTTTTTCATGCTCTTAAATGTTTCCTTTGCTGGGCAGAAGCTTTTTAGTTTGCTAGAATCCCACTTGTTTGTTTTTTGTTCTGTTCATGTGCCAAGACAAATGCCATGTATTTTCTCCCTGTGTTTTCTTTTAGGAGTTTTACAAACTGAGGTCCTATGTTTATGACTTTAATCCATTTTGTGTTTATTTTTATGTATGGTATAAAATAAGGGCCTAATTTCAATCTTTTGCCTGTGAATATCTAATTTTCCCAGCTTCATTTGTTGGAGAAACTGTTCATTCCTTAGTATGTATTCTTGTACAAAATGTCAAGGACCAATTAAACATACATACATAGATTTATATCTTGGCTCTCTATCCTGTTTCTTGATCTATGTATCTGCCTGTATGCTGATATCATACAGTTTTGATTATTTGTTTATTTGATTATTTATGATATATTTTGAAATAAGAAAGTGTGATACTTACAGATTTGCTTTTCTTTCTTTGCTTTTCTTTTAAGATTGATTTGGCTATTCAGGGTCATTTGTAGTTCCACATGAATTATGATTTTTTTTCTATTTTTGTAAAAAATGCCATTGAGGTTTTTATTGAAGTATAATGAACATACAGTGTTATGTTATTTTCAGGTGTATGAGATAATGACTCAACAATTGTATACATCACTCAGGACTCCTCACAATAAGTGTGCTCTTAATCCCCATCACCTATTTCACCCATCACCCAACCTCCTTCCCTCTGTAACCTTCAGTTTCTTCTCTATATTTAAGAGTCTGGGTTTTTTTTCTTTTTCTATTTTTTTTCTTTGCTTTGTTTCTTAAATTCCACATATGAGTGAAATCATATAGTATTTTTCTTTCTCTGACTTATTTTGCTTGGCATTATACCCTCTAGATCTGTCCATGTTGTTACAAATGTCAAGATTTCAATCTTTTTTTATGACTAAGCAGTATTCAGCAATATGTATCTATACCACATTTTCTTCTTCTTCTTTTTAAAAAAGATTTTATTTATTTATTTGGCAGAAAGACACACAGTGAGAGAGGGAACACAAGCCGGGGGAGTGGGAGAGGGAGAAGCAGGCTTCCCACTGAGCAGGGAGCCCGATGCAGGGCTTGATCCACATGACCTGAGCTGAAGGCAGATGCTTAACCAAACTGAGCCACCTAGGTGCCCTATACCACATCTTCTTTAACCAGTCATCTATAGATGGACACTTACATATTTTGACTATTGTAAATAATGCTGCAATAAACATAGGGTGCACATATCTCTTTGAATTTGTATTTTCATTTTTGGGGGGTAAATACCTGGTAGTGGAATTATTGGATCATCAGGCAATTCATTTTTAACTTTTTGAGGAACCTCCATAGTGTTTTCCAAAGTGGCTCACAAATTCAACAACCATGGATGGACCTACAGAGTATAATGCTAAGTGAAATAAGTCAGACAGAGAAAGACAGATACTGTGGGATTCACTTATGTGTGGAATTTAAGAACCAAAGCAAATGAACAGCTTTGCAATGTATTTTGAAATCTGAGAAGGGGAGGAGTCAAGGTGGCGGAGAAGTAGCAGGCTGAGACTACTTCAGCTAGCCAGAGATCAGCTAGATAGCTTATCTAAATCTGAGATTGTGATACCTCCAGTTGTGTTCTTCTTTTTCAGGTTTGCTTTGCCTATTTAACACCTTTTGGGGTTCCATATATATTAGGATTATTTGTCTTAGTCCTGCAAAAAAAAAAAAAAATACTGTTGATATTTTGGTAGGGATTGCATTAAATCTGTAGATTGCTTGGGGGAAGTTAGGACATTTTAATAATATTGGTTCTTCCACTCCATCTTTTCATTTCTTTGTGTCATCTTTAATCTTTTTCATCTAGATATGTCTCCTTTCACAAGGGAAACAAAGGGAAACTATTGGGACTACACAAAAGCTTTTCACAGCAAAGTAAACCATGAACAAAGCAGAAAGACAACCCTCTGAATGATAGAAGGTATTTGCAAATGATGTATCCAATAAGGGGTTAATAACCAAAATATATAAAGAATTTACACAACTCAATATCAAAAAAAAAAAAAAAGAAAGAAAGAAAGAAAAGAAAATAAAGAAAGAATCCAGTTTTTAAATGGGCAGAGGACATGAACAGACATTTCTCCAGTGAAGACAGACAGATAGCCAACAGACATTTGGAAAGATGTTAAGCATCACTCATCAGAGAAATAAAAATTAAAACTGCAATGAGATACCACCTCACACCTGTCAGAATGGCTAACATCAACAACACAAGAAACAGCAAGTGTTGGTGAGGAGGTGGAGTAAAAGGATCCCTCATGCACTGTTGGTGGGAATGCAAACTGGTGCATCCACTGTGGAAAACAATATTGAGGTTCCTCAAAAAGTTAAATATACTACTATATGATCCAGTAATTCCAGTACTGAGTGTTTAACCCCCCAAAATAAAACACTAATTTGAAAAGTTATATGAACCCATATATTTATTGCAGCATTATTTACAATAGATAAGATCTGGAAACAACCCAATTGTCTATCCATAGATGAATGGATAAAGATGTGGGTAAAGATGGATAAAGATAAAGGTATACAATGACAAATTACTCAGCCTTAAAAGAGAATGAGGTCTTGCCACTGAGATTTTGATAGGTATTGGATTGAATCTGTAGATTGCTTTAGGTAGTATGGACATTTTAACAGTATTAAATCTTTAGCAAAAACCATGTTAATATCTCATTATATATTTTTTCATTATAGGATGTGAGTAGATGTATTTTACCAAGTGAGAAGTTGCTAGAAAGTTTCATGTAAATACTGGTTTAACTGTATCATTGAAGTTTTGGTATTCAGAATTTTCAGTATCATTTAGTTTTACCTGCTTAAGTTTTCAGTATTATTTCTTCTTTGACCTGTGAGTTATGAGGATGTGTCTTAAATTTCCAGATATTTAAGTTTTTTTCAGTTTTATTATTTATTAACATCTATTTAATTACATTTTTAAAAAATTTTATTTTATTTTTTCAGTGTTCCAAGATTCATTGTTTATGTGCCACACCCAGTGCTCCACGCAATACGTGCCCTTCTTAGTACCCACCACCAGGCTCATTTACCCTCCACCCTCACCCCTCCAAAACCCTCAGTTTGTTTCTCAGAGTCCACAGTCTCTCATGGTTCGTCTTCCCCTCCGTTTTCCCCCAATTCACTTTTCCTTTCCTTCTCCTAATGTCTTCTGTGTTATTCCTTATGCTCCACAAATAAGTGAAACCATATGATAATTGACTCTCTTCTTGACTTATTTCACTCAGCATAATCTCCAGTCCCATCCATGTTGATACAAAAGTTAGGTATTCATCTTTTCTGATGGAGACATAATATTCCGTTGTATATATAGACCATATCTGCTTTATCCATTCGTCAAGATGTCCAAGAAGGGCATTTTGGCTCTTTCCACGATTTGGCAATTGTGGCAATTGCTGCTATGAACATTGGGGTAAAGATGGCCCTTCTCTTCTCTACATCTGTATCTTTAGGGTAAATACCCAGTAGTGCAATTGCAAGATCATAGGGTAGCTTTATTTTTAATTTCTTAAGGAATCTCTACACTGTTTTCCTGAATGGCTGCACCAACTTGCATTCCCACCAACAGTGTAAGAGGGTTCCCCTTTCTCCACATCCTCTCCAACACTTTTTGCTTACTGTCTTGTTAATTTTAGCCTTTCTAACTGGTGTAAGGTGGTATCTCCATGTGGTTTTTTTGTTTTTTAAAGATTTTATTTATTTATTTGACAGAGAACACAAGTAGCAGAGAGGCAGGCAGAGAGAGAGAGAGAGAGAGAGAGAGAAGCAGGCTCTGCACTGAGCAGAGAGCCCGATGCGGGGCTCGATCCCAGCGTCCTGGGATCATGACCTGGGCTGAAGGCAGAGGCTTTAACCCGCTGAGCCACCCAGGCACCCCTCCATGTGGTTTTGATTTGATTCCCCCGATGGCTAATGATGATGAACATTTTTTCATGTGTCTGATAGCCATTTGTATGTCTTCTTTGGAGAAGTGTCTGTTCATGTTTTCTGTCCATTTTTTGACATGATTATATTTTTATTACATTTATATCTCAGTTTCTTAGCAACAAATTAATTGACCAGATATATATGGATTTATTTCTTGTGTCTCTATTCTGTTCCATTGATCTATGTATGTTTTTAGGCCAATATAATACTGTTTCAATTTTTAACATGTTGTAATATAGTTTGAAATCAAGAAATGTGATGCCTCAAGCCTTCTTCTTTAAATTGCTATGGCTATTCAGAGTCTTTTGTTGGCTCCATATTCATTTAAGAATTATTTTTCTAATTCTGTGAAAAATGCCACTGAAATTTTATTAGGGATTGCATTGAATCTGTAGATGGCTTTGGGTAGTATGGACATTTAAACAATATTAATTCTTCCAATCTATAAATATAGACTATTTTTTTCATTTATTTATCTTCTTCAGTTTATATTATCAATGTATTACAGTTTTTAATGTATGAATCTTTCACCTCCTTGCTTAAATTTATTTCTAGGTATTTTATTCTTCTGACAGAATTTTAAATGAGGTTGTTTTCTTAATTTCTTTTCTGTGTCTGTTATTGATGTGTGCAAACACAACTGGTTTTTGTTTATTGATTTCATGTACTGCAACTTCCCTTATTCATTAGTTTTAGCAGTTTTTGGTGGAGTCTTTAGGTTTTCCAAGTACAAAATCATGTCTTCTGCAAATAGTAACAGTTTTACTTCTTTTTCTCCCTAATCTGGATACTTTTTATTTATTTTATCTAATTGCTCTTGTTAGGATTTCCAGTACTATGTTGAATAAAAGTGGTGAGAGTGGATCCTTGTTTTTCCTGATCTTAAAGGAAAAGCTTTCAGCTTTTCACCATTGAGAATTTAGCTGTGGGTTTGTCATATATGACCTTTATTATGTTGAGGTGCATGATGTCTGTACCCAGTGTTCTGAGAGTTTTTATCAGGAATCAATGTTGAACTTTGTCAAATACTTTTTCTGCATCTATTTAAATGGTCATATAATTTTTACATTTTGTTTTTCTAAATCTGTGTCTCACATTGATTGATTTGCAGATGCTGAATCATCCTTGCATCCTTAGAGTAAATCCTACTTGACGATGGTGCATGATTCTTTGAATGTATTTTTGAATTTGGTTTGCTAATATTTTCTTGAGGACTTTTGCATATACGTTCACCAGGGATAATGGCCTATAGTTTTGTTTTCTTGTAGAGTTCTTGTTTTCTTGTAGAGTTCTTGGTATCAAGGTAATGTTGAACTTTTTAAAAGTGATTTTGGAAGTGTTTCCTTTTCTATTTTTGGAAGAGTTTAAGAAGGTTTGGTATTCATTCTTTAAATTTTGGGTAGAATTCACTAAAAAGAATTTTTTTTTCTTTGTAAGTCTAAATAAAGCTTGGTCTAGAGAGAAGTTCTTGTCCAAGATGGTATCTTAAGAGGTACTGAATGCACCTCCTCCCATGGATGCATTGAATCTACAGCTGTACATGGAACAAATCTCTTTGAAATAAATCAGAAACTAGCTGAGTGACTTCTAGACATCAGACAAATGAGGAAATACACACAGTGAAATGGTCAAGAAAGGCTGAGATACACTGTCACCATAAGTCCCACCCCTGCAAAAACACCATAGACTTGCAAAGTAGCTCACAATTCTATTCTTCCTGAGAAGCAAATGGTTTGTACTCAACATCTAGCACTCCAAATTCCAAGAATTCCACATAAAGCATGGCTGGAAGTCTATATCTCTGCACAGGCTTTACAAGAGATGTTAAAGGGATTTCTTCAAGCTAAAATGAAAGGATGCTAATTAGTACCAGGAAAACATATGAAAGTATAAATCTTACTGGTCATGTAAATACATTAGTTAATTTCAGAATACTCTGATGGTTTAATGTGATAGGTAAATCACCTATAAAGTTAGTCTGAAGGTTAAAAGACAAAAGTATTAAAATAATTATAACTACAATAATTTCTTAGTAGATACACAAGGAAAAAATGTAGATTACAACATCAAATTTATATGCAACTAATTAACTGTTGAATACTACATCAAAAAGTAATGATGTATTATATGTTGGATATTGAACATTTAGAAAAGCAAAAAAAACAAAATGTGGGTGGAGGAAAGTCGAAATGAAAAGTTTTAGTATGCATGCAATATTAACTTATTATCAGCTTAAAATATACTGTTATAAATATAAGATGTTTAATGTAAACCTCATTGTAACCACAAAGCAAAAACCTGTAGTAGATACACAGAAGATAAAGGGAAGAGAATCTAAGTATATCACAACAGAAAAATACCACATCACAAAAAAATACCACATCACAAAGGAAGAGATGAAGAAAGTAACAAAGGAATTACAGAGCAGCCAGAAAATAACAAAATCACAAAAATGACCCTCAATTCTACAGTCAAATAATCTTTGACAATGCAGGAATGTATGGTTTCACTCCTTCGTGGAGCATAAGGAATATCATGGAAGACCATAGGGGAAGGGAGGGAAATCTGAAGGGGGAGAAATCAGAGAAGGAGACAAACCATGAGAGAGTATGGACTCTAGGAAACAAACTTAGGGTTACAGAAAGGAGGGGTCATGGGATAGGGTAACTGGGTGATGAGTATTAAGGAGAACACATGTGGTGATGAGCACTAGGTGTTATACACAACTGATGATTAATTGAACACTACATCATAAACTAATGATGTACAGTATGTTGGCTAACTGAACATAATAAGATAAATAAATGTAAATGTACTAAATTCTCAAATCAAAAGATAGTGGATGAATGGATAAATAATATACAAAATCACTGTATGCTGCCCTCAAAGTCTCGCTTCAGCTAAAGCTCTATACACACTGACACACACTGACTGAGAGTGAAGGTATGGGCAAATTAGTCCATACGAATGGAAACTGAAAGAAAACAGTTGTAGTTCTGCTTATTTCCACCAAAATGGATGTTAAAGATTTTACTTATTTATTTGACAGACAGAGATACCAAGTAGGCAGAGAGGCAGGCAGAGAGAGAGAGAGGGAAGCAGGCTCCCTGCTGAGCAGAGAGCCCAATGTGGGGCTTGATCCCAGGACCCTGGCATCATGACCTGAGCCAAAAGCAGAGGCTTTAACCCACTGAGCCACCCAGGTGCCCGAAAATGGATTTTAATCCAAAGACTGTAATAAGAGAAAGAAGGTCATTATGGAATAATAAAAAAGTTAATCCATTGTGTATATGGACCACATCTTCTTTATCCACTCATCTGTTGAAGGGCATCTTGGCTCTCTTTCTGCATTTTGGTGATTGTGGACATTGCTGCTATGAACATTGGGGTACAGGTGGCCCTTCTTTTCACTATACTTGTATCTTTGGGGTAAATACCCAGTAGTGTAATTGCAGGGTCATAGGATAGCCTATTTTTAATTTTTTTGAGGAATCTCCACATTGTCTTCCAAAGTGGCTGCACCAACTTGCATTCCCACCAACAATGTAAGAGGGTTGCCGTTTCTCCACATCCTCTCCAATATTTGTTGTTTCTTGCCTTGTTAACCATTCTAACTGGTGTAAGGTGGTATCTCCATGTGGTTTTGATTTGAATTTCCCTGATTAATAATGTATTGTATGGAGACTAACATAAAACAATAAAAAAAGGTTAATCCAATAAAAGGATATGGTATTTCAGAATATTTATGCACACAACATAGGGGTACCTAAATTCATAAAGCAAATATTAACAGATCTGAAGGAGAAATATCCAATAATACAATGAATAGTGGGAAATTTTGCTTTCAACAGATCATCCAGATGGAAAGCCAATAAGAAAACACTGGACTTAAACTACATGTCAGGCCTGACAGACTTAGACATTCATATAATATTCTATCCAAGAGCAGCAGAATAAATTCTTTTCAAGTGAACATCGAACATTCTCCAGGACAGATCACATGTTAGGACATAAAACACATCTTAATAAACTTAAGAAGATTGAGATCATGACAAGCATCTATTCTGACCATAGTGGTTTGAAACTAGAAAATATGGACACAAAAACAGACAAATAGACCAATGGAACAGAATAGAGAGCCCAGATATGGACCCTCAATTCTGCAGTCAAATAATCTTTGACAATGCAGGAATAAAGTATCCAATGGAAAAAAAGATAGTCTCTTCAAAAAATTGTGCTGGGAAAATTGAACAGCTATATAAAGAAAAATAAAACTTGACCATTCTCTTACACCATACACAAAGATAAACTCAAAATGGATGAAAGACCTCAGTGTGAGACAGGAATCCATCAAAATCCTAGAGGAGGACATAGGCAGTAACCTCTTCAACATTGGCCACAGCAACTTCTTTCAAGACACGTCTTTAAAGGCAAGGGTAACAAAAACAAAAAATGAACTTTTAGGACTTCATAAAGATAAAAAGCTTCTGCACAACAAAGGAAACAGTCAACAAAACAAAGAGGCAACCCACGGAATGGGAGAAGATATTTTCAAATGACACTACACACAAGGACTGATATCCAAGATCTATAAAGAACTCCTCAAATCCAAAACCAAAAAAACAAATAATTAAAAAAGATAGGCAGAAGACATGAACAGACATTTCTCCAAAAAAGACACAAATGGCTAACAGACACATGAAAAAATGTTCATCAATATTTAGCCATCAGGGAAATTCAAATCAGAAACCACATTGAGATACCACTTCACACCAGTCAGAATGGCTAAAATTAATAAGGCAGGAAATAACAAATGTTGGAGAAGTTGTGGAGAAAGGGGAACCCTCTTACACTGTTAGTGGGAATAAACTGGTACAACCACTTTCAAAAACAGTGTGGAGATTCATGAAAAAATAGAGTTACCCTATGACCCTGCAATCGTACTACTCAGTATTTACCCCAAAGATACAGATGTATCTTTGCATATGCACCTCATGTTCATAGCAGCAATGTCCACAATATCCCAACTGTGGAAGGAGCTGAGATGCCCTTCAGCAGATGAAGGAATAAAGAAGATGCGGTCCATAAATTCAATGAAATATTATGCCTCCTTCAGAAAGGATGAATACCCAACTTTTGTATCAACATGGAGAGGACTGAAGGCGATTATGCTGAATGAAATAAGTAAAACGGAGTAAGCCAATTATCATTTGGTTTCACTTACTTGTGGAGCATAAGGAATTACATGGAGGACAGTTGGAGAAGGAAAGGAAAAGTGAATTAGGGGAAATAGGGAGATGAAAGATGAGAGACTATGGATTCTGAGAAACAAACCAAGGGTTAGGGAGGGGAGGAGGTGGAGGGATGGGTGACCCTGGTGGTGGGTATTAAGGAGGGCATATATTGCATGTAGCACTGGATGTGGTGCTTAAACAATGAATCTTGGAACATGACAAAAATAAAATAAAATTAAGATGTTAAATGAATTACATACTATATAGTGGCTAATGGAAATAATAAAAAAATAAAATAAAAAAATCTCAGAAACAGCAGAGCAGTGGGTATGAGGGGCTGGGGGATAAAGGAAATGGGAAGATATTTGTCAAAGTGTACAAACTTTCAGTTAGAAGATTAACAAGATCCATAGATCAAATGCAGAGTATGTCGATACACTTAATAGTGTTTGATACACTTCAATGTTTCTAAGAGTAAATCTTAAGTGTTCTTACACAAAAAGGAATTTAAGTATATGACAGGATGGAGGTTTTGGTTAATGATATGATGGTAATCTATTTGCTTATAAATGTGTCTTACCAACACCTTGTACATCTTAAATTTACACAATGTTGTATGTAAGCTATATATAAATAAAGCTGGAAAAAAATTTTAAAAAGTAAAAATAAAAATAAATAATTTACATTGAGATAAATGAAAATGGAAACACAACATATTAAAACATACAGGATGCAGCAAACGTAGTTCCAAGAGGGAATTTTATAGCAATAAACACCTACATTAAGAAGCAAAGAAGATTTCAAATAAGAAATCTAACTGTACTTCTCAAAGAACAAGAAGTACAAAGTAAGTCCAGAATTAGTAGAAGATTGTCTGATGTTACTGCTTTCCAGATAACTTATGATGTTCTGTTTGATTTTCCCTTTTAACCAAAGACATACATTCTTTAATCTCCAAAATTTAGGATTTTGGTTCCTTTTAATAAATATTTTTATTTTATTGTATATGACCAAAGAATATGGCTAAAAAAAACATTCTTTTTAAAATTTTAGTTTATAGCCAAACCATGACCTGTTTTTGAAACATTCTATGAACTCAACAAATTTTTATTCAAGGGGTCTAAGGTTTTTTAAAAAATACTAGAGATGTGGGACGCCTGGGTGGCTCAGTTGGTTAAGCAGCTGCCTTCGGCTCAGGTCATGAACCCACCATCCTGGGATCGAGTCCCACATCGGGCTCCTTGCTTGGCAGGGAGCCTGCTTCTCCCTCTGCCTCTGCCTGCCATTCTGTCTGCCTGTGCTCACTCTCCTCCCCCCCCTCTGATAAATAAATAAAATCTTTATAAAAAAATACTAGAGATGTTTGTTAACTGATCTCTTATTATATGTGTCTTTGCTTATATTTTGCTTATATTCTACATTTGTCAAATTCTGTAAGTATTCTCTCCTAACATTTCTAGAAGCTTTTATTTTGTGTATTTAACTATATTTTAATGTGTACACCTTCATGACTATTATATCATAATGCATAATGTTACTTATTTGCATTGCCTAATTAACTCTACCCTGTTTAGAACTTTTATCTTTAAATTTGACCTTGTCAGCTATTAATAGTCCTTCTGCTTTTTTAAATTTTTATTTTAATTTTTCAGTGTTCCAAGATTCATTGTTTATGCACCACACCCAGTATTCCACATGATACATGCCCTCCTTAATACCCACCATCAGGCTCACCTAACTTCCCACCCTGCTCCCCTCCATAACCTTCAGTTTTTTTCTCAGAGTACACAGTTTATGGTTCATCTCCCCCTCCGATTCCCCCCAACTCACTTCACCTTTCCTTCTCCCAATGTCTTCCATGTTATTCATTTTGCTCCACAAGTAAGTGAAACAATATGATAATTAACTCTCTCTTCTTGACTTATTTCACTCAGCATAATCTCTTCTAGTCCCATCCATGTTGGTCTGTGTTGATACAAAAGTTGGGCATTCATCCTTTCTGATGGAGGCATAATACTCCATAGTATATATGGACCACATCTTTATCCATTCATCTGTTGAAGGGCATCTTGGCTCTTTCCACAGTTTGGCAATTGTGGCCATTGTTGCTATGACCATTGGGGTAAAGATGGCCCTTCTTTTCTCTACATCTGTATCTTTGGGTTAAATAGCCAGTAGTACAATTGCAGAGTCATAAGGTAGCTCTGTTTTTTTTTTTTTTTTTTAAGATTTTATTTATTTGACAGAAATCACAAGTAGATGGAGAGGCAGGCAGAGAGAGAGAGAGGGAAGCAGGCTCCCCGCTGAGCAGAGAGCCCGATGCGGGACTCGATCCCAGGACCCTGAGATCATGACCTGAGATGAAGGCAGCGGCTTAACCCACTGAGCCACCCAGGCGCCCGGTAGCTCTGTTTTTAATTTCTTAAGGAATCTCCACACTGTTTTACTGAGTGGCTGCACCAACTTGCATTCCCACCAACAGTGTAAGAGGGTTCCCCTTTCTCCACATCCTCTCCAACACTTGTTTACTGTCTTGTTAATTTTGGCCATTCTAACTGGTGTAAGGTGGTATCTCCATGTGGTTTTGATTTGATTCACCCTGATGGCTAATGATGATGAACATTTTTTCATGTGTCTATTACCCATTAGTATGTCTTCTTTGGAGAAGTGTCTGTTCCTATCTTCTGCCCATTTTGTTGATGTGATTATCTGTTTTTTGGGTTTTGAATTTGAGGAGTTCTTTATAGATCTTGGATATCAGCCCTTTGTATGTAGTGTCATTTATGAATATCTTCTCCCATTCCATGGGTTGCCTCTACTTTCTTTAGGTTAAATTTAATCTGCTAATTTCTTGAAGTGGCTCCTATTGTTCTGTTGAAAATACAGTTATCTGTCTTATGAAGATATAACTTTTTTCTGTATCTGCCTTTAGGTTTTCTGTCTGAATATGGTTTTCATCTCAATTGTTACATGCCTAACTACAGTGTGGTTTTTAAAAATATATATATATCCTATTTGATGTTTCATCAATTTTGGAATACTTATTTATTATATATATTCAAATATGGTCCCAGGTCATGCCTTCACTTCTTAATTTGATAAATATCAATTATATATATGTTAAGGTTTATTACCTTATCCCCTGTGTCTCTTATTACTTTTCCAGTATTTTTTATCCTTTCGACTCTTCATGCTTTTGAGTAATAAAGCAGCAGATAAAGAAATCAAGGAATTGATCCCATTTACAATTGCACGAAACCCCATAAGATACCCAGGAATAAACCTAACCAACAAGGCTTCTCAAGAGTCAGGGTTGCAGAAAAGGTGGTGGGAGGGTAATGGGGTAACTGGGTGATGGACATTAAAGAGGGCATGTGATATGATGAGCTACTCAACTATACTCAACATATACTCAACTAATGAATCATTGAACATTATATCAAAAAATAATGATGTACTGTACCTTGGCTAATTGAATTTAAATTTTAAACACATAGCATGTGACCATTATGAGTGTCATTTCTCTGAAAAGGTTAATGTATTACATTTATCTTTGTTTTGATTTTTAATATGTTTAAACTTATACCTCATGTTTATTCCTATATTATATATTGGCCATTTTTCTTATTTTTTTCTAACTAGTTTCTGTATAAATTATTGATATTTTTCTTTCACTTTTACTCTCATTATTTCAAAATGACACACTTATTATTCTAGTAGCTACTCTAAGATTTTTAATACATGTTAGATTAATTTTGTATTAATTAATTTTGTATTAATGCCTAGAGTGCAATAGAATCTCCTTCCTCAAGAAACCAAAACCATTAACATATTCTTTCCCATAACCCACCTCTCTAAATTAACATCATTTAGCATTTTAGAACTATAGTTTACTTATTTTTTCAATTTAAATTCAATTAGAAAATATATAGTACATCATCAGTTTTTGGTGTAGTGTTCAAAGATTAATCAATTGCATATAACACCCAGTGCTCATCACATCATGTGTCCTCCTTAATACCCATCACCCAGTTACTCCATCCCTCTACCCACCTCCCTTTGTTTGTATGTTTCTAGAAATTTGTCCATTTTTTCCAGATTGCCTGGTTTGTTGGCATATAATTCATCATAATATTCTCTTATGATTATTTATATTTCTGTGGTGTTGGTGGTGGTGATATCTACTCTTTTATTCATGATTTGTTTATTTGGGTTTTTCTCTTCTTTTGGAAAAGTCTGGCTAGGGGGTTATCAATTTTATTAATTCTGTCAAAGAACCAACTCCCAGTTTTGTTGATCTGTTCTGTTTGTTTCTATATAATTTATTTCTGCCCTAATCTTTATCATTTCCTTTCTGTTGCTGGCTTTAGGTTTTATTTGCTATTTCTTTTCTAGCTCTTTTAGGTATAAGATTAGGCTGTGTGTTTGAGACTTTTTTTTTTTTTTGCTTCTTGAGGTAGACCTGTATTGCAGTATACTTCCCTCTAAGAACTGTCTATTGCATCTCAAAGCTTTTGGAATGTTGTGTTTTATTTTCATTTGCTTCCACGTGCTTTTTTATTTCTCCTTTAATTTCCTGATCACTCATTCATTCTTTAATAGGATGTTTTTTAACCACCATGTTTTTGTGGTCTTTCCAAAAAATTTTTTGTGGTTGACTTCAAGTTTCATAGCATTGTGGTCTGAAAAAATGCATGGTATTTTTGTACTTGTTGAGGGCTGATTTGTGAACCAGTATGTTATCTATTCTTGAGAATGTTCCATTTGTACTCAAAAATAGTGTATTCTGCTGCTTTAGGATGAAATGTTCTGAAGATATCTGTTAAGTCCATCTGGTCCAGTATGTCATTCAAAGGCATTCCTTATTGATTTTCTGCTTAGATGATCTGTCCATTGCTGTAAGTAGGATGTTAAAGTCCCCTTCTATTATTGTATTATTATCAATGAGTTTCCTTAGGCTTATTATTAATTGATTTATATATTTGGGCGCTCCCAAGTTGGGAGCATAAATATTTATAGTTGTTAGATCTTCTTGATTGATAGACCTCTTAATTATGATATAATACCCTTCTTCATCTCTTGTTACAGTCTTTGTTTTAAAATATAGTTTTTCTGGTATAAATATGACTACATTAGCTTTCTTTTGACATCCATTAATATGATAGATGGCTCTCAATCCCCTAACTTTCAATACGCAGGTGTCTTTAGGTTTAAAACAAATCTTTTGTAGGCAGCATATAGATGGGTCTTATTTTTTATCCATTCTTATGCTCTATGAATTTGATTGGAACATTTAATCTATTTACATTCAGAATGATTATTAAAAGATAGGAGTTTATTGCCATTGTATTACCCATAAAGTTGGTGTTTCTAGTGATGTTCTCTATTCCTTTCTATTCTTTGTTGTTTTGGTATTTTTTTCCCCACCTAAAGAGTTCCCTTTAATATTTCTTGCAGGGTGGTTTAAGGGGTCATGAACTCCTTTGGTTTTTATTTGTCTGGAAAACTTTAGCTCTCCTATCCCAAATGACAGCCTTGCTGGATAAAACATTCTTATCTGCATATTTTTCCCATTCAGTACATTGAATATATCCTGCCATTCACTTCTGGCCTGCAAGTTTCTGTAGATGGATCTGTTTCAAACTTGATCCATCTTACCTTGTATGCTAAGGACTTTTTCTTCCCTTGCTGCTTTCAGGATTCTTTTCTTGTTTGTGTACTTTGTGAATTTGATTGTGATATGTCTTGGCAATGACTGCTTTTTATTGAATTTAATGGGAGTTCTCTCTGCTTATTGGATTTTTATGTTTATGTCCTTCCCCAGATTAGAGAGCTTTTCAGCTATAATTTGCACAAATAAAACTTCTGCCCTTTTTTCACTCTTCATCTTCTGGGACTCCTATCATACAAATGTTACTACACTTTAAGGAGTCACTGAGTTCCCTAAGTCTACATTTATGATCCAATACCTTTCTTTCCCTCTTTTCAGCTTCAATAGTTTCCATACTATCTTCTACATTACCAATTTGTTTATTGTCTATCCTCATTATCATGGCATCTATTCAGGTTTGCATCGGGTTGTAGCATTTTTAATTCTGGCTTGACTAGATTTTAATTCTTTTATCTCTGTGGTAAGGGATTCTATAGTGTCTTTTACCCTTTTGTTTTTTCAAACCCAGCTAATATCCTTATGACTGTTTTAAATTGTATTTGAGAAATCTCATTTGTATTGAGTAAATCCCTGGCATTTACTTCTACTTCCTGTTCTCTTTTGCAGTAAATTCTCCCATCTTGTCATTTTGCCCAAAGGTGGGGGAAGTGGGGGTGAGGAAGCTAGATCCTAGTTGTATTTGGTCTGCTTGTTAAAAGAAGCTTCCAGAAGGCAATTGTTTTCTTCTACTTGTAGACTTACAATTTCATTCTCTCAGTCCTCAGATTTATTTCTTGGGTGTTCAGAATGACTTGATATTTATCTAGCTGTGTTTAAGAGATGAGGCAAGCTTAGGGTGTCCCTCCTCTTCTGTCATCTTAACTCCTCCTCCTTTTCAGTCCAATACAGCTTTAATTTATATAACAGTGTAATAAAAGACATGCTATGTCCACCAAGTATTTGTATTTTTATTATGAATTTGCATTAACTTGCAAGTTAATTAATCATATTCAGTAAAGAAAGGATTCAAAAAGATTCAAAGGACAGAAAAGGGATTTTAAATTACTGAACACATAAGTACTGGCATATCATTTGAATATATATATATCTTATATATATATATGTTTATACAAATATTTATTTGTATGTTTATTACAAATACAGTCAAATGATATGCCAACATTCATGTAAGATACTATATTCAAATACATATTACAAAATAATGTTAATCAATCTATTCTTATACTATGCTATGCAGCTAAAATGCACTTGTGTGCTTATTTAAATACATTCTAACAATACTGTGAGTCAAATATTAATAGTGCCTAGCAATATTTAATGTAGTCCTAGGGAGCCCACTGCTAGTGACTGAATTAGGACTCCAGCCCAGTCTTCTGAACATACATCCAGCACCAGTTCTATACAAAAGCTGGCCTTTTCCATTTGCCCTCTATCCTAACCCTATCAGAAGTGACAAAGATAAACTCAAAATATATAAAAGACCTCAACGTGAGACAGGAATCCATCAGAATCCTAGAGGAGAACATAGGCAGTAATCTCTTCGATATCAGCCACAGCAACTTCTTTCAAGATATGTCTCCAAAGGCAAAGGAAACAAAAGCGAAAATAAACTTTTGGGACTTCATCAAAATCAAAAGCTTCTGCACAGCAAAGGAAACAGTCAAAAAAATAAAGAGGCAACTCACGGAATGGGAGAAGATATTTGCAAATGACAGTACAGACAAAGGTTGATATCCAGGATCTATAATGAACTCCTCAAACTCAACACACACGAAACAGGCAAACATATCAAAAAATGGGCAGAAGATATGAACAGACACTTCTCCAATCAAGACATACAAATGGTTATCAGACACATGAAAAAAATGTTCATCATCATTAGCCCTCAGGGAGATTCAAATTAAAACCACATTGAGATATCACCTTATACCAGTTAGAATGGCCAAAATTAACAAAACAGGAAACAACATGTGTTGGAGAGGATGTGGAGAAAGGGGAACCCTCTTACACTGTTGGTGGGAATGCAAGTTGGTGCAGTCTCTTTGGAGAACAATGTGGAGATTCCTCAAGAAATTAAAAACAGAACTTCCCTATGACCCTGCAATTGCACTCCTGGGTATTTACCCCAAAGATACAGATGTCGTGAAAAGAAGGGCCATCTGTACCCCAATGTTTATAGCAGCAATGGCCACAGTCGCCAAACTATGGAAAGAACCAAGATGCCTTTCAACAGATGAATGGATAAGGAAGATGTGGTCCATATACACTATGGAGTATTATGCCTCCATCAGAAAGGATGGATACCCAACTTTTGTAGCAACATGGACGGGACTGGAAGAGATTATGCTGAGTGAAATAAGTCAAGCAGAGAGAGTCAATTGTCATATGGTTTCACATATTTGTGGAGCATAACAAATATCATGGAGGACAAGGGGTGTTAGAGAGGAGAAGGGAGTTGGGGTAAATTGGAACGGGAGGTGAATCATGAGAGATTCTAGACTCTGAAAAACAGTCTGAGGGGTTTGAAGTGGCGGGGGTGTGGGGGGCTGGAGTACCAGGTGGTGGGTATTATAGAGGGCACGGATTGCATGGAGCACTGGGTGTGGTGAAAAAATAATGAATACTGTTTTTCTGAAAATAAATACATTTAAAAAATTAAAAAAAAAAAAGGAAGTGACTTGGCCATCACCTTGGGCTGTTTACTAATAATATCAGAATTTATTTTTCTCTTAACACTGAAGTTATATACTCCCCTGGGCTCTACCTTAAAAAAAAAACTATGCTGCTAACAGTCTTACAACTCTTGCCTCATTAAAGAGTTTCTAATGAGCTAATTAAACAGGAATGGAGTTTGGCCAAGGAAACAGTCCCCAGAGAATGTGGATTCTGAGACAGGGAGAATTGGGATTTAACACCCGGGAGAGCTCAGCCTGATGACTCAGGATCCTAATGAGTCTGGTGTGGCCCCCAACCAGCTCCCAGAAAGCACATCTAATCAAATTGTGTATCATAATGAGTGTGGGCTTTTGACCCCAGCCTCTAGTGAACCAGTCTGACAAGCCACATCTTCTAAGGTATTTGCTTTGCCAAATCACAATCACCTACAAAGTTAAGTCTCACAATTCATGTGTCCTGCTGAGTAACCCATCCTCAATAAAAAGCTCCTCACTGTTGAAACTGTCAAAACACTGGGTTCTAAATAGTTCAATATCTCATGGGACCAGACTGTAAGAACGTGGAACTACCCAAATTTCATTTGGTCAAATCCCACCCTTTCATGGAGGAGGGAGACAAAGCCTAGATAAACTGAGATCTGACTTGCTGCATGAATCAGAGAGCCAGCCAAAGAAGGTGTATAAATAACAAAGAATACTTGAAAAAGAACAATGAACAGGCATTTTTTTCCCCAGCCAGATGTTAATGTTTACTATAAAAGTAACGGTCTTCTTTGTTTTTTTCCAAGATGAATGACCATTTTTTCTGTTATCTGCCTATTTGCATTGCTATCTCCCCATAACAGACTGAGAATACCAGACACTAGCTTTCTTAGCACCCTTTAGCTGGTCCAGTAGTGACCAACAACACATAAAGGGGAAACAGCTGGAAAATACTTTACTCATGAACAAAAGAGGGAGGCCAAGTTATACTCTGTGAAAAAGACTGATAATACCTTCCAACATCCAATTCCTTTTATTATTGTAATAGGATCCTTATTATTAACTCTTCTCACGATCACTCAAAATAAAGATGGTATTTTTCATCTTGCAATGTATGTGGCCATATAATCAAGTACTGATAAGTTTAATATAGCAACAATTTTTTTAAATAAAAATGAATGAAACTTGGTAAAAACCTCAAAGGCTATGCCATTTTTTTATCCGGGCTTCTCCCATTTCCCCCTTACTACCTCCATGGATTGTTAGCCTTGAAAAACAGCCTCACAGATACTGGAAGGATATCATTGATTTTACAGTCCCTCAATACCTGGAGTACTGTCACTGTTTCACCTGATCTGCAGTCTCCTGGAAAAGCGACATTCATGTGACAGTTGTTTGGTCTGACCCAGAGCCCAGTTTTATCCCTAAAGAATTATTGAGTCACCAGAAGGCATTTAACATTGAAGCTGATACATGATGCAATACCAGTGTTTTGGGGATAAAGAAGAGCTCAGTCAAAATTTAAAAGGAAGATCTGGGGAGTAATAGGTCCAGAAGGGGGGTTGAAAAGCTCGTACATGCCACTGGGGACTTATAAGGCTGCATTCATCATCTGGCTATGTGTATGCCCAGGAAAGATAAGAGAGTTTCAGTCACTTACTTGTCAATGATATGGAGGCTCTGCACAAACAGGAAATCAAGGCTAAGACAGATGTGTAAATTGCCTGAGCTTTGAAAGAGTGCCTCAGGACACACAGATCTCAGCAAAGTGTGGAAGATTTATCACTGAAGGTATTTAAGAAAATCTGAGCAATCATTTGCCTGACTATTAAGTTGGTCTGAGCAAGTAACTCTTAGGATGCCAGGCCTAAAAGTAAAAACAGAATTAAAGAAAATACACAAAGACTTTGGTATCCACAAAATGTGAGGAATACAGACTTTACAGAATTAAACCAGAAAAGGCATTAAAGAAGCAAAACAAAACAAAACAAAACAAAACGCAACTATAACAAATCCTGGATGTTATCTTTTTCCAGAGTTGCATTGTTATGTTATTCAAAATATCAGTTTGTCAATTAAAAATTATGAAATACCAATACTAAAAAATTAGGATTATTCCCTACATATTTTCAGAACACGATGCTTTGAAACTTGAACTCAAGCACAAGAGGAAATTTGGAGGGAACTCAAACACTCAGAGGTCAAAGAGCATCCTACTAAAGAATGAATGGGTCAATTAGGAAAATAAAAAAGAATTTAGAAAGTTCGTGGAAACAATGAAAATGAAAACACAACTGTTCCAAACGTTTGGGATACAACAAAGGTGGTCCTAAGATGGAAATACACAGCAATACAAGACTCTCTCAAAATATTAGGAAAGTACACGAGTTAACCTTACACCTAAAGGAGCCAGAGACAGAACAGCAAATAAAGCCTAAACCAAGCAGGAGAAGGGAAATAATAAAGATTAGAGCAGAACTCAATGAAATAGAACCAGAAGAACAGTAGAACAGATAAATGAAACTAGAAGCTGATTCTTTGAAAGAATTAGTAAGATCAATAACCCCCTAGACAGACTTTAAAAAGGAAAAGAGAAAAGACCCAAATTAATAGGATCATAAATGAAAGAGGAGTGATCACTACCAACACCAAGGAAATACAGGGAATTTTTAGAACATATTATGAGCAACTATATGCCAGTAAATCAGGCAATCTGGAAGAAATGGATGCATTTCTGGAAACTTATAAACTACCAAAACTGAACTAAGAAGAAATGGAAAACATGGACAGACCCATAACCAACAAGGAAATTGAAACAGTAATCAAAAATCTCCCAACAAACAAGAGAACTTCCCTGGGGAATTCTACCAAATATTTAAAGAAGAACTAATACTTACTCTTCTGAAGCTGTTTCAAAAAATAGAAAGGGAAGGAAAACTTCCAAACTCCATCTCTGAGGCCAGCATTAATTACCTTGATCCCCAAAACTAAACAAAGACCCCATCAAGAAGGAGAATTATAGACCAATATCCCTGATGAACATGAATGGCAAAATTCTCACCAAGATACTAGCCAACAGGATCCAACAGTACATTAAAAGGATTATTCACCACAACCAAGTAGGATTTATTCCTGGGCTACAAGGGTGGCTCAGCATTCATGAATTCAACAATATAACACATCACATTAATAAAAGAAAGGACAAGAACCATATTATCCTCTTCATTGACGCAGAGAAAGCATTTGACAAAATACAGCATCCTTTCCTGATTAAAACTCTTCAATGTACAGGGATAGAGGGAACATACCTCAACATCATAAAACCCATCTATGAAAATCCCACAGCCAATATTATTCTTAATGGGGAAAAACTGAGAGCTTTTCTCTAAGGTCAGGAATACAACACAGATGCCCAATCTCACCACTTTTGTTCAATATAGTACTGGATGTCCTAGATTCAACAATCAGACAATGAATAGAAATAAACGGCATTCAAATTGGCAAAGTAGAAGTAAAACTCTAATTCTTCACAGATAACATGATACTATATGTGGAAAAGCCAAAAGAGTCCATCCCCAAATTGCTAGAACTCATACAGGAATTCACCAACATGGCAGGATATAAAATTGATACAAAGAAATCAGTTGCATTTCTATACACTAATAATGAGACTGAAGAAACGGAAATTTAAGGAATCAATCCCATTTATAATAACACCAAAAACCATGAGATATCTAGGAATAAACCTAACCAAAGAGGTAAAGAATCTGTACTCTAAAAACTACAAAACACTTACTAAAGACACTGAGGAAGACATAATGAGATGGAAAAACATTCCATGCTCATTGGTTGGAAGAATGAATATCATTAAAAATGTCTATGCTACCCAGAGCAATCCATATATTCAATGAAACCATGCAATCCCTATCAAAATACCATCGACATTTTTCACAGAGCTGGAAGAAGCAATCCTAAAATGTTTATGGAACCAGAAAAAACCCAAATCACCAAGGGATGTTGAAAAAGAAAACCAAAACTGGGAGCATCACAATGACTAACTTTAAGCTACATTACAAAACTGTGATCATCAGGAAAACATGGTACTGGTACAAAAACAGACACATAGACAAAAGGAACAGAATAGAGGCCCCACAAATGGACTCCAAATTCCATGGTCAACTAATTTTTTGATAAAGCAGGAAAGAGTATCTAATGGGAAAAGGACAGTCTCTTTAATAAATGGTGCTGGGAAAATTGGACAGCCATATGCAGCAGAATGAAACTGGACCATTCTCTTACACCATACATGATAAACTCAAAATGGATGAAAAACCTAAATGTGAGACAGAAATCCATCAAAATCCTAGAGAAGAACACAGGTGGCATTTTCTTTGACCTTGGCCACAGCAAGTTCTTGCAAGACACATATCTAAAAGCAAGGAAACAAAAGTGAAAATGAACTATTGGGATTTCATCAAGATAAAAAGCATCTGCATAGCAAAGGAAACAGTCAACAAAACAAAGAGACAACCCACAGAATGGGAGAAGATATTTGCAAACGAAACTAAAGATAAAGGGCTGGATATTCAAAATCCATAAAGAACTTATCAAACTCAACACCCAAAAAAACAATCCAGTCAAGAAATGGGTAAAAGACATGAACAGACATTTCTCCAAAGAAGACATACAAAAGGCCAAGAGACACATGAGAAAATTCTTCACATCACTTTGCATCAGGGAAATACAGATCAAAACCACAATGAGATACCTTACACCAGTCATAATGGCTAAAATTAACAAGACAGGAAACAACAAATATTGGCAAGGATCTGGGGGAAGGGGAACACTCTTACACTGTTGGTGGGAATGCAAGCTGGTATAGCCACTCTGGAAAAGAGTATGGAGGTTCCTCCAGAAGTTAAAAATAGAGCTAGCTATGACCAGTAACTGCACTACTGGGTATTTACCCCACAGACATAAATGTAGTGAAAAGAATAGGCACATGCACCCCAATGTTCATAGCAGTAATGTCCACAATAGCCAAACTGTGGAGGGAGCTGAGATGTCCATCAACAGATGAATGGATAAAGAAGATTTGGTATATATATGTATGTATAGATATGTATATATGTGTATGTTTATATAGATATCTATCTATACAAACATATATGTGTGTGTGTATCTATAATGGAATATAGATTTCTGAGCCATCAGAAAGGATGAATACCTACCATTTGCATTGACTTGGATGGGATTGGAGGGTATTATGCTGAGGGAAATAAGTCAATCAGAGAAAGACAATCATATGGTTTCACTCATATGGGGACTGTAAGAAACAGCACAGAGGATCATAGGGGAAAGGAAGGAAAAATGAATTGGAAGTCATCAGAGAGGGAGAAAAACCATGAGAGACTCTAAACTGCAGGAAACAAACTGAGAACTGTTGGAGGGGAGGTGCCTGGGGGGATGGGTTAATTGGGTGATGGGCATTAAGGATGGCATGTGATGTGATGTGATGAGCACTGGGTGCTATATGCAACTGATAAATTGTTGAACACTACATCTCAGACTAATAATGTACTATAAGGTGACTAATTGAATTTAAAATTTTTTAAAAAGAAAGAAAATCTGGGAAGACTATGACAAGTAAATAAATTAAATTAGTAACTTTAAATTTTGCCACAAAGAAAAGCCCAGGCTATATACTTTTACTGGTCAATTGCATTGAACATTTAAAGAAAAAGTAATGCCAATACTCCCAAAGCCCAGAACAGGTAGTGGGTATTAAGGAGGGCAACTATTGTATGGAGCACTGGGTGTTGTACATAAACAATGAATCTTGGAACACTGCATCAAAAACTAATGTTGTGGTGATGAGCATAATACATTAAAAAAAAAAACCAGACCAATACTCATGCTAGCATGACCTTCTGATTATTGACAAAGGTAAGAAAACAATTCAGTGGAGTGAAGATAGACTTTCAATATCTGCTGGATTCATTGGATATCCAGAGCCACATACAAACAAATCAGCAAAACAACTCAACCTAGATTTCACACAATATGTAAAAATTAGCACAAATGGATCCTGAGCCTAAATGGAATACTTAGAATTATAAAACCCTCTGTATTATTTCTTATTTCTTACAGCAACGTGAAAATCTACAGTTATCTCAAGATAAAAATGTAATTGAAAACACTCCTCAGCAGAGCTTGAGGACAAAACAAAACCTAAGTGAACAAAGCCTTAGAAAGTGCCAAACATTTAATAGAATAAAAAAATTCCACAGCTGTTTCCATCTTTGGCATAACTCTGTAAGGAAAAGAAATCCATTGTAGAGGGGGAAGGAAGATACAGACAAGCTTTCCCTGAATTTTAGTCATCTCATCTTGCTGGCATGGGAAATGGAACCTAAAAGAGTCCCAGCCATGAGTGGAATTGCAGCCATCTGGAAACTTACAATCATGTCTTCACCTAATACAGGGGGTAGAATGCCAAGGGGCGAGGGGTGGGCAGAGAATGAGTTGGGAGACATCCGTCCTGCAAAGGCATACACATGTGTGGGGTGGTGCCGTGTTGTTAGAGAAACCCATCAGAGGCACTCATGGCTTTAGGCTACAGAAGCTCAGAGCATACAGCTTAATTGAGAACTCTGCAGATTCTTTTGTGTTCCTGCTAGGAGAGGCCAAGGGCGAAGCAGGGAGACTGAGAGAAGCTCCTCGACGTCATTGCTGGCATTCCCAGAATTGACCCATGGTGTCCACAGCACTCTGCCCACACACAGAGCACCTTGGCTCATTAAATATCCTAAACTGAGGGGTGCCTGGGTGGCTCAGTTGGTTAAGTGTCTCTCTTTGGCTCAGGTCAGGATCCCAGCATCCTGGGATTCAGCCCGGGTGATGGGCAACCTGCTCAGCAGGGAGTCTGCATCTTCCTTTCCCTCTGCCCCTCCCCTGTGCTCTCTCTCTCTCTCTCTTTCTCTCAAATAAATAAATAAAATCTTTATAAAAAATAGCCTGAGCTGAAGGAATTTATTTATTTATTTAGATTATGTTATGTTAGTCATCATACAGTACATCATTCGTTTTTTAAAAAATTAATTTATTTATTTTCAGCATAACAGTATTCATTATTTTTTCACCATACCCAGTGCTCCATGTAATCCGTGCCCTCTATAATACCCACCACCTGGTACCCCAACCTCCCACCCCCTGCCCCTTCAAAACCCTCAGATTGTTTTTTAGAGTCCATAGTCTCTCATGGTTCACATCCCCTTCCAATTTCCCCCAACTCCCTTCTCTTCTCTAACTCCCCATGTCCTCCATGCTATTTGTTATGCTCCATAAATAAGTGAAACCTTATGATAATTGACTCTCTCTGTTTGACTTATTTTGTTCAGCATAATCTCTTCCAGTCCCGTCCATGTTGCTACAAAAGTTGGGTATTCATCCTTTCGGATGGAGGCACAATACTCCATAGTGTATGGACCACATCTTCCTTATCCATTCGTCTGTTGAAGGGCATCTTGGGTAAAGGATCTGTTCTCGAGGTACTACAGAACACTCATGAAAGACACAAAAAGATGGAAGACCATTCCATGCTCTTGGATCGGAAGAATAAACATTGTTAAAATGTCTATACTGCCTAGAGCAATCTATACTTTTAATGCCATTCCGATCAAAATTCCACCAGTATTCTTCAGAGAGCTGGAGCAAATAATCCAAAAATTTGTATGAAATCAGAAGAGACCCCGAATCGCTAAGGAAATGTTGAAAAACATCATTAGTTTTTGATGTAGTGTTCCATGATTCATTGTTTGCATATAACACCCAGTGCTCTATGCAATCTATGCCTTCCTTAATACCCAGCACTGGGCTAACCCATCCCCCGCCCCACTCCCTTCTGAAACCCTTAGTTTGTTTCCTGAGTCCACAGTCTGTCATGGTTCATCTGTCCCTCTGATTCCCCCCTTCATTTTCCTCTTCCTTCTCCTAATGTTCTCTATGCTATTCCTTATATTTCACATGTGAGTAAAAACATGTGATAATTGATGTTTTCTGCTTGACTTATTTCATTAAATATAATCCCCTCCATCTCCATCCATGTCGATGCAAATGGTGGGTATTAATCCTTTCTGATGGCTGAGTTCTGTTGTATATATGGACCACATCTTCTTTATCCATTCACCTGTTGAAGGGCATCTCAGTTCCTTCCACATTTTGGCTATTGTGGACATTGCTGCTATGAACATTGAGGTGCATGTGCCCCTTCTTTACACTACATCTGTATCTTTGTGGTAAATACTCAGTAGTGCAATTGCAGAGTCATGGGGTAGCTCTATTTTTAATTTCTTAAGGAATCTCCACACTGTTTTCCAAAGTGGCTGTACAAACTTGCAGTCCCACCAACAGTGTAAGAAGGTTGCCCTTCTTACACTACATCCTTTCCAACATTTGTTGTTTCCCGCCTTGTTAATTTTAGCCATTCTGACTGGTATAATGTGGTATCTCAATGTGTTTTTCTTTTCTTTATTATGTTATGTTTGAATTTCCCTGGATGGCTAATTGTGTTGAACAGTTTTTCATGTGTCTGCTAGCCATTCATATGTCTTCTTTGGAGAAGCATCTGTTCATGTCTTCTGGCCATTCTTTAATTGATTACTTGATTTTGGGGTATTGATTTTTGAGAGTGGAACAGAATAAAGAGGCCAGATAAGGACCCTCAATTCTATGGCCAACTAATCTTAGACAACGCAGGAAAGAATATCCAATGGAAAAAAGACAGTCTCTTCAATAAATGGTGCTGGGGAAACTGGGCAACCACATGCAGAAAAATGAAACTAGACCATTCTCTTACACCATACACAAAGATAAACTCAAAATGGGTGAAAGACCCAAATGTGAGACAGGAAGCCATCAAAATCCCAGAGGCAGTAACTTCTTTGACATTGGCCACAGCTACTTCTTTAAAGACAAGTCTCAAAAGGCAAGGGAAACAAAAGTGAAAAATGAACTTTTGGGACTTCATCGAGATAAAAAAAGCTTCTGCACAGCAAAGGAAACAGTCAACAAAACAAAAAGACAACCCACGGAATGAGAGAAGATATTTGCAAATGACAAATACTTTACTGCAGATAAAAGGCTGGTATACAAGATATATAATGGAATTTTTTTAAATGGCAGAAACAGGAAGGTCACTCTGACAACCCCTTCTCACAACTCTTCCCTGAAACGGGTCCTCAAATATCCATGTGAGAGTTGCCCTCCTTGTACCAGGAGGTGGGAAGAGGTTCTTTTCGCCAGAGATAGGTAGTTGGTGACCAAGAAATATGTACCAACAAACCTTGTTAAAAACACCCTGATCTTCCTATTTACTTTTCCACTATTGACCACCCCTAGCCCAAGCCCTTTTGTCAAATCTTCACAAATTTCCTGTGTCCTTTACCATGTAAATCTACAAAAGCTGCCTGATCTGGGCACTACTTTGTGTCTTCATTCTGTCATGAAGTTTTCCATGTACATGTAATAATTCTATAGAATTTGTGTGCTTTTCTCCTGTTAATCTTTGTCAGTTCACTTTTCAGGTCCAGCCAATGACCCTAACAGGGCTGAGGAACACTGAGACCAGTGGAAGGCAATGCTACTAAAGCAATCTCTTCTGGCACCGAAAACAGGTATGTGACTGGAGAACAAAGAGAAATGTCCTCTGTGACCTGGAATCCTGGGTACTGTGGTACAAAGTGTGAGGATATTTCTCACAGTTTCTTAAGGAGGTACTCCAACTGCAGGTCCCTGGAAATCTCACTAATCACAGACCCTTGATGCCACTACCACCCTCAAAACATTTGATGCTCATGGTAAATTGAACCAAACTACAGGGGCCACACCTCACCCAGTTATAGCCAGACTGGCTCATGTCCCACTTTCATACACCCCAGTCAGGGTGCTGAAAAACTAAAACAAAGAGCAGATCTTCATAGCAACCTGAGAGAAAAGACACATTACATATACTAGAATAACAATAAAAATATTTCTGACTTATAAAAGAGTCTGAGGACAGGGGAGTCTCACTTATAAATGAATCTGAGGGCAGTGGAACAGCCTCTTCAAGTTGTTGAAAGGAAAACACTGTCAAGGTAGAATTCTACATCCAGCAAAGATATTCTTGAAAATGAATGCAGAAATGAAGACATTATCAGGCAGAGAGAAGCTGAGATAACTTGGGGTCCACAGACCTGTACTATGAAACATTCTAAAAGAATATAGCTGCAATGTTTGCAAAACCCAAAGTATGGAAAAAGTTCAGATGTTCATCAACAGAAAAATGGATAAAGAAGATGTGGAATATATGAAATATATCAGCCATGAAAAAGAATGGAATCTTACCATTTGCAGCAACATGGATGGAACTAGAGGGTATTATGCTAACCAAAATAAGTCAGTCAGAGAAAGACAAATGCCATACGATTTCACTTTTTTTATTTTGATTTGATTTAAAAAAACAAAACAGATAATGGGCACCTGGGTGGCTCAGTTGGTTAAGCATCTACCTTTACCTCAGGACATGATCCTAGAGTCCCAGAATCGAGTCCCACATTGGGCTCCCTGCTGAGTGGGGGAGTCTGTCTACTTCTCCCTCTGACCCTCCCCTTCTCATGCTTTCGCTCTCTCTCACTCTCTTTTTCTCTCTCAAATAAATAAGTAAAATCTAAAAACAAACAAACAAACAAAAAAACCAAAACACACAGATGAACATAGGGGAAGGGAGGGAAAAGTAAAATAATATGACAACAGAGAGGGAGGAAAACCATAAGAGACCCTTAACTGAGGGTTGCTGGAGGGGAGGGGGAATGGAGTATCTGGGCATTAAGGAGGGCACTTGTTGGGATGAGCACTGGGTGTTATATGTAACAGATGAATGGTTAAGTTCTATCTGTGAAACGAATATCTCCTGGTAGAAAGAAAATGATATGAGATGGGATCCTGAATCTTCAGGAAGGAATAAAGAAGGCAAAGAGAATAAGGCTGAGCATATGGGAAATATAAAACCAAGTTTTAGAAAATATAAGATAATAAGAGCAAGCAGAATCAAGAGCAAGAAGTTCAGAAGGTAAATGAATGGAATCAGATGGATGGAATACTCACACTGCTTTTGTAATGGTGTAATATTAACTGGAGGTAGATATACTATATTAAAGATACATGTCTCAATTTCTAGAATAATCCCTGAAACTAACCATATTAGTTTCCTGTTACTGCTATAACAAATTAACACACCTTTTGTGGCTTGAACCAACATGAAACTATTATCTTGCAATTCTGGAAATCAGACATCCAAAAAATAGGTCTGATGGAGATAAAATCAGGGTATACAAAGGTTGTGATCCCTCTGGAGGCTCCAGGAAAGAATCAATGCCTTGCCTTTTCCTGCTTCTGGAGGCCACTGGCATTCATGGCTCATGGCTTGTGGCTTCTAGTGGTGGTACTCTGATCTATGCATCCATCAGCACTCTTCCTGCCCTTCCATCCATCTTTTAAGGATCCTTGTGGTTGCATTGGACCCACCCAGATAATCCAGGATAATCTCCCTATCTAAAAAGATCCTTATCTTATTCATATCTTTGCAATGTAAAGTAACATTGACACATCCCAGGAGTTAGGATGTGGGCATAATAGGGACATCACGTGAAGTCATCACTGTTATTCTGTCTACCACTGTTATTATGCCTACTAAACAAAGAAATAGAGCCAAAATATCCATATGGACTATAAAGTGAAATTCTAAAAAATTCACAACTTACCCAAAAGAAGAGAAGAAGAGAGAAACAGAGAAACAAAGAACAAAGGGAGTAAATAGAAAACATGATACTAATGTGGGACACTTAGAACAGAACATGACCTTAATTACATTAAGTTTAAATGGAGTAAATGCTCAAAATAAAGGATAGAAGGTTGCCTTTGTTTTTAAAACACATATTCTAATTTCTAAATCAATAACCTTACTTTAAAAAGGCAGATTGTTTTGAAATCACTGTTCACTCAGTTTCTCTGTGCTTGTCCAAGAATTGCAAGATGCCTGTCTCTTTTGCTTAGTGGTTTCCTGAGCTCTGGCATGTGCAGCCAGTATCTTTCTCCTCAAATAAATATCCACTGCAAAGGCTGACTAGCATTTAATTAGCATTTTCCCCTTTGCAGAAAGAAAGGGGAATGTAGGCCAAGTAAAGTAGAAGCTTTCTCCAAACATCCTTGACTGTGAAATTCTCAGCCCAACACAGGTTGAACTGCCAAAACAATTTTCATCCTACCATTAGTTTCCAAATTCAAAGACTTTGTAGACAAACCTAATGAAATATACGTGGTTAGTATTAGTAGCACATTGCTTAAAAAGGGAGCTGTTCCAGTAGGATTCTCTCTTCTTCTAAGTCCCAGAAACCTAACATGTAAAGTTGGCCAAAAACATTTCCCAAGGAAACTACCCTGGTCCTCTGTGGCACTCACCCATACTTCTCAGCTCAGTATGTCTTACCTTGCTGAACTTCCATGAGTGTGTGCTTTGAATGAATACTGTCACCTTCTTACATATTCAGAATCTTGGTGACTCTTGTTGTGAGAAGGCACCAAACAGAAGGTGGGACGATGAGAGGTCTTCCCACCAGAAATTTTAAAATGGATTTAGAAGACCAAGGGTGTAACTCACAATGCCCTAAAGAGGTGAAATAGGAGATGTGGAGCATGGAAACTGTTGGCAGCAGGTCTCTACTATGTAGACAAAGACTCTTTGGTCAAAAAAGTTCATGGGCAGAGGAAAGCAGAGTCTAGAAAGAGAGAAAACATCCCTGAGCCTGGGAAGCCCTGAGACCAGCTGGTCATGTGCTCTGCCGCCTCTTCCTTAAATCCATTCTTCAATGTCTTAGCTACCATTGAATTCTCGGCCTTTTCAAGATATGATCTCTCCTTCCACTTCTCCTTTTTCTTCATGGGGCAGTCTTCTCCAAGCCACCACCAAGTTCTCTCCAGCTAGGATATTCTCCTCCAAGGAGCTCAGTTATTCCAGTTAAAGCTGAAGTCCTCAAGCTTTAATTTGCCTTTCTGATGTAATACGAACTTTAAACCTTCTGAGTTTATAATCAGTGACATTGTTTTTATTTGCAGCAGAGTTTCTAGATGTGGCAAAAATTGCTATTTTTTTAAATTAAGGCAATTTTAGAAAGTAGAAGAAATATATATATATTTCTCTATACCTAAATATATATATTTTTATCTAGCCATCTATTTTGCTGTATCAGTAACAGCTATTCTTGAAGATGTTTGGAACTGTAAGAATACTAGGCCAACAAATTTCACAATGTTGATGAGAAGTCCACAACTTTAACGATTCACCTTGTCAAATCTGACACAGGCACAAAAGAATATCTCAATAGCTATATTTCAATTAAATAAATAGAATTTGTAAATAAAATCTTCCATACAAAGAAAACCCTAGGTTCATATGATTTGACAGAAATTGCTATCAAAACATAAAGATATCAAAAGAAAAGAAG
Source organism: Mustela lutreola (assembly GCF_030435805.1). Lineage (NCBI taxonomy): Eukaryota > Metazoa > Chordata > Mammalia > Carnivora > Mustelidae > Mustela > Mustela lutreola. The sequence continues at coordinate 165,494,724 of NC_081292.1, forward strand.
ATTATAGACCAAACCCTCATCAACATACTCACAAAAGTTTCTAAAAATATTAGCCAAAAGGTCTAAAAATGCATAAAGAGTATCAAGTAATAATCAAGTAGGGTTTATTACATGAATTTGAGATTGCAGAACATTAAAAAAATTCATCATTGTAACTCACTATACTAACAGAATAAAAGAGAAAAAATATAATCTTTTAACAAGTGCAGAAAATAAATCTTTTGAAAAAAAATCAATACCTGTTCAAAGTTAACAACTCAGAAATAGGAATATTCCCTTGAGCTGAGAAGGACATCTTCTCACTTATAGCTAATAAACATGACAGTAAAAAATGAAATGTTTTTCCCTAAGATCAGACATGAGGCAAGGATATCTGCTGTCATTTTTCTCATTAAACACTCTGCTAAAGGTTTTAACAAGGTGAAGAAGACAAGAAAAAGAAATAAAAGATACAGAATGAACAAAAAATAATTAAAATGTTTATTCACAAATAACATGAGTTTCTATGTATAAAATACTCGGGAATTTACAAACCAAAATTATTCAATCTAATGAGTAAACTTGGTTAGGCCATAGGATTCAACTTACACAAAATTAACTGTTTTCCTATGTACTAGCAACAAATAAAAGGAAAATGAAAAAATTTAAGTCATTTGTAATGCTATCACCAAAAATAAGGGGTAATCATTTAGTAAAAGCAGAAAATGTCAGCTAAAAAACAAGCAATAGATGTCAACAAAATTTTATCATCATTTACATTAAATGTTAGTGGACTAAATATTCTATTGAAAGGATTAGGATTATTAGATTGGCTAAATAAAAACCCTATATGCTTCTTACAAGAGACCTACCATAAATATAAAGACCAAGAAAAAAATGCAAGTGGGAGTGAGGGGAAAATGTACATCATGTAAAGTTAAACAAAAGGAATTGTGTGTAGTTATATTAGTATCATATGAATGTACTTTAAAGCAAGAAGCAATTCAATAAATAGAGAAATTTTATAATGAAAAAGGCAGGTTTGTATTGTTCAGCCTGGGCAAGTTTATCCCCAGCTCCTTATGAAAGATTGGGATCTTAGGAGTTTCTTGGTTGCAGTGCAAACTCACTCTGTATGCAATATCTACCGGGGCACTCAACATCATCCCTGTGGTACTGGAGAGTGGGCAAGGGGAAACTGATGGAATTAGGAAAATCATTCTGCCCGCTGTGTCAAGAGTAATGAAATCCTTTGTCTCTGATCTAGGAGATTTATGTGTTCTACCAGCCTCCATGAAGCCATGGCAGACCTAACTGTTAGTGGGTAAAATCTCAGCTCCTCCAGTTCTTGACACATATGGGTTGCCAATGAGTGCATAAAACATGTTCAACATTATCAGTAATTAGAGGAATTAGTATGCAGAGCAACAAAACCCTCAAACATTGTTCTTTGCCCTCACTTAGATAGAGTAATGCCATTCTTTTAAATATTACCCTTCTAGTGACTGTGTGGGGCATTTTTGTGGTTTTAATTTACATTTCTCTAATTATTCATAATGTTGTACACCTTTTCATGTGCTTATTGGCAGTTCATATGTTTTTACAATCCATCATGTTATTACATTGAGAATGTAAAATAGTACAGCCACTATGAAAATTATTTGCCAGTTTCTTATACAGCTGAACATACATTTTCTATATAACCCAGGATTTGCACTTCTTAAGTGTTTATGCAAAAGAAATAAAAACTCTGTACCCAAAACAATACGTACACAAATTTATAACTGCATTGTTCATAATAGTCAAAACAGAAACAACTTGAATGCCAATTAACAGGTAAACATATAAAAATGTATGGTATATCCATAAGATGAGATACTCTTCAGCAATAAAAAAAGAATGAATTGCTTATGTACCCAACTATACAGATGATTCTCAAAATGTCATCCTACTCAATGGGAGCCATACTGCATGATTCCATTTACATAACATTCTAGAAAAGACAAATCTAATCTATAGTGACCAAAAACAGATAAATAGTTTCCTGTGACAATGTGTGGGATCATTTTCTGCAAATGAACTTAAAAGAATTCTATAGAATGATGGGATTTGTAATGTTACACAACTATATACATTTCATAGAACTTTACATTTAAAATGGGTGTATTTTAATAAATAAACTAAAGCTCAATTAGGTTATATTAAAAGGAATATTCTAATAAGAAAAATCCACAGCAGACATTATATTTCATAAAATATTAAAAGTTTCCCCCCAAATAAATGTATATTTACCTTAAGAATTTCTTTTTATTTCCACCGTTTGGGGATCATTTGTTGAAGTCTGTACTTTCCCTACCTTGGCACTTTTCTCAAAGACCAGTTTATCATTTTATATGTAGTTAATTTATGGGTTATAGTATATTCTGTTCCAGTGGACTATACATCTATCTTTACACCAATCTCACATTGATTAGATTGCTGTAACTTTATAGTAGATCTTAAAATCAGCTAGGAGACATCTTACAATGTTTTTTCTTTTTCAAAAATGGTTGTGACCCCTTTTTTAAAATTTTATGTTTAGTTAGTCAACATACAGTACCTCATTAGTTTTTGATGTAATGTTCAATGATTTATTAGTTGCATATAAAACCCAGGGCTCATCACAACACATGTTCTCCTTAATACCCATCACCCAGTTACCCCATCCTCCCACCTACCCCTCCTCTGTAACCTTCGGTTTGTTTCCTGGAGTCCTGAGTCTCTCCTGGTTTGTCTGCCTCTCTGCTTTCTTCTCTTTCAGTTTTCCCTCCCCTCCCCTGTGCTATTCCTTATGTTCCACATATGAATGAAACCGTGTGATAATTATCTTTCTCTGCTTAACTTATTTTGACTCTTGTATGACTTTTTCTTTTCTGTAAAAATTATAGAGTAAAAGAACTCCTCAAACTCAACTTACACAAAACAGATAATCGTGTCAAAAATGGGCAGAGGACATGAACAGACACTTCTCCAAAGAAGACATATACAAATGGCTAACTGATACATGAAAAAATGTTCATCATCATTAGCCATCAGGGAGATTCAAATCAAAACCACATGGAGATACCACCTTACACCAGTTAAAATGGCCAAAATCAACAAGACAGTAAAGTGTTGGAGAGGATGTGGAGAAAGGGGAACCGTCTTATACTGTTGGTGGGAATGCAAGTTGGTGCAGCCACTTTAGAGAAGAGTGTGGAGATTCCTTAAGAAATTAAAAATAGAACTTCCCTATGACCCTGCAATTGCACTACTGGGTATTTACCCCAAAGATACAGATGCAGTGAAAATAAGGGCCATCTGTACCCCAATGATCATAGCAGCAGTGGCCACAATTGCCAAACTGTGGAAAGAGCCAAGATGCCCTTTAACAAATAAATGGATAAAGAAGATAAGGTCCATATATACAATGGAATATTATGCCTCCATCAGAAAGGATGAATACCCAACATTTTTGTCAACATGGATGGGACTGGGAGAGATTATGTTGAGTGAAATAAGACAAGCAGAGAGAGTCAATTATATGGTTTCACTTACTTGTGGAGCAAAAGGAATAACACGGAGGACATTGGGAGATGAAGAGAAGAAATAAGTTGGGGAAAACCGGAGAGGGAGACAAACCATGAGAGACTGTGGACCCTGAGAAACAAACTGAGGGTTTTGGGGAGGTGAGGTGGGGTAAGCTTGGTGGTGGGTATCATGGAGGGCATGTATTGCATGGAGCACTGGGTGTGGTGCATAAACAATGAATTTTGGAAGACTGAAAAAAAATAAAATAACATAAAATTTTTTAAAAAGTATATAGTAAGATTTTCAATTTCTAAGGCCTGATGGCATTTTGATTTTGAATGTGTTATTGAATAAATAAATCAAGTTGGGGAGAATTAACATCTTCATAATATTGAAAATTTTAATCCATGAATATGGTATATCTCTCCATTTAATTTTAGGTCTTTGTTATTTCCTTTCAGAAATGTGTTGTGGTATTTGACTTTATCAATATTTTTCATTCTTTAGTATAAGGGCTAACAAATGGTCAGGGTTTTCTGGCTCAACCATTAGTTGGGGCCCCAAAGCCATATGTATTTGTGGGCAAAATGGCCAGAGGGTAGAGAAAAAATTTGAAGGGACTCTGGGACATGAAGCTTAAAGCACTATGCTTCCAAAACTCTTGGTAAATGGCTGTGTCTCCCTTATACGAAAATATTATTGGCATAAATATTATGTCCAACTAGGGAGCACTCCCCCTACCTAGTTTTATAAAAGAGAGAGCAGCAGTGTTGGGGTGGCTCTGTGGGTTAAGTGTATGACTCTTGATTTTGACTCAGGTCATGATTTCAGGGTCATGAGATTGAGCCCTGCATTGGGCTCCATGCTCAGCAGGGAATCTGCTTATCTCTCTCTCTCTCTCTCTCTCTTTCTCTCTCTCTCTGTGTGTGTGTGTGTGTGTCCCTCCTCTCTCTCTTTTTATCTCTCAAATAAATGAATCTTTAAAAATAAAACAAAATAAAAGAGAAGGCATATAAACTCACCCTTCAGACAGTACTCATTGGAAGTACTACATGAGAATCCATAGAATTGTCTGAACCCATTCAGGTTGCTAATTTCAAGCAGTGTAGAATACCTAGTGCACAGAAAGAGATTGCCACTTTCATTAACAACATGTTAGAAGCTAGAACTTCTGTAAATAAATTGTGTGTACTAGTCCTATATGGTGTGTGAGAAAGGCAGATGGCTCATGGAGGCTGACAGTAGACCAACCAGGCCTGATAAAGAAGTACCACCAGTAGCACCAGCAGCTCTTTTTGTGGTTTCAATAGTGCAAAAAATACTGCAAGCTGAAAGAGACATGTATTCTGGGATGTGTCTTTTTTTATGTCTATTTTTAAAAATTTAAATTCAATTAACAAACATATAGTATATAATTAGCTTCAGATGTAGAGTTCAATAATTCATCAGTTGTATATAGCACCCAGTGCTCATCACATCACTTATCCTCCTTAATGCCCATCACCCAGTTACCCCACTCCCTGCCCACCTCCCATTCAATAACCCTCAGTTTGTTTCCTAGAATTAAGAGTCTCTCATGGTTTCTCTCCCTTTCTGATTGCTTCTCATTCAGTTTTTCCTCCCTTCCCCTAGGATCCTCCTTGCTATTTCTTATATCATCTACAACGATGTTCATTGTATGCATTTGTCCTTTCTGATGGCTGAATAATATTCCATTTAAATATATAAACCACATCTTCTCTAGCCATTCATCTGTCAATGAACATCTGTCCTTGGGCTCTTTCCACAGTTTGGCTTTGTGGGCATTGCTGCTATGAACATTGGGGCGCAGGTGTCCCTTCAGATGACTACATTTGTATCTTTGGGGTAAACACCCAGTAGTGCAATTACTGAGTCATAAGGTAGCTCTATTTTCAACTTTCTGAGGAACCTCCATGCTGTTTTCCAGAGTGGCTACACCAGCTTGCATTCCCACCAACTGTGTAGGAGGGTTCCCCTTTCTCTGTATCCTCACTGACATTTATTTCTCCTGACTTGCTAATTTTAGCCATTCTGACTTCTGCGAGGTCATTGTGGTTTTGATTTGGATTTCCCTGATGCCCAGTGATGTGGATCTTTTTTCATGTGTCTGTTGGCCATTTGTGTGTCTTCTTTGGAGAAATGTCTGTTCATGTTTTCTCCCATTTCTTAACTGATGTGTCTTGCAAATGCTCTTTTCTCAGTCTCAGTCTTGATTTCAGATAGGAGTCAGCTGCAGTCTGCCTTCATGTGAAAGGATCCCAATACAAACAGCCATGGGTTCTCTGAATTCACCAGCTCACTGTCATAATTTGGTTAGAAAGAACATGGACTTGGTGCACTCTGAATGTAAGAAAACACTCAGTTGATACCGCGATGATATCGGAAACTGAGGAGCCAGCTGGGACTGCCGGAGTGTGGTGCTGATATGCGCGACTCACGGAGGCTGTAAGACAGATCCTGCACAGACGGCAGGGCACACGCAAATGGTGAGACTTTTAGGAATAACACAGTCAGAATCACCCCCGTGACGTCCCATGGGTGACTGAAAATAAGCTGCAGCCACTGCCTGTCCCTGGAACTAAGGAGGAAGCCAGTGCGTGATGGCACTGTTTGGATTTGCGGCGCTGCACTTTCCACGTCTCGGTGTATCGCTAACTTCTAACTGCACCCCAAAGGAGATCATATTTGAATGGGGGTCTGGGCAACAGCAGGCTGTGTCTGAACTGCAGAAAGCAGTCTCCCTATGGCAGCTCTTGGCCCTGATGATTCATTCACACATGATTGTGGAAGGATTTACAGCTCACACTTCACAAACTGGAGTTCAGGGTTGAAGCCCGTGAGTGCCGCCTAGTGGCCAACACTGGGATTTTGGACCAGAATGCTGCTTGCCGCAGCCATAGGGTGTATGACCTCCGACAGAAAATTGCTAGGTTCTCGACTCACCTTTTCCCTATGATTGGTTCTCCTGGGTACAGGGCTGTGGCCAGAGGTGCGGACAATTGCTCAGCAAGCACTAACTACACTTTAAGTCTTTATGTCAACACTTCCTGAGGGTTGATGGGGAGGAGCATGCCTACTTCCTATCTGGAAAACTTGGAGCTGACAGACAGGGCAGCTGTTCCGCCTGGTGGTTGAGATGGTCCCCTGGCTCCACTCCTATGTGGCCTCACTCCGCATAAAGGGGAGGCACTTGTCAGACTGGTCCTGTTACCAGCAGTCAGAGGAGCTCAGAGGCCCAACGTACTGTCCCTTCCCAGGGTAGAAAACTTTATGCTAAAATCAGTGACAGATGGAAAGAAATAGCAATAAGCCTGAAGCTAAAGGAGTGAGTGGTTTGCCACAAAGGAGATCCAAACAGCCTTCAGAACAAGACGCGGCAGGTGTCTTTACGACTCCAGAGAAAGCAGACATTTCTAAATAGGTTGTTAAGAATTAATGCCAACCTAAAGGAACAAATGAACTAATGAAACTGTTAACGGAATAAGAAATAGCATCTTCCCATCAGGGCCAGCGTAGGTCCGATGTCTACCCAAAACTGTGAACTGTTTCCAAGGCAATTCCATGAGCTGATTTTCTAAATCTGGGTTCCTATAGATCTGTCAGGGTAAAAGAATGTGATAACCACCCGTGGTTTAGAGGCTTGAGTTAATTCATTCTTCTCCCAGGAGGGGGGAGTCGCTAGCCTTGGCCCACGTCCCATGGGCTGGGTCAGGGAGACTGGTCACCCAGACTGGCTGTGGCCCAGTGTTTCTTCTGGGCATCACGAAATTAGAAAGGGGATCAAGAGGCAAGACACAGAGTGGGAGAACATGTAATTCATGTAAAATTCCAAAAATATATCTAAAGATACGAATGAGGCGAAGAATTCCTACAGATCGATGAGAGAAATACAGAGCACCCAACGGAAACAAGAAATGAGGGAAGCACTTGCTTCTGAAAGTGGGCAGCCAGCTGGCCGATAAGCGTATGTACATACAGATGGGGCCTAATTTTATCAGCAATTAGGGAAATGCACATTGAAACCTCTGATATGCAGATGGACAGCAGACAAGTGCGAATGTGGGTTCCATCCATGCTGCTGGAGGGCTGTTTGTGTCTGTGGTACTGTGCATTGCACTTGGGTGTGGATGGGCCACCCCCGCTTGTCTGTTCACCTGCTGACAGGCGTCCTGGTCCTTTCCAGCTTCTGGCAATTATGAACAGAGCTGCTGTGGACGTTTGTGCCCAGGTCTCTGGGTGAGCAAACATTCAATTTTATAAGAAACTGTTAAGCTACTTTCCAGACTGGCAGGGCCTCTAGCACCTGTACAGACACTGCCCACTGCCCGCTGCCCAAATGACCCTGGCACTTGGTGCCATCTCTGCTTTATTTCCACAACACTGACTGGTGTCCACATGGCTTTGATTTGCGTTCCGCTCACAGCTGTGTTGTGCATTTTCCAAGTGCTTCTTTGCAGCCTCTTCTCGTTCTTGAAGTGTCTGCTCGCCCACCTGCCCTGTAGCCGGGGCCATCCTTTTCTGTTTCCATTGGCTGCTCTCCGGAGAGGAGGAAAGATGCTGGTGAGCTGGAGTATTCATTTATAAGAATGACAACCATCCCCACTGCATCCTTCCCTGTGCCTGAGCTCCGTGGCTGTCAAAGTGTGGCCCCTAGACCCCTTGGCCAGAAGGCTCTAGGCTGCTCTTGTCTTCTGCCAACTTGGGAAACATTTACAAGATGGACCTCTTTTGGCTTAGACACATCAGTGGTTTTTAGGTTGATTATAATTGTGGGGAAAGTTCTTACCTTATGCCAGAAACTCGCATTTCCCTATCCCTTTGTGAATAATAATATTCGTGAACTCTGAGGTAAAGAAGCATTGCTCTGAGTCCATCTCCCCGGACCAGGCCATGGTCACCGCCCCCCAAAATGCCCCCTGTTCCTGAGCCAGAGTCATCCCCCTCCCCAGCCCTGAAGGGAAGTGTACTAGAGGTCCTTGTGCGGACAGTGCTGTGTGCCCAGAGATCTAGCGGACAAGGGAGGCTATTTGCTCAGGGGGTCTGGACCCTGGATGGGGCATGGGAGCTGGCCAGCAGAGAAGCCAGACAGGGCTCGGCCCCCAGCCAGCTGCTGTCACCAGGGCCAGAGGCCTGCGGACATGAGATTATGGGCTAATTGGCAGTGTGGGGTAGTTACTTCTCAATAGCGGGGTAATTGGACCCTGGGGTCTGCACCTCTGTGCATGATGGGGAAGGGAGCCAACAGTCCCTTCTCTCTGGTGCCTCCTTTAAACCAGAAGTTGCTCTGGGGGCTGGCCAGGCCTTGCCAGGGGCTGCACACTCAGGGTGTCAGAGAGAAGGGCGGCCAGTGACGCCTGCAGTTGTCCCAGGTAGGTCCCCATGGCGTCCTTCCTCTCAGCGAGGTAGTGGTCTGGGTAGCCTCTGGACCTGGTCTTTCAAGGAAATGGCAGGAGTGAGGCGGTGAGTCACCCCTCACTGGCACTGGCCTCTGGTCCCAAGTGGGCGGTGTGGGAACTTCCTCCCCACCCTGCACCCCTGCATGTCAACGCTTCACTCCCGTCCTCACCGGTATCTCCAGCGTCCTCCTCTCCCTCTGAGCTCTGAAATCTTCCCCCGAGGGGAACAGCCCCTCCTCCCATTGCCCACTTCATCCACCACCTGCTTTGCTTTGTCCACACCCTGCAGTGGTGTCCACCTCCCCCTCCAGGACCTGGAGGGACCACCCAGGTCTGCCCAGCCCGCGCCTGCTCTCTGCCCCCCTGTCCCTTGGCCCGACCTGCCTGTCCCCTCTTGTCCCCTTTGTCCTCACAAGGGACGGCAGTCCGCTGAAAGTGGGCAGGGAGGAACGTTTCAGTAGGGGCCAACTTTCAGTCTGGTGTCAATGAGACTAGCCCCCAACTTGCAGCAAAGCCAGAGCAGGGGCCTGGCCGGTGGGAGAAGAAGGGGCGGCAGCAGGGCCTGCTTCCAAAGTACCACCTCACTCCTGCCTGTGCCCTCGCGGGGCACCGATGGGTCCCAGCGTCAGGGGAGGACTGCCCTGCCCACCTCCCCCACTGCCCCTCACTCCGCCCTGCTCGCTCTTCCCTTCACTGCCCACACTCCCAGCTCTCACTCCTTTAAGCCTCCATTTCCCTGTCTTGGACAAGGCCAGAAATAACTGCACATTTGCCTTAAAACTGGAAAGTGCAGAACGATCCAAAGAAACACCAAGCTTGCGTCCCTGAAATGCTCTGCATGGTCCAGGCGGACAAAGGGTCAGAGAGTTGTGGACCCTTCAGTGGGACCTGCTCCCTGGCCCTGACCCGGTCATGGTGGGACCGGTGCCCCTGAGCAGACACATTGGGCAGCTCCAGCCCTAGCCTCTAATGAAGCCTGCATTCCAGTGCTGAGCTCGAATCCCGGACAAAACCCAAGCTTCCCCCTAAACTAGCAGCTGGACAGAGCCCTCACCCCTGCACATCAGGTCAGGGTGAGACTCTACGGGTCTGAGGATTCGCATGGAAAGGGATGGGAGCACACTCTCAGTCTTGAAGACCCCAGACCTCCTGTCTGGTCTCTCTGCCATGTGGGCTCCTCCCTCTGCTGCTGCTCATACCTGGGGACCTGAGCAGGTTTCCCCCAAACTGTCCCTGACCTGCCCAAGTCACCTTTTGGAAGACTCTTGTTTAAATGCTGATTCTTGCTCTGCGTGTGTTCCACGCTGCCCTCCATGCACCCCTGACACGGCTCCCGTGTCCCCACGATAGCCCCGTAGCTAACACGCAACTCCTTCGAGACTCTGCCTCTGAGTCGCCTTCTCGTGACCCTCGCTCGGGCCCCCAGCACCCCAGCTGTGCCACCTGGACCACTCTCCTCCCTGTGCTTTCCTGCATACTAAGCAGTTACTTCTCTACAGTGAGTGTTACTTGTGGCCCGTCTTCTCTGCCTCTACTAGAATGTACTCTCTACGAAGGCTGAAGCCTAAGACTGCTTTCTTTCCTGATTTATCCCCATTGCCTTGATGCTATGACTGCCGCATAGTAGGCGCTTAGCAAATCTGGGCAGGTGAATAAGTGGGAAGCTCCAGGTGACAGCCTGCCTTGATTCTCTGTGGGCTCAGACACCCTGGGCTGGTGTGGGAGGCCCCCATGTCTGGCCCCCGCAAACCTCTGCTCCCAGCACACCAGAAACCATGCTCCTCACCATCCTGTCTTTCCTAATGCGTGCTTTTTCCCTCTGCACCCAAATGCTAATGGAGGCAGATGCCTGGGAGACACTGTAGCATTCTCCACTTCTGGGGGGCATTGAGTGGCAGTGCTGGGGGCTCATGGGAGCCCTTCAGGAAGAAGCTGTGTCTGGACTGAGTTTGGCCCAGGGTGGGGCCAGAGGGCACTGAGCAAGCTGCTCTCAGGACCAGCTGGGATCTCCCAGGCAGGACACTGTGGCTCACGAGGGACAGGAGCACAGGGCATGACATTTATGCTAAGGACACTTGACAGATGTGGTGGGGGCAGTGTCTCACATGCCACTCTCTGCCACACAGACCCCAGAGCAGGGGGAGGAAGGAAAGACTGGAGGAGTGCCATCTGAGGCAGTGGCAGTCATCTAGGGTGGGGACGATGGAAGCTGGATGGGGGGCATGGTGTGGAGGCAAGAGAACTGGTTCTGGAGACATTTAGGAAGTGCTGTGGGCAGGACTCCATGCCTGCAGAGCTGTGCGAGCGGGGAAGAGGGGAGAGAGGAGCAGAAGCTGGGTTTCTGGCCTGGACAGGTGATGCCATTTCCACAGATGAAGAGCCCAAGAAGGGTGTGAACTCTGTGGCCAGGGGAGGTCTCCTGTCGTTGGCTGGATGCCCCAGTGGAGTTCGTAGGGAAATCAGGGAGGACCTGGGGTAGTCATCCGGGCACAACCATGAAAGACACCAGGCAGGTGTTTGCACTCCGTGAGGACAGTGTGAACAGAAGCCTGGGGCCACACTCCCAAGGGCAGAAACGGCGGGGAGTGACACACGTACCCGGAAACTAGCGACAGGTTGGTCCCGGGCATCTGCAAGATGGCCAGGCTGGGGTGTGTGGGGACAGAAGCCAGCTGGTGGTGGAGGAAGGCAGGAAACAAACCATGGCTGCAGGTGAGCATATATGTGAGAGAGGAGACTTCTTTTCTCCTCTAAGAGGTGCAAAGCCCCAGCAGAGCCAGCTCGAAGGAGAGAAGAGTGCCTGGAAAGCGGGGCGAGCAGCAGCAGCTCCGCAGCTGGGCCAGCAGCTGAGGGGCTGGCAGGTGCTGCCCACAGTGCAGAGGGTCTTGTACGTGGTGGGTGTGCAGCAAGGAGGGGCCACATTGCCCCCGACCTCCCAATTGTTCAAGAGAAGCCAGAAATCTGTGTTTCAACAAGAATGTTCTGGTTTTCCAAAATGATCGTTACAGTGAAAATGTCCAGATTTCTGAAAGAAAGTGAAGGACAGAGTGGAAACATGGTAGCACAGTGGTGTCTGGGACCCGATGGTACAGATGTCGCTCAGATTCTCATTGCGCCCACAGTAGATCCCCCAACTCCGGATGTGCATCTGAAATGTCAGTAATCATCTTGGATTGAGTTCTAACTAGTGGATCCCCTGTAAGTGGACACCACCTGCGGGGGCCGGTCTGTGCTCGCGTCCCCTGTGTCCATGGGAAGGGAGCCCGGGGCTGTAGGACCGGCAGTCACGCCCCCGATGTGGCAGCCGTCAGTAGCTCAGCTCCTGATGTAAAGGGGAGAAGAGGTCCTTCTGTGTCTCTGGGCAGATATGGAGTCCAGCACCTCAGCCTTAAGTCACTTACTAAGCCATCCACCCTTACCTTGCTGATTACATGCCTGGATACCCTCAGCTGCGTTTTTAGTGCTTTCTTATTGTTCCTATATTGTGTTTCTGTATGGGTCACTGTTCTTAATATTTCTTTCATTAAAGCAGTATCTTCGTTTTTATGCTCGATCCAGCATAGGAAGTCCCTTTCATTAGTCTCCTTTTTTTCCTGCATGTTCATGGCTTTTCCTAGGTGTTCACATTTTCAGATGGTTTTAAGAATTATTTCTTCATGTTTTTGAGAAAAATAAGGTTTGATGAGATTTCAACAGTAATTGAGTGAATTTTTGAAATCAGTTTGGCGATATTGATCTTGCAATATTATGTTTTTTTCATCATGGAGCATTCTTATTCATAATTGCTGGTATATGAGATGACTGCATGTTTAATACTCACTTTGAGATCCCTTAATCAATTGTAATAATGTTCTGGGCTTTCTAGATTAAAAGCCAGGTTATGTGGAAACAAGGACAATTTTGTATATTTATTTTTATTTTTATTATTATGTTTGTCACCATATAGTACATCATTAGTTTTTGATGCAGTGATCTATGATTCATTGTTTACATATAACACCCAGTGCTCCATGCAATCCGTGCCCTCCTTAATACCCAACACCAGTCTCACCTAACCCCCCATCCCTCCACTCCAAAACCCTTAGTTTGTTTCCCAGAGTCCACAGTCTCTCATGGTTTGTCTCCCCCTCCGATTTCCCCCAACTCCCTTCTCTCCTTTTCCCAATGTCCTCCGTGTTATTCCTTATGTTCCACAAGTAAGTGAGACCGTATGATAATTGACTCTCTCTGCTTGACTTATTTCACTCAGCATAATCTCCTCCAGTCCCGTCCATGTTGATACAAAAGTTGGGTATTCATCCTTTCTGATGGAGGCATAATATTCTATTGTATATATGGACCTCATCTTTTTTATCCATTTGTCTGTTGAAGTGCATCTTGGTTCCTTCCACAGTTCGGGGGTTGTGGCTGTTGTTGCTATGAACATTGGGGTGCATGTGCCCCTTCTTGTCTCTACATCTGTATCTTTAGGGTAAATACCCAGTAGTGCAATTGCAGGGTCATACGGTAGCTCTATTTTTAACTTTTTGAGGAACCTCCATACTGTTTTCCAAAGTGGCTGCACTAGCTTGCATTCCCATTAACAGTGTAAGAGGGTTCCACATTATACCAGTTAGAATGGCAAAAATTAACAAGGTAAGAAACAACGAATGTTGGAGAGAATTTGGTCTATTTCTTTACCCCCTATGTAGTGGGTCCCAGCATGTTTTCACAAGGACCTGTCTCTGTACTGATCTCAGAAGAATGGGAGGGACACTCATATTCAGCTCTGGGGATGCTGTAGGCTGTGGGCTGAGGCAGTGTTTATTTATCCTATTAATCTAAGCCATTTCTCCCAGGTGAAAAATGTATAAAACATTGGCATAGTTTTCAGTCAAAGCTTTTCAGCATCAGCTAGGCTGTCACTGTGATCATTTGAATGGATTTGCTAATTGTGAGCTCTCTGTGCAGCCCTGAAATAGATCAAGATGGTGGGTGACAGGTGCCTTTTTAATATATTGCCCTATTTGCTAGCAAAACAAGCTGGGCGGTCGGCATGTAGCTTTCCTTTTGTGCAGTGCCTGCGGGTTTCTGTGCTGTTAGGAATCTGCAGTGAGATGCACTTCACCTTCCCTGCAATAGTTTAGAGAGCACGGGGAAGCCAACCCCGGGAAATGGGAGGTACGGGCGGGGGAAGAAGCATCTGGGTTCCTCTGCAAAGACTCCAGCAATCCCCAGATTTCTATCGTGATGATGCTGGTGGGCTTTCTGTTTCTACTTGTCAGTCTCTCAGAAAGTCATCCCTCTGCCCCAGACCCTAAGCTTTGCATTCCACAGCTGCTTTCGGGACACGGGGACGCTCATGGATAGTGACACTGCAGGACGGCCACTCAAGGACACATAGTAGGTGCTTTATAGATGCTGCTGAGCCTTCTTCTATCCCTTGGTGAATCTCTCTCTGTAGCTGGTACCTTCTTTCATCATTAAAATGATGCCTGCATGCTCCCTATTTTCACATTTGTTGGACCAGCTGGGCTTTGTCTGTGTTACTGCTCCCCACTCCGAGGCTTCCTCTAAGCCCATTGTTTCCTCTATTGATCCATAGAGGCAAATTGATCAAATAGAAGCAAATCCTATTCTTTTACCTAATTAAAATATATTTTTTCCCTTTTCTTTCCTCTGTTTGTCCTCAGATTGGCTTAATACATTTTCTGACTTTTTAAAAATTTTATTTATTTATTTGACAGAAAGAGAGATCACAAGTAGGCAGAGCAGCAGGCAGAGAGAGAGGGGGAAGCAGACTCTCCGCTGACCAGAGACCCCTATGTAGGACTTGATCCCAGGACCCTGAGATCATAACATGAGCCGAAGGCAAAGGTTTAACCCACTGAGCCACCCAGGTACCCCCATTTTCTAACTTTTTGAATGGAATACTTATTTATTTTTTCCCCTCCTTTCTGGCTAAACAGTAAAAGCCATTAGAAGCACAGACTCGCACACCGACACCTGTCTGGCCAAGTCACACGTAAGTGTTGCTGTGTCACGTCCTACTCGGTCTGTGACTGTGGTTCTGATTTCCTCGCAGACATGGGAACTCATTAGCAGAAGCTGTCTTCTTTTCCACATGCTTAGCTGTTGTGTTTAGTCTGATGTTAACTGGTTTAGATTTTTTTGTTCCATCGCTTTTAAGAAATTGGGGGATCTGTGATGTCTACTTTGGAAATCTGGTGGACTTTTTATGCTGCTGCAGAGAATTTTTTCCAGATTTTCTGTGGGCACTTCCCTTTTTTCTTTTTCTTTTTTTTTTATAATTTTTTTAATTTTTTATAAACATATATTTTTATCCCCAGGGGTACAGGTCTGTGAATCACCAGGTTTACACACTTCACAGCACTCACCAAAACACATACCCTCCCCAATGTCCATAATACCACCCCCTTCTCCCAAACCCCCTCCCCCCAGCAACCCTCAGTTTGTTTTGTGAGATTAAGAGTCACTTATGGTTTGTCTCCCTCCCAATCCCATCTTCTTTCATTTATTCTTCTCCTACCCACTTAAGCCCCCATGTTGCATCACCACTTCCTCATATCAGGGAGATCATATGATAGTTGTCTTTCTCTGCTTGACTTATTTCGCTAAGCATGATACGCTCTAGTTCCATCCATGTTGTCGCAAATGGCAAGATTTCATTTCTTTTGATGGCTGCATAGTATTCCATTGTGTATATATACCACATCTTCTTGATCCATTCATCTGTTGATGGACATCTAGGTTCTTTCCATAGTTTGGCTATTGTGGACATTGCTGCTATAAACATTCGAGTACACGTGCCCCTTTGGATCACTACATTTATATCTTTAGGGTAAATACCCAATAGTGCAATTGCTGGGTCATAGGGCAGTTCTATTTTCAACATTTTGAGGAACCTCCATGCTGTTTTCCAGAGAGGTTGCACCAGCTTGCATTCCAGCCCACCCTTTTTTCAAGGTACTGAGTTAATAGCCCTCCAATCAACCTGTAAGCCCTGTTACTCTGACACTCCACATCCTCACCCATTCTTGCCATGGGGGTTTGTCGCGGCCCGAGCGATGCATGCCCATCTGTGGCCTCCTTCCTTCTGGATGCTTCTCCTCACAGCAAAGCCACTGTGGACTGGGTGGTGGTCATGCCAGGGACCAGAAGGTTCATAAAGTAGACTGACCATTTGAGGCCTTGAGTGTTACCTGATCCAATATTAATTCTGAAATCAGGCTTTCTTGTTGTGTGTTGGACACACCCAGCTAAGCCTATAACGTCACCCTCCCCGAGTGTTTCATTCCGCAGACCACCCATATTCTGTAATGACACATATTCTGTAAAGACACATATTGTCGTAGATCTCTCTCACACGCTGAGAGTCTTCTCCTTTTGCCAAATTTTATTCTGTTTACATTTATTGTCATGGCCAAAGCATTTCTTTTCCTGTGACTGTCCCACCTTATTTACACACTCTCTTGATGTTTCCCTTACTTCTACATTCTGGAGTTGTCCTTTCAGGCTTTATAGGGTTCATGTCCTTTTGGGTACTATTATTTACTTCAAAAATGTTAAGTGGGGGGAGGGGGGTTGGACATTGGGGAGGGTATGTGCTTTGGTGAGTGCTGTGAAGTGTGTAAACCTGGTGATTCACAGACCTGTACCCCTGGGGATAAAAATATATGTTTATAAAAAATAAAAAATTAAAAAAAATGTTAAGAATTGATGTCACTCTCATTATAAACTCCAAGAACAAGACATAACCCTTTGATGTCCTCCTCTGAGAAATGAGGCAACAGACACAGATTTTCCTCATTATAATCATTGCATGTCCCAGGTTTTCCCTGATGTCTGTAAACCCAGTTTCTGTCTCCAAACCCAATTTCTGTCTCCTTTTTTTTCCCCATTGAATTCTCATTATTATTATTTTGCATTATCTATCTTCTCGAGCCACAAGGACTGACATTCCCATTTTGTTCTGTAAGTCTAGCGACAACAGTTGGAGAATTGCTGTGTTGGTTGTGTTCACTTTCCCTCCTCATTCCTCTCTGTGTGCTGATAGCCTGGGCTGGGACTTTCCCTTCTGAAGCTAATGGCTGTGATGTTTGAGTTTCCCATGGAGGAAGCGTTGATCAGCCCCATGTTCAGAACAGGTTGTGTGGAAAGCATCTCATGTAATGGGTCTGGACACTGTATTCTTGCCCACAGCCTTCATCCCTCTACTGGATCGGCCATCTGTCCATCCCAGAAGTGTGTAAAGGTTTCTCTGTTGTTTTCTGGGCCCTAAAGATTTGTGAAAAGTAAAGCTAATTCCACTGATATTCCATTTTATAAAATATATTTTATTCTGTCTAGATGCCCTTAGCATTTTGAAGTTCCAATATTGGTCTCCCCTGGGACCTTGAGTTGCTGGCGACCTACCCCTTTACAACCTTCTGAGCCTGGGGCCAGCCACCAGCACCCCTGTAAGTCCCACTTATTTGCAGTGACAAACAGTTCTCCATGAGTCATACAGCTTCCTCCACTGGGCTCTCCTACTTGGAGAACTTGGGTCAAATTCCCACTTTGTGTCCCCTGAGCCACAGCACTCCTGCACGATTGCAGGTAGGTTGGATTCATTAGTATTTCTTCTCTTCCACGTCCAGAAGTCTGGTGACATCCTATGGGTGCTGGGTGCATGGCCCACTGTCCTCCCTAGCTTCCTGCATCATGAGGGTTTCCCTCTATTTTTGTATTTTCTAGGAAAGTTCTCTGGGACTTGAGGACTAGGAGAAGAGGGAAGAGGGAGCAACTGTGTGCTGGTACCATATCTCCTTTGGCATCTTTGGCTCAGTCACATTATCATCTGCAACTCTTTTTTTCCATGCTTCACATCCCGTTCACTCCCCTTTGGGTTCATGGAGCTCGTCTTGTGTATTGACAATCATGCTTGGTGCCCGGCCCAGTGCACCTGGTCTTGGTGAATAATCCTTTTAATATACCATTGGATCCTCTTGGCTAGGATCTTGTTGAATATTTTGGCATCTGTGTTCATCAGGGATATTGGTCTGTAATTCCCCTTTTTAATGGTAGACCTCTCTGATCTTGTTGCCCCAGCCACCTTTCTGCCATCTGCTTTCTTTCCCCCAGAATTGGTTCAAAGTCCTCCCCTTGCTGATATTCCCCCCTCCTGGTCTCTTTTGATATTTTGATGTTATGGCTTTTTATCTTTTTTTGAAGATTTTTTTTTAATTTATTTGAGAGAGAGGGAGAGGTCGAGCACACACAAGCAGAGGAGGGGCAGAGGAAGGAGCAAGCCCTGTGGGGAACCCCATACATACCAGACTCCAGACTCGGTCCCAGGACCCCAGGATCACGACCTGAACTGAGGGCAGACACTTAACCAGCTGAGCCACCCGGGCGCCCCTGGGTTTTTATCATTTTACTCCTTTGTCATATTTTCAGGGGTTTTGAGATGGCACAAAGATAGGTATGTGACCGCTCTTCCCCCTTGGCCTGGGAGATTGCTACTGCTCCCCAAAACCCCAGCCTTGTGAGTGTGTCTGGGTCCAGGGTCTGACTAAACTAGGACACCATATCCCACCCCCATGAGCTGGGGGTGGGATATGGTGCTATCCCTTCCTCTTACAAAATCAACTCTGAAACCAAGCAGAAAAGTCAGTATCCACTGATTTAGAAAGAGCTTGCCAGATGACCACCAAAAGGCCCAAGCAAGGCTGGCTGCAGAACTAATTGTCTTTAGAATCTTAGGAGACCTCCAGCCTGTAGGAAAATAGGATCATCATGGGATATGTTGGGGAGGGTGTGGCAGGCATTCCCAGAGCCCCTGTTCTTAGCATGACCTGCCACAGACACTAGGAAACTCCGATGGGAAAAGCTTCACTTGAGACAGTTTCTGCTCCCTCTGCTGCTCATGGAGTCAAGCGTCCAATCTCTGGGTCAAAACTCTCCTGCAGGGTGAGCTTGGCCTTCTCCCCCAAGGACCCACAGCCCCTTACTCTGGAATGATGGTGTTTTGCAGGCTCCTAGCACACAAGGATGAGGGGAGAGAATGTCACCAAGGTCAGCGCGTTCATCCTACTGGGCTTCCCCACGGCCCCTTGGCTGCAGTACGTGCTCTTCCTCCTCTTCCTGCTCACCTACCTCTTCGTGCTGGTGGAGAACTTGGCCATCATCCTCACCGTCCAGACCAGTTCCTCCCTCCATAGGCCCATGTACTACTTTCTGGGCATTATGTCTTCCCTGGAAATCTGGTACGTCTCTGACATCATCCCCAAGATGCTGGGCGGTTTCCTCCTGCAGCAGAAACACATCTCGTTTATTGGCTGCATGACCCAGCTGTACTTCTTCAGCTCCTTGGTGTGCACTGAGTGCGTGCTCCTGGCCTCCATGGCCTACGATCGCTATGTGGCCATCTGCCACCCCCTGCGCTACCAGGTCATCATGACCTGGGGGCTCTGCGTGCAGCTGGTGGTCTTCTCCTTTGTGAGCGGCTTCTCCATCTCCGCCATCAAGGTATACTTCATCTCCAGTGCCACGTTCTGTGGCTCCAACGTCCTGAACCACTTCTTCTGTGACATTTCCCCCATCCTCAAACTGGCCTGCACAGACTTCTCCACGGCAGAGCTGGTGGACTTCATCTTGGCCTTCATCATCCTGGTGTTTCCCCTCGTGGCCACCGTGCTCTCCTACGGGCACATCTCTGTGGCTGTCCTGAGCATCCCTTCTGCCACTGGCCGCTGGAAGGCCTTCTCCACTTGTGCCTCCCACCTCACCGTGGTCACCATCTTCTATACGGCCTTGCTTTTCATGTATGTCCGGCCCCAGGCCATTGATTCCCGGAGCTCCAACAAGCTCATTTCTGTTCTGTACACCGTCCTCACCCCAATCATCAACCCACTGATCTACTGTCTTCGGAACAAAGAATTTAAGGCCGCCTTGAAAAAGGCTCTGGGCTTTGGTCAAGTTCCAGTGTAGGAGGGCATGCCTTGGCATTCTACTCTTCTAGAACATAATCTGAAAATACATATCCTCTCTGATGGGGCCATTTAATTTGTAATAATAGAAATTCCTTCCATCATTGTAAAGATTATTCCCACCTCTATGTTTCTCCCAGCTCATGGAGGACGTCAGTATCATAGGTGGTGGTCTACTTAGGCCCCTAGTGTCTTCATTTTGTATCTGAGCAAAGTGGAACTCGTGATTTTTTCTCATCCGTAAAATTGCTCTGCACATTTCAGGAAAGAACATAATACACTAGGTCATCTGAAGTATTAAACTCTTAAATAATTACAATATTTTAAAGAGTTAACTCTTAAACTACCTGGTGAAATGAGCCCCAAGTGTCTCCAAGTGTCCCCCTGTGGCCCCATGCAAGCCACATCCTGGGCTGGGCACCAGTGCATAAGCACTTACCCCTCGCCCATCAGCTGCTCAAAGAATCAGACATGATCTTGGGTCACCTGTAAAAATCTCAGATGCCCAGGCAGGCAGGGACTGCATCTAGGAACCCTCGCAGCTCAGCCCAGTGCTTGGTGGGCAGTCCACAAACATTTGTCAAGTTAATGCCCCGAGGTACAAAAAGGACCTTCTTGTCTGCAGGGAACATTCTGGAGCTCTCTCAAGACCCCAGCCTCCTCCTTCACGGAGCCCTACCCAAAGGTCATGACTAGGACCTAGCACCCTTCGAATGAGTGTTCTATGGGGGCGGGCATGCCAGGGCCCGACCTGGGGACCCCCAGGTCAGAACCTCGGGATTCAGCTCAGCATGTGCTCAGACCCTTAATACATTAGACAGCTCTCCAGATGACTCTGATTGTCTCCCGAGTTCAAAAACCAGTCTGTTGGACAACTGGGAGCGATTAAGAAAACATGAGGGCAGACACCCCCACAACACGACAGGGTTTGGGGACACATGGAGAATGGAGGGGGCCGTGGAGACCAGCGGACAACCCCAGGGTCTGGGGGCTGCTTGGGCACAGAATACTTCTCTCTGACAGGGGGTGGGGGGTGCTTAAGCCCTGCGCCCCCTTGCTATTCCCCCCAAGGGTCTATAGCTGCCACCCCTCCTGATGCCCCATGAAGGTAATGATGCACATAGGTCCTTTGTCATCTGCTGGTCGTTATTAGGAATTCTGTAAGTCATCGTGTTCATAACAACGGGGTGCCAAGCCTGCGTCCTGGAGCCTGTCTCACAGGTGGCCACGCTGCTCTCCATCTTGCTTGCTTCTTTGTTGGTTCAGCAGCCTGGTCTGTTCCCAGCTGCCCACCTGCCTGCATCAGGCCTGAGATCCATGTTGGAGGGACAGCGGATGGAGACTCGCCACCTGTGGCAGTCCTCAGTGCCCAGAGAGGCAAGGCAGGTGTGGCCACACTGGGGGTGACTGGAGTTCCACAGCCAAAGGGAAGAGGGTGAGCAGCCCATGGTGGGGGCAGAGGGAGGGTCTTCAGGGGGCCCCGTGGGGCTGGAAACAGGAGCAGGGCTGTTAAAGGTGGAGGATGGACAGGGCCCAGGCATGCTGGGCAGCCCCGGGTTACCAAGGCCAGAGGTAGGGGCTGCACAGTGCACGGAGAGCTCAGAGAAGCTGGGGCAGCTGGTGCCCTGGGCTCATGGGGGGACACTCATGGGTCAGGTGGGGGAAATGCTATGAGCCCATGGGCTGTGGCAAGCAGCAAATAGACCACGTGCAAGGGTGGGGATGGTGGGGCTGGTGAGGCAGGGAAGCTGTGGTGGAGGTCGCTGGAGCTCCCCGGGAGGGGTGATACCGCTTGGATGGTTGGGTGCCGTGGTGTGGTCTGCAGACTCTTCAAGAACCTTCTGGGGGGCTCCACGAGGGCTTCCAGATTCCAGGGGACCAAATGGAAAAAAGAGCTTCTGAAGGAGGGCAGAGGACGGGGAGCTCGTCTGGAGGGAAGCGGACGTTTGCGTGGGGCCACACTGATGTGGGGACCATCTGGAAGCCCCACATTACAGGGAAATCCTACAACATGAGCAGGACTGGGGTCCAGGGCCCAAGCACTCACACTCGGGCCAGGGGAGCCAGGGGCCTCCCCAGGGCTCAGGACGGTGATAGCATTGGGGATTTGGGGTGTTTGGGTTAAGGGATCAGGAATTTGGGGTTCATATCTGAAAGAACACTGCAAATAGAGGCAGTGTGCAGGTAACTGGGCAGCTGGGGGTAGGGGGTGGCAGGCAGGCCTGTCCTGGGCAGCTGAGGGCGGGGGGCATGGGGCAGGATGGTCGGAGGAGCGGGGACTGGGTGGGATTAGAGCAGAAAGGATGAGCAGGTCAGAAGTGAGGCACAGGGCGTCCCCACCTGACAAGTCCTTCCCTGGCGTGTGTGGGTGGGCAGAGGTTCTGAGCTGGGGGCTGAGACCTGCCTCGTGTTCTGCTGGCCTCTGTGACAGTGGTGGGGCTCACCCAGGGACGGGGACAGCACGGCCAGCCATTGGCTCTGGCCCCCACCCCTCCCACTGCAGTGGCAGCCTACTCTCCCCCTCCCACCACCCTCTCGCAGAGCACAGGCTCCTCTCCGTGCAGACACATGAGCCGGAGCCTCTCTGAGTGTGAGACCCAGGGCTGACCCAGAAACAGTGGCTCTGCAGGTCAGGAAAGCAGGACATCACCACCAAGGTATTTGCAGATGTAGCTGAACAGGGGCCATGGGGCATGCGTCCACACATTTACCCAGGGGCCCTCAGGCTGGGGTGTGGGGGGGCAGACAGCCCCAGAGGCACAGAGACCCAGCTAATTGGCGATATAGATAACATTGTCGGTGTGGCGGGGGTAATTGGACCCTGGAGTCCCTGTGCTCCAGCAGAAAAGACCACGACCATTCCCCCCAGCTGCTCAGGCAGCTTGCTTCTCCAGAGTGTGTTTGAGCCACGGCCGGTCACCGTGGCCAGCCTGCGAGTCACTGGATGAGGGGAGAAGCCACCCCTTCCCCAGCACGCAGGTGCAGGCATTCACAGTGAGGTTTCTGGAACCTGCAGGTAGGACCCAACGCCGTCCATGCTGATGGCCGGCTCATTTTGCTGTGATTTTTAGAGCATGATGACTGTGTGTGTGTGTGTACATGTGTGTGCATGCACAAGTGTGTGCACACGCCACCCCCTGCCACAGATATCCACACACCTGATCCAGGGCAGGGGCTGAGCAGGACCCCTCTGCAGGGTGGCTCGCGGGTGCTCCACAAATGGTCCTCAAACCTAGGGCAACCATGGCAAGCGCCCGGCTGCAGGTCCTGTGGGGCCTCGTTCTAACGTCACACGCAGCGGCCCATAGCCGCATCACACAGACTGTGCAGAGCTGAGGACCTCTGCCCCCAGGCCACCTCAGGTCCCCTGCCGGCCATCTGCTGGTAGGAGAGCCCTTTGGGGCAGGCAAATCGGCCCCGTGCTCTTTGCCATCTTCCCGAGAGGCCTCGGGGTGAAAGCCTTCTGTCACCAGAACTGCAGAGAGGGGGCCCACGAGGAGAGAACCCAGGATCCCCTCGCCTGCCCCACCTGGCCTTGCCGACCATGTGCAGCCATTGTCCAAGCATCACGGGCCTGGAACAGGAGGAAGACGAGGGAAAAGGAGATGAAATCCAAGTGGGGGTTGGGGTCTAGCCGGCAGGGATGCTCCAAGTCAGTCTCAGTGGTTCGATAAGCGTCTGCTCCTCGTGTGAGACCCGGCCTCACAGCCACTGGGGGAAGGTCGGCAGGACCTCCACGCTCTCTTCACAACTTGTCTTGACGTCTAAAATTATTCCAAGATGAAAGTTTATTTAACAAGAAAATGCAGCCGTTGTCCAAAGTACAGAAGAGGGAGAGCATGCCTTAAAGGGTCCTGAATTTGTAAATAAACACAGTCTTTTATATAACTGATTGATCTGGGTTGAATTAGCCAACTCACTAGTGATCAGTTACGACTCCGATTGATCAGCACAAACTCTCGGGCGCCTCGCTGTGCGGGGATGAGTGTCAGAGTCTCGGAGCTCCGCCAGGCTCCCCTGGGGGTTGGGGAGACTGCTGGCTTCGAGGAGCCCAGGAGCCCTCCTTCTGGGCTGCAGGCCCTGGGGCTGCCTGGCTGGGCAACAGGCATGGGGTGCCCAGCCAGCATGCAGAGAGGCGGCCTTCAGGACAGGATGCTGGGGGCCCTCTCCTGGCGGCTGTCTTCCCTGCTCTTTCTATAAAGGACACGGTAGGTTTGGTGTGGAATCCTAGAGCAGACAGTAAGTCTTCTGAAGTTGGTCCTCAGTTCGGAACCTCTCGCTGGGACTTTAAGGCTGAGTCTGCTGTGCTGGCCGTGGGGGCAGACCTGGCCCCGTGCTGACATGGGAGGACAGACATGTCTCCCCCAGGGCATAGCTGCACCCTGGAACAATTCCTTTCCAGAAATTTCTTTGTCAGCCCAGCCCTCATCTCTCAACTTCAGATTTGTGTAGCCACCAGGATATCCAGCCAGCACCCCATATACTCCTAGGAGATCCCCAACAATGTGGCCCCTGTGTGGCCCTCTCCTGCTCTTCCTACCTGACCAAGAGCGGGTGTCCTGGGCCAGAAACCCGAGCCTCAGACTCAGCACCTGCTGCCAGCCCAGAGGCCTTCCTCCTGTCTGTGAACTGGCCACTCTCACCGTCTGGTTTTTGCACCTGCTGTTCCCTCTGACAGAAACACCGTTCCCTGGTTTCCCAGGGGCCTCCTCATCACCATGCTGAGACCTCAGGGTGAGCAGCGCCTGCTCTGAGAGGGCTGGCTCCCTCTAGCCCCCCACTTAAAGATGCAGGGTGGCTAGTCCTCCACCCTCCCAGCCCTGGCTGGGCCTGAAGAATAAAGCCTCAGTCCAGTTAATAGGAGGAAGCTTGCCACTGTGCTGACTGTAGACCTCGGGGCCCTTTCCTAGGAACGGAAGGTGTGCTGAGGCTGCTGAGCGAGCATTTTCCTGTGAGATTTGGTGAAGGGCGGATGGGGGAGCCGCAGGGGGAGTAAGTGCAGGTGTGGGACCTGGGCTGCTGAGCAAGGTGTCCAGATCCTTTGTCTTCAGAGGCTAGGGCTCCGGGGGAAGGGGGAGCCCCTCGCTCCAAGGGGGTGACCTGCTGCAGGGGAGGTGGGGTCAGAGCGGTGACCTTCCTGCTTCTGCCAGTTTCTCCAACTCCCTCTCAGGCCAAGGTGCCATATTTCAGGGTGCGGGTCCTGAACCTTGTCCGCAGCTTTACTGCCTTGTCACTCCATGTCCGTGTCTACTCACCTCCCCAGCAGAGACGTGAGTGTCAACACAACAGCCTCATCTCTCACGTGGACCCCAGTGTGTGATCAAACATGGGCCTCAAAGAAAAGAGAAAGAGGCCAGTGAGAAGGGGACTGGAACTTATGAGGAGTCACTCTTATTGGAGCCTGGCAAGACAGTGTGGCTGGAGACAGAGGCCAGGTGATACCCATGGTTTGGGGGGTGTTGGCGTTACCGTGTCCCCCAGAGACTCTGCGGCTTCTCTGCAGGCTCATACCGCTGGCCTCTGCTGGGCATGCAGGTTCGGTCAACGCTGTCATCCTGTGCAAACCAGAATGTCCCCACAGGGCTCTCCCACCTTCTCCCATCCTATGGCCTCCTCGGGCCTTCATTGCGCTGGCAGTTCTGTACGCTGTGAGCTGTTTAGCCCTCTTGTGGCCTCCCGGTGGGTCTGCCCCAATGCCCTCTTCTCATCCCACCACCTTAGCACAGGTGCCCCCACCCCCAGCTCTGAGCAGACGGCCCAGGACACGCCCTGCACCTGCCAGGTAACCTAGATGACCCATCAGAGACTGTCCCCCAAGTTAGCAGGGGCCCAGGACCACAGCCCCTCCTGTGGGTCTGGTCTCCTTCCCTTGAGCTTTCTCCATACACCTCCCCACTCCTATCCACATTGGGACTCTGCCCTGGTTGGCTGGTGGCCTCA
Organism: Mustela lutreola; assembly: GCF_030435805.1. Taxonomy (NCBI): domain Eukaryota; kingdom Metazoa; phylum Chordata; class Mammalia; order Carnivora; family Mustelidae; genus Mustela; species Mustela lutreola. The sequence continues at coordinate 165,520,579 of NC_081292.1, forward strand.
GCTTCTCTCTGAATTCCTTCTGTTCTGCCCAGTGTCCACTGCACTAACTTGGAGGAAACTTCCAGATCTGTCATGGCTCAGGGAATCACCAGGGGCCCTACTCTGCAGGTGTCCACCCAGAGGGTCCCTATGTGAGACTCACCCAGGGCTCAGGGCTCTGAGTCCTGGTCCTGCACCTGCCCTGGGGCTCCTGGCCCTCTGTCTGCTGCCTGGACACCATCCCCATGCTCCCAGTGGGTGTCCTCCCACAGGCTGGCCACAGCAGGAGCGCGAGCGATGTCCATGAGTGCATCGTGGTGTGTGTGCACACACTGTGTATAGTGGTTTGTGTATACTGGTGTGTGTGCATAGTTGTGTATTGTGTGTGCACATGTGTGTTTAGTAGTGTATGCACACACATGTGTGAATATGGCCTGTGTGCACACATGGGTGTGAATAGAGGTGTGTGTGCACCCATGTGGCTAGTGTTTTGTGTAGTGTTGCATGAGTGTGCACGTGAGTGTGTGGCATGGGGTGAGGGAGGTCAGGACACAACCAGCGACCCGGGACCCCTCCCTCACTTGCAGCAGCTCACTCCTCTGGGGGAGAAATGGGCGTGACAGCACTTGGTTCCCTCCATGGAGATTGTTCCAAGCCGTGGAGCGAGGTCCAGAGATCGAACAGCAGCCTTGGCTGTCTCTGAGACATAGGAAGAAAACAAAATAAAATAAGGCTCCATCATGATCCGTCACAATGGAGGTCCTGGTGGGAATGGATGCCAGCGATGGCCAGGGAAGGCATGTGTTTGCCTGTAAGACAAGACCCCATACCAGAGAGCACAAATGAACCCACCCTTGCTCCCGGCTCTCCCTCCCAAAGAGCCAGGCAGGCAGGTCCTTGTTTCAGCCGTGCACAGCTGCCCCTGGGCACACCCCTCTCCCTGGCTCTGGCTGGGTTACAGCTTCGGGTTTTCCTACTCGAAGACATAACCACAGAGCTGACACTGCTTGTGGGGCCAAGGTGAGCTCGGTCTTCTCCCCTGAGGCCCCACAACCCCTCACTCTGGAATGACAGTGTTTTGCAGGCTCCCAGCACACAAGGATGAGGGGAGAGAATGTCACCAAGGTCAGCGCGTTCATCCTACTGGGCTTCCCCACAGCCCCTTGGCTGCAGTACGTGCTCTTCCTCCTCTTCCTGCTCACCTACCTCTTCGTGCTGGTGGAGAACTTGGCCATCATCCTCACTGTCCAGACCAGCTCCTCCCTCCATAGGCCCATGTACTACTTTCTGGGTTCCATGTCTTTCCTGGAAATCTGGTACGTCTCTGACATCATCCCCAAGATGCTGGGCGGTTTCCTCCTGCAGCAGAAACACATCTCGTTTATTGGCTGCATGACCCAGCTGTACTTCTTCAGCTCCTTGGTGTGCACTGAGTGCGTGCTCCTGGCCTCCATGGCCTACGATCGCTATGTGGCCATCTGCCACCCCCTGCGCTACCAGGTCATCATGACCTGGGGGCTCTGCGTGCAGCTGGTGGTCTTCTCCTTTGTGAGCGGCTTCTCCATCTCCGCCATCAAGGTATACTTCATCTCCAGTGCCACGTTCTGTGGCTCCAACGTCCTGAACCACTTCTTCTGTGACATTTCCCCCATCCTCAAACTGGCCTGCACAGACTTCTCCACGGCAGAGCTGGTGGACTTCATCTTGGCCTTCATCATCCTGGTGTTTCCCCTCGTGGCCACCGTGCTCTCCTACGGGCACATCTCCGTGGCTGTCCTGAGCATCCCTTCTGCCACTGGCCGCTGGAAGGCCTTCTCCACTTGTGCCTCCCACCTCACCGTGGTCACCATCTTCTACACGGCCATGATCTTCATGTATGTCCGGCCCCAGGCCATTGATTCCCGGAGCTCCAACAAGCTCATTTCTGCTGTCTACACTGTCCTCACCCCAATCATCAACCCACTGATCTACTGTCTTCGGAACAAAGAATTTAAGGCCGCCTTGAAAAAGGTTCTTGGGCTAGGTCAGTCTTCATAATAGGACAACCAAAACTTTTGGAAATCTGATTGGTAGGATAATAAAATGCTATCTTTTATTGTACTTTCCGCTTTTTTAAAGTAAATCTACAAATGAAACTTGGCAAATTATAGAACCACGCAGAAATCATAAGCCTTTATCTGCTTTTGTTTTCCCAAAGGGCAGCGGTCACTTTGGGTATATTTTGAGGTTTTTATGGTTGCAGTTGTGAAGATGCTTTTATGTTTCTTTCATTCGGTGTGATGCTTGAGTGACTCCTTCATGGTTCTGCATGTAGCAACAATTCACGCATATGGTGTATAATATTGCACCGTGTTGATATATCACAGTGTGCTATGCATTGACTGTGCCGACCGTGTTAGAGACGGAGCCTATCATCACTACGGTTAGTGTCACGGTAAACACTCAGACTCATTTGTTTTCACTAATGCACATTCACTACTGCTAGCTGTGTGCCTGGGTGGATTGAGATTCACGGAAGCGACACCAGTAAGTGCTGCCGTAGGAGGTATGTGTTTGGGCAGTTTTAGTAGGAAATGCCAAACTGTTTTCCAGGGCAGGTACACCGGTTTTTCTCCCCCACGAGCAGTGTGTGAGGGTCCCAGCAGCCCAGAGCTGCCCCACCATTTGGTGTCCTTGTAGTCCCCCCAGGGACAAATGCTGAGTGCCCCAGTGACGTTAGGGTCCGCTGTCATGGGTGTTTGCCTTCTCAAGCGCCCATCACCACCATGTCCCCTAGTCTCAGATCTAGTTGCTGTTTCTTTTTAATATTTTTTTTAATGGGCATTTTTTTAAAGTTTTATTTATTTATTTGACAGACAGAGATCACAAATAGGCAGAGAGGCAGGCAGAGGGAGGGGGGAAGCAGGCTCCCTGCTGAGCAGAGAGCCTAATGCGGGGCTCAATCCCAGGACCCTGAGAACATGACCTGAGTGGAATGCAGAGGCTTAGCCCACTGAGCCACCCAGGTGCCCCCAGGTGGGTATTTTTGCATGCCTCTGTGTTGCATTTACTACAAAAATATCCTAGTTCCTGGGCGTGCCTTTTCTCTCCCGTAAGGGTGTCTTCCAATGAGGAGCACTGCTTGATGCTGACATCTAGTCTGTCCATTTTATCCCATTATGTTTGGTTTATTTTCCATTTAAAAGGAGGGCTTATCTAGGAGCACCACCTGAATGGCTCAGGGGTTAAGCCTCTGCCTTCAGCTTGAGTCATGATCTCAGGGTCCTGGGATTGAGTACCACATCAGGCTCTCTGCTCAGTAGGGAGCCTGCATCCCCCCCTCTCTCTGCCTACTTGGGATCTCTCTCTCTGTCAAATAAATAAATAAAATCTTAAAAAAAAAAAAAGAATGGTTTGTCTATTCCAAGTCATAAAGACATTCTATTTAATTCTAGAAGCTTTATTGTTTTATCTTTCATGTTTAGATTTATAATCCATCTGAAACTGACTTTATTTTTTAGAGGTATGTGGTACAGGTTAAAGTTTATCCTTTTCTGTGTGGATAACAAATTGACCTGCACCCATCGTGTCTTGATATGACATGTCTTCCCTGCTGCAGCGTCGCCCTTTCTGTAAACCAAATTTCTATCTATCCACCCATCCTCCTCTTTTCAGACTCTGCATCCCATTCCATTTGTCTGTGTGTCAGCTCCCGCCCCAGTGCTGTGCTGTTGTAGTTACTATGGCTTTTTTATATACTGACATCTGGTATTAAATCCTCCATCCTTGTTCTTGTTTTTCAAGATTGCCTTGGTTATTCTTAGCCCTTCCCAAATGGGTCTTGGGGGATATAAATGTGAGCATCAGCTTGTTAATTTCAACACAAGAAAAATTTGCTGGATTTTTTTAAATTGGGATTGTAATGAACCTATAGATCATTCTGGAAAGAACTGTCATCTTTATAATTTTGAGACTCTTAATCTAAGAGCAAGAGACACATGCCTATATTCATTCACAGCTCCCTCAACTTCTTAATTCTGTTTCATGATTTCCAGCTTATTGATCTTTCACATTTTTCGGCATACACTTGAGTTTGGGGTGTTTTGTTGTTGTTTTTTTTTTTTTTAACTAACACAAATGGTAACTTTTCTGTTTACATTTTTATTTCTTAAATTAAAAAAAAAATACCTCTGTTCCTTTGTTGCTGGTCCATAGAACAAAATCTTTAAACTTTCTTTTTTGGAATAATTAGATTTACAGGACTTGTAGAAAAATATGGAGGGAGGCTCTCTGTGTGCTTTGCCCAGCCTTCCCCCATGACACCATCCTACATGATGAGTTTGGCATCAGGACCAGACAACGGACTTCAAGGCACTCCACACAACAGATTCCCGTCATCCCACCCGTTATACATGCAGTCATGTGTGTGTGTGTGTGTGTGTGTGTGTGTGCGTGCGTGTGTGTGTGCACGCGTGTGTGGACACACGTGTGGCTCTGTAGTTTACCACCTGCCTAGCTTGGGGAACTAGCTCCTTCAGGGCATGTGGAATGTTCCATCCCTTCAGGACTCACACTTGACCGCAATCTTTTGATATTGGTTCTTTCCATTCAAAGGCATCCTCTCGGGGTCCATCCAGCTGTGGTGCGTCAACAATCTGTTTTTTTGTTGCCACCACGAGTTCTGCCCCAGGGCTGAGCCGTTCACCTGCTGAAGGACAGGCTGCCAGCTGTGAGGCATGACCGTGCAGGCAACACTCACTCCAGGTTTCTCCATGAAGCCAAGTTTTCGTGTCTCTGGGTAAGCGCCCAGGAGACCAGGTGCTCACTGGCATCGCTGTTGTGTTACAGCTCACTTTCAATGCTAAAGGGAACCACCAACCCTTGGGCAGAGAGGCTGTGCTGTTCTCTGCTCCTGCCAGCAGCGAGTGAGTGAATGGTTCCTGCATCTTGCCCCATCGGTGTCATCACCACATCTCCCTCAACCTTTCTGGAAAGTGTTCAGTGGCACCTCATTGCAGTTTAATCTGCATCCCTCTAACAATGATTTTGAGCCTCCTTCCTGTGCTCACTGGCTGCCTGCCCATCCCTGCAGTGAAGTCCGTTCACATCTCTATCCTGTTTTCTTTAAGATTTATTTATTTGAGAGAGAGAGGGAGAGAAAGAGAGAGCGAGCGCAAGAGTGAGGGGAGGGGCAGAGGGAGAGAGAGAATCTCAAACAGACTCCAAGCTAGTGGGAAGCCCAATGTAGGGCTTGATCACAAGACCCTGAGATCACGACCTGAGCCAAAACCAAGAGTTGGGCGCTCAGCTGCCTGAGCCATTCAGCCGTGCCTCCTGTTTTCTAAGTGGATTTTTAATGAACGTTTAGTTTTGAGAGTTCTTTCCATATTCTAACCGATGTGAGCCCTTTGTCAAATTGTACACCTTTTCTTCCCATCTGATGTCTGCCTTTCCATTTGTGTAAGGTCCCTCCCTGATGGAACAAACATTTAATTTTTGCTGAGTTCCCCCTTCTTTGTATCATGCTCTTGATGTCAAGTCCCCAAGAATTCTTTCCCTTATCCCAAGTGCTGGAAACTGTTTTCTGAAAGCTGTATAGTTTTACATTTACATTTAGGTCCATGATCTATTTTGAGTTAGTTTTTGCATGTGGTATGAAGGTCACATCAAGGTTAATTTGTGTGTGTGTGTGTGTGTGTGTGTGTGTGTGTGACCTTGGATGTCCAGTTTCTGCGATACCAGTGTGCAAGAAGCTGTTCTTCCTTTACTGAATCATGTTTGCACCTTTGTAAAACATCAGTGGAGGATGTTTTCGTTAGTTTGTTTCTGGTCCTCTATTCTGTTACATGGTCTATGTGTCTGCCCATCCCACCAGGACTATGCAGACTTGAGAAAGGTAGCTACCTGATAAATTCTTAACATTGCAAGAATGACTGATTCCCCTACTTTATTCTTCTTTTTCAAAATAATTATGGCCATTCTAGGGCCTGTACGTTTCCTTATAAATTTTATAATAAGCCTGTTCATGTGTACAAAAAATTCTGATGGAGTTTTGACAGGAACTGCATTAAACCTACAGATCATTTTGAGAATGGCATTATTGTTCTGCCAACTCCTCCAATGCAGGGACACAGCAGGTCTCTCCGCTGATTGATGATTTCCTCTGACTTCTTTCCCCAGTGGTCTGTGGTCTCCAGCATACAGACCCCATAAATGCTTTGCTGGATCATACCTAACTATTACTTTTTTGGGGGGGAGCAATCATAAATAGTATTGCATTTTTAAATTTCAGCCTCCTCTTCTTGTTGGTAGTATACAGAAATGCAGATTTTTGTGTGTTGACCTTGTAACATGCAAGCCCACAGACCTCATTTATTAGTTCTAAGGGTTTTTCTGGGTATATTGCTTTGGATTTGCTACATAGTCAGTCATGTATTCTATGAGTAAAGGCAGTCTGATTTCTTCCTTTCATATGCTTTTTATTCCTGCCTTTCTGTACTGTTCAGGATTCCAAGGATCTGTTGAATGAGAGCAGGGACAGTGGTTATCTTTGCTGTCTCCTCTCGTATAAGGGTTAGAAGGGAAGCATCACACTTTCACCGTGCAGTGTGACATCAGCCGTGGCTCTTTGCAGACGTCCTTTACCAAGTTGAAGCAGCTACCCCTCTATTCTCTGCTTGTCAGGGTTTGTTTTGTTTTGTTTTTAAGTGAATGAGTGTTATGGTTTGCCAAATGTTTTTTCTACTGGCAGGTGTTCTGATCACTGATTCTTCTTCTTTACCTGTTAAGGTGGATTGCAGTGACTGACTCTTGAATATCAAGTCAGACTTGAAACCTTTAAACAAATTCCATTTGGCAGTAGGGTGGTCTTCATTTTCTATTCATTGCTGGTTTCAATCTGTTAATGTTTCGTGGAGAATTTTTGTGCCTAAGTTCACGAGATGAATTGGTCCATAATGTCCTTTCCATTTTTTTGATACTATCTTTGTCTGTCTGGGAACCATAAAATGGGCTTGGGGACATTCCCTCTTCTTCTATTTTTCAGAGGAGACTGTATAGTGTTAAATCTTTAAGTGTTTGGCAAAATTCCCCAGTGAAATCATCTGGGCTGGAAATTTCTTTTTTGAGGGGAGTGGGCAAATTTTAAAATAACAAATTCAATTTGGGTAATTCAGGTTATCAAATAATTGTTAGGGCTTACATCTGTTTTCCTTTGTATTTCTTTCCTCTGCTTCTTTCCTCTTACCTTCTGGTTGGAAACCTTTAAATTTTTTAGAGATCCATCTTGATTTAGTTATAGAGTCATAATAATAATTCAACTTGCGGGCGCCTGGGTGGCTCAGTGGGTTAAGCCGCTGCCTTCGGCTCAGGTCATGATCTCAGGGTCCTGGGATCGAGTCCCGCATCGGGCTCTCTGCTTGGCAGGGAGCCTGCTTCCCTCTCTCTCTCTCTCTGCCTGCCTCTCTGCCTACTTGTGATCTCTCTCTGTCAAATTAATAAATAAAATCTTAAAAAACAAACAAACAAAAAAAAACCAAACAAACAAAATAATTCAACTTGCGTAGGAGGTGGTATTTGGGCAGTGCCATTCTGTATGGCATGGTCTCCTTCACGGTTGCTCAATCACAACCTGTCTTCACTGCTTCGCCACTTCGGGCTAATAGTCAACCTTCGTTGACATCCTTGGACCCTCCCTACTTTCTCAATGTGATTGCTCCACCTCCTCCACATACATTAGACATGCTTCAGCCATTCGATGTGATCTGAGCAGCTCACGAAGGAAGGTCTATTCTGTTCACGCCCCCAACACAGTTCTCCCTTCATTCAGAATTTCTCAGGGTCTTCTCGCTACATCTTCTCTTCTTTGGAAACTCCTGTAACTACGCATAAGGGGTGGTTTCCGCTGGAAACATCCCTCAATGTTCCTTCTCCTCAGAATGTCTTTGTTTCCCCCTTTACACCTGAAGGACAGCTGTGCTGGGTGCAGGAGTCCAAGCCCAGGGACTCTTTCTTCCTGTGTGTGGATGGACAGCCCCCCCAGTGCCACAGGCTGAGCCCAGAATCACTGGCAAAGGGGGTAGTCTGGAGTCCACCGACAGGAAGTGGTTGGAGAAAGTTAAAGAGGAGTACTTCCCAGGTAATGTTATTAATTCAGTGTTATTCTGATAGCGTGACCTTAAAGATGGTCCAAAGTGAAAACTACAGCCCATCTCTCTCATGAATATACATGAAAAATTCTTTAATATTTGCAAATAGGACTCAGCAATATACAAAAATCATGACAGTATGACCATGGGGGATTATTCCAGGGATACAAGGCTGGTTCAGTGTTCAAAAACCAGTCACTGAGATCCACCATATTAACAGGAAAGTCACATGCTTCTATCAATAGATGTGGGGAAATTGCTTAACAGAGTCTAATGTCATTCATGGCAACAATTCTCAGGAAGCAAAGAACTGAAGGAGCTTCAACTTCCTAAAGCACATTTATAAATTTCCTGGAGTTAGCATCACACTTCGCTGAAACCTGAGTGTTTATCCCTAAGAAGGCAATGAATTCAGCTCTTGTCACCACCGTCCATCACGGAACTGAAAGTTCCAGACGGGAAAAGAAGTGAAGGGCATCCGGGCTGGAAAGAAGGAAATAAAGCCGCTCTTTTCTACAGATGACATGACCATTTGAAAGGACTAAACGGTTTTTAAGTACTTAGGTGTAGATCTAACAAAACTGAGAACCTCCATGCTGGAAAATGTGTGGTGTTGGTGGCAGGAGTTAGGGAGCAAAGAAATGGGGGGGGGGTCTGCTGTGCATGGGTGGGAGGAGTCAGCACAGCAAAGGGGCTCATGCTCCCCAAACTGATACGCAGGTTTAACACAATTACTGCCAAAATCGCAGCAAGAGTTTCCATACATGCAGAGAAGATGATCCTAAAATTTACACGAAGAGGCAAAAGAAGTGGAACAGCTAAACCAATTTTGAAGGAGAATAAAGTTGGCGGAATTAGCCTGTTGACGCTGAGACTACTCTATAGCTAGTTGTCAATCTGGGGTATTGTTGAGAGACACACAGATGATGATGGGACAGAAGAGAGAAGCCCCATGTAAATACCACCGTCTTTAATCAAAGACTTTCCTGAGATAATTGCATATTCACATGCAGTTGTAAGAAATAAGAGAGATCCTTTGTGAAGTTTGCCCCATTTCTCCCAATGATCACACTTGTGTAACTAAGGTTACGCAAGGATGCGGATGCTGATTCTGTCCATCACTTTGTTCAGGCTTCCCGCATTTCCCATACTTCTTTGTGTCGGCCTCGGTGTGTGTGCTGTTTTAGAGAACACTTTCATCTGTGCAGGTTTTGGGTCCACCACCACACTCAAGACACTGCTCCACCCACCACTATGTGGAATCCTTGAGCTGGTCTTTTATACACACCACCTTCCTCCCACTGACTGCAAACCTACCCCCATTGCTAACCCCTGCAGCAACTAGTGTCCTCTGTCTCCAAAATGGCATTTCAAGGTGTTATGTAAATGGAGTCACACCACCTCAGAAGTCATTCTCCATGAAGTGCGGGTCCTGTTTGTTCTTTCCCCCTTCAGTGTTGCCCGCACTCCATGGTGTGCACCTGTCAGTCTGCTCGCCACCCCCCTCTGAAGGACATCCCGCCTGACTCCAGTGTCTCCCTATTATATAATACAGCTGCCACAAACATCTATGGACAGGGTTTTGTGGGGGACCCAAGTTCTCAGGGAAGCAGAAGTCAGAGATGACATGGGGAGAATACGGCTCAAGACCTAGATCATGCTGTACCTGCAGCTGATGCTTGCACAGAACTGCCTGGGTCCAGTGAGGTTTCTGTCACATGCCTTACATGGTGGGTCGGTGCTGACTGTCAGGGGTTACACAATATCTCAGATGGAGACTTGACAGGGTAGGATTTGGGGGCTAGTGCTCTACAGGTGTACACAACATAAACATGAATTTTATTAGTAAAGTCTCACAAGTCATGTGATCTCAGGATTGAGCTAGTATCTCCTATCAATCCAGAAACATCAACTTTTTCTTATGAACCGATACTGAATTTTCTCTCATTTGGTTTCACCATTATAGTGATTATACAATCATTCAAACTGCAGCTGGACAGAAGTGTAACTTGCAGGATATTTATAAACGAGGTTCATTTGGATGTGAATTTCCCAAGCTCACAACTTCCTTCTCCAGTGTTTCTGGACAGGGAAGGACAGTATTGGTTGGAGCTGGCTATGGAGGTCCCCTAACAGAGTGCTTATGAATGGTCTCACAAGGAGGAACAGTTGAAACATATTCTCTATTTCTGTGTACCAAGAGCTTAACTTACTCTAGTTACAAGATTCATGTCTTTAAATAAATGTTGGTTTACAAAAAGTAGTTGGGAAGCATTATACAGAACATCCCTTACTTCAATATTCATCATGAATGTTAGTGTTCAGAGCTGGGCCTCATGGACTCTGTCCCCTGTTGTTCTGTCTCAGGATCCATCCCTGGAGGAGGTACCAGGGGGGAGAGGAGCACAGGTCTGGAACAGGGAGGCAGCTCCCAAAACAGATGGTGGAGAGGGCCTGAGAGGCCTGACTGTGCCTCACCTGGCAGGGATTGTGACTGTGGCCTCCATCCCTGTCTCACTCTGTCTTCAGGACCTGTTGCTCACACAAGGACTTAAGTATTGGGTAGGAACATAAAGGATGGGTCTTCATCCGGGGTACAGCTGGGAAAGAAAACAGGAGCGCCAGAGGCAGTATGTGAATGGGACAGATAACAAAGCAAGGTAAGAGGACAGGGAGCCCTTACCTGAATTCTGACCCCAGAGACACGGGATGTGGAGGGAGGCCTTGGGTAGGTGGTGATCCCATGGGGGCTAGAGGACTTAGGGCTCCCTGGTCACACCTGCTTATTGGAGGTGCACCTGCAACGTGGCAGG